>NC_089697.1:6875000-7500000 GCF_031753505.1 Anomalospiza imberbis | reverse complement strand
GTGGGACCCTTCTGATGCAGCTTCTGGGGTCAGAGGGACCATGCCAGGCATTCCCCCCAGGGCAGCACCCACCAGCTGGCTCAGGCTTGTAGCAACCTTGTGTAGTGGAAGGTGCCCCTGCCCATGGCAGGGGGTTTGGGATGATCTTGAAGGTCTCTTCCAACTCAAACTGTTCTGAGATTCTGTGGTTCTATAGAGCCCAGGTCCTAAGCATGCTGTACCAGGGCTTCTGGCGTGGTCACTGCTACTCAGGCTGTGGTGCCAGAGCCAAACCAACAGTTCCCAACAAAGGGGCATGGTGAAAGCATTAGATGCCTGCATGCAGGAGTTCAGTGGCCCCTTTTGTGGCTTTTCTGTGGGCTCAGAGAGCAGGAGCAGTTGGCCTGGTGAATGCTGGCACCCTGTCCTTGTCCCTGGGAACAGAGGTCAACCACCTCAGGGTCAGTCACCTCCCACAGTCTGAGAGTACAGCACAGGCAGCCAGGGAGGCAGCAGAGGCTCTTGAACAGAGAGATTATTTTCCCAGCTCCTCTTCAGTGCATCCAAAATGCACTTTGACCTCTGACACTTAAGAGGCATCAACTGATTAATCCAGGTCAGATCATATTTCTACCCACTGACCCAGTGGTTGTTCCACTTCCCACAGGATGGGCAAGGCTGGCTTGGGGTGTGGCTCAGACTGTCACCCATGGGCAGTGCTGGGCATAGGGCAAACCCTCAGTCTGGATCTTGGAGTGATGGAGGCCATAAGTGTGGACAGAGGGGGGGTTTTGAGGAGCAGAGAGAGGTGAGGTGGCATTTGCAGGGAGACAGGACAGCGTTGTTACCCTGGTGTGTCAGAGAGGGGCTGCCACGGGGCTGGGATCCCCCTCAGCACCTGTGCCACAGCCCCTCTCCTCCATTTGTCCCCGCAGTGAGTGCTGGCCTGCTGGAAAACTGCACGGGCTGTGTCCTGTGCTCTGAGGACAACGGCTGCATCACCTGCCACCACCGGCTCTTCCTGCTTATCTGGAGGGACGGCATCCGCCAGTACGGGATGTGCGTCCACACTTGTCCCCCAGGCTACTTTGGTGTGCGGGGTCTGGAGGTCAACAGATGCACAAGTACGTCCCACGCCAACCGGGCTCACCCTGCTCCTACTAGTGCCCCCTGCTCCCCTCGCCACCCTGCGGGTCCCAGTGCTGCGGGAAGGGCGATGGCTTCATTTCCCGCAGCATCCCTGGTGGCACTGGAACCAGGGGCGGCCAGGTTGGGAGGGCTTGGTCCCCTTTTCCCTTGCCCAGAGCCACAGCCTGGACCCCGCAGGTTTTGGGTCGCCGGGGGTGTCCCGGGCTGTCCCGCTGACCAGCCATCCCTCCCGGCAGAGTGCAGGTCGCCCAGCTGCGAGAGCTGCTTCAGCAGAGACTTCTGCATGAAGTGCAAGGACAAGTTTTACTTGTACAAGGGCCAGTGTTTTCGGCAGTGTCCCCCCAGCACTACGGCACAGCCCAGCACCCGCGAGTGCCAAGGTAAGCAGCGCCCGCACCCCGTGCCCGCCGTCCCTGGGGACGTGCCTGGCTGCGAGGGGTCACCAATCCGTTCTGTCCCTGTCCCTGCAGAGACGTGTGAGCCGGGCCCGTGGAGCGAGTGGAGCGCCTGTACCCACGAGAGCCGGACCTGCGGCTGCAAGTGGGGTGTGGAGACGCGGGTGCGGGAGGTGCCGGAGGCTGCCCGAGAGGAAGGGAATGCCTGCCCCGCGCTGCTGGAGACCAGGAGGTGCCGCATGAAGAAGCACTGCCCGGGAGGTGAGCGCCGTGCCACCGGGGCTGAGGACAGCTTCGCGTCCCTCCAAAGTGAGCCCAACGGGCGCTGCAGGAGGATGATGACAGCAGGGGTCTGGCAGTGGCCGACGAACCATGCTGTCATCTCCCAAGCATTTTGAAATTCTGGGTAAAGCCGTCATCTCAGGCACATGTGCTGAGCAGCCCTAGGGCTGGCTGCTCCCACCTGGCAGTTCCCGAGACTGCCTGGGACGAGCCAGTGTCCCCTTCCATGCTGGACTGGGCTGGGCTGGGCACTGGCACAAACCGCCGTGGTGGGATGAGGCTGCCGAGCTCCAGCTCCCATTCTGCCACGACGCGAAGGGAGGCTTTCTGTACTGCAGCTGTGGGTAAAGGAGGGTTGTGACATACAGGGGAGGTTCCTGCAAAAACCTCTGAGCTCCCTAAAAGCCGAAACACTCGTGGAGCAGGAGGGCATCACCCAGGGGATTTCTGATGGCCACAGTTTAGGGAGACACCACAGGGCACAGTGCCCCTCCATGGCTCATCTCGCCAGATGTTCACTCATGCTCCTGCACTTCCCCCCACCTCATTCCCAGACTGGGGGCTCCCTGGCTCAGGGATCTCCCCACCTTTCACACACCAGATCCGCTGCAGGGTGTGTCCGGGCGGTGCGTGCACGGGTGCAGGGCTGGCGATGGGAACCAGGACGTGGCTGATGTCATTTTTGGATGCAGGCGTCTGGACTGAAGCTCCCCTAATAAATCTCCACTTAATAACTGGCAGAAAGGGGGATGCATGAGATACCGATCTGAAGTGCCTGGCAGCAGATCTGAGCCACCGAGGGTTGCGGTTCAGAGCTGTGGGGTCACTGCGCCGTGGGATGAGCTGGCCGGCACCGCCAGCGTGGCGGGGATCAGAGAGGACAGGGCTGTGAGGGTGGAGAGAAAAAGGATGAAGGGGGGCAGCAGCAGAGGACGTGCGTGCTGGGCGAGGGCCACAGAGCCAGGAGAGAGGTTTCATCCCAGCAGCATCAATCATAAGTAATATTTTCCTGCTGACAGTGAAAAGGAGCTGATTCCCTTCCCCACCCAGATCTCAACTCACGTCTTTGGGGTGCCAGGTGGCTTCGATTTTGAGGATGTTCTCCTCCCTGCTGGTGTGTGGCAGCTCCAGACCCACAGAGATGGTGACAATTTGATGTAAGAAATTTAATGTGGGAGGACAGGCTGCTCCGGAGCACTGTGTCCTGGAGCACCATGCCCATGCCCTGTCCTGCCTGGCACACAGCAGATCCCACTGGCAGGGACTGCTGTGCCAGTGTTTCAGGGGCACCTCATCTTGTGAAGTTACTGAGAAGGCACTGGCACCCCAGAAAAGTGCTTGGCCTCCTGTCTCTGCCTGTGCTCCTGCAAGCTGGAAGCCGTGGGACTATGGTGGTGGGCTTAGGGACTGGCAAGACTCTACTCCTGAGGCTCCTATCTGGGATCAGCTTTAGAGACAGGCCTGTCCCCTGCCCAGCAGAAGGAATCCATGAGTGCCCCCCAAGCAACCCACTCAGGAGAGAGCAGCCCCTCCATGTCTCCCACTCCTGGGCAGGCTGTTCGGAGTCCCTGCCACGGCAGAGTGTGTGTCTGCCCTCGCTCCCAGGCTCCTGCCCGCCTGGCCAAGTGCTGGGTTATGGGATCCAGATGCTGGAGGAGGACGAGGAGTTCACTTGATGCATCTGAGACACCCCCAGCCCAGGCGAGCCAGGGCAGGCAGCCGAACCCAACCGTGTGATGAGAGATTTGTGCCACCACTTCTGAGCCATCCAGGCGGCTGGAAGGGAAAAGCTGCCACACTTGGCCGTGGCACAAACCCCTTGCACTGCTGTAAATCTGCCTTGGGTGTCTGTCCCACTCTCCAGACTCTTGGCGTGCGTGCCGTGCCCTCTCCTTTGTGGGTGGCAACTGTCTGGAGATCAGAGCTGAGAAAAAGGGTTTCAGAGCCAGGCAGGACAAGAACTGGAGCCCTCAGAAGGGACTGGGGACAACAGTGCTGGCACATGCAGCACCAGGGACAGGCATGGTCCCTTGTGCCACTCACACCACTGAACCCCCCCACCATGTGACTCTAACTGGAGTGGGTGCAGGGGGCAAGGACCAACAAAGCTGCCCAGTTTTTGGGGCAACCATTCTGATCTGTAGCATGGACTCCCCCTCCCAGTGGAGCCCATAGCACAGCTGGGTTTATCTTCAATCCCTGTTTCTTTGGTGTCTCAGCACCAACACCTCGGCCAGCTGGAGGGTGTGTGGCAGCTTCTCGGGGTGAGCAAAGGTTTGGATCCCAACAGCCTGACCCTGGAAAGCTGGCAGTGGGTTGACCTGGGATGCAGCCAGGCTCCACCAGCACGTTGTTTGTGCCGCTGGGATGGAGACCATCCACACGTGGAGGGCATCCACAGGGAGAGAGAATTAGCACCGATACAAGGATGCACTCCAAAGCCACCTTGCTCCTCACCATGCCCAAATCCTCCCAGGGGCTGTCTGGGTCCCATGGTGGTGGGCAGATTCCCACATCATGGCAGAACTGAGCACAGCTGTGCCATGGCTTTGGGGTGTTGGTGCAGCCACTGGCCCTCTCCAACACCCACGGTCCTTGCTCAGAGAGGAGCTGGGATTTCTCCAGGCAGCTTCTGCTTTGGTTGAGCTGCCCCACCCCATTCCTAGGGATTTTGGGGTACCAGGACTGAGAGTCCAGCCATGGGAGATGTGGGGACAACACACCAGTGTCCCTCTGCCCATGCCATCAGCACACCCAGACCCCCCACAGACCCACGCTGCTGTTTCATGACCGGGAGAGGGCTCTGGGGTCCCCAAAATCAGAAACAGGGTCCAGCACTAACACCCTGAGGATATGGAATCAGCGTCCCATGGATGGGGCTCAGGTCAGATCATGTTGCCTGGCCAATGGGTGAACATTCCTTTTCTTCTCTTTTTTCTGTTGCAGAGAAAACCGAACCCAAAAATAAAGGCAAAAAGCGACAGAAGAAGCCGAAGACAGAAAGGCACACGGGCACCTAGCGGGCACCAGCATGGGAGCTGGGGCACCATGGCAGGAATGGCAGCAGCTCCCAGCCAACTCCTGCCACGATGCTCCAGCCACATCACCCCTGGTTTTCCATCAAAAAAAAAAAAAAAAAAAAAAAAAAAAAAAAAAAAAAAAAAAAAAATTGCACAATTTTCTCTGCCCCCCCCATCCCCCTTTCCTTTTGAGACAATTTATGGCCTGTAAAACATTTCCTTTTCAGAAAATCTAATTTGCAATGTCCAAAGCAAAGCCCTAGGGCTTGGGGAGGGGGTGGCTCCTTTATTCCTCTGGTCTTCCCTCTCTCCTAGCCTGCTCCATCCCTTCCTCCAGACGGGTGGGATGGGGTTAGACTGGGGTTGGACCCTGCTAATGAAGCTGATGCCTGCCTGGATAGTGTTCCCCAGGGCTGGGAGATGCCCTGGCTCCACAGGGTCCTGGTTTTATGGGAGTGCTGAGGGGCACAGTGCACCACTGAGCTGCTCCAGGTGCTGGATAGTGTCCCCCATCCTCAGCCACAGGCATGGGAAGCAGCAGGACTCCTGGGGTGACCCCACTGGGGACCGTGCCACTGCCCACAGCAGCCCAGCCGGGTGCTCAGCATCCCCACTAGCACAGCCAAGGGCCAGATCCTGCTCTCCTGGGGCTCGGAAGGCAGCCGGACCTCCAGGCTGACAACCCTTCTTGGGATCATGCCAGCCCAGCACACAGCACCCTCATGGGCCAAATGCTGTCTTCCTCAGGCTCACAGAGAGGCTCAAAGAGCTTCTCTCCCAGCTGGATGTGGGCACAGGAATTTGGGGTGACTGTGTCTGTCTAGGACAGGGACATGCACAGTGCAAGTGCAAGCCCAGGCAGGGGATGCTGCTGCGTCCTGCGTCCCCAAACTGGGATGTGTTGGAAGCAGCTCTGCAACCCCTCCCAGCCATCACCAGGGTGTGACCGTGTGGTGCTGAGCCCAGGCGTGCCAGTCTATCCCTCCCTGCCGCGCTGCGTGCCCCAGGAACAGAGGGCTCTCTCGGGATATATACCATGTGTGTGCTTACATCGCTGTGCAGCCGCAGGCAGCTCTGCGTTTGGGGCTTGCCGAGGTGCGAACTCCCCGTCCCCGCCCTGAGCGTGAGCAGGGGGAGGCCGGGGCTGGCCGCGGGGTATCGAGGCTGCGGGGGCTGCACAGACCCTTCAGGGCGGGAGCGCTGGGTGTCAGCACCGAGCCAGCCCCAGAGCCGGCACAAAGCTGCCGGAGCATCTCCTCCGATCGCTTCATGGCAAATAAATGGATTAAACCCCCGGCATCGCTCCTGCGTCCCTGTTTTCCCTGGAGTTGCTGCCAGAGGGGGTCTGGGATGCTAGCCGTGGCCACGGTGCAATCCCGTATTCTACAGCTCTGCAGCTTGGGTCCCTGTGGGGGGACACCCTGCCCTGGTCCCCCAGCACTGGGGTACTGGGGAAAGATTTTATTTCAAGTTTTTACTTAAAGTACCACCAGCATCGCTCATTGTTTGAGCCAGCACTGGGACAAACGGCCAGTGTGACACTGGGACTGCCATTCCACAGGATTGGGAACTACCAGGGTTTTTTTCTGGGTGTTGGAGAAAATCCCCTTCTGCTAAGATGCTTGGACATCCCCTTGGCAGCCTGTGCCCACCACCGGGATTGTCTCCTCCTGGGGGACACAGCCTAGATCCTGTCCCAGTCCATGGGCTGACAGACGTGGTGACCCCCAGTTCTGGTCGGAGTCATCAGCCCCTGACAAACCCCCGGCCTGGGCTCTGGGCACGCACAGTCTGGCTGTGTCCTGCCAAGCTCTGCCTGGGACACAGCCCTCCCTCCTCCTGGTCCCCACGGGCTCATCCCATGGCCAAAGCAGCGAAATCCAGGCCTGGCTCCCGCTGGCATTATAAATAGCCGGGACATGGGGAGGGAGCTGTGCTGCCTGGGATGGGGGTGCCTGGGTGTGGTGCATCCCAGCGGGTGCTGATCGGGGGGACTCGCGGGGTGCAGGGCTGGGGGGTGGGAGGGCTCGGTGCTGCCGTGGCGCTGTCCACCCCGGGACGTGCAGTGAGTTCTGCAGAGAACGCCCGGGGGAGGGACGGGGCTGCGTGTGCGACTGTGGGTGTGTGAGTGTGTGTGAGAGAGAGACATTTATAGATCACGTGTGAAACTTGATCTCCCCGCAGTGGACTCAGAGGAAAGAAAAAAGATAGAAGTATTGTTTTTAAACAGATTTTTTCCTTTGTTTTTCTTTTTTTTTTTTTTTTTTTTTTTTCCTCCCCTCTCCCCCCTGCGAGGGCTGGCGATAAAAGGCCGGGGCGGCCAGCGCCGGCTCAGAGGGAGGAAATGCCGAAATCGCCGCGGTTGGACGCGGCGGCGAGCGCCCACTGACCCATCCTCGCACGGAGCAAGCTGCCGGCGCATCCCCCGCCGTGGCACCCCGGCCCCGCGGGGACCCCCGCGCCATGCGGGCGCTCAGCCTCGGCCTCGTGGCCCTGACCTGTGCCACGACGGCTCTGTGCGCTGCCGGAGCCCAGCGCCGGGCTCTGGAGGGCGGCGGCCGCCGGCGCTACCACCGCGTGCAGCACGGCCACTGCAGCTACACCTTCGTGCTGCCCGAGGCCGACCCTGTGCCCTGCCCAGCCGCCCCCGGCCCTGTCCCCGGCCCGGCCAACGTGCTGCTGCAGCGGGACTCACCGGCCGGCACCGCGGGGCACGGGGCTGCCCAGCGCCTGCGGCACCTCGAGAGGATCCTGGAGAACAGCACCCAGTGGCTGCTGAAGGTAGGGTGTAGGATGTGGGGGGTGTGTGGGGGGGAACCAGCAGCGGGGTGGTGTGGGCAGGGATCTGTGTCCAGCACCACTCATGCAGCATCCCTGTGGCACAGCTGTGGCCACTGGGGCCTGTGCCCACCTGAGCATCCAGGTCAGCTTTTCTCTGCAGGTGTGCAGCTGGAATCAAGCACTGTCTGCATGGAGGGCATGCGTGCTGCAGGTTCTGTGGGTGCTGCAGATCACTCACCCAGAGCACTTCCCACTGAGGCTGTATTCCCTGTCCATCCTTGCCATAGGGTTCCTCATGGTCCTTGCTGGGTTAGCCGTGCCAAGCATCCCTTGGGGATCTGCATTTCAAGTTCTGGGCGAGGAGACTGGGAAGGGGTTTGGCCAGGGGTAGGGAGAGGGTCCCAAGAGCAGGGGCCACCAAAATCTCTCCAGCTGAATCCTTTTACCTCCTACAGGCTTTACAAAAGCTCCCAGCACTTGGTGAGACTTTGTGTGGGACCCATGGCTCCTGGGTGGCCTGTGGGTGGTGCACGGTGGGAGCAGTAGGGTGCCACACCAGAGGGGTTGTGTACCCACAGGGTTGCCACCTCCAGCCCCCACTGGCTTGCCCCGTCCCCAATGCCTGAGGCAGGAAGCAGCATTTCCTTCCTGGAGCCCCCAGCAGCTGAGTGCGACTGCCTGCGTCAGACCCAGGAATAGCTCATCCCAAGGGACACGTCCCAGGGGGGCCCTGAACCCACAGCCCATGCCAGGAACACTGGGTACCTGCACTGACAGGAGGGGAAGTGGCTTGTCCCCAGCTGTCACCTACCCAGCACAGCCACATGTGTGTCCTGTGGTGTCCCACCAGGCTGTAATAGGACCTGTGCCTCTGCAGTCCCATTTCCTGGGTGATGTCCCCGTGCCGAGCCCTTGCAGCACTCAGGGATCAGGATGGGGCCAACACACTGAGTGGGGGACCCGGGGATGGCCTGTGCCAGCCATGCTGCTTGGGTAGCCACCCTGGCTGTGGGGAAACAGTGCAGGCAGCAGGGACGTGCAGGACGATGTTCCTTGTCCCCTCAGCCATCTTTAGAGAACAAATTCCTCAAGAGCTGGGAAAATGTTGGACCGTGGCTCTGCTGGAAGCCAGCCCAGAGTGTTGCAGAGGGGTCAGCAGGGCCAGTGACAACCTGGCTGGTGGTACTGAATCTCTATCACTGTGGAACCTACTGGGTCCGCTGGGTGCACAGAAGTCCTGGGGTCCCTGTGCCCTGGGGTCCCTGTGTCCTCAGATCTCTGCCTTGGTGTCCCTGTGTTCTGGTGTCTTTGTGCCCTGTGTGCCCAGGCCAGCTCTTGGGATGAGGGCAGCCTTTGTATGGCCAAGCAAGGCAGGGGACCAGGGTCCCACCACAGGTGTACATGGCCCTGTCCAGAGCAGACAGCCACAGGCAAAGTGGGACTGCACATCTGGGCAGCAGTGGGCAGCAATGCCCCTCACCACAGCCCCAAGGAGCACAAGGCAGTGGAGCACTGGGCAGCCAGTGCCCCCTTCCTTCCCCATCCCCATCCCCATCCCCATCCCCATGCCCATTGCCATCCTGTTCTATCCATCCATCCATCCATCCATCCATCCATCCATCCCATCACAACAATCCCACCCCACCCTATCCAATCCAGCTCCATCCTGCAGCATGTCTCTCTCCTTTTAGAGGCAGCTTGCAGCTATGTTTTTTGCTGTTGTTCCTCAGCTTCCCAAATTTCAGCAGAGCTGCCCAAGAACGCTTGTTTTGGTCAGACTCCAGCCCTGAACAAACAAATGAGGGCTCAAAAGAGGCATTGGGTTCAGGGACAGATCGTAAACAACGTTGCATCCCCGTCTGCTCTGCCCTGGCATGGGGAGCCCTGCAGGATGCTGAGAAATTGTGAGGTCTCCTGGCACCCAACAGGTTCTCCAGGTCCCCTCAGGCATCTCCAGCACTGGCCTTCCCCAGGACTCCCATCCATGGCACTGGGGGGCTGGCCCACCCTCCCCACTCAGCACCCCTTGGTGGGGACATGGCCAGGACCCAGCACACAAGGACACATCAGCTGCTTCTGTCGCAGGAGGAATTCATTTTAGTTCAAACACAAACACTTGATGGTGCCGCTGGGTCTGGGGGGGAACTTGGGGTGGGAAGGGGTCTCCAGCAAGGCAGTGGCATTTTGGCAGGTGCCTGAGGCACAGGGGCTGATGCTGCTCACCCTGGGATGTGTGCAGCGGTGTGGGGAACAGGTGAAGGGTTTTCCACCCACCTGTGCCTCAAGGATTCCTGAGCTGGTGCTTGTGAAATGCTTAGAAATGCCAGGGCAGGATAGGAACTGGGGCATAGGGGAGGGATGTGGCTGCAAGAAGGCAGCACAGGATGATCCAGCTGTGGGCAATGGGATCCCAGCATGGGGACAGCGAGTGGCTGAGTTTCCTCCTGCTCCACGGTGATGTTTTGGGGTGACCAAAACAGCACCACAGCTTTTCCCGCAGTGGCTCTGCCCTCATGGTAGAAAAATGAGTCTCTGAGACCAGGAGAGCCCAGCTCACATCAGCATCCATGAGATGAAGGAGGGGAGATCCCGGATTCCCTGTCCTTGGCTCAGAGCCTGCCCCACTGTGTCCCCTATGCCAGACATGCCTGGGGACACTGTGCCCCACTCCAGCTCCCAGGGAGCTGCTGGGGCCAGGATCCAGGGCTCCATCTGCAGGGCTCTCAGCCTTCCCCGTGCCAGCTTGACCTTTTCTGTGGGTATGTTCTGCCCTCAGCTCACAGATATGTTTATTTAAAAAAAAAAAAAAAAAGGGCAAGATTGAGAGGGAGAAAAGGCCTCCCCAAGCCCTGTGAAGCAACAAGATTAACGACGTGGTTAAAGGGAAACTCTCCAGTAATCCCTCAGCTCGGGGAAATGTTTTCCAGACGCGGCTTTCCGACCTTTCCCTGCTTCCTCCCTGAGAGCATGTTCCTGGAGGGAAAATCCCCAGGGAAACGGGTGCAGGCAATGCTGGCTGGGATGGTCAGCCCTGGGACCTCCCTGCCCCGAGACCCTCCTGCCCCACATGGATGCTCACAGTGGGGTGATGGTTTTGCCACTGCCTGGTGCGGAGGAGGAGGGAACAGTGAGATTTCATCATGCCAAACAAGTGCAGAGCCCTGTGCCCTGGCCCACTGCCGGCCCCACTCCCACGCTGAGTATCCCAACACCGCTGCCTGCCATGCTGCTGAACATCCTGGTATTCCATGATGCCAAACATCCCAGCACTGCCGCCTGCCTGCCACCGTGCCAAGCATCCCAGCACCACTGCATTCCCACCATGGGGCAGAACATCCCGGCACCACTGCCTGCTTTCCACCCTGCCCAGAGAGCAGCATCCCAACCCTGCTGATTCTGGTCCACAACCCCACAAGATGCAGGGGGATGTGTGGCTCTGCCCGCACCACTGAGGAGCTCAGGCAGGGAGCAGGACCTGGGCATCGCAGGGAAGCAGCATCTGTGGGATGCAGGGAGCTGGGCAGCCCCCGTCCCTGCTGCTCTCTGGGGCTGCTTTCCCAGCGTGGGCGGCAGCGCGGCCCCTTCCGCTCCCTGTGGCCCCCGCCGAGGGACCGTGCCCCCACCGAGGCCATCGCCCTGGGGAGGGGCTGAATGGGAACCTCATGGCGGGGCTGCCAGAAATAGCAAAGCCTTTGGGAAAGGCGGCTCCCCCGCGGGCTGGGAAAGCGGAAGCGTCATCTCAGCTGTGTCCGAGCTGTGTTCGCAGCCAGCTTCTTCCCAGCCCCGAGCACTTCCACGTGGTGGAGCAGCCCCGGGTGCTGGACACCCACCTCACCCTCCATATCCCCAGTGGCTGGCGGCTGGCAGCTGATGCTGATGCCAGTGCCAGCCACTCCCTGCCTGGCTGCTTGGCACGGACAACCCTGGCTGGGCATCGGCCCCAGCTCGCCAGCACACCTGGGCACACAGAAGCCCATGCCAGGCCCCAGCTGGTACCACAGCCCAGGAATCTTGGCAGATGATGCCTGAGGAGCCTCCCCTGCAGCAGCTCAGCTCGCTCTGTCCTCTGATAAGATTCTAAGGTCCCTGAGGTGGGTCAAGCCTTGTGGAGACACAGGGCTGTGCCTGGGGGCCGTGCCCAGCGGTGCCAGGCTCAGCTGGGATGCTGAGACAGGACCTGAAGAGGTGCCCAAATGACCCCCTGCATCCTCACTTCCCTGCACAGCTGGAGAGCTACATCCAGAGCAGCGTGAAGCCGGAGATGGCGGAGCTGCAGCAGACGGCAGTGCAGAACCAGACTGCCACCATGCTGGAGATCGGCAGCTCCCTCCTCAACCGCAGCGCCGAGCAGAGCCGCAAGCTCACCGACGTGGAGGCCCAGGTACGGCACATGTCCCCGCCACCCTGGCAAACACAGGCACGCTTTGTCTGCAGATAAAAGCGATGCCCTGAGGTGACACAGGGTTTAATGCACCAGTGGTGGAGGTACCAGGGCTGTGTGCCAGAGACCGGCCAGCCCGGTGACACCACAGGTGTGGTGTGGCCCTGCCTGCTGATGCCAAGACTCCCCTCTGCTCCCGAGGCAGGTGCTGAATCAGACGTGGCGCATCGAGATGCAGCTCCAGGAGAATTCCCTGTCCACCACCAAGCTGGAGAAGCAGCTGCTGCTGCAGACCAATGAGATCCACAAGCTTCAGAACAGAAACAAGTAGGGGCTGGGGTGACTCAGGGACCCCCACAGCCCTTGGACCAGCCATGGGGGGCTGGCGTCTCCCACCTCACACTGCACTTTGAGAGGGCTTGAACCCCTCCAGGTGCTGGCTGTGGTCCCTAGGGGGTTGCACAGCCCCAGCACGGCCACTGGGCTTTGGGTTCCCCTGGCTGGGCACAGGCACATCCCAGAAGTGAGGGTACAATTCAGGGGGTGCAGCAGGGGATGGGGACAGCAGTGGGTCCCTGCAGACACGCTGGGACCGCTCTGCCACCCCATCACCGCTGCATCCCACTCCCAGCATCCTGGAGGTGCGGGTGCTGGAGATGGAAACGAAGCAGCAGGCGGAGCTGGCGGGGGCCCGCTCAGAGAAGGAGAAGCTGCAGCGGCTGCTGAGCCGGCAGAGCGGCACCATCGAGGAGATGGAAAAGACGCTGCTGGCTGCCAGCGCCAACGCCAGCCTGCTCCAGCGCCAGCAGCTCCAGCTCCTCCAGTCTGTCCAGAGCCTGATGCGCCTCGTCTCCCAGGGCAGAGGTGAGCGGGGTGTGCGGGCAGAGCGGAGGCTGTGGGAAAGCTCCTTGTCTTCCCAGGAGCGTGCCAGGGTGCCCCCTGTGGTCTGCTCAGCTTGAGTGACTTCACCTCAAAAATCATAGAATCATTCAATCGTAGAGTGGTTTGGGTTGGAAGAGGTCTTAAAGCTCATCTCATTCCAACACCCTGCCACGGGCAGGAACTCCTTACACTAGAAAATTATCCACTCATTGCAACCAAGGAGGAGCTTGCAGTCCCAAGGGGTGGGTCCATAGCCTGATGCCGTTCCCAGCCATGGCAAACCCCCGGGGATTAGGCTGGCAGCAGCTCTGGTGGCGCAGCTGCCTTGCTCAGCCCTCAGGAGATGACACAGAAGATAAAAAGTAATCAGTGAGCACAAAGGCATCCAAAGAGAGAAGAGCAGCAATACCAGGCAGGGCTGCAGGACCATCACGGTTTCTGCCTTCTCACTGTCCCCTCTGCCACAGCCACGTCACCTGGGCAGGAGCAGCAATTCCAGGACTGTGCTGAGGTGCGCCGGGCGGGCATCCATGCCAGTGGCATCTACACCCTGCACATTGCCAACCTCAGCGAGCCCAAAAAGGTGAGCACAGTCCAGAGGGGGCTTCCCTGCCGCACCCTGGAGTGTTGCCCATTCAGTGCACACCAGCCCCACACCAGATCCCAGTTGCTTGGCACATCCCAGGGCAGTTTCCTTACCCCATCCAGCCTTGGGGGCTGCACAGGGGTGAAGGCAGCCCCCATGGGATGAAAGCAGGACTGGCACAGCCTTCCAAGTGGGGGCATAAAACTGATTTTAGGCACCCTGACCTGTAAGCACCAGACCCCAGGCCCTGTCCACAGCCATGGAGGGAGGAGAGACCCCTTAGCCAGGCACTGGGCACAGCACACCCTCGTCAGCCCCTCAGGCAGCTCTAGCACCCATAGAGCACCCACACTGAGCTGCCCAGCCGGGCAGGGTGCACCTGGCTGCCCCCTCCAAGCCACCCCCAGCCTGTCCCTCACTCCCCTTGCAGGCATACTGTGACATGGAGACGGATCAAGGGGGCTGGACCATCATCCAGCTCCGTGCCAACGGCAGCCTCAGCTTCCAGAGGAGCTGGAGGGAGTACAAGCAGGTGTGTGCCTGACCAGGGAGGGGGACACCCTGGGGGCCCCCCAGGCACCCTGAACTCACCCACCCCACTGCTCCACAGGGCTTCGGGGACGCGTCGGGGGAGTACTGGCTGGGGAATGAGGCCGTGCACCTGCTGACCAGCCGGGTGCCCTACGCCCTGCGGGTCGAGCTGCAGGACTGGGAGGGCAGCCAGGTGTATGCCCACTATGGGAAATTCCAGCTGGGGAGTGAGCGGCAGTTTTACAGGTAGGGGAGAGACACTGTGGGAAGAGCCACCCAGCACTTCCCATCTCTGACTGCCCCCAAGCCCTGTGGGCAGCAGTGGCCAGGGGGAAGGGCTGGGTGTGGTGCCCCAGGGAGGTGCAGGATCGCCTGGGGCTTCACTGGGTTGTCCTGGTGTAGTTATGGTGCCAGGTGCCAGGCACATTGCTGTGACAGTTTCATCTCTCCCTGGGCTTCTGAGAAGTAGATTTTTAATGTATAAAATTGTATCAAGGCAGTGGGATTTGCCATCCCAGTGGAAGCAACTTGGGCACTTGCACTGAGGCTCTTTGTTTGCGCAAGGGAGGTGACACAGGTGCGGCCACCAGGCATTCCCAGGGGCGTTGGGCATCCCCAGGCTGTCCATGTCCACAAAGGTGTGCTGTGCTCCTAATGCTCAGCTTGCCATGACCATGTGCTCCTGACCATGGGCAGGAGGGTGAAAAGCAGCTGGGGGCCTTCACTGCTGGGCTGGAGGTGGAACCAGACCCCAGACATCCCCTGCACCATCCATCCCATGCATGCACCGAGCTGGCCCCCAGCAAGAGGACTGGAGGAGACTTGGGGGTCCTCTCTGCCCCAGAATATCACAACCCCCACTCTTGGGGGCTAAGGACAGGAGGCCAAGCTGGAACTGCAGGATCTCTGCCCACATCCCTCTGTGCTGTGTTCAGCTCGTGGCAGCCCCTGAGCAGTGCTGGGGGCTCTGTGACCCCCCGGCAGTGACAGTGGCTGTGTTCCTGCTGGGCACAGGCTGTCGCTGCAGGACTACAGTGGCACTGCTGGGCAGCAGAGTGGCCTGGCACTGCAGGGCACCCAATTCAGCACCCGTGACGCCGACAATGACAACTGTCTCTGCAAGTGTGCCCAGATGCTCTCGGGAGGTGAGTGGAGTAGGGGGACACCCCCATGCAGCACCCGTGGGTGCCAGCCTGCGATGCCGCCTTCCCAACCTTCTCCCTTCCCACAGGATGGTGGTTCGATGCCTGTGGCCTCTCCAACCTGAATGGCATCTACTACCCAGCCCGGAACAACATCCGCAAGCTCAATGGCATCCGCTGGCACCACTTCCAGGGACCCAGCTACTCCCTGAAGGGCACCCGCATGATGATCCGGCCCACCAGCTTCTAACGTGCCTGCGGCAGTGCCAGCACTGAGAGAGAAGTCTGGGACAAGGGATGGTTGGGAGCGGCTAAAATGCCCCCACCTGCTGCAGGGAACCTTTACCATGAGTATATTTTTTATTCTCGTTTATCCCATTTTTCAGAAGTCTGCAGTGTCACCACAGCCATGCTGGAGGAGCCGTGGGCAGGGCTGAAGGGCGCTGCAGGAGCTGGAGCTGGAGGAGCTGGAGTGGGACAAAGCCAGACCTGCCAAAGTGGACTCCAGCATATGGAAACCCTCTGATCTCACCTCAGCTTCTCTCCCCAAAATTCTGCTGGGCCTCAGGGTTTTGTCCTGGGGACAGAGCTTCAAGAATCCCCCCAGTGATGGGGCTCTGAGAACCCCCGGGACCATGTACAGTCAAAGGGACCCCAGACATGCTGGGGGCTTTGCCTTTTCACTGGTTTTGGATATTGTAAATCCCCCACCATCCCACTTTCCTGCAGGATTAGAGGAGCTGGATGGGACAGCAATCCTGATAAGCGTGGGGGCTGGTGGTGTCCCTCCTTCACCTTTCGTTCAGACACAGCCATGCAGAGGGCCACAGGCTGTCCCCTTCTAAGCATGGCCCGAGCCACTGTCCCCATGTATGGCCGGACAGGCACTGCTCCTCACAGAATGGAGCTGAGTTTCTCCTGCTCTCAGAGAGGACACAAAGAGCAGAGGGTATCCTTGGGGACCTTCTTGGGGACCAGTCCTGGGATGACCAGTGGCCCAGTTCTGGAAGGCGCTTGCTGGGAGCAGACACTGCAGTGGCAGGGGCTGGCAGGGCCCCAGGATGGGCAGGAAGGGGCTGGGGGGTCATGGGTGGGGAGGGGGCTGTGGGTTAAAGGGTCTGGGAGGCGGGAGGTGCTGGGTGCTGGCACCGACACCGGCTGTGCACGCAGCAGCGGGGGGGCTCCTGCTGCCTGCCCTCATCACTGTCCCGAGGCACCCGCTAATTAACGCTGATTAAAGCACGTGACGTTGTTGGCGCTTCCAGAAGATGCTCATCAGTGGGGAATAATTAAAAAATGGAAAACACGGGGGGCAGTGCTGCCAGTTTTCCTTCTGTCCTGGCTGCCTGCCTGCACCTCCTGCCTGCACATGGGGCACCCATGGGGAATCTCAGCACAGAGGGTGAGGGTGATGGACATTTCCCCGGCTGTCCCTCCTCCCTGGAAATAACTGATGGCCTCAGCTGCGCTCCCCACGAAACCGGAGCCACCGGGAAGCAGCTGCCAGGGAAAGCGATAGGGAGTGTGGGGCTGTCCTGCTGTCCCCAGTGGGGACATGCAACGGGGGGGCATTCTGGGGCATCTGAACGTGTCTGTGCTGGGATTTCATGCTGGCAGTCCCATGGGTGGGGGTCGGATGGAGACTCCTGGTTTGGGAACAAGGCTGCTGTGTGTGCATCTGTGTGTGCACATCAAAATACTGCTCACAAACACATGTGCACATGGACACACAGACATCCTGCATGCACAGGATCATGCACACGTGAGCACACTGGGCTTTGGATGGCCATGTCAGGTCCCATTCATGCAGGGCATGGGACACCAGAGCTGTACCAAGGACTGGCAGCACCTGAGGGACATGTGGCTGCTCAGCCCTTGCCTGGCTGGGAACTGGTAACCACCCCCCACCTTCTCCTTAGCAATAGCAACAAATTTAGACCGAGCCCTGGGACACACCACGCTGAGGAATCCGGCAGCACAGCCGGTCCCAGCCACCAGCCAGGATCTGGTTCCCTCAGAGATTTCCCCAAGGGCAAAGCCTGTCCCCAGGCAATTGCCCGGGGTCCCTGTCACCCTCTGGTTTCCGGGGTGTTTTCCTTGGGGAGGCACCCAGTGCCCCATGTGCCATCATTAAGGATCCCCTGGGTGTGCGTGTCCTCCCCAGAGCACTTCATCAGCCTGACTCACAGCCAGATGCCATCCCCGTGTCCTGTCACCACGTCCTGACACCACATCCTGCCCTCTGCATTCCCGGCAGCTGGACCCGACAATAATCCATCAGGAGTCATGTGGATCCTGCACCCTAAGCAGGGGATCTGTGTGGACACACAACAGCACAGAAACCAAGCTGGGGTGGTAAATTCTTCTTTATGACAGCTTTTCTGGGGACCCCAAGTGCTGGATGGAAGCCCCAGTCAAGGGGCCCGTGGTGCTGCCTTGGCCAGCAGCTGCTGGGGGGCTGCCACTGAAGGGAGGCAGCGGCAGGCCCAGGTTCATGTGGGGTCCCTGGGTGCAGGTGCTTGCTGGTGGCTTTGATGTCACCTTCCCCAGCAGACACCTGCCTGCATGGGACACATCAGGAGCATGGGGATCACAGGGCACAGGTGGCACCTGAGGTGCCGGGAGAGCTGCGGTGTCATGTCAGGCTGCCCTGGGAGAACACACGGGTGCTTTTCATCTTCAAAGCGCTTCCTGCACCAGCTTTCATCCCAGTCCACCTGGGAGGTCTCTGCTATTGCCGCCCTCATCTCCCAGTTCTTGGAGAGCCGGGACCTGGCCAAGCTTTGCAGGAGGGAGGGAAGGAGGCAGGGGAGGGTGCATGGCACAGAGGGGAATCCCAACAGCTGGGGCTCTGCCGGGACCTGCCTGACACAACCGCCGCCCTGCCGTGCCTGCCGGGCCCCGCGCTGGCACGCTGCAGTATGGAACCCATGATTCCCTTCCAGCACCCATCCACTCAGCACCCACAGCCCTGCAGAGCTACCAGCACCCCAAGAGTCCCTGTCCCATCCCAACCTCCACCGCCCCAAGAGACAACACACAGCCTCCAAAACACAGGCATTTAATAAAACTGGTTGCATTATAATTATTATTTACAGATCAAACATAAGGAAAAGAGTAGAAAAGAGGAACTGTTGTCTTCATAAATACCAGGCCCAGCATGGTGGGGGCTTCTTGCCCACTGGCAGCCGGGAAGGGGAACACAGGCATCTGCAGACACTCACACAGACACACAGCCCTGGGCAGCTTGAAACAGGGGGTCAGGTTTCCCCCACACACCTCAAAGCACCAGGCTTTTCTTCAGCAATAAGATGAGACCACCAGGATGTGGCCACCACCCCAGGCAGTGAGACCCCTTTTGTGGAGCCTGCAAGGGGGCAGCTCCTCCACCGGTGCAGTGTCCCTGCTCCGTGCAGGGGGAACCAGCCCCTTGCACCCCACCCCAAGGTGCTTGGTGAGGAGCAGAACAGGCAGGAGCTGCCAGCAGTGCAGGCAGGGCAGCCACACGAGGCCTTTTGGGTGTTGAGGACCAGCCACACACCCAGGGACACGAGTCTTCTGCCTTCCCACGGACTTGCAGGAACCTGGCACAGTGGTGGCACAGGGATCTGACAATGGGTCCCTGGCCACATTAGGCCCATGATGCTGTGGCACAGCAGGGCTGAGTTCAAGGGTCCTGTCACCACCAAGAGGTCCCTGCTCCTCCCAGGACACAGCCAGCGCTTTGTCCCCATCCAGCGTTGCCCGCTTATGAGCGACCCATCCCCGGTGCCCACCACGGCACTGCTACACATCGGAGACCTGCTGGGGCTCCCTGGCCTGGCGCAGGCCGTAGAGCCACTTGATGACACGGGCGTTGCGCTCGATGATGGAGATGCCGTAGGGCACGCGCTCCGCCGGCCGTCCCTCCGGCGTGGCGGCGCTGGGTGGCGAGTGGCCGCCCTCCGAGCTGGCCGTGCTCACGCTGTGGAACTTGAGGGACACGATGTCAGAGCTGGCGCGGGCGAAGCGCTCAGCCCCCATGTCCTGCATCTCCTCGGGGTCAAGGCCACAGTAGTTGAAGAAGCGCTCCAGGTCGGCGGTGGCCCGCGAGAACCGATCGCTCAGGTCCGACTTGGAGCGGTGCAGCAGCGGCTGCCGGCGGGCGCTCTCCGGGCGGGCGGGTGAGCTCCGGGACGGGGTCACAGGCAGCCCAGCTGGGATGGGGGACGCAGGCAGAGGTGTCACTGGGCTCCGCGGAGCTCCACAGGGACGGACGTCCACCCTCCGCACAGCCACACTGCCGGGGGGCTTGGTGGTGGCCGGGCTCTCCGGTGGCTTGACAGCCCCCTCCACCTCTGGCGCTTCCGCTCGCCACCTGCACTCCCTGCTCAGCGGGCTCTCCGCCTTAGGGAAGGGGCTGTCACAGAGGTTGATGAGGTTGTTGAGGATCTCCAGGTCAAGGGAGGTCTTCGGGCTGGCAGCATCGGCGCGGCGTGGCCCCGGGGGCGCCCTGCGGCAGGGGGTGAGCACAGCACGGCGCACTCCGGGGGTGAAGAGGGGCTGCTTGAGCAGCAGTGGCTTCACCGGCTCCTGCTTGGTGCTGGCGACCTTCTGGCTCTTCACGTACTTGGCCTTGTCGGCCTCCAGCCTCTCCACTGCGCTGGGCTTCCCGGCCCCCGGCTCGGCGTGCCGGCGGAAATACGCGGGCCCTTTGCGGAGAATACGGACCGGCATGGCCGAGGTGAAAGGCGCCGTCACCGTCACCCCCTTCATGGTGTCACCGGCTTGCAGCGCCTCGACGGGCATCCTCCGTGCCGGCACCGGGACACGGGTGAGCGGCCGCCACGGGCAGCGAGGGGCTCAGGTGCCGTCGGCTGCGGAGAAGGGCCGGAGTGAGAGCGGGGCCGGAGTGAAAGCGGGGCCGGAGTGAGAGCGGCGGCGATGCTGCCCCTGCCCGCGCCCCGGCCCCGCGGCAGACAAAGACAGCCCAGGCTGTGCGGTACCGCACTCGCTGCGCCCCCGGCTCCGGGCTGCCTATTTGAAGGCGGTCACCACGCCTCCGCCGCTGCCGAGCCTCCCCGACAAGTCCCCCGGCCAATCCGCGCCGCACGCCTGCTTCAAACCGCACCGGGGCCAATGGCGCCGGCGGGGAGGGCGCCCCGGTGCCGGCGAGGGGCACCCTGGGGAGAGAGTGGGGGCAGAGAGAGCCAAGCACCCCTCACTGATGCTCTGCCCAAGTCGCAGGTGCAGGAGATGCATCGCCTGCTTCAAGGGGTGCATTGCATGTGCCCATCGTCCATGCTCAGGGGTGCACTGCCCACATCCAGGGGAGCAGGTCCTTCTCCCAGGCATGCATCACCCACTCCCAGGGTAGCACTGATTGCTCCCAGGGGTGCCTCATCTACATCCTTGCATCAGCCATGCCCAGGGTTCCCTCACCCACCACCCTGCCGGGCTGGTGGATTCGGTGCTCCACTCCCTCTGCTGTTCCCTCAGCTCTCACAAGCTCCAGGGCTGCTCCCAGGCTCCCTGCTCTCATCCTGGAGCCCCTTGGAAAGTAAGTGGAGTACACGGGGGTTTCCACTCGTGCTTCCCCGGCCGCGGTGTGCTCGGGGCAGCGTGAGGCCCTGTGCACCCCGTGTCCTTGGGTCCCTGCCAGCCTCTACAAGCGCAGCCGCCACAACGGTCGCGCAGAGGCACCAGCCCGCCCACAGCGAAAAGTGGGAGGGGAGGGCACCCAAACCAGCCCTACACCCTTCTGCAGCCCCCTGACCAGAGGTGGACACACCAAGAGTAGCCCCAACACCCAGAGGGGCTCAGCAGTGGCAGGGCACACAGGAGCATATGTGGGTCAGACCCCCTCCCCCAATCCCTTTCCCAAGCTGCTCTGAGATTCCTCCTGAGGGTCCCGATTTGGGGCACTGATGAGCCCGAGGATGTGACAGCAAGCCCCAGCACTCACCAGGTGCAGTGGTGGGCAGGGCGGAGCCGGTGTGCTGTGGCCTCACTCGCTCCCGTGGCAGCACCGAGCAGGCAGCTGCCACCGTCACCCGCTCACCTGCGTGCACAAACTTCCTGGGAGCAGCCCAGCGCCTGTCCCAGCGGCACCCACAGCCCCGCCGAGCCGTGGCTGAGCCACAGCTGAGCCATGTCTGCACCCCCTACCAGCCCACGGGTGCCAGATTCCCCAGAATCTGGACCCCAGCAGGATCCCTGCACAGCACACATCGCCGTGACACGCTGTGACAGACGAGTGGCCATGGGGGAGACTGGCTGCCCCTCTCCCCATTCTCGTCCCCTGCCTGGGGGGACATGCTGCCTCCTGACCTGGAAAATGTCTGCGGGGGGGCGGCCAGACGTGCGACAGCTGGGAACGGTCCCAGCACCGGCACAGATCCTCCTGCCTCCTCCCCGGGGCAGCTTTCTGCGCCCCTCGGCCCGACCCCTCGGGTCCAGTGCGACCCCGCCCCTGTGCCAGTGGCTAGCTTCACTGCCCTTGTACCTGAGCCCAGGGCAGGGAGGGCTCCCGGTTCAGCACAGGGGTGCAAAAGTGTCCCCCAGGCAAGGCAAAGCAGGAAAATGTCCCCACGTCAGGCACTGGAGCTCAGCCTTGTACCAGACACTCAGCCAAGCCACAGAGGAGATGGCTGCGAAGCGCAGGGGCAAGGACATGGGAGCCCCAGCACAGCCGCCAGTGGCCGGCGTGGGGACCCCTCCCCAGCACGGACAGCCTGGCCGGGCACAACCTGCTGCTCCACATTCCTGCGGTGCTGAGCCACTGGGCTGGCACGGCCACACCGAGCTGGGCTGCACCGAGCCAAGCTGAGCCGAGTGGAGCCGCCCTCCGAACAGCCCCAAAAACTCGGCAACAAAATCCCATGCCCCAAACCCAGCTGGAGTGCGGGGATCTGAGCTCTGGACATTGCCCAGTGTGGCCCCAGCTCCTCTCCCTCCTGAGGTGGGCAGTCCAGCCAGGCTCACATCGCACGGTAGGTCACCTCCTGCCTGGAGGAGCTGCTCCAGAGGTACACGGTTGTGACCCCTTCACCGGCTCACCCAGCCCCACTCTGCTGGCACTGGACCAGCATGGGACCAGCACCACCTCTGCCACCCACCTGGATTGGCCCTGTGGTGTGGGAGCCTTGTCGGCAAGGATCAGCTGCCACACTTCTTCTCCCTGCTCTCTTTCCGAGGATGTCCTGATGGTGTCCTGATGGTGTCCTGATGGTGTCCTGATGTCCCCACCCTCCTGCTCCCCATCCACGTCCTCCCCGTCTCCCGCGTGATGGCAGCTGCAGGGTGCTGGAGCGGTTCTGCTTGCAGCGGCTGCCGCTGAGTCAGCGCCGGGCGAGGACGCCCTCCGAGGCAACTCAGCACTCACATGGGATGGAAACCACAGGGCATTCTTCCATGCCAGGCTGCGCCACGCAGTGTGCCGGTGCCCGGTGACGCCCCAGGTGCCGGTTCAGCCCGCGGTACCGGCTGGGCAGCCTGGATGCACACACGGCCGAGGTGCTCAGCGTGACAAATCCAAAATGCTTCTGGATGTCACTGCTCGCTGTGGGCAGAGGGTCCTGGTGCTGGGTTAGGGCTTCAGGGACACTGGGGAAATTCCCAGCCTTCCTGTGAACACCCAGATTCCCTGATATCACTGGTATGGTCAGTTGTCAGGGCCTGCTCTGATTTGGAAATCTCATTTTGTTTCCCCACTCACCCAGTAGCAATGAACTCCAAAGCATAGGAAAATAAACTGGATAGCAGGAAGGGAGGTGACAGACTGGAACAGGGTCACCAAGCCTGCAGCCACCTGGACCTGCTGGCCTGAACCCAGCCCCAGGGTGGCTCCTACCTCATGGTACTGGCATCTCCGTTCAGCTCTGCACAGAGGGATCAAGCTTTTGGCTCATGCTATGGAGCTCAGTTACAGCCCTGCATTGTTCAAACGGCTCCTGGAGCAAGACAAGGAGCTGGTGGAGGGAGAAGGGCCAAGGGAAGCACAGAGTCTGCCCTGAGCCCAGATTCGCACAACGGGCTCAGCTAGAAAATCCCAGTTGGTAGGCGAGGGCAGAGCCCGCAGGCTGCATCCCCCCACAGGTGCCGAGGCTGTGCGGGTGCAGGCAGGAGGCTGCAGGAGCTGCTCGGGCACGTCTGGCCCGTTGGAGCGGGGCGTTGGATCCAGGCAGCGCCCCAAGCCTCACCCTCCCCGGGAGCATCCCAGGACATGCCCCGGTAGGACAGCCTCCTGCAGGAATGCTCCTCCAGCACCCGGTGCAGCGTCCCCACCGCTGCCCCAGGAACACTTGGATGGTGTTTGTGAACAGAGGGATGAGGCGCTGGCAGTGCCTTTGCTCTCACCTTCTACAGACACCCTCGTGCCACTGCCAGGACCTCTTGGATGATAAATTAAGCTGCCAACGAGCAGAAAACATAGTCAGCAGCCAATTCCCCCCTGGAAGTGCTGGGTGGAGGCAGCTACAGGCGCCTGGCAACACCTGCCAAGCTGCAGGGCTGGGGCTTGGCAGTGTGGGCACCCCCATGCAGAGGCATCCCCAGAGCTGAGAGGTCCCCAACCCCTTCACCTTGGGTGTTAACTCCCAGTGTTTTGTTGCAGCCCATTGCCATGCCCTGACCCAGGATAAGCCACCACTTGCTCCTGCCTCAGTTTCCACAGCAAGAGCTCTACAGAGCTGCTCCAGAAGGAACATGGGGATAGAATGGGGAGGCACCCGCAGCACCCAGCATCACCCCATTCCCTGTGGGCAGAGGGAATGATGCTGCCTTGCACCCAGATATTCACACTTCGTCTCTGCTCAGGGATCCGGGAGCCAGGGAGGTGACAGATGGGGACATGCTGGGCACAAGGCCTTTGTCTGGCCGGTGGTGGCGGCAGCACGGACCCGCAGATGGCGGCTGCCGTGGGGCTGTGGCCGCAGCCCATGGCCAGGCAAGCACTGGGCCCTGGGGATCCGGCCCTTTTGTTGGGGTCTCACCTCCGGCAGCGGCCCCTTCCCGGCTGCCCCCACCAGCCTTTCCACTTTCAACTTGACCTGCTCCTTTCATATGGAAATTGAATGCAAATAGAGCTGAGGCTGCCAGGGTCCAGGCTGAGACCCGCCAGCAGGTCCCCAGGGCTGGGGCGTCATACCCTCTCAAATAGTGTAGCCAGTAGTCCCTGGAGTGAGGGTGTCCCCTTGTCCCCCAACGGAGTAGCAGCCACCCTCTGCCCAGGCAGACCATCCCCACTGCTCACACATGGAAGAAGATATTAGGGGATGGGTCTCACCAGGGCTGAGCTCAAGGACAGACCTCTGCTTTTCTGGGCTGCTAATCTTCCCATGCCCTCCTGCCACCCTGTCACCACCATGGCGTGGGCAGTGTGCCCACCCTGGGGATCCCCTCTGCACCCCCTGGCATGCTCTGGCTTGCAGTTAGGATGGGCTCCCCAGCCCTGGCTGGGTGAGGAGGGGGCTTCATGGAGGGATGGTCACCACAACCCAGCAAAGTCCCGCAGGCAGGGACCACTCGGCTACCAGATGTTGCCATCTGCTCCGGGGTCTTCGCTCGCATCTGCCGGGGGTGCGGAGGGGCGAGGGGCCGGGAGTTCAGCTGCGGGGGCGGGCAGGGGGCGGAGAAGGCACAGGCAGGGCAGGCAGCACGCGTCGCGTGGATTTGGGAGAGTAGCGTGAAGGGGCAACACGGAGGTCCCACACCCAGCACCCCGTCGAACTGCTCTGCCCTGTAGCCATTCGCCCTTGGGAAGGGTCTCACTGCCGGCTGAGCCGCCTCTTTGTGCCGACAAATTAAACACAGGACAATTGCCGTCCCCTCCCTGTCCCCATGCCCATGGACACACCATGGCTTCAGCTGGCCCGCGCCCACCCCAAGATCCCTGCGCCTGGTTTCCCCAGCACCTTGCACCTGTTCCCCACCTTCCAGGTCCCCTGGGGTTCTGTACTGGTTTAACTGGGATAGAGGTCATTTTGCCCATAGGAGCCAGTGCAGGACTGTTTTGGAGTTGTGCTGAAAGCAGTGCTGATAACCCAGGAGTGTCTGATCTTGGCTGAGCGATGCTCACAGAGCCCCAAGGGCTTCTCTGCTCCTCCCGCTGCCCCACCAGTGAGTGAGAGCGCTGGGGGTGCATAGAAATTGGGAGGGGACGTGGATGGAACAGTTCTGCCACTCCCCCTCCCCCCCCCCCTGCCCTGGGATACCTTGGACTTGTAGGACATCCTTGCTTTTCCTATTAAGTTGATCCGTCAGTTTAGTCCCTTTTACCATTTTATCTTTCCCCATTTTGTACCCCATCCCACCGGGGGTGTGTGTGAGTGAGCAGCTGAGGGGGTCTAACCTGCCGGCTGGGATTAAAGCACAGCAGTACCACAAACTGTGACCGTCCCCCTCCACTGTCACCCAGTATCCCTGCAGCCCCGGGGGCAAGACTTGTCCCCACTACACTCAACGGCTGCCATGGGTGCTCCCACAGGCGCAGGGCAGGGTGGAGGAGCAAACTGTAGTCCCCCGGAGGGACAGGGACAGGTACGGGCACTGCAGATAGGTGGGGCAGGGAAGCAGGCAGGGAAGCAGACGGGAGAAGGCAGCCCCAGGCTTTGCAGGGCTGCAGCCCGCTCTCCCAGCGACACCCGGTGGGTGCTGGGGGAAGAGCTGCCATGAGGCATCCTGGGGCGGTGGGTCGTGGGTTGGGAGAGGGGGGATTGCTGCTGGGGGTGACCAGGGGTCTGTCTCCTCACCCGTGTCACCTCCCGACCGGTGCAAGCGGCTCATCCGCTGGCTCGCGGCTTGGTCCCCGCAGTGTCCCGAGGTGGGAAAACTGCCACATTCGGAGGTTCCCCCAGCGCCCCATGCCGACCCCTGACCCCCGCAGAGATCCTGATGGGGACAGGAACCGTCATCGGATGACACTTGCACCTGCAAGAAGAGTCTGTGATAGGTGGGACGCAGTTCAGGCGGGGACAAGGACAAAGTCCACTACACCGCCAAGAATAATAACCCCCCTGAGCTGAGGACTCTGCCAGCCGCGACCAAGACGAAGAGCAGAGCAGGGCCAGGCTGCCACCGGTCCGCATCCGGAGGTTGTGACGCGCCCGCCTCACGTCACTGCTCCGGCAGCCAGGACTGGCTCCCGCCCGCGTGGTGCTGCCGGTTCCCCAGAGCGCAGTGAGTTACCCTTGGGAGATTGCCGAGGGACCGGTCAGACCGGAGCCCGTTTCCTTCCTGGCTCCTGCTCCAAGCCCGGTGCCTCCCCGCGGGGCCGGGGCCATGGGTGGGTCGTTGCGCCCGCCGGGCTCAGCCCCGTGAGACGTGAGTTTCCTCTGGCGGCCTCAGCGCGCCGGGGAAGGGCTGGAAACGGCTCTGCGGGACCGGGAGGGCACGGGACGTAGGGACGTGGGACGTGAGAGTTCCTCCCAGGAGCGGGATGGGAGTGGGCAAGGGATGTGTCCGGAGCCCAGCTGACTCAGCTGACTGGTACGAGCAGAGGCTGGGCTGCAGGTTGGGCTGCTGGGCCTGTCGCCCGCGGTCACCGGAGCGTGTCGGGATCGCGCGGATCCTGCCTGGAAGGGGACGGGCGCTGCGTCGTCCTGCCCTGCAGATGCAGTGGGAGGTACGAGGCGTCCATTCCCAGCAGAGCAGCTGCCCAGGCCACTCGGCCCCCAGGTGAGAGCTCTCTTCCCCCCCCCACACACCCGGCTGTGCCGAGCCCTTCCAGGCTTCACGGAACTGCAACGTGAGCTGGCACAGGTTCAATGCCCTCCTGGGTACCGCACCTGGTGCTGCCAAGCCCCAGCTCTCCGGGATGAGACCAGGTGAAGCTCATCAGGATCCACACCCAGGGCAGGAGGGCACCATATCATCACTTGAAGGGGGCAAAGGGGTCCACAGAGCCTGCAGAGGGCAAAGTGGGGCTGGGCTGGGCTGTGTGTCCCACACCCTCATGGCATGTAGGAGGGAATCTGTTCTGCCAACACAGGCAGTGGTCATGGGAGGACAGGGCCAGGATCTGGAAGGGTCAGATCTCACCTCAGCACTCATCAAAGTTTCTCCCCCCAGCACAGCAGCGTCACTCGCAGGCCCAGGCACCCAGCCTCGAGCCATGGCACTGCTCACCCATCTTCTGGCCTGTGCCTTCGGCATGGGCTCCTGGGTGGCCATCAACGGGCTGTGGGTGGAGGTGCCACTGCTGGTGACAGTGCTGCCGGAGCAGTGGTACCTCCCCTCCTACATCACCATCATCATCCAGATGGCCAACGTGGGACCACTCTTTGTCACCCTTTTGAATCGCTTTCAGCCTGGCTTGCTGAAGGAGGTGGCTGTTATCTATGCAATCGTGTCCATGGGTGCCATAGCCTGCTTGCTCCTGGCTTTTCTCTGGAACCACACGTCCCTCATTGCCGGAACATCCCACAGCACCCCCTTCCTAATCCTTACCTTCTTCCTGGCCCTGGTGGACTGCACCTCCTCTGTCACCTTCCTGCCCTTCATGATGCAGCTGCAGCCCCAGTACACAAACACCTTCTTCATAGGTGAAGGGCTAAGTGGGCTGATCCCTTCTCTCATTGCCCTGGGCCAGGGCTCTGGTATCTCCAGCTGCACCAATGTAAGCTACAAGGTCAACATCACCACCGGCAATGAGACCGTGGAGAGCACCATCTTCCGTCTGGAGACCCGCTACCTCCCACCCAACTTCTCCACCCTCATCTTTTTCCTGCTCATGACTGTAATGATGCTTACCTGCTTGCTGGCCTTCTTCTTCCTTACCCGGCAGCCCAGGGTGTGGGAGCTCTCTCAGCAGCACCTCTTTCCCAGCAGCATTGTGCTGAACTCATTTGACCAGATCCTTGATGAGGGACCTGACTCGCACCTGAGCAGAGGCTGCTCATGCTCAAAGGATCCCAAGGGCCCTGGGGACATCCTGCCACAGAAGATCTCCTACTCCCTAACCCAGCTCACCCTCATCTACTTCCTCATCGCCTGGGTGAGTGCCCTAACAAACGGGGTCCTGCCATCCGTGCAGTCCTACTCCTGCCTGCCCTACGGACACACCACGTACCACCTGGCAGCCACGCTCAGCTCCATGGCCAACCCCCTGGCCTGCATCGTGGCCATGTTCCTGCCCAGCAGGTGAGTTGCAGGGCCCTGGGGCAGCAGGGTGCACACCAGAGGCTTCTGCCCCAAGAGTGCTACTTTGCAAGGGTTGGGGTTGTAGGCACCGGGTGGGAGAGGGCCTGTGGGGTGTCTGTGTCCTGGCAGCACAGACACCCCAGGAAAGGAGGATGGAGCCAGCAAGGAGCCAGAATGTGCTGCGTGTCTGTGCTGCTCACCAGGGAAAGGTAGTGTTCTCCAGTGACACTCACATGTCCTTTGAAGGTCCCTGACCCTGATGGTCATCCTCACTATGGCAGGGACAGGCTTTGGTGCCTACAACATGGCCATCGCAGTGATGAGTCCCTGCCCACTCCTCCAGCAGTCCCAGTGGGGCGATGTCATCATCGTAAGTCACAGTGTCCCTCTCATTCAGGGAGGTCTTTGATGCCACACCTGGACCTGACCTCACCATGATGTCCCCACAGTGGGGAACCCCTGGCCCTGACCACTTTTCCACCTGTGCCAGCAGGTCCTCTCCTGGGTGCTGTTCACCGGGACACTCTCCTACATGAAGGTGATGGCCGGGGTGATCCTGCGGAGCCGCAGCCGCAGCGCGCTGGTGTGGTACGGGGTGCTGGAGCAGCTGGGCTCCCTCCTCGGGGCACTGCTCATGTTCCCCCTTGTCAACGTCTATGGCCTTTTCAAATCTGCTGACTACTGCAGCCTGCAGTGCCCATCATGAATGGGGTGGATGCCCCAAGACCGCTGCTCTTGCCAGCATGAACTCCCAAAATCAGCGAGGCTGGCTGGCTGGGAAGCAGCGCTGGGACCAGGACGGCTGCAGACACAGCTCCCTGATGGGCTCTGCCAGGGCGCAGCATCTCCAGGGCTTTGTCCCCAGCCTGGGCACAGGGTGTTCCATCCTGTGAAAGCAATAGAAGGTGTTTTACTCAGCCCTCTGCCTCCCTGCTGCTTGCACCCCCCATGTTGAGGGAGCTGTCTGTGCCAGCGCCCCCCACCTGGGTACCTCTCAACTGGGCTATGCCCAGTCCCCTGGATCCCTGGGGGATCCAGCACTGTTTGGCATCATGCCCTAAAACCCCCCTGGACTCTGTGGGTGGGCACAGCCCCAGCTGCACCCGGCAGCACCGGTGGCGTTCCTGGCCCTGTGCTATGGCAGCTGCCCCCAGACAGGGGGTTTGCAGCCGGCTGTGGGGAGTGGGGACAAAGGCAGCCATGGGGAGGGGGATGGTGGGGGAACATGGAACATTCACAAGGCCCCCAATAGCAGCTGGGGAAACTGAGGCACAGTGGGACTGGAGTGACATGTGTGATGTTTGCCACCCTCTGCTGTGGTCCCATCCTTGCTTTCTGCTCCCTCCCCATAGCCCTGTGCCCCCCTGCACCCCATTTCAGCCCCACTGCACCTTGAGATGGGCAGAGCTGGATGGGGGGCCGCAGCAGAGCCTCGCACCAGAGCAGTGCAGGCAGAGGGCCTGTGGCAGGGGTGGCACAGCACCAGTGCCAGGGTTGGCCCACCTGGTACCTAACTGTGCCCCAGCCATGCCAGCCAGGGCAGGAGCTGAATGGACACTGGGACATGGCAGGCACGGGAGGTCAGGGCTGCTGCAGCCCCAGGATGGGACAGCACCTGTGCCCTGCACGCGCCTGCGCCCCTTCCCTGGGGCACGAGGCAGCCGGGCCTTTGTCCCCGGCCCTTTGTCTGGCATCTGCTCCCTGCGCCGGCGGCAGCACCAGACCACGGATTGGAGCCACTTCGGGGCTCCGGCTGCGACCCGGACGCCTCTGGGAAGAACGAGATTGGAATACCTAATGGCCAGCAGCCCCCCAAGGTGGCAGTGGTGGGGGTCCTGCAGCTGAGGCAGCAGAGAGGGCAGGAGTGGGGGCTTTGCCTCCTGGCACTAGTGGGCATCCTCTAGCAGATTCTGGCTGACCCCACAGCCCGTGTCCAGGATCCATGGAGGACGGGGGAGCTGAGGACCAGTGGGAGATGTGGGGGCACCGCCGGACAGTTTGTCTCATTCCAGTAGCAGGATATGTCCCTTGTGGGTAGACGGGGAGCTGGAGTAGGGACCTGGCCTCTCTCCTCCTGCCCCCAAAGAGGATGATCCTGCCCTTGGGAGCCCCCAAAACCCCTCACCCACAGTACCACCGCAGCCCCCTCCCTCTTGTCGAGGAAACAATTGCCTCCGATGGGAATTATTTCCATACAGCTGCTCAAGAAGGCACAAACCCGGTGGAGGAAGGCTGAGCCTTTCTTCTGGCGCTGCTCCCCCTCCCCACAGTGGTGGGGGCAGGTTTGGGGGGGCCCAGGCGCTGCCGTCAGCGCTATCAGCTCGGCAGGGCTGGCTGCGGTTATTACCATACATTATCGCAGTCCCCTGCCTCCGAAAGGAGCCGGGGCTGCTCCCCCCTCCCAGCCCTCCCTCCTCCTGCCTTTTACACTTAATTACCTCCCTTATTACACCGCAGCCTGGAGAGAGACAAAATCCCAGGGCAGCGGGCAGGCAGGCAGCGGGCAGGCAGGCAGCGGGCAGCGGGCAGGCAGTGGCAGGCAGCGGGCAGGCAGGCCCAACTAGGGCGTAAGTAATCGCCCGTTCTGCAAGCATGCCTTCCAGGAGAGAACAGGCACACGCACGGATAAATAAATCAGGGAGTGGAGGCCGGGAGCCCGGTGTGTGTGTGGGATGCCGCGGGCAGCCCGGCAGGCGATGTCCCCTCGGGGCCGCAGCCCTGCGAGAGAGGTGACCTTGAACTTGGCAGAGCCTTGACGTCAGGGCAGCGCTGCAGGGACAGATGGGACTCGTGGTGCTGCCGGCAATCCCTGGCCAAGCGCTGCGGGAGCAAGCGGAGAGACCCCAGCCCACATGGGGAGCAGCCCTGGGATCATGTAGGATGTGAAGTGCTGTGGATATGGGATGCTCTGGGATGGGGGATGCTGTGAGCTATGGGATGCACTTAGCTGTGGAATGCTGTGGGATACTGTGGGATACTGTGGGATATCAGGTGCTGTGGGATGCTCTGGGCTATGGAATGATGTGGGCTGTGAGATGCCATGGGCTATGGGATACTGTGGGATGCCCTGGGATGCCCTGGGCTGTGGAGTACCACACAAAGCAGTGAGCAGGGGCACTGCGATGCAGGGCTGGCTCCAGATGTGGCTCTGGGCATGACTGAAGTAGCAGACATGGCTGCAAGCAGGCAGACCCATGGTGCTGCCTGTGGGGATGCTGCTTTTGGTCCCCAGACCCAGTGCCACATCCCTGGCCAAAGGGGCTAGTGTGCCCAGGGCTGCCCCGTGCCAGCACTCTGCCTGTGGTGACAGCAGAGGGACTGTCCTTATTAAGTGCTGCAACACTCTGGGCATTGCACAAGGCTCAGGGAAAGCACGGCCAGCTGCCAGTCAGGTCCCTGTGTCACCCAGTGGCCCTCAGATGGCACAACTCTGGCCTTCAGATGGCACAACTGCAGGGAAAGGCAGCCCCGGACCACCAGCTGCCTGCAGCGGAGCGCAGAGAGGAGGGAGGGAGAGGGAGTGGGAGTGGGGGCTCCAATGAGAGGAGGGGGGAGTAAGAATGGGGGCTCTGGCCGGGAACAATGAACTGCCACGAGCCCAGCTATTGTTGTGGCTCCGAAGGTCACAGTGCTTCCTGGGGACTGAGAGTGGGACAGGGACATGGGAAGGGGAGAGAAGGTGGGAAAAGAGGGATGAAAACAGTGAGCAGGGACAGGGACAAGAGAGAGGTGGGACAGAGATGAGAGCAGGGAAGAGGGGAAAGGGTTGAGGACAGAGAAAAAGGTACAGAGGAAGGGAGAAGGGAAAGAGAAGGGAGTCAGTGGAAAGGGTCTGTGGACAGAGATGAGAGCAGGGAAGATGGATGGGAATGAGAACTGGGAACAGGGATAGGAACAAGGACAAGGAAAGGAGAAAGGGACAAGAAGCAGGAACAGGGACAGGGATGGAGACAAGGAACAGGGGACAGGAATGGGGCAGGGGACATGGATGGGGACAGGGACGGGGATGAGGACTCCCGGCAGACCCGTCCTTCCCTGGCCCCGGGGACTGGCGGCAGGGAGACAAAGGCGGTGGGAGGCAGAGGCATGTGTCCCCCCCTCCGTCTCCCCCCCGTCCCCCTGTGTCCCCATTGTCCGTGGCCGGGGTTGGGGGAGGAACCAGGGGGAGGGACCAGGGACCCCACAGTGTTGTGATGCCCGGGGCACCCCGCGCTACCGGCGGCTCGGGGGGCTCTGGGGGGGCTCCGGGCGCGGCCGGGCGAAGCGGCCCCCTCCCCCCCCGACCGCCTGCCTTCCTCCTCCTCCTCCTCCCCCTCTTCCCCACCTCCTTCTCTTCCTCCTCCTCCTCCTCCTCCTCGCCGCCCTGCCGCCTCCCCGCCCCTCGCACTCGCCTCCCCGCGCCTCTCCGTGCGCACCGCCGGGGCCGAGCGCCGGGGCCGGGGAGGGGGGGGCCGGGGCCGGTGTAGGGGCCGGGGCCGGTGGCGGTGCCGGTACCGGAGGTGTCCAGCGCTTCCCGGCCCCGCCATGCCCCGCTCCTTCCTGGTGAAGAAGCTGAAAGCGGAGGCGTTCCCGGCCGCCGGGGCCCCTGCGCCCCCCTACGCCCCCCTGGAGCCCCCCTACACGCTGCCCGGCCCCGCCGCCGGCGATGGTGAGTGCGGGGCCGGGGGTCCGGAGGCGCCCCCCCGCCTCTATTGTCTGTGCGCCCGGCGGGGCACTGGGAAGGAGACACGGGGGGACGCAGGGCAGGACGGGGAGGGGGTCCCCGCGTTGTGTCCCGCAGCGGGCGAGGGGTGCGGGGTGGGGTGTGTCATCCCTCGCCGCCGTCTTGTCCCCGGCTCCGGGGCCACCGGCCGCTGCCAAAGTTGGTCCTTGGGGAAACATCCCCTGCGTAACAGCGTCAGCCCCGTGGGCAGCCCCGAGTGCCCCCCGCCCATGGGACACCGAGGTGGGCTCCTTCCCACGACAAGTTGGGGGGATAAGAAGCAAACGGTCTGCGGGGGCGGCGGGGGGCGGCCGGGGGCGGCAGCCGCGCCGTGCCGGAGGGTTTCATTGTTCGCAGCGGTGCCCCGAGCCCCCCTGGGAGCGCGGGGGGGGCCGGCGCCGTCCGGGGCACGGGGAGCGGGGAGAGAGGCTGGGGGTACCCCCAGCAGCGGGAGAGGTGCAAAAGGCTGGACTGGGGGTGGCCGTGGTCCTTGGAATCCCGTCCTGCGGGGGAACACGGGGGTGGGCTCGGAGTTCCCCGGGCTTGGCACAGCCCTACAACGGGGCAGCCCAGGCACCTGCACAGAAAGAGAGGCTGGCCGTGGGTCGGGGGGTCTGTTGCATAGGCTGGGGAGTAATAGCTTCTCGTGGATTGGGAAACGGAGCTGGTTGCGGGAATGGGCCTGATCCACGCACAAGCTAACATCGCACAGCCGCTGCGGCGCTTGTCCCCCCGGTTCTAGTGCTCCCCAGCCCTTGGTGGGCTTTCCCTGCCAGGGCCCGGGGTGCGAAGCCTGTCTGGTCTGCGGGTCCTCTGCTCCCCGCTATCAACCAGGAGCCTGTGGGGGAGGGATGTGCTGCAGCTGGGCAGAAGCTGCCGACGCTGCTCTCCTGGAAATAACCTTGCTGCATGCTCGGAGGCAGCGTGAGAAATTGCTGAGCAGAGCGCTTTCTGCACAGCCCGCGCTGTCAGCACGGCGCGGGGGACGGGGGGGCCCGGGTCTGCCCCTGCCCCACAGCCCCCTCCCCACAGTAGGCATCCCTGGCCACCACGGGACAAACGGCAGCAGTTGCTTGCCAAGGGGTCCCGTGGGTGCTGCCAGAGGCTGTGTGGATTTAGGGGATGCTCAGCTGCAGCTGTGGCGGGATGTCCCTGCTGCCCCACGGTGTGCATGGGTCAGCCCAGCTGTGCACTGACCCCAAGCCCCCAATAGCCCCTCTGTCACTATCAGTGGGGATGAGCCCTCTGAAGCAGCTTCCAAGGACCAGTGTGCACAAGGCAGGGGATTGCTGGGACCAATTTGGGGGTCTTGGGGTGCCAGTACGTCCCCAGGATTGCTGGTCTCATGGGAAGGGGGCTGCACTGCAGCTCCTGCTGTCACCTTTGTGTGACGGCACAGAGGGACTGGGATGCCAATGCAGCGCCCACTCTGACACAGGTTGGGAGACCCACATACAAAGCAGTGTCATGAGCAGACTTGCACCAATGTCACATGTGTGTGACACCAGTGGACTGGTACCCGAGTCTAGCTCCACACCTGGGGAGCTGTGCATCGCTCAGTTTGGCCGGAGGCCAGAGACCTGGTGCTGCTGCCGTCCTGGTGCTGTCCCATCTCCAGGGAATAGGCCCTGCGGGGACAGCAGAGAGGTGGGGGGCTCTCCCAGCCCCTTTGCTGAGGAAGTGGAACCTGGAGCAGCCTCATCCCCCCCAATCCGCGCTGCCCACGGAGCGTAGCTCATTACCGGCACAGCCCCGGTGAACAATGAGCTCCCAATGAGCTCCCGGCACCGACAGCTGTCTGGCAGCTAATAGCCCCTGGGGGCTGCCCGCAGCCGGGGCAGGCGCAGCTGGACGTTCTGCAGCTCCATCCCCAGTTCCCATCCCAGGCAGCCCTGCGGGATGGGACCCATCCTGCTGACAGATGCAGACAGGAGCCAAGGCAGGACAATGCCGCTCTGGTGCTCAGTGGCTCCGCAGGGACAGGAACCAGTTTGGGGGGGACAACTCTGGTTCTGCACCTTCTATGGGAAATTTTAGCTCGTGGCTTTTTCCTGTCCCTGGTGAGGCTGCTCTGGGGGGACAATGACCCCACTGTGTTGTCCCCACAGGGTACCTCCAGCACTGCCTGGCGCCAGCCGGCTATGACACTGAAAAGAAGCAAGGCCTCCCACCACCGCCACCAGACCCAGCCTACGCACCTGGCCACGAGGAGTACAGCGATCCCGAGAGCCCCCAGTCCAGCTTTTCCGCCCGCTACTTCAACGGGGAGGCGGCAGTGACAGACAGCTATTCCATGGATGCCTTCTTCATCACGGACGGGCGGTCGCGCCGGCGCAGCGAGAGCCAGCGCCGTGGCAGCCACCGTCACTCCTGCCCCGAGTGCGGCAAGACCTACGCCACCTCCTCCAACCTCAGCCGGCACAAGCAGACCCACCGCAGCCTGGACAGCAAGATGGCGAGGAAATGCCCCACCTGCGGGAAGGCATACGTCTCCATGCCCGCCCTGGCCATGCACGTCCTCACCCACAACCTCAAGCACAAGTGCGATGTGTGTGGCAAAGCCTTCAGCCGGCCCTGGCTGCTGCAGGGCCACATGAGGTCCCACACCGGGGAGAAGCCGTTCGGCTGCTCCCACTGCGGGAAAGCCTTCGCCGACCGCTCCAACCTGCGCGCCCACATGCAGACCCACTCGGCCTTCAAGCACTACAAGTGCAAGCAGTGCGAGAAGACCTTCGCCCTCAAGTCGTACCTCAACAAGCACTACGAGTCCGCCTGCTTCAAGGGCTCCGAACACAGCTGTGCAATAGGGAACTAGACCCCCAAACCCTGTGGCACATCCCCATTCCCAACCCCATCCTTCTATCCAACCCCCATCCCCGTCCCCATCTATCTCATCCCATGTCCATCCCTATTCCCCTGTAACATCCCATACTGTCCCCATCCCCATCCCATCTTGGTCCCAGTCCCTGTGCCAGCACTCCTGCAGCTGCAGCCAGCTGGTTTGTTGCTGTGCTGAGACTGGAGGACACATCCCCACAGACTCACTCCCCATCTGCTCCCTGGGAAGGGGGTCCCCCACAGTGGGACCCAGCTCCTTTCCTCTGGGTCCCAGAGCCCCCCCCGCAGCCAGGCAGGTCTCTCTGCGGGGGACTCACCTGGGGACCTCTTCCAGACCCAGGAGAGACTTTCCTCCCCTAGCTTGTGACTTTCACCTCTATTTATTTAATTTATTACTATTATTTATTTAGAGCTGCTGCTTCTCTTCCCGGGGGATCCCGGGAGAGAAAAGACACTTTTCTGCTCCCCACTAGGAGCAAACCCTCCCCTTGACCCTAAGCTTGATGAGACCACGGGCTGGTGTTATTGCCAGCTCAGCAGGACTGATGGCCACTGAGGCTGACAGAGGGCAGGGCTGCCAGTCACCCTTGGAGCCTCAGGTCCCTGCAGCCCACCACACAGGGCACCCGGCTGCCCCTCTGCCCTGTGGCACAGCGTTCACCCTGGCACTGCAGATCCGCAGCCCTGGAGTCAGGGGAAGAGCCAAGGGAGGAGCCAGGGGCTTCCAGCAGAGATCACAGGACACGACCTCCATTGGCTTCCAGCTCCTGGCTTGGCCAGGCACAACTGGCCCCTGCCAAGGTGATGGGGAATAGCCCCCCCCAGGCAGGTGCAGCCCCCCTCACCATGCAAAGGGCTGGGCTGGCAGCTGGGCTGGAGACCCAGCCCTGGGGCAGGTAGTACCCGAACCCCCAACCACCCCCCATGTATCCCCAGCCCCTTCTCCAGCCGGCTCCCGGCTCCCTCGCCATTGCCCCCCACCTGCACTCAGGAGGAGGGGGTCAGAGTAGCTGTAAAGTTTGGGTGAGTCTATTTAAATGTTCTTATTTATATTATTTATAACTTATGCTTTTCACTATTTATTTGTCAAGACTGGCCGGGCCATGCCAGCGCTGGCTCGCAGGAGGTGGCAGAGCTGCAGCAGAAGTGCCGTGCCCAGGACACAGCCACGGTGACACAGACGGGGACAGGACCCCGAGAGCGGACTGTGTGGCGGGGCACGGAGGCAGGAGGGCACGAGCTGGCCCGGCAGCCCAGGCTCCATGTCCTGCAAGCCTCCCACAAAGGCAAAGCCCTTCTCATTTGTCTTCCTTGCTTCCACGAGCTCCTGCTTTGCTCCGTGCCCCGCGCCAGCCCAGTGGGGACAAACCAGCCACTCTATGCAACCTCCCGGCGGAGAGCCCCCGCACCGGCCCCGGAGCAAGCGCCGCGCACGGCATTCCGGAGCGGGGCCCGACCCACGCCTCCGCTTCCTACCTCGGGCCGCGAGTTGCCACCGCCCCATCACCCTGTGCCGGCCCCCGACACTTCGGGACTCAGCCCGGCACCCCGCGGGGCCGCACTCGCGCACCCCCACACCGTCTTCCTGCGCTGTCTTCCTCCCTCCACCGTCTTCCCCCTGCTGCCTCGGTGCCTGTGTTGGTCACGGGTTGAGTGGGGATGTCCCTGTCATGGTCCTCGCTGCCATGGCACGGTGACCACATGTCCGCACCCCACAGAGGGGATGAGCAAGGCCCTGGCCACGCAGGCACCCCACCGGGTTTCCCCCACGATGCCGGTGCCGTTCCGCGGAGCACGGTGTCCTGAGGCCGGCAGGCTTGGAGCACTGCACCGCTGCCCCTCTCTTCTGTAAATAGCAGATACTACAGCAATAATTTTCCGTGCATGATAGATTTTTTCTGCCAGGTTTTGTACTCGCCAGCCCCAGTATGACAAGTCTACTGAGATCCGGCCACCCGCAGTATTACTTGTAATGCAATTCAGGGATATAAAAGGGATTTCTGCCACTAACCATGTGTCTTGGGGGATTTGTGTCGGCGGTAGCGGGTGGCGGGTGGCGGCACGCGAGCTGCCACCCTGCCCATCCCACGGTGCCCTGTGCCCACGCCCACTCCTGGGCTGGAGCATCCTGGAGAAAACTACCCCAAATAGAGGGATGATGTCCTGGCAACCCGTTGGAAACGGGTGGCTGAGACGCCCTGAGCATTCCATGCTGCCCACGTGGCCCTGCCAGCCCTTCAGCCAGTGGGCAGCAGCCAGACAACCCCTGCTGTGACAAGGAGGGGTTACATGCCACCCTGCTCGTGAGAGCGCCGGGGGCTGTGAGCGCGGCAGAGCGCTGACCTGGAAGTAAAGCGGCGTGTGAAATCCCGGCAGTGGGAGCAGAGCCCGGCGGGCAGCCCGGGAAGGGCGCCGGTAAGCTCACACACCCCTGGGGCGCCACTGCGCAGGATGGGGAGGATTCTGTGAGCAAATTTTATTTGAACTCACCAGTGATGACAACCCAGTAGAGCCCCTGCTCCCAGGGGCAGACAGGCATTCCTGCTCCCCACCCCTCTTTCCTCATCCTTTCCCAGATGTGGGTGCTGATGGGGGGAAGGTAAATTATTTTTAGCATCCAGCTTGTCAGCAAAGACCTAGCTGACCCCTGGGCTCCCAGTGACATCAGTGCAATCTTTCACGCACAAAGACATTACCAGATTCACCTTGCAAGAAACTAATTCCAGAGCCTCACAAAACCATCCCTGACCATCATCTGCATGCTTCCAAGTCAGCTCTGGGGCTGAGGGCCCTCCATGACACCAGGGAGCCAGGCTGAGGGCACTGGGAGCAGCCATCCCCTGTCATCGTGTCCCTGCTGTGTATACCGGGTGTCCTGGTTGCAGCAGCCAGAGGGGTGGGAGACCCAGTTCCTCCCGCGAGCCTCTCCCCGTTTGGAACACTGGTCTGAAGAAATGACCTAGAAAGACTCAGGGCTGAAGTTCTTTGATGCCTGCCCAGCTGTGGAGCATCCCAGCATCACTGCTCAGCCCTGCAGTTGTTTCATGCCTCATCTTCCTTGCTGTGGACCCCATAGGCGTCAGCGCAGCAGGGAGGGGGCTCTGGGCTGGGGACGTGTTCCTGGTACAGCCAGGCAGGCGGGGGGCGTATCCCAAATCTCAGCTGCAGGATGATCCTTAGTGGCCCAGCACGGCCAGGTGGGACCCGAGACCCCCAGGGGGCAGGACAGGGACCCCCAGCATACATGGGGGGGGCTCAGCTGCCGCGTGCCCATGGGTGTCCCATGGGAAGGAGGAGCCGAGGGCAGCCCTGACCGCAGGCTCTCCGGAGCAGGCAGCGGGCCAGCCGGCTCTGGCACCCGGCCCGGAACTCTGTCCTGCCCCTCACTGTGACTCTGCAAAACAGTGGGGCGGAGGCCCTGGCGATGACGATGGCTGGGCAAGGAGGAAGTAGAGGGGTACGACTGGGCGCTGCACTGCTCGGGGCAGAGCGGAGGGCTCGGCTGAGCAGGACAGAGGAAAGCCAAGGCCGGCCGGCAGCCACAGCCATGGCTGAGGCCGAAGACAGGAGCATCCATACCCAGCACATCTCGGCCGTGCACAACGTGCCCATGCGGGTCCTCATCCGGCCCATCCCGGCAGAGCTGGAGCCGGGAAAGGTGCAGAGCCTGATGGAGACCCTGCAGGTGAGCACAGCCTCCGGGATGCAGAGGCAGCCCCTCCTGCACCCGTTCAGAGGGCACTGCTGGGGAAGCTGTCAGTACCCAAGCCCTGGCACAGTCCGGTTGGGGGGTGTCAGGGAAGGTTGGGAGTGGCGGGGCGTGTTGCTCTGGCATGTCTCTTCCCCTTCCCAGGAGGATCCCGAGCGGGTGCCCCCCATCGACGTGCTCTGGATCAAAGGCAGTGAGGGCGGCGATTACTTCTACTCCTTCGGGGGCTGCCACCGCTATGCTGCCCACCAGGCACTCTGCCGGGAGACCATCCCCGCCAAGATCATCCCCTCCACCCTCAGCGACCTCCGTACTTACCTTGGCTCCTCCACGCCTCACCTGCGCTAGCCCAGCACCCCGAGGATGCCCATCAGCCCCTTCTGTCCCTGTTGGTTCCGACCCGTGAGCCTTTGATGAGGATGTGGTGGGCGTCCCCAGCCCTGGGGAGTCCCCACGGTCCCTCCAGCCGGGAGAGGTCAGGGTCCCCAGACTCGGAGGGTCCCCGGGGTCCCTCCAGCGGGGATAAGGTCAGGGTCCCCAGACTCGGAGGGTCCCCGGGGTCCCTCCAGCGGGGATAAGGTCAGGGTCCCCAGACTCGGAGGGTCCCCGGGGTCCCTCCAGCGGGGATAAGGTCAGGCTCTCACCGGTACCGGGAGGCGCCCGTCGGGGCCGGCAGGTGGCGCTATTGTGCCGCGCTGCGCCGTCCGGAGCGACCGCGCGGACCGGGACGGGACGGGATGAACCGGGACGGGATGAACCGGTTGGGGTGGGATGAACAGGAGCACAGCGCAATCGGGAATAGCTGAACTGTGATGGAACAGGCTAAACCGGGGCACGGCTCAACCGGGAATAGCTGAACCGGGATGGAATGGGCTTAACCGGGGCATGGCTCAAGCGGGAATGGCTGAACCGGAGCACACTGGAACTGGGACAAGTCACAGCTCATTAGGGGCACAGCTGAACCGGGAAGGGGTACAGGCGAACTGGGACACAACAGAATCAGGACACAGGGAAGAGACACAGCCAACCTGGCATGGCCAGTCCCCAGCCCTCCCTCAGTGACTCTGGGCTCACCAGTGGTCCCAGTCTCCATAGGGGACATCTCCAAAACCCTGTGGTGGGGACAGCCACTGCTGCCCCTGGAATAAAGATGATCAAAACCCCTGCTCCTTGGTGTGGTGCTAGCGGGTGCTGAGGTTGGGAGCAGGGATGCAGTGGTCCAACATGGCACAGCATGGCACAGCATGGTGGCCTGGCACCAGCAAGAGCAGTGGCTGTGGGCACACAGAACAAGGACACAGGCTTTGCAAGGAGATGGATGTTCTGCAAGGGAATGGATGCTGTGACAGGACAATGTTCTGCCAGCCCACCCTGCCAGGGAGCTGAATTCAGGGTCAGCTCCAGTCCAGCTGTGGGGACGCATGTGGTCCTGCCATGCTGGGATGCTGTAATTTCTGCAAGCACCACGTCGTCACCCCACGTGCAGCTTGGAAAAAACGCCTCGAGCATCCCCTGGGCATCCCAGCATCCCTCTAAGTGAAGAGCCTCCATCCAGGGAGGGGAAAGGCCACTGACTCACTCACCACGCCGTGAGTCAGCAGGACTGGGACAGGAACTGCGGCCGGACACTTCTGCCCCATCAGCCATGCTCCTCCCTGAACGGATCCTGTTCCCCTAGGGCAGAGATGGGCCGGGAGAGGAGGGCACGGCCGGCTCGTTTGCATGGCAGGAGCTGGCAGCGCTGGCATCGGACACGGCACAATTTACCGCTGCCTCCACGTTTCCGCAGGCTCCACTGGGGAGGAAGAGCGGGGTGGGCTGGGGGTGCTGGATGAGGGGAAGGGACCGGAGGGAGACTCCGGCACGGCAGAGCTGCATGTGCCGCATGAAAGCAGCTGTGTGCCGAGAGGAAGCCCTGCAAGCACTCACGGAGAGCAGCCCTGGTCCGCAGCTCCCTGATGGGCCATAAATTTCTCCTAAGAATTGTGGCGTGCTAAAAAGTTTCCTCTTGTTAGAGAGCAGGGGGTGGAGGGAGGAGGTAGCAGCTCCTGCGGCAGCTTCTGGGGCAATGTGGACATTTCCAGAGTGCCCCCCAACGGGTGTCCCATGGCAGGGACTGTCTGTTTATATCCTGTGTGCCCCCGCTGCTGGGCATCTCACATGCACTCTGTTTGCCCCACTCTCCTGGGCTTGTGCCCCTTATCCCTTGGAAAAGAGGCAGCTCAGCAGAGCTGGGAATTCCACAAAGTGGGAATGAACTGAGACTGCCCAGATCCTGCGACTCCTGCAAGCCATGGAGGCTTCTTCCAGCTTGCTGCAGGATCTGCTTTTTCTGCATCTGCAAACAGTGCCAAAGGTCCGTGCCAGTCCCAGGGTGTTCTGACATCACTCCCAGGGCTCCCTGCCACTGCAGATGTGTCCAAGGTGCTGTGTGAGCATCTCCAGGGCTGACTGGTGCATCCATGGGGCTGGCATGGTGTGGCAGTGGGAGCTGGTTCCCAGCAGGGGCTGCTGGTGCCACAGCCCCCCGGCTGGCACAGGAATGGGTCTCTCCAGAGCCCTGCATTGCCTCCATCTATCCGTCCTCCACCTGTCCCCCTTCCCTCTGCCTGACCCGCGGGGTCTCTGGTGTCGCCGGCTGACAGCCGATCCGGCTGCCTCCAATCCATTCGTTCCAGGGCAGGAACAAAGGCGCTTTGTGGGCTCCCCCCAGCCCGGGCCGGGTGGGGGGGTCCCAGCTCCGGAACTGGGACAGACTTCCCTGTGCGACAGGCGTGTAATGCCTTCCAGACCAGCAGCCCCAGCCCTCAGGTACAGCCTGGGGAGCAGGGGGGGCATGGTGCTTCCCACACTGCCTGAGGACCCACCAGGTCACCCTGATACAGCCCTGATCCAGGAAAATGGGGAAACTCTCCTGTTCCCCCAAATGTTTCACAATGACCAGTCCCCCTGGCACTCACTGCTCCTCCCCACCCATGGGGCTCCAGGGGCTCCGGAGGCTCCCAGATCTGCCATCTCTGGTCTGCCAGTGTCAGGGAGCACGGATAGACTCCCCTGGGATGAGACCCCTGCCTCACTGGGCTCAGCTGGACTCAGACACCGTGTGTGCCCGGCTGGACAGGACTGTGCATTTGGGATGGGGAAGCTCCCAGGCCTGTGCCTCACTGGCCTGAGCACCCTGAAACTGGGGAGCCACAGGCAGAGGGGCCAGTCCTGGACATCCCCCAGTGCCAAGGTCTGGTCAGGGGCTGTGGACTGGGGGCACTGAGTAGGATGGGATGGGGTAGGATGGCATGGATGGGTTGTGATGGGAGAGGATGGGACAGGATAGGACAGGATGGGATGGGGTGGGGTGGAGTTGAATGGATCAGTCCAGCATTGCTTCACCAGGGCTCAACAGGGTCAGGCCCAGTGTCCTGGTGGCCACATGTTCCAGCACTGCCGCGGGTCTGGAATCCATTTGCCTCACTGGCCGTGGTGTTTTCCCAGCAGGGCTGGAGCATTCCCGTGGGGCCAGGGGCAGCCCTGGCCCCTGCCCCATCTGCTCCCTGTTTATTTTCTTACACTTAAGTATCACCTCGAAGATAAACACTCCCTGGTGTGGGGGGCAGGGGGCATTTCCCTGGCAGCAGAGGCAGGACCCAGCCCTAAGGGTGCCCAGCACCCTGACCCCACAATGCCCACCAAGCAGGAGATGCCTGGTTAGACTGGGGTCAGAGCTGCAACCCCATGCTCAGGCCATGCCTCCTCCATGCTGGATGTCCCATGCAGGGTCCCATGAATGCCTGAGCCACTGCCTGGTGCTGCCCTCTGCTCGGGGGTCGGCTGGATCAGCTGGGAGAGCTGTGATGCCAAACCACACCATGTCCTGGCACCCACCCCAGCTGGCAGAAGGTTTGTGATGCCACAGCCTCAACTGCACCTCACACTGCACAGTGCCCTGAGTCAGAGCCCAGGCCAGTGGGCCTGGGGGAGCTGGGGGGAGCTGGGGGAGCTGGGGGGCCCAGGCACAGGGGCTCACGTCCTGTACCAGACGCCTGCCAGGCAGCACAGGAAAACCCGGCTGCTGCCGCGCGTCCTCCTGCCCCGCAGCCACAGCGTCCGCAGGCAGCTGGACAGGCAGGGAGCCGGCAGCGTTCCCTGCTTCCCATGGTTCCTGCTGCTCTCCCAGTCAGGGATGACAGCTCCTGTCCATCCATCCTTCTGTGTGCAGCATCTGGCGAGGTGGTGGTCACACATACACACATCTGTGCCAACGTGGAGGTGTCACTGCAGCAGGAGGTGGTGGCATTTGGGGTTTACATGGCACCCACAGGCACACATCCACATCCACGCGCAACTGCACAAACACGTGCACACAGCCTCATACTCACAAATATCCCCGTGCACACACACACGGATGTACGCATCCATGCATGCTTGGATGTACAGATGTGTGCAGCTGCACACCCACACACTCACTCGTGTGTGCACACATGTGTGCTGGTCCCACCCCACACTGAGCCATCTCCTGTCTGCTGCTCCTTCCCCTGCCTGTGCCCTGTTGCTCTGCCATGTTCCAGACCCCTCGGGCCACCAGCACCCCACATGTGGCCATGCCCCCCAGAAAAGCCCTGGGGCAGTTCGGCTGGGTGTGGGGACGGGGTGATGCCCCCAGCCTGTCCCTGTCAGCTGGTGGCCATGTGTGGGACGTGCAGCTGAGTACACAGCCCCAGCCATCCGTCTTACCACCTGTCAGGGCCAGGAGCTGCTGTGGACCCCCAGCCATGGCTCAGCAAGATTCTGGGGTGAGAGCGGGGCAGAATGGGGCTTCCCCTCACCTGCTTGTTCCCTGCCTGCTCCCTGCTTGTCATGCCAAGGGCCTGCCCATCCCCAGCTTTGCCCCTGGCACTGCTGGCACATACCCTTTTGTGGGGTCTGCACTTGGGCAAATGCTACAGAAGAAGGTCAGGTTCCCTCATGGGGAGTGGTGCACGGTGAGAGCTGCCAGTGTGGACACAATGCAGACCTCTGCCCATTTTCATCCCCAGGTGGATCCCTGTCCTCTTTCTCAGCCCTGCATGTCCCCAGCTCCTGGTGTGGCCCTGCATGTCCCCTGCTCCAGTGGGACCCCTGGCCCTTGGTGCAGCCCTACATGTCCCCAGCCCCAGCAAGACCACCAGCCCCCAGCCCATCTCTCTGCCCCCCACTGCGTGATTTACAGGCTCTGCACAGGCAGACAAATGGTGAAGGAAAACAGGGCAGGGGTTCCCGCCAGCCGGGGACTGCCTGTGCCCCGCGGGGGGCAGAGGGGCCGTTTGCTCACAGCCAGCAGGATGGGAGGCAGTGAAGTGGTGCCTGTGCCAGGCAGCACAGTTGCCCCTGTCATGGTCCAGCAGCCACAAGCCCTGGAAGCACTAGGAAAGCCCATGGGGGGACCCAGACCCCAGGAGCCATACCACAAGCTGCAGTCTTGCAACCATATGCTTTTGCCCATGGGGCACTGAGGAACACGATGCCACCCTATTCCATGGCCCCAGGGCACCCCACTGACCACCTCACTGGGGTTTCTGATATGCCAGCTGCATTCCATGGCCACTGTCTCAGCCCTGGCAAGCCTCTAAGATTTCCCCCAGTATCCCTCTCTGGCTGTGGAGCTTCTGGACAGTGGGGACTGCAGCTGGCACTGCCAAGTCTCCCAGCCACATCCCCAGCAGCCCTGGGACCATCTACCAGGAGCCAGGTCCTGCCCTCCACATGTTTTTGCCCCTTGACCTGCATCATGCCTGGTGCATCGTGGAGGAGGAGGAAGGGGAGGAAGGCGGGCAGGAAGCCTCCTGCCTGCTTGGTTCAGCTGGCTATCCCCCTGCCTGCTCCTGAGAGCGTTGGGCTCAGGGCTGGGGGGTGGAAGGCAGAGTGGGACCCACATTGACCTCTCTGGTGAGGAGGAGCAGGGCCATAGTCTGTGGTATTGAGTGCCAAGGAATGACAAGGAGTGATGGTAAGGCTGGGGAGCACCCCCAGCCCTTCCCAGGACACCGGTGATTCCCGCTGCTGCCAGCTCATAGCTCCCCTCTCAGGAAAAGACTCCGTGTTTCCACTGCCGGCACACACCTTCCTCCTGGGCGGGAGGAAATGCTCCTGGCAGCGCTGCCGGCAGTGCTGCCCGTGCCTCTCCATGTCTCCCTGTCACCTCCCATGGTGGGCAGGCACCGGGAACAGAGGAGCAAGGGGTGCATCCCTGCGGGGCTGCCTGCCCTTGCTGCTCCCTGACTGCTCCGGGCATCCTCCTGGGCACAGACCCTGTCCCAGTGGGGCATAGCAGGATGTGGGCAGCGGCATGTCCCCCACTGGCATTCCTCTGATAAACACCCCAAGCACCGCACCAGTGTCACCCACCCGTGGTTGCCTTCCCCATCCCAGCTCCTATGCCCCAGGTTAATCTCATGCCACCCTGTGTGGGACCCAGGGCTGGCAAGAGACAGCCAGGCAGGGGCTGGGGACACGCTGCCTGGGCGCTGTGTGTGACATCGCTCTGCAGGTGCCAGAGGCCATGGCACAGGGAGCACTTGTCAGACAGTGGCCCTGGCACTGCCACGGTTCATTTAGCACCGTGGGCATGACCTGGGGTCAAGGTGCCCGCAGCCAGGCCAGCGTGCCGGAGCGGGGCCAGGCCAGTGGCCAGAGCCAGCACTGGCTCTGAGGGCTGGGGTGAGGACGCTGGCCGCTGGCCGCTGGCCGCTGGCCGCTGGCCGGAGCTCGGGGGGCCGGCTGGGGGTGGGCTCCGGAGCCAGCCCCTCCCCGGCCGTATAAATCCCGATTCCCCCTGCAGACAGTCGTCCCAGCCCTGCTCAGCTGCCGCAGCGGAGCAGCAGCGGGAAGGCGTCCGGAGCCGCCGTCGCGGCTGTGCCGGCGGGGGAAGGCTCCCCGCAGCCCGGGGGGTGCCCCCAGCAGGGCCGGGGGTGCGGGCGGGCACCCCACCATGGCCTTCACCATGCTGCGCCCTGTGGCCGCCCGCGTGCTCTACCCCGACCTCAGCATGCTCTCGGAGGACGAGGAGAACCGGAGCGAGAGCGACACGTCGGACCAGTCGTTCGGCTGCTGCGAGGGCGCCGAGGCTCGCCGCAAGCTGCCGCGGAAGCCGGGGCCGATGGTGATGGTGAAGCAGAGGCAGGCGGCGAACGCACGGGAGCGGGACCGGACCCAGAGCGTCAACACGGCCTTCACCGCCCTGCGGACCCTCATCCCCACCGAGCCCGTGGATCGGAAGCTGTCCAAGATCGAGACCCTCCGCCTGGCCTCCAGCTACATCTCCCATCTGGCCAACGTGCTGCTGCTGGGCGAGGGCTGCGAGGACGGGCAGCCCTGTTTCAGTGCCATCTATGGTGCCAAGGGCGACCTGGACAGCAAACAGCCCCGCAGCATCTGCACCTTCTGCCTCAGCAACCAGCGGAAAGGGGTGAGTGGTGTTCTGGGATGGGTTAGGGTTCTTCCTCCCCTTACTGGCCTGAGTGGGGCAGGAGGCTCAGCATGTCCCCAAGGGATGGGGGGCAGCAGCCTCTGCCTGGGCTGTACGGGGCAAGAGACTTGGCATGGCTCAGTGAGAACCACAGCTTCTGGCTCCAGCTCCCACTGGACGTTTTGGCTGCTCCTGGCCAAATCCTGCTTGTAGCCACACGCCTACAGCTCCTGCTCACGTCAGAGGGCTGGGCTGCTCCCCCACGTCCATCCGGGCTGGGAGGTCTCAGGGGTTAAACAGTCACCCCAGAGCTGGCGGCATTGGTTGTCCCAGGGGGGCTTAGAGTTCGCTGGCTGACCCCTTCTCCATCCCCATCCCCATCCTCATCCTCATCTCCATACCCAACCCTGCCAGCCCACCAGCACTGCAGCAGGGCTACTCCAGCAGCTCTCTGATGTGATGAGGACAGGAAGAGCCCAGCAGACACTCCTCGAGGGGGCCCAGACCAAGTTCCCCATCCAGTGTTCCCAGGCAAGGTCTGCTGGCAGCACTGGTACAGGTCCCACATGGCCGTGGCAGAGCACCCCTGCCCTGCCCACCCAACTGATTCCCCCCAGCACCCTGCAGCTCAAGGGACACCTTTCACCAGGGTGGTGAGCCCACCCTGCTGCCCATGCCAGGGTGCACTTGACCCAGGAATAGCTGTGCAGGATATGGGGTGCAGGGTGAGGGGCTGGAAGCTGCCCAACTTCTTGGACATCCCTCGGCAGGGCTGTGAGCAGGGGCTGCTGTACTTGCCACTGTCCCCACAGACCCTCAAGATGTCCCATGTGTGACCCCGAGCAATGCAGCCATGGGTCACACTCCAGCCCTTAGAGCTTTTTCACATTTGGCTGCTCCATTTTTAATTGCTCCCTTGCTCCTGCTACCCCCCTCAGCAGCCTCTCCAGCCCTCCTGGGGTCCTCCAGCCCTGGTCCCTGGCAGAGCTGGGATCCTCTGGGCTGCTTCCTGGGATTGGAGCCAGGCGTCTGGCACAGTGCTGGATCCCCCAGGGGATCCTGTGGAGGCACTGGGGCTGGGAAGCTGCTGCTGGAGGGCAATGGGGGGACCTGGGTTGGGATCCAACTCTGCATCCCAGCCCTGAGGCTGGAAAGGAGCTGTACAGGGCTGGAAATGGGCAGGGCTGGAAAGGGGTTGTACTGAGGTGGAAATGGTCTGGAAATGGGCTGTACTGGACCATGCTTGGCTGTGCAAGGCTGGAAATAGGCTGGGTTGGAACTGGGCTCTGTTGGGCTCTGCTGATCTGCACTGAGTTATACTGGAATGTTCTGGGCTAAATCTGGACCATGCTGGTCTGTGCTGGGTTATACTGGGCTGATGTTGCTCTCATAAACTGTGAGGTAGGGCTGAGTCTGCCCATCCCAGTTTGGACTCACTCTGTGTCTCCGGGGCTGTGGATCTGTCTAGGGTAATGTGTCTGTCCTGGGGTGCTACTGGCCCTTGCCACAGGTCTGAGCCTTGCGGTGCTGAGCAGCCATGGGGACTGTGTCCTGCAGGGTGACAAGGCCAAGGGGGACCCACCTTGGGGCTCCACCACAGCACCCACCTCCCAGCCACACACCCAACCACTTGTCAGGCATAGCCCCATCTGTCTGTCCACTCCAGGCAGCACAGAGCCACCCCAGGACTGAGCCACTGGCCATCTCACAGTGGATCCCCATGGAGGAGTTGGTGTGGTGGACAATGGGCAGGAGCAGAGTGCCCCCCACCCGGACACCCCATGGTACCTGCAGCTCTCCCTCCTCTCTCTGCAGGGCAGTCGGAGGGACCTCGGGGGCAACTGCCTGAAGGTGCGAGGGGTGACACCCCTGCGAGTGTCGCGGAGATGAGCCGGGGTCCGGCAGCACCCACCTGAGACAGCGGCAGAGGCAGACGGAGCCCGCACACGCCAGCCCAGAGACCGCAGCGGGGAGGGAGGGAGCTGCTCACCTGAGGCGGCAGCGGCCGAGCCCAGGCTGGCACCACACCGACACTGGCCCTGGAGCCGGCAGTGGGGTGGGAGGACGCTCCCGTGGCCGAGGCTGCCCACGCGGGGCAGGGCCGGGGAGGGGGGTCCCCGCGCCCCGGGGCTGGACTGGAAGGGACCTGTGTGCGGCCGGCGTCGAGGCGCTCCGGGGGGACAGTGTCGTGGCCCTGGGGATGCTGGTTGTGCACGTGCAGCTGCTTGGAAAATAAAACCTTATTTTTCTGACGGGCCAGTGCCTGCCTGTCACCCCCGTGTGGGGTGAGGTGGGGGTCCCCAAGATGGCTCTGGACCCCCAGCCCTGCTGCTCTGTGCCGCTGGAACCAGTGTGACCATCCCAGCCCTACCCACAGTGGGACCATCCCAGCCTGTGCCATAGTGGGATTCACAAGGGTAAGACCTTGTGAGCTGTCCCTGTGTCCTCAGGCCCTGATGACAGCTTTGGCCCCACAAAGGCTGCAGAAGTCCCAAGGGGGTCAGTGTGATGCCATGGGATGGGGATGGCACTGCCAGCCCCGTGCTGCAGCCACGGGTGCCCAAGTGGTGGGTCGGGGTTGATGTAACTGCTTTGGTGCCCTGCCCTCCACCTGGTACATCATGACTGGCGCGATGTCACTGCCACTGCAACTGCCACCATCGTCACTGCTGCCACCAACGCTGTGACTGCCACCATCACAATGACTGTCCCCACTGTGACTGCCACTGCCACCATGATGACCATGCAGAGCCTTGCATGGTGGGGCTGCAGGCAGCAGCACCTGCAAGGGGTCAGGTGGGGACATGGGGGGTTCCCAGGCCAGATCCCCACATGGGATTCTGCTTGGCTGGCTGGGCGGTGCAGAGAGCTGAGCCTGGGAATGGTGCTGTGCTGGGGCTGGTGGCTCCCAGGGGCCAGCGTGTCCCACGGAGCAGAGGCAGCTGTGGATGGGGCGGCTGGGGGCTCCCCCCAAGGGCTGAAGAACTGGAGCTGCCCTATCTCCCTAGGGTCCTGGAGCCAATATGGAGCAGGGGGAGCACGCTGGGGGTCCCGCTGGAGCCTGCCCCGGGCAGGGGCTCTGTTGGGAGCCCACAGCACCTCTTGGCCCCCTGCTCACGGAGGTGAGCCTGCCCCGGGCTCCCTCCCCCGGGTTTGATTTATGGAGCTGACAGCGCGGTGCAGCTGTGAGAGCTGGTCCCAAGCAGGGACCGGGGTGGGTGGGAGAAGTTTGTTCTCAGCGTGGCTAATGTGTCCCAGACCCCAATAAACAGCCGTGAGATTCTCCAAACAGCCCAGGACACAGAATCCCTGCCCCTGGGTTTATCGGGGGGCAGGGGCCGTGGGGGATGCTGTGCTCTGCAAACAACCCAACCCACACATAAAAGAGGACTGTCCTCGTGAAGTAGCGGCTCTGGAGCCCCCAGGGGGTCAGCAAGGGCTGGTGGTCCCAGTGCTGGGGGCACAGCAGGTCCCAGCACTGAGTGCATAGGTCCCAGTATATCCCAGTGCCAGCAACTGGAGCCTCAACAAGCTCCAATATGAAGACCATGAGCCCCAGTGAATCCCTGCACAGGAGCTGTGCATCAAGTATGTCCCAGTGCCAGAGACTGGGGCTCTAGAAAGCCCCAGTATAAAGGCCATGCATCCCAGTACATCCCAGTGCTGAAGCTCTGGGATTCAGCATGTCCCAGTGCTAGGGCCATGGATGTCAGCACACCCCAGTGCCAAGGATGGCACAATGACCCCAGGGAAAGTGCCAGTGTTAACAGCCCTGGGTCCCTGCATGTCCTAGTGCAGAAGTTGGCTACCCAATAACATCCAGTGCTGGAGTTGTGGATTCCAGCACATCCCATTGCTGAGGCTATGGATCCCAGCATGTCCAATCACTGGGGTCACGGGTCCCAGCATGTCCCAGTGACAAGCTTGTGGGTCCCAGTACATTCCAGCCCCTCCCAGCACCGCGAGAGGGAAACGGTGACTCAGAGCTGCAGGGTTGGTGGGAGCTGGGTGCCCCTTTGCCCCGTGTGGGGTGAGTGTTGTGGCCACTGATCGCTCATGGCCACCGCCAGCTCCCCGGCAGCCGCAGATCTGCACTGAGCTCAGCCACGCTCCCCTCCCATCCTCTCCCCTTCCTGCGTGCGGACACCCTTGGAAAGGCTCTTGGCCGCTTTCTCTGAGACAGGAAGGTGTCCCCGAGTCTCAGGAAGGAAAAACACTCAGTGCTGAACCCACAAAGACCGTCTCTGAGGGGCCAGGGCTGGAGAGGCTCCAGGCCTGACATCACCTGGGAACTGGAACTAGAACGCAGCTGCACTCCGTGCCTGGTATTTTTTTTTAAACTTGTGTTTTTAAACTTTCTTTTTATAGATTTTTATTTTATTATTTTTTTCCCCTTTCCCTTCTCCATTCCCCTCCCAAATATTTCAGCTTCCCCACAGGCTGGCCAGCCAGGCTGGAATGCAGCAGGGCTGCACCCGCGGGTGCCGGGAGCTGCCTTGCTGGTGGGACGGATGAGGCTGGGTCTGGCCAGGCAGGAGCTGCTGGAGCTGTGGGCAGGGGTCAGACTGGGGCTCACCCCCAGTGACCGGGACCAGAACCTGATAGCCCCTGGTACTGCTGTGCACCAGGGCTGCTGGAAAGGGATCCATGGCCGTGCAGGGACACAGGAGGGTCAGTCTGGCCATGGGGTGTGGGAGAACAGAGGGCAGAGGGGTCAGGCAGAGCCTGCAGTCTGTGGGCAGCGCTGCTTTCCTGACCCACTGCCCCCAGGATGGGGCTGTGGAGTCAAACCCTGTCTGAGTCTGAGTCAGCAGATCAAGAGGAGGCATACAGGGATAGAGGACACAAAGACACATTTTGGGGCCAGGATCCAGCCCTACTCATTCCTTGTCCTCTGGCAACACCTTTGGGTGCTGCCTGACCCTCCCTGGGCTTCCCCCAGAGTGGAGGCTCATGATAAAGACCCCAGTGTATCCTGGAGCAAAGCCCAGTTGCTTGTTGCCTGGGGAATCCTCCCTGTGACAGTGACAGCCATCAACTGAGTGTCACAAGTCCCTTCGAGCCCTGTTGGACCTGAGGGTGAAGGACTGGGAAGGGATCCCCAAGGTCTAGATGGCACTGAGTGTGGACAGGGTGACACATCTCTGCTGCCCAGGGCAGGGTGGAGAGAAGGATCAGGGAGGGTTGAGATGGGATGGGATGGGATGGGATGGGATGGGATGGGATGGGATGGGATGGGATGGGATGGGATGACCCAGGAGCAGCACAATGGTCCCCTAGGTGGGGGTTCTGGGCAGTCCCTCCCTCCCCATGCCAGCAGACCCAGACTGTACTGAGCCTCCAACATCCTGCCAGGGTCCCTGGGGAAGAAAACAGGCAAAGGGGCTGCCTGAGACCCCCAAGACACCTGCCAGATCTTCACCATCACAAGGGATGCACAGCAAGAATCCGCCAAGGTCCCACATATCCTAGGGGTGCAGTGGGCACTGCTGCAGGGCTGCCACCACCCTGCCACGTCCCCACCATGCACTGGAGCCCTCAGAGCTGTTCACCCTGCTGGGACCTCATGCCAGCTGCGGTCCCTGGGGACACGGGCCCCGCAGCAGGGACAGGGTGTGAGGCCGTGGTGCGGGGTGAACGCCAGGTTAATCTCCCGCTGGAGCTTCCCTCTGCAAACAATAAGACAATGCCCGGCCGGGGCCGCCTGCGTAACCAGCGGTGTGGAGGGGAAGTTGTAATATTTGGATTTAGCCCTCAGTAAATTAAGGAAGAAAAAGGAAAAAACGCTGGGGGTAATCAGAGCAGGGCTGGCCTCGTGCCCTGCCCCACAGCCAGCGGCCCTGGGGGCTCAGCTCAGCCTGTGGACAGCAGGTGAGCAGGGCCAGAGGCTCTGAGTCAGAGAGACCGGACATGGATGGGCGAGGGATATGTCCCTGAAGGCCAGGCAGAGGACAAGCGGGTCCCCACCATGGGGACAGCAGCCTGGAGGGTCAAGGCTTGGATACCCAGCGGGGCTGTGGGCAAACATCTCCAGCCACATCAGAAAAAAGGGATCTGGGCCAGGAGGTTATTTTAATCCAAACCTCTTCATGGGAAATAAAATCCTATTTCTGCAGCTGGGGTGGCTGGGCAGGAGAGGGCCCGGGGGGTCGTCACCTTCAGCTGGCAGTGGGTGGCAGGGGACGACAAGGGAGGGAGCTGTCCCAGGATGTCTCCATTGCACAGCCCCTTTCCCAGCACAAGCCCCGCAGTGGCTCCCTGGGATCCCATGGCAGGGCCCACACTCAATCAAACACACACCGTGGTTGGAGATGGGGCTCTGAGAGGGGATGGGAAAAGGTCTCACTGCAGATGCTCAGGGCAGGAGCAGTGCTGCAGGGATGGCCTTAAACCCTCCAAAATGTGGCCTACCCACACACCAGCAGCCCCACGCCCCCAGGGCTGCCCCTGCCTGCCCTGGCTCCAAGGGGGTGAGCAGGGCAGGGATACCCCAAGGGAGCTGGTTGGGGGGGGCAGGGCTGGACCCCACCCTGCAGGATCTGAACTGGGGTCTTGGGCGGGCTCCATCCCCCCCGTGCCCTGGGAAGACACTTCTCCCGCTTGGTGACCCAGGGCGGTGTGGGGCGCGGGGCTGGCAGCCGGGCTGGGGCAGCTGGGGCAGAGGTGACCAGCGGGCAGCAGCGGCACGGGAAGGCCTTCGGCACCGTGCCCCGCGCCGGGAGCCCATTTCCCCACAACAGGGGCCGTTATCAGCGGCAAATCCTCAGAGTGGTCCCAGGGGGGACCTCCAGCCCTTCCCCTCCACCTACCCCACCGCTCTCCCGCTCCGGCCCACGTCAATGCCGCCGCGAAGGTGTCGGAACAATCGCCTGACAAAGAGCTATTTTTAGGGGCCGGGGCTTGGAGCGAGGATACGGCCCGGCCGCTGACAATGGGGGGAAGGGGGCCGGGCTTCCCCCGTGACCACTCGGCAGCAGAAGGACCTGTAAGATTTCCTCGATGACCCAGGCCCGTACAATACAAGGAAAGCGCGAGAGGGAGATACCCCCGCCAGGACGAGCTGCTCCTTTACCTAATGGGAGTGACCCGGGGTGAGGGGCTGCGAGCTTTGGGCCAGCGGCCTCCCCTGGGGGAGACTCCCACACCGGGAGGGAAGTGGGGTGAAGCCTGGCCGTGCTCAGCTTTCCATGAGGTCGAGGTGAGGGGGGGCCAGGCTGGCTCCCTTCTGAAGGGCATGGGGAGATCTGGGGGTGGTCAAAGGGGTGCAGACATAGCTCAGCACAACCCCCTCCCCTCCAGGCTGGCTCACAGCTCGACATGGTGGGAGGACAGTGACCAGAGCTGCATGTCCCCAGCTAGCCCTGGTCCGAGTGTGCCATGAGCCCAGGCTCCTGCTCGTCCTCAGGCTGAACCTGGATGCTTTTTCTCCCACCTCGAGGTCTCCCCAAGCTCAGCCTGCGCCAGACGGGTCGGTAGACCATTCGCTCTGGCCAGTCCTTTGGGGAAAAAGGGATGTCCTGGGCTGCACGGCAAGAAATTGGGCTAAAAAGGTGAAAGGCAGGGAGAGAAGGTCACGGGGCGCTGGACTAGGTCAAGTCTTGGCCTGGTTGCTGGCCTGGCTGCTGGCTCAGTAGAGGGATAAACTCCTTCCATGAACAGCGCCCGAGACCCCACACACCGGGCGGGACCCCACCGATCTGCGGCGGCCCCGGGCTCTGGGAGGGCCGGGGCTGGGCCGGTGGAAGGGCCGGGAAAGGGCTGATAGAAGGGCCAGAGAAGGGCTGAAGAACGGCGGGGACAGGGCTGTGGAAGGGCCAGGACAGAACCCTGGAAGGGCGTGGGAAAGACCGGGGGAAGGACCGCTGCTGGAGCCGATGGAGGGGCCGAGGGCAGCGCCGGTACCGGGGCACCGCCGGCACCGGGGCACCTCCGCGGGCCACAGTCGCCCCCTGGCGGCGGGTCCTACACACAGCCCCACAGAGGGGCTGGGCCCAAGCGGCCACTGCTCACGGTCGGGCCTCCCGCCGGCGCTGCAGAGGCCGACACGGACCCCGCCACCTTCCCGCGGTTCACGGGGACACACCTGGACACGGAGAGGGAACAAACCCGCGCCCTTCGCACACGGCCGCCACCATCACGGACTACAACTCCCATAGCCCCCCGCGGCGAGCTCCACCCTTCCCTGCGCACGCCCCCGCGGCGCCGTGGCGGGGCTCGCGCGGTTTCCGTTTCCGGCGCGCCTCGCTCTGGTCCCTGCGGCGGCGGCCGAGCCTTGTGCCTCCGCCATATTGTCTGTGTGCGGCGGCGGCGGCGGCGGTAGCGGCCGCGCCAGGTACCGGCGGCTCCGGCGCCCAAGCGGGGCCCCGCGGCGGTGGCGGGCGGAGCGGGCGGCGGGGGGGAGGCGCTGCTGCGCCTTCCGAGCTCCTCCGCCCCCCCGCCGCGGGCGCGGTGTGGGCCGGGGGGCCGCGGCTGCCCCTCAGGAGAGCGGGGCCGCGGCGGCGTTGAGGGGGATCGGGCAGAGCGGGCGGATCCGGTGCGGCGGAAAGGGCACGGCCCGCCGCCTCCTGCCCTCGGAGGGGCTCCGAGTCCCCGGGGGGAGCGGGCAGGGGCTGGGCAGGGGCCGCCCCGCTGCCCCCAGCCCGGTGCGAGGCCGCCCTCGGCCGCGCAGGAAGGGCAGAGCCCCGCGGAGCGGGAGCCGTCCCCTCCCCCAGCTCTCCCAGCTCGCACGTTCGGGCCATGTCGGTGTTATTTACCTAAATTGCTCGATCTTGCCTCTTCCCCGCCCTGCCCGGAGAAGCGGGGAGATGCGGAGGGGCACGGAAAGGCCTGTTAGTGCTCGCTGCCACCCCCGGCTGCGCAGGGACTCCGTTCTGGGCCTTTCTGGGTGGAGGGGAAGGTCGTTCTCACGGCTTTCCGTACCAGTCTGTGGAAGCAGCGGTGGTCAGTCTTGCCTCCGCTGTAATTTAGTTAATTGTGCCTTGGGACCGGGAGCAGTGTGTGTGTTGGTAAAATGTGGTTTGTAAGAGAGGGGTCAGATAAGATTGTGGAACCCCATGTGTGTCAGATCACTTAATTCTTACTGAGGGCTTTGGGTAAAACCAATAAAGTTTGGATTGTGAATATTCAAGCAAAGTGGAGGGGCAAGCACTGATCTGTGGTCTCTGGTGATCGGTTGCAGGACCTGGGGGAATGACATGGAGCTGTCTGCAGGTGGTTTAGGTTGGATATTAGGAAAAGGTTTTTCACCCAGAGGGTGGATGGAGACTGAAACAAGCTCCCCAGAGCAGTGGTAACGGCCCCAAGCCTGACAGAGTTCAAGGAGCATTTGGACAAGGTGGGATTGCTGGTGTGTCCTGTGCGGGGCCAGGAGTTGGACTTGATGTTCTTTGTGGGTCACTTCCAGCCCTAGTACCCCTGAGAGGTGTCTCTCATGATTTGGATTTGTGTTGCTCAAGCCTGACCCTGGGCTGGGGCCTTGGGGAGCTGCTCTTGCACTGACCCTGGTGCCAGGCTGTGAAACTGGGCACATATCCCTGGGGAGAGTTGTGCCATGTGCTCACCTGGCTCCTCATGGAAGCTCAGTCCTGGGTGCACTCCACAAATGGGCCGGAAGAGCCCCTGCCAGAGGGAACTGGGCACAGTGGCAGCTGTTCAGAGGAAAGCAAGTGGGCACCCGGCATTTCTGCTTGGGGCTGGGAGTGGTTTCTTTGTTCTTTGAACACACTCTCTTTTCTGAAACAGAATTGCTCAAATTACTCAGACTCAGAGTTGGGGCTTGTGCCATCCTGCCAGCCAGCCTGGGTGTTGGATGTGAATCCAGCATGGATTCTGGGTGCATCATCAGCTGGGACAGAGGAATCGCTCATGATGTGGTTGCTGATTCGGTGTGATGTAGAAAAGGGCAAAGTTTCTGCTAGGAGAGGAGAGACTAAGTTTGGGAAGACTCAAGGCAAGATTTTGGGAAAGTGTGACGCTTTATCAGTTCCTTAATTAGCCCTAAAACTAGGACTAGGGTTGTTCCAGTTGCTATAGCACAGGTTCTGTGGATACACACACCGTGTCTGTAACTGGAAGACGAAAATTGGGATTGGGATGTCTGATCCCAGGTACAGGGCAGGCAGTGCTCTGCACTCAGGAGTTCTGCCTGTGCCTTGTGGCTGTAATCCCTGTTCTCTTTGGATGACTCCAGACAGGGAAGGTAAATTCTAATTGTAAAGGTCCAGACCTTTCCTTGAGCGTGAAGAATGTCCATCTTTGGTGCTGGGCAGTGATCCTTTCCTTTCATCTTGCCAATGGGGAGAAGTTTCCATTATTTCGCCTTTCTCTAGTGGTTTATGTCAATACCTGGTAATAAATTTCTGTTGTTAGTGAAATTTGCTGTCTTCTTGTTCCCGGTGTGAGTGGTGGTTGAGTTGGGTGTACATGTCCTGCCCTGAGAGCAGAGAGCTTGGCCAGTCAGCTGCTGCCTGTGGGGAGTTGAAACAGGGTTGAGGAAGGGAACATAGTCTTGGAACGTAGTCTTCTGCAGCAAAGAAGCAAAAACTCATGCAGCTGAAGAGCTGGGTGATGTGCCTGGGTGAGGGGATGAGGCACAGAGCAAGGGCAATTGTGGTGAGAGGTAGATGTTGGAGGAGAAATCAGACACTTCCAAGTGGGAGGGTCAGAGCAGGTTTTCTTGGTTTGGCAGGGCTCATGGGCTCATAGATGGAGGGAAAGTGAGGATTGTTGGATGTTAGGAATATAGTTCTTTGGAAAAGTGATGTTAAAACTGGCAGTAGGTTCTAGCAAATGTGGAGGAAATTGGATCATGGAGTGTTGCTTGACATTAAGGTTGTTGAGGTTTGTGCAGGGGCTGTTAATGGTACTTGTTTGCTTGAAAAAAGCTGGTGAGATGTGAGAATGAAGATGCAAACTTGGGATTGGGAATTGACCTGGTAAAATACCATTTCCTGAAGGTGAGACATGGAAAGACTTAGTGTTTGGTGTTTGGGGCATTTTCAAGTAATGCAGATTAAGTTCATCAGCATGGAATGTGTTGGAAGTAGGAATCTCAGGGTATATAGGATGTTGAAAGGTGGTTATAGATTTGTGGAGTTGTAGAGAAAGAAACTTTCTGCTCTGATGAAAGGGACATGTATCCAACTTTTCCCAGTTTTATTAAATGGTGGGTGTCCTTACACTTCCATTTCAGTTCTTCTCCATTTTCTCCTTACAGAACTAATTTTGTCTTTCCTCATGTCCTCTGAGAAATAAGGGAAAGGAAGACAGGAGAAGCAAATGGGTGACATTGTGGTGGTGTGATTAATTTCGTGTCATATTTCTGAAGAGGCAGGGATTTATTTCTGGGTTACCAAACCTGTCACCTCCACTGTTCCTCCATTATGGAATTGCTTACATTAAGATATCTGTTTTAGAACTCTGTGCATGAGATTGTTGCCACTTTAGGTCTTATTGTCCTTTAAGGGTCTTGAGAGAAAAAAAAAAACAAAAAAAAACCAAGGAGATTTTAAGATTGGGAGATACTGCCTTGACTTAGTCTGGTTACAAACATTTGTTGCAAGACAGCTCTTGGATAATTTTTCTAAACTTGGATATCTCCTTCCAGGGGCTTCCAAGAGCTGACTTCCCTGGAATTTACAGAATGTAATTGGAGAAAGGGAGTTCTCCTTTGAACCTGAAAAAACTGCTTGGAAGAGGAGGCTGCAGCTTTTTGAGCTGGTGTTAGTGCTGCTGCTGAATGTAAAGTGTTTTTTCAAGCTGTTTTTTGGCCCCTTTTTCCATCAAGGTGCCAAACTTTCATATTGGTAGGAAAGATTGATGAGAAGTGGGATTGTTGATGTGGTCATGGGATCAGTGGTTCATGGATATTTTCTGGTTAAGAGTCCAGTAGAGAAGCAGCAACATGAGCCTGGCCCAAGTCTCATCTGCTCCTGTTTTCACACCGTTCTGGACAAATGGTTTTATTACCCATTTCAAACTGCTGCTTTGAGAGGCTGAAGAGCAGAAGGGAAGCTTGGAGTTCTTTGAGGACTTGGTACCACCACAGACTCACATTTGGAAGGTTACAACTTCAATAATTTTAATTTTCCACAGAGTTGAGTTCTGAGATTTAGGTTATGTCCTCCTTACTGAGTTCTATTTTTTAATTAATACTACCATTTACAGGGAGGTGGTTTCTAAAGCAGGCTGTCCAGTTCCTGCCTGTGTAATGACTGCATCATATTATGGCAGTTTACTTAATGTGAGTGGTGAATAAATTGTGTGCTAGATGGAAAACAGTTTTGAGTCAAGGCAAGAGTTTGGCTGCAGGTTTCCCATTGGATAGTCTGAAGTGTTAACAGCAGACCTAGAAAATTAAAGTTACTCACTCTGTTTTTGCAGAGAAGCAGGCTCTGCCCTTGCACCTTCTGGAACAACCAAAGGCTAAATTAGTCCTCTTTTAATTAAGCCAAGTTCAGGGAGAATCCAGCGTGCTAATACAGAATTACATGCCAGAACTTGCTTTCCCTGGGTGGGAAAGGTCTTCCTGTGGTGGGAAGAAGTGGCCCCAAATCCTCTTGTGCGTCCCGGGAGCCAAAAAGGTGCCTCTCCCTGTTGTTACCAAAGCCTTTGGAGAAGACATTTTCTCAGAGCATATTTGCACATGTGCATGTGAGTTGTCAGAAAGTCTTTATTTTTAGTGTTCAGAAAATGGATGAGCGTGGACGCGCACAACAAATTAATTTCCAGTCTAGAAAAGCAAGAGCTCCTGCAGTGTTCCTTCTCTTGCAGCCTTTTTCACAGGTTTCTCTATCTGTTACCAGTGTGCTGTTGAATTCCAGCCTTTCTTCCATGCTTGGTTGTACTCCAGAAGGAAAAAGAGGGCTTTTTGCTCATTCTGCAGCATCTAGATTAATTTCATCTGAGCTTACAAATTAAGTTACAAGTTTTGGCACAATGGCTTTACTGGGGGCTTGTAAGTTGTGAAAGAGAGTGCCGATTGCTGGAGTTTAATAGCTGGGTTTTTTTTCCATTTGATTCTTGGAATGGTGGTAGGTAGTTTAATCTTGTGTTAATAATGATAAATTTTTAGAGAATTATGTCAGAACTTCACTTGCTGGCAGGGGTTTGCACCGGGTGCCTCTTGGTGAGCCTGCTCAATGCTGGCTGAGGGTTGGAGGTGGTTTGTGATGCATTGCCTGCTCCATGGAACAGCTGATCACAGGGATTTCCTGAAGAAATGGTTACAGGCAGTGTCCTCTGGTTTATCCTTTCACTCTGGTAATTGTTCTTGCCTCTAGGAATTGCATGATCAGATCAATTAAAACTATAACTTTTACAGATGGTTGGTACAGGTCAGTTTTCTGGATTCTGCCTAAATCCCTCTCTGTACATGAACCATAGGAGTCAAATCAGCTGAATGATTGTCCCGGCAGTACTCTGTGCCTACTAATTAATGAGGAAAACAACTGTGTCACTTAGCAGCAACTAGGGAGGTAGAACTTTCCAGAGGATGCTGCCAGTGGAACCTGATGTCAGCCCATAGTGCTGCTGAAACATTCCCCTTTGTGAGCCTCCAGGAAGAGTTCCCTGGTGTTGCTGGGGTCTCAGAAACTGTAGTTTTGGTAACTGGAATACTGTCCAAAGCTCCAGCAGTAGGAGATTTAGTTTTGTTAGTATTCTTGAAAGAAAAATGAACTGCTTCCTGTTGAAGTATTGCTTTGGCTTTAGGGCAGACCTGAAGGGATATTCCTCCAAAGAAAATCCCCTCGCCTTTCCTGTACTCCCTGCTCAGCCTGAACTGTCAGTTTGGGGAAGAGGTGCAAGCAGAAGAGTTTTGTCGTTGGTTTCTGTTTGGTGTGTGTGTACTGACAAGTTAGTTTGGCAGTGCCTGGTTATATTGCAGCCATTTTTATTGGGTGGTGTCAGGAGTCCTTGGCACTGGCCGAGAGGATATCCGCTGGGTTTATGGGTGCTGGGAGTGGTGTTAGGGGAAGCTGCAGGCATGGGAAAGAGGCAGAGCCTGCGCTCGGCTGCTGGGGCTTGAGTGTCTTGCTGATGTTGCTGCCCTCTGCAGCTACATGGCCTCATCCAAGGTCAGCTTTGGGGTCTTTGTGTAACTTAGCTCTGAAAATAATAGTGTTCATGATCTTGGGAAATTGTCCATTCTGCATAGAGTCCCTTAGAGATGGAGTGAGCAGCGTTCCTGTCACTGCTGCTGGAGGTGATCCCAGTGTTCTGCCCCAGGTCCATGTGCTGTTGCCAGCACTGATATTTGGCAAAGGATAGATGTCCAACCAGGCTGAGATGCTGGAGTCCCATAGAGGGTTCATGTGAGCTCTGCTAAAATTCAGCTGTTAGAAGTCTGAACAAACAGGAAGACAAAGCCATGACAGACCTTCTGCCAGGAGAGTGTGTGGCACCAGAGCCACTGCCAGGGCATCCTGGAGGGTGACAGACATGTTACACGCTGCTTTCCGAGTTGGGAAAGTGGGACATTGAAGTTTTCCCCAAGACTGTGAAGAGTATAATAAACCATGGAGTTACAGTAAAACCATTCCTGTGGTTTCCATGTAGATTGTGATCCTCATTACAGAGGATGACTTCTTCATTGGCAGGAATCGTGAGGAATTCAGAGAGGAATCAGAGGAGCTGATGTAGGAAGAGCCAATCTAAATTTAGGATGTTTCTAGTGCAGAATTACTCCATGATATTTCTTAGAATATAACTAAACCTGTCAACTGCTTTCCCTACAGACTGGCCATGTCTTGTTTTGAATTGAACACAACAGTTCATGTTTCTTTTTTAAGGGAATGTTGAGGTCATTACATTATCATTTGTTATTTCTCTACAGTTGGACACAACCAGCTATTTAAAAGAAATCTGGAAAATAATTTTGGTGGAAAATGCAGTTAAATCAGACTGTGCTGTTCCAAAACAATACCCAGAGAAAAGTTTGATTTCAAACCTATGCTTTTTTTTTTTAACTCAGATTTTAAAATCTACTTTTCTGTCGATGTTGTCCCTTTAGCAGGGAAATGATCTTCAGGAAAGGATATAAAATGTCAATTTTGTTAATCCAGGCTTGTTTCTATTTTAGCTGTAAAATCATAGAAAAATATAGGTTGCAAGGGACTTCAGGAGGTCATTTGTTCCGTACTTGTATTGTTGAAGTTTCAGCATCATGAGAACACACAAAACAGGTTTCTTTTGTGAGATAGAGCATATTTTTAATCAAGTTTATTACTATTATTTCTTTTAAAGGTAAGCTGGGTATTGATTGATGTTGACTGTCAGCAGGCAGTACTGTAATATTTAGACATGTCTTGATTTTTTAATTTCATTGTTTCTCCAGTATTAGGTATTCTCCAAACTCTGAAGGAGCAAGCGCACTTCCCTGGGAGCATTACAGGGCTATGTGAAGGAAATCAACAACAATTTTATCTGATAATTGTAATTCTTGCTCACCTTACCAAATCACATTTTACACTCATGATTTTAGAGGCTGGGTTTAAGCTTTCAGCTATGAAAGGTTACATCTTGCTTGCAGTTGTAGATAAAAGAAGGGGAATAACCTTTCGATTCCAGACTCTGCACTGTAATTCTGCTCTTCTCCACTGACAGAGCTTTTCTTCTCTCACAACAAACCCGCTGCTGTCTCAGCCTGTTTACAGTCTTAGGCTGGCACAATCGCCACTGTAATGAGCTTACGTGGGGAAAGTAAAAGTGAGAGGAAAGTCTCTAGACCTGTTTGGCCGATCTGTCCACTTTGCGTTGTCCTCGAGAGGAAGGTGAGCTTGTCTGGAATTCGTAAAGCTACGGAAATGTTTTCTTGGCTCCTCGAGTTCAGCTTGCTGCAGTTCAGGGCCTGTTTTACTCCGTTGGGACTGCTGCGGGCTCACTGAAGCGGAGTTCAGGTGGGTCATCGGGAATAACCAGGTTTATGTGGTGTTGAACAAGGTTTTCTGGGTTCACTCCACTCTCTCTGGATGAACTTGGATCTTCCTGGCAGTATAGTGTTCACACTGAGGGCAAGGCATGCTGTTAACAGCAATCCACAGGGAAGCCAGTGTCAAGCGGTGTTTGTGTTCTTGGGTACATTATTTATACTCCAGACCTTATCCACAGAGGTCATCACTTGGATAGCACTTGCGAGTTCCTTGGGACTCCAGTCTTCTGAGAAGCTCTTGGCTTTCAGCTCACTGGGAGCCTGTATAAGTGCTGCATCATACTGGGGCAACTTCATAGGTTTTAAGTTCTGAATGAGTAAGAACATTTCCATTTAAAAGGAGAAAAAAATCATTCCGGTATCTCAGTTATTCTGGACTAAAAAAAAAAAGCAAATTTTACTAGAGGCAAAGTAGGTGTGTTTCTCAGAAACTAATCTGCATGGATTTCTTAGCTGTGTTTTGTTGCTACTTGCTCTGAGTGCATGCATCTGGAAGGACAGAGGGTGTAGGAAATTCCTGTACTAATTGGAGTAGGTGCTGGAAGTATGGATCCTTCACAAAATATCAAATTCTCTATGGGGGCATGGTCACCCTTAGAATTAGAGTGCATTGTAAGGATGATAACAGCCCTTTTTAAAAATGAGGGGGTTTGTAACTGGTTTAGATTAAAATGTTTTAAAAATCAGAGTCAAAGAGAACATTGCACATCTTTTTACCATTTTATTGAACTTTAGGCAGAAAATGTCTAAGTTTGCCAAGCTGTTCAGAAAACAGGCTACTGTTAGAAGAATTCAAACTTTCAAGGACTGATCTTTTTTAATAAATAGGCCTTCCAATTAAAAAATTCCTATATGGTGGCAGCACAATTATTTGTCTCTGGGCTGGGGCTCTGGGTACTCCCCTGGAGTCTGTCAGCAGGACAGGAGCTGTGTTTGGCTCTGTTCTTGTCTGGGATGAGCAGGGTTCCTCTTGATAAGGCTGCTGTGTAAGAAATCAGCTAATTATCAGTTTGTTAATACTCCAACAGCATTTTTGAAGATGGGCCTGTGTGGGAGAAGCCAACAGTGAAACTTTGGCGTGGTGTTCCTTTGCTGTAGCTGTCATGTGAGCCCTTTGGGGTGATATCTGTCCAAGAGGTGTCACCACAGGGGTTGATTGAGAAGCCCTGCTCTGTGTCCTTGCACAGGCAGGCCTTGGCAGTGAACAGCGTGTCAGACTGTGGTTGGGAGCTTTGTCTTCCTCTCTTTGTGACCTCTGGTACATTGCCTAAAAGCTCGTGTTTGTTTCCTAGTTAAACACTTCTCTACCAGAGAAATTAAAATTTTAATGTTGTTTTTGGAGATGCTCAAGGCTACACTGGACCCTGATCTCGCCACATCTACTTTGATTAGATGATGTTGAGCAGACTCTCCCAATGTAAATTGTTCTATGATTCTGTCATCAGGGCAGGAATTAATAAATGACAACATTCTGTTTGGATTCTGCAGAAACAGAACTAATCTTTTATAGCAAGCTCATGGCACTTTTCTAGGTGCAATTGCTGCTCATACTGTAGATTTTTCTGCTTTAAAAACTGCAAGCTCAACTGATGCTTGCATGTCAACACCTGTCCCCATTATCTGTCCTTATTTGTGTCATTCCCTTCTGCCAAAGAGCTTGGATCCACTGCAAAATAATCCCCCTCCAGGGGCACTGAAGGCAAAAATCTATAAAAATTCCTTGGCAGTTTTGAGCAGAGAGTGAGCAGCTTTCAGGCAGGGTAAGTTTGTGTATGTCTGTAACTCTGTTTGCTTTAAATTTTAGTTATCTCTGCAGATTCTCTCCCCTTCCTGTGTAAAGAATAGTAGACAATAATACCTACCCTTGTAAATAGACATTGTGTGCCATTCTTAGAAGCTGCAGTTGATGATTTCCTGAAAAAGCCCTTCTCTGAGCAGCCTCTTACAATGTGCTGCTTGAGCTAGGCTAGAGCTACGTGACAAAAAATAGCCACTGTGAAATTTGATCTATCTTTAGATAATGTGATTGATTTTTCTTTTTTTTTTGTGCTGAAACTGATCTTGCTAAGCTGGGTGAGGGGAGCAGTCACGTGTGCTTTATTTATACTGGATTGTGCTTAAAAATTAAAATTGCTAAGTCATCTGAGACATGTATAAGTTCAGTTAATTCCTTCACAAGGAGTATTGGGCAGAGGAAATGGGCCAGTGCATCTCCTGCCAGAAGTACAGGGAGTGAGAAGAAGCACAAACACAGTGATTGGACTTTGAAATCTAATAAATTTCACTGTACTAAACTGTTCTAGTAAACTTGCATGCTCTAGTAATGCCTGGGGACATCTAATTTCTAAGTGTCTGAGTCATGCCACATAAATGCTTTGAGGTCGTAGATGATTGCTGCCTCATCTTCTGAAATTGTATTTTGTGAGAGAACTAGCATTTTATCCAGGAACAGACTTACTATATTTTGAGGAATACTTCATATTCTTCCATTAGCTGGACACACGGCTGAAGTGCCCCATCCTGCTTTTATTGGTCTAAGGCCTCAGTCACCCTTCCGTAGTGGATTTTGGGATAATGCTGTGTCCCCTGTTTGCCCTTTGGTGGACTGGATTACTGCAACCCTGTCTACCTGAAGCTGCCACCAACACCATTTGTGTGTCAGTAAGTCAAAAAATATCCCGGTGCTGAGCTCTATCCCACCTAAGGAGGCTTTGTCCATGTCAGAGAGTCCTTGCATGCACTTCTGCCTCTGGAAGCAGGACCTGCTGGTCAGGTTGTGTGACACGGGGAAGGACATCAGACCTGCATCCCCCAGGTCCTCTGCCATCTTCACAGCCAGTGGGTCTTGCTGGGTCCCCACAGGAGTGCTGCAGACCTCAGATAAACAGCAGGACTTTGCCTGTAGAGCAGGATTTTGCTTCTAGAGTTTTCTTCTGTTGTGACATGTCCTAGTAGCTTAAGCAAACTGCTCTGAGCAGATTTCTAGGTCTTTCTCATTAATGTGTGATTAATGGGGCTGTTACTTCCTTCTGCAGTCTGGCAGTTGCCCATTTTCTGTGAAGGGATAAGATTGGCATAGCAAATAAGTATTTTAGTTTAGATAACAGTGTTGCCCACTGAGCACATAGGTGGGGCTGTAAGGCCCTGCCACGTGCTGCTGCACACCAAACAACGCTCTTCCCTGCTCCAATATAGCTCCCTTTCTTGTAAGTTATTTTGAAAGCTGACAAAGGGATTCTTGTATTTAAACATCTAAAAGGGTGTTAACTTCCCCTTGTGAAAGATTTGAGACATGTAAATGCACCACATATATCTTGGGTAGGACAATATAGATACAAAACTGTAGTGAGTTACTGCTGTCCTGAATATTCAGATTTGGATGATAAAGTATTCAGACATACAGGATAAAGATACAGTGTTTGTCTCTGACATACAGTAACTTTCTTTTGAGTGCTTTTGACCAGTCTCAATACTGATAAAACTTATCAGAACCTATGCAAAAATTGTATTGGAAAGAGGGAAGGATTGAAGGTACTTTAGGCAAGCAGAATGCAAAGGAACATCTCAGACCCTTGTTTGAATAAAGCATCATAATCCAATACAGATGCTGCTGTCTTTTGGACAGTCAGATTTAATGCTTTGGCTGTAGGAGGTTGTGACTAAAGCTGGTTTCCATCCCAGCAGAATTGATTTTGTTACATTGGATGGCCCAAGACTTGTGATGGGGGTGAGATTGCAGTCTGTGGCTGTTGCTTTCAGTCTGGAGTCAAAAGGAGGGGATCTGTGTGCAGATACAGAGCACATGGCATTCTTTCATTTTGGAAAGTTAGCTCTACAACCAGCAGCTGGAAACAAGGTGCTGAAAATTACCAGGTCAGGGGGTGGGTTTGCTAGGGGCCAGTCCTGTGTGAGGGAGAGCAGACAAATGGCTTTCAGGAAATCCCAGGCTTGCGACTGGGCAGGCTCCAGCCTCCTCTTTGCAGCAGCTTTTAATGATTAACTTAAATACTTTTGAAGTACCTTGAGAATTTAACCTCTGGTTTCTGCTCTGTCTTCAGGTGGAGGAATCTGAGGCCTTTCTCCTCTGTCAGCACTGCAGACCAGGTCGCCTCTGATTTCACATCTCACTTCCGCCTGCCAAGCTGTCTGATATGTCGGGACCCGTGCCGAGCAGGGCCAGAGTTTACACGGATGTGAACACACACAGACCCCGGGAGTACTGGGACTATGAGTCTCACGTTGTTGAGTGGGGGTAAGTCTGGGCTGCTTCTGGATGTCCCTGCACCAGGATCAATCCCTGTGGATCCTGTGTAGTGGTACTTGGGGAGTTCAGGCAACTGTGCTGCGTGAGGCTTTTTCACGCTTCTTGGCAGATGGCAAGGGAAAGGATCACAACTTCTCTTCAGAAAAATGTTTCTTATCAAACTTTTAAATTCCCATTTGTGAAAGAACATTTATAGCAGCTTCCTTAAAAGTTTGAAGAAGTTTTGCCAGGTAGTCGAGAAACATCCCCTTTCAGAGGGAAGAAAATCCATATCTGAAACAATCCAAACAGTCCTGGGTGCAGGACTGAAAAGAAATGAAAAGACTTTCAAACTGAAGTTGCTGCTGACTTGGATAAGTGAAGAAACTCCACAGACTTAAGTAGGTACATGCTGTTTTATGACTTGTTGCTCATCTCTCTGCAAGTGTCTGGAAAAGACATGGCTGCTTCTCTTTGAAGGAGGGAGGTGTCTAAATTGAGCTCATGACTAAAGTGTCCCAGAATCAGACAGCAGTGGTGGCAGCTTCATACCTCTGCGTTCCTGCTGGGATATGGAGGGCTCAGACAGAGTTCTGCCCTCAGCTGTGCAGTTCCCAGTTTCTGGAATGTACACAGTCATCTGAGCATAAGTGCTGCTTTGTGCCCAGACTGTTTTTAAACAGCCTTGCACTTAGGTTTTTCCTTGTACTGGCTTTTTTGAATTTTACCAGCATTATACAAGGAAAAATGGATCTTCCAAATATATAGAGAAGGGATAGTTCAAGTTTGCTAATGCTGAAATACATAGTTGGGCTTTCAATCCATACTTTTGGCTTGAATCTCTTGGGCAAATAGATACTCCCTGTTTCTTTCCTAGTTCTTAATTCATCCAGTTCAGGAGTTGGAAGGCACTATTTAATCCCTTTTGTCTGTGAAGTGAGGCAGTGATTGAGTGTTAAGGAGCAGTTTATAAATTGTGATGGAAATGATGAGCCCTTTGGAACTCTAACCTTTTCTCTCCACAGAAATCAAGATGACTACCAGCTAGTTCGAAAATTAGGCCGAGGCAAATACAGTGAAGTATTTGAAGCCATCAACATTACAAATAACGAAAAAGTAGTTGTTAAAATTCTCAAGGTGAGCTGGGGATTGGGCAAAAGATAAAATCTGTCTTGAGGTGATCGGGAGGCCAGAAAGGGCTTTTTGATGTTCTGAAACTGAAATCCTTAAAGCCTGGCTTTGGAGCTCACTCAGTGAAACAGGCCATTGTTTTGAGCCTCCTGATATAAGCACCACACTTAAGTCAGATCTCTGCCTGTAAGGAATTAGGCTCTGTCTTAAAGAAGCCCTGATGTTCCTCACCTTTTTACTTGGAGCTAAGCAACATTTCAGCAGCTGACTACAAAATTCTCAGCTTCTCTAAATGCCGGTCTCCTGGCAGGCTGTCATGGCCTTGGCCTTCATTTAGTGACCCTCCAATAGCCCATGGACTTCGCATAGTTAAACATTTGCCACATGCCAGTTAAGAACTCTTGGAGTGTCACAGAACTGTTTGGGTTGGAAAAGCACTCAATGATCATCAAGTCTTTTAAATCTATTCAAGGATGATGTCCTCACCACTGGAGCAGCCTGTTCCAGGGATTGACAACCCTTTCTGTGAAGAAATTTTTTCCTGGCATTACTTGAGGCCATTTCCTCTTGACCTATCAGATTATGTTCAGAGAGCTTTTTAAAAAAAAATCCCATCTTCCTTCCTCTCCTTCACTTGGAATTATTGTCTGTAGCTGTCAGGGTTGTGTGGTTAGAAAGGAGACAGCAGATATTTGAGCCCTTAATGGTGTGATGCATACTCAGGTGAAATTGCAAAGGTTTCAATGTATTTTGCTGATCTGCAGTCACCTGGGTGTTGTCATCTGGGTGTTGAGCTATTAGCCTCACTTTACTGCAGGGCTTTATCTTGCACTTTGGATTTTTATTCTTCAGCCTGTTAAAAAGAAGAAAATCAAGCGTGAAATCAAGATCTTAGAGAACTTGCGAGGCGGTCCCAATATAATCACCCTTGCAGATATAGTAAAAGATCCTGTGGTGAGTAAGGGAGAAACCCAAGGGGTGCACTGGGGTTATGGGTGAAGTTGCTCTGTTTGATTTCAGCTCTGACCTGGCTTTTTGTTTTCCGCTGCTCTTAAATCCTGCTTTTGAATTGACTGATCAGATCAGCTCTTAATCTGATAAACTTCTTTTAGAGGGCCCTTCCCCCACAGGTCCCTCCAGCCCCTCACTCTGTGAGGAAGAGATACCAGTGAGCTGAGAGAAGTTAATTCGCTGTGCAAACAGTGCTGCTGGAGGCTGTGGGCTGAGGCTCTGCTGTCTGTGTCTGAGGGGAATCATAAATATGTCCAAGGCAGAGGGATTTGTGCAGTTTTAGTAGAAAAAAAAGATGCAATTCATTATCCTAAGTGGAAACATAACTTAACATGGCTGAATGCTTTTTTTTTCTGTTCCAGTCTCGAACACCCGCTCTGGTTTTTGAACATGTAAACAACACAGACTTTAAGGTACAGTGTGGGATGTGACTTCTTGTTTTGTGTTTGAAAATCACTCGTACTGTCTTTCTGGGGAAGGGAAAGTAGTTAGGACAGGTGTTTCCTTCCAGCATAAAAAATTCTTTTAAAGGTAAATGCAGTTGGGACAGAAGTTTGTAATTAGCCCATCAGTACCATTTTGCCACAAAAGTTACAAGATGAGAATGCAGATTCCAAGAGGTATTTAACCTAGGGAGCAAATGAATCTGTTATCTTGTGGCCCGTCAGTGCCTGTCTTTTTGAGGCATTTGGCTTTTATGTGTAGAGCTATTTATTGGAACCACTTTAAATGTGGACAGCTGTTTCTGTGGCCTTCCATGCTTCTGGGAATGGGGATTTAAATGTTTCATTGTCCTTTCATACTGACCTGCCTCAGAAGAAGAAAGGCTGTGCAATGCCATCCAACATGCTTGTGCTGGGTGGGTACAACCAGAGGGAGATAGTGACAGGAACCAGGATATGCTGTCTGAGCAGAGCTGGAAGTAAACTATGTATGGGATTTGCAAAGGGAGAGGACCAGACTGATCAGAGTCAGGTGTGGGATCAGAGTAATTTGAGAAACTTGGACTAAACCTTCAAATGGGTTTGGAGAATGCCAGCAGCCCAGAACAGGGGATTTTTGGATGTTGAACACTGACATGATGTGTTTGTGTCCCACAGCAATTATACCAGACATTAACAGATTATGATATTCGATTCTACATGTATGAGATTTTGAAGGTAAGTTGGTGTTCTGCTGTTTTGTTGGTTTATTTCTATGATTTGCTCTCAGCTAATCCTGTAGAGATGGTTCTCATGTCACTGATGATAGTGACATCATATAACCAAGGGAAGGAAAGAGTCAGTCCATGGAAGAATTGGGCAGAAAAATATCAAGTCACTGTCTATTTTTCAGTGTTTTGGTACATTGAGATGCCTTAAAATCCTAAATTAGGAGTACATGTAGCCTCTGAAAAAAGAAAACAGTGAGCTGTCACTGGCTGGGTTTGTGCTCAGGCATAATGTGAGTCAAATGTCTTCATCCATTCTTCTGAACTAAGTAATTTCTCCTTAGGAGTCTGGAGAAAGGGGGCTTGTGTGATCATTAGTGCCTAGTAACTATGCTCTTAGAGACTCTGAAATTCCGATTTTTATGAGGAAGCACACAAAGTAAAGTCAAGACACTTGTGTTGCTGGTACCTCCTTTTGGGAGGGTGCTCTAGCAGCATTTTCTGTGATCCGTGAGTCTAGTCCAGGATCTAACACTGGACAGTCCTGTCATCTATTTAGTCTTGATATGTGTGGAAATATTTTTGAATATGGTTAACTTGACACATTCTTGTGACTCCAGCATCTGTTTCCTTTCACCTGCAGGCTCTAGATTACTGCCATAGCATGGGAATCATGCACAGAGATGTCAAACCTCACAATGTCATGATTGACCATGAGCACAGAAAGGTAGTGTGGGGTGGCTGGGGGGCAGGGAGGGTTCCTGCTTTTCTCTTGGCAAACTGGGATCCCTTTTGGGTACTCCTCTAGAGGTACTAGCAGACCTCTTTGAGGGGGACTCTGCTCTCATGGTGTGGACAAATGTAAAATGAGAATATTGTGCTGCTTTTTGAGGCTTTACTTGGTCACATGTGACCCACAGGCAGGGTTGTAAGGAGAGGTATTTTATTTAGACTGCTTGGTGATATGGCTTTGGGGAGAACATGTAACCAGACACTCTGATCAAATTAATTGAAAATGGAAGACTTATAAATTAACTTCATACTAAATTCACTAGTGTCATTCAGCCAATGGTAAGCTGGAGCATCCCTTGAGCCTTTTTTCTTTGTTTTCTACCATTTTTAGCTTAGACTAATAGACTGGGGTTTGGCTGAATTCTATCACCCCGGCCAAGAGTACAATGTCAGAGTGGCTTCCAGATATTTCAAAGGACCTGAACTTCTTGTAGATTATCAGGTAAGAATTACCAGGACTTCTTACTGACTTTGATATGGAAAGTCAGTACCATTTCAAGGTAATAAACCCAAAATTCAGATGTCTAGAGAGTTGAAGCTAAAGACAGTCTGTTCCAAAATGTATGGCATAAAGCAGTGGCCATAAAGCCACTGAATGAAAGAAAAAAAAATTAGTAGTCTCAGGACCTGAGGAAGAGCTGCAGAACTATCATTATGGATCTTGGAATACAAATGTTAAATATTTTTTTAGCAAGGCTGTGTTTGCAGTAAGGTACAGGAATGAAACAAAGCCCCTGTGGGAACAGCAAGTACTGCATGAACTTCTAAATTAAGCTTTAAAAGCATCCCCATATCTGATGGCAGTTTGCATTATGGAAATCACAGTGTTCCTAGTGACTTTCAGACCATGCTGGTTCTGGAAAAAGGCACATCCTCACCTGCCCATGGACCCTGGGGAGTCCACACCTTTCGTTGTTTGTTGCAAGTCTTCCTTTCCCAGCACGTTTCTCAGTGGTTTATAACATTGGAGTCTGCAGTGAAAATAGAAGAAAGCTCTGATCTTTAATATCCTGGCAGACAGGGATGGAATTAGGATACCTGCTGTCCTGCTAATTGCTGTATCCCAGTTTGAGTAACTGGAACACTGAGCTGAACAGTGGTTTAGGGATGAAGATACACGAAGATAGTTCAGTTTGTTTCCAGCATGACATGGCTGTGTTCATATCACCTTGTCGGGGAGGGGGGAACCCTATTAGTTTTGGAGGTCTGTTCTGCTTTATTCATTAGAAATTGAATTGTCCTTCTGGTTTTGTACAGATGTATGATTACAGTCTGGATATGTGGAGCTTGGGTTGCATGTTGGCTAGTATGATATTCCGAAAGGAGCCATTTTTCCATGGCCATGACAACTATGATCAGGTGAGAGCTGGTCATGTACAATGTCTGTTCTCTTAGCACCATGAAGGTTTCCTGCTTAGGCTGCTATCGAGTCATCCAGAGAATTTTTAAGCCTTTCTCTAATGGCTTCTTAGCTCAGTTTGAAGCCCCAGTCCTTTTCTCAAGTGTGCAAGATTATGTAACCAATTAAATAGAAATGGATTTATAGAGCTTTGTACTTAGGAGCTCCTCAGTAGGTGTCTGGGAAAAGCTGTAGAAATAGTTATATTAAGGCTGGTGTGTTCTAGTACATAGTTTGACTATTCCTGAGGTTATGTTATGTGGAAAGCCCCTGTAACTATTCACTCTCCCCCCACTCTGTATAGAAACTGAATTTGGTACAGGTTTATACAGATTCTGAAATCTTTTATGTGTTGCCTTTAGGCCAAATTTTATTTATTTTTAAACCTTTATCACATGCTCAGCATGTGACTGCCATGCAAATATTCTGGAACCAGGATCTTCTATTCTCAAGCCTTTTTTCTGGAGCTCTCTGGAGTGGTGCTTCACCTTTCACATGCAAGATCCAGAGTTTCTGCTTTTTTGACCAGTTATTCTTGCCATCCCTTCTGTTGGTTTTGAATATTTTCATGCTACTAAGGAAAGTAGTGTTGCAAGGTCTCAGGTTTTTGAGATTTTAGGGTCTGTGGCTCCCTCCTGGCTGCCTTGGGGTACTGAGCTCCAGCTGTGAGTGGAGGCATGTTCCTGATGCCTGGGACTGTGTGGCTGGGGAAGCCAGAGCCACAGGCTGATGCTGTGGCTTCTGATTCATACTGCTGGGATCAGGTTCCAGCTCCCACGGGAATGTGCTGCTCTGTCTTCATGCAGGCTCTGGTATTATCATACCTTCACAGTAGTGACTTGTTTTTGTGTTTGTTCCCAGCTGGTGAGGATAGCCAAGGTTCTGGGGACAGAAGATCTGTATGACTACATTGACAAATACAACATTGAGCTGGATCCACGTTTCAATGACATTTTGGGCAGGTGAGCCGAGGTCTGGAGTCTCTTTGGTCGACCCAGACAGTTACAGCTTTGTCAGCAGACCTTGAAATGAACAAAAATTTGTGGGAGAAATCAGAGCCAGGATTCTGGAGAATTGAGACTTTGTGCCTTTGGTCCCTTTTGCCAGTGCTTCCTGTAGCCCTTTATATGGAAATGGACCTGAGGAAAGATTTTTAAATGTCATTCAGGCAATAAAGGAATTACTGGAGCAGAAAGCATGAAGGGCAAATGCTCTCTTCAGTCTGGAGGGAAAAAAACAAAATGGTGTTTCTCAGCATTAAAGTGCAGAAAGTCAGGTGCTGCTAAAGATGGAATTTATATGGTTTTTTCCCCCCTCATAGTGGGACTAAATTTAAAGGAACTCATGTTGGGTGCATAAGAGATGACAGAACCTGCAATTTTAGGGCTGTAATCCATTCTGAGCGTTAGTCCTGCTGCTGTCTGGGGTCATGGCGGGGCGGTGCAGGGACTGTGGTGGCCGAGGTGGCTGTGCTGGGGCTGTGACTGCTGTGCCACCACGTGGAGACACAGTGACACTGCTTCACGTTCTGGAATGTCTCAGTCCTGCGGCTGCTGCACAGTGCAGCGGCCTCCTTCAAGGCTGGACATCTGTCACAGTTTTTGCTCCTTAAGAAAGTGAGTTTTGGCATCAATGTCCCCTGCCTGGCCTGATTGGGGTCTGTTTTCCTGCAGACACTCCCGTAAGCGATGGGAGCGCTTTGTCCACAGTGAGAACCAACATCTGGTGAGTCCAGAAGCTCTGGATTTCTTAGACAAGCTGCTGCGATATGATCACCAGTCACGACTCACAGCGAGAGAAGCCATGGAACACCCCTACTTCTGTAAGTATCAGCTGCTGTCCTGAGAGTTCTGCCTCTGGGAAATCTCTGTTCCCATGGCTTGTGCAGATGGGAACTGAGAATGGCAACGATGATAAGCCTGGTCTGCAAATAATTGTGCAGGAGCTGAGGCTGCTGGTCTCTGTGTGCCACCTCCACCAGTCAAGGAATCAGTGTTGGGTGCCTGTGTTGGGCCCATGAATCAGCAAGTAATATCAAGTCACCTAAACCACGTGATTTGGGGTTGCTTTCTGCAGGTGTGCATGGATTCCTGTGTTTGGATAAACCCAGAGAACTCTGGTTTGTTGATTAAACAGGCGGTTTTACTCCTTCTATTGCTAAATTGCTTAGCTACTGCTATATTCAGGTCTTGATTTTGCAAGCAAAAATTTTACTTTCACTAGTAAATGCTTTTAAATGGTTGCTCTTTTTCACAGATTGATATCTAGGGGTTTGAAGCAGCTGCAACAATGCATAATGTTAATATTTGCTCAGGTGGTTTGGTTTTGGGTTTTTTTTAGCTGCTGCTGAAGGGACCCCTGTAATTAACAGACTGTTGATCTGTTATGCCTGTTACAAAAATCCCAGGGAAAAGTTTTGCAAGTATGAGCAGTAGAGAAGCCAATAGCTTGGAATGTGAGAGCTGGACAAACAGTTCATTAACTTGTGTCCACAAAAAGATACATGTAGTGCTGAGCTCAGCAAAGTTTGGAATTCTCTTGTCTGACACAGGAGGCCTTGGAGGCAGGAAGAGGCTATCCCTGTTCAGGTGTGAGCTTTATTTACATGCAGCTGAAAATAAAGAGTTAGTAAGTTGTGATCATCTCATGGAAGACAGGTTCTAGTGACACACCTGACAGCTCACAGAGATGTAAGATGTGTGTAGAGACCTGACACATGATTGTAATCAGTGATAATCATTCTGCTTGCTGCACCCATATTCTGGGTTTGGCTTTCTGTAGTTTCTGCTTAGAACAGAAAGATCGACTCTGACATAATATCCTTTGTGTTTTCCTGTCAGACAGTTATGCTGAACCCCAAATGACATAATTTAGCTGATTTTCCCTGATATCCCATGACCTTGGTACCTTCTTGAGTGCTTCCCACTGGAGTTGGTGGAAAATACCTGTATTTCAGTAGATGATGGTTGATGTTATTTGACACAGGCAGAGTGCCAGGACTGGCTGAGCACAGAGGCCACAGGCAGTTTGTGTGCCTCAGCAGCTCTCTGGCAACACAGCACTTACTGGTAGTGTGCTCTTCCTAGACCCCATTGTGAAAGACCAGGCTCGGATGGGCTCGTCCAACATGCCGGGTGGCAGCACTCCTGTCAGCAGTGCGAGCATGATGTCAGGTCAGTTCTGTCAACTCGCCTTGGTGCTTGGTGTGCTAAAGCATTTGTATGTGTGGGGTGGGTGGGAGGACCCAGCAGGGAGAGTTCAGCAGGCAGGTGTTGGGTCATCTCCCAGGACTGGGGACAAGGGCAAGGAGAGCTGCAAAGCAGGTGGGAGAGTCTGATAAGTAAGGCCTTGGGCAGCCTGACCTGTTTTTCTGGTCTCATTTAAGAAGTTCTTTGCAGTTGATTTTCTGGCAGCAGCTTGAAGGACAGTCCACTGGCACTGGCTGCCCAGAGAAGCTGTGGCTGTCAGATCCCTGGAATTGTTTACGGGCCAGGTTGAACGGGGCTTGGGGCAGCCTGGTCTAGTGGAAGGTGTCCCTGCCCATGGCAGGGGAGTTGGAACAAGAGGAGCTTTAAGGTTACCTTTTCAACCCAAACCATTCTGTGATCCTGCCACATCTCTGCCCATCAGTGACACTCAGGGGTGTGCAAATGTGTGCCCTTCCCAGAGCTTCAGAGAAGAGTGACAGATACTTTATCTCTTTAATTATTTTGGCAGCTCTGAAAACTTAACTGACCCACAAAGCTCCCACTTGACTTCAGAAGCTGTCCTGGATAGCAGTGTGCTGTTCTTACTCTAATTTCTGCTTACCTGTGTCTCTTCCAGGGATTTCTTCAGTGCCAACACCTTCACCCCTTGGACCTCTAGCAGGCTCACCCGTCATCTCTGCCACCACCACCCTGGGGATGCCGGTTCCAGCTGCTGCGGGCGCCCAGCAGTAGTGACGGGCTCTGTCTCCTGCTGCCTGAGCTGAGTCAGGTGGGGAAGAGGTTTCCCCCTCCACCTCTCCTCAGGACGCAGCTCGTGCCTGGCAGGGGAAGGGAGGGGATGAACGCTTTGGAGACACCGTGTCTGAACTGTTGCTTGTGGATTTATAGTAGTTCAGTCATTATATACAAAATTATTATAGGCTGATTTTTCTTTTTTTACTTGAACTTTTCGTAACTCAGGGGATTCCCTGAAAATACCTACAGATGGAATACTTCTTGGACAGTTTTTCTTTTCCCCCCCCACTCCTCCCCCCCAAAACAAACAAACAAACAAACAAAACAACTCTTCATGTAATAACAAAGATGAATCAACAGCATTTCCAAGCTCTTGCATCCTGCTGGAAATCTCTTCTCTTCATGTTCCCACCATTATTCCTCCACAAGCCTTGGGGGATTGTGCTGTTCTCCAGAGACTACCAAACCAAGTCTTCATGAAGCAGGGGAGGGGATTCTTAAAGTACCACTCACTTAAACCCCATGTCCTGCATACGTCCCAGCCAGGGTACACTGAGGAGACAATTCCAGTAGGGAGAGGTGGGATAAGCTTAAAAGGAGTAAGTGCAGATAGTGTCCAAAACCCTAATTGGATTGGATAATGTCTCCTTAGGAGTCAACCAGAATGCTAACTCACCCCTTGCATGTAATTTTAGTCTTAAAAATGAAGTTACTGATCCAGTTGGAGTCCTTGGCACCTCCTGAGACAGGTGCTTCTGTAGAGTAAGCCCTGCTCTGATCAGCCCCTTTCTCGTGGAGGGTTCTTCCAGCCGTTGCTTGGCTTGGATCTCTGGAATTAATTTGTTATTGGGTATATTGTTTTTAAATTGTTTCTATAGGTTTCAAGCTGGTGGCTACTTAAAGCTGGAAAAATCAGACTGCGCCAAGTCCGATCCCACATCTTCACCCACCATCCCCTCCCTCACGTGCCATGTGGTGAGAATACCAGTTACCTCACAGTCTTGTAAATATGCACTGAGAGGAAGGAGCCAGGAGACGTTAACTTAAACTGAAATGGTAGATCAGTAATTGTGGACAAATATTACCATTGACAACGGAAAAGCACCCTTGTTACAGCCCTGCTACCCCTTGCTGTGTATATATACTTTGTCCTTCATATGTGAAAGATCCAGTGTTGGAATTCTTTGGTGTAAATAAACATTTGGTTTTATTTATCGAGGTTAGATTTAAGTTCCCTGTGTAGAGGCCTCCCTGGGGTGGTCATACACTGACACAGGAGTGGTGACAGCCACATGTGCCCTGGGCAGGCCATGTCCCTGTCACACCCATGGGGAGCAGTGCAGAGAAGCCTTACACAGATGTCACAAAGCCAAAGTATCTCCTGGGAGAAGGATCTTTTGCCATAACAAAAAACCTTCCTCTTCTGTCTCAGCCATGATGGTGGGGAATTGAGATGATGAACCAATTATTAGTTGTTTGCCTGTTGCAACTCACTGGATTTCTGTGACTTGTTTTCAGTCACCTAATGCTAGGCTGGCTCGGCTGGTGTGGCTGCAGGCACAATGGCACCTGTCCCTCTCAGTGCTCTCATCCCAGAGCCATTGCAGCAGTTGTTCCCGTGGACACTGAGTGATCTTCGCCTTCCTCAGCGGGTGCTGACGCCTTGGCCTGCAGCTCCTGCTTGTCCCAGGCACCCATCCCTCGTCTCTTCTGCGGAGGGGATGGACTTGCGCTTCCACGTTGCCTAGTTAATTTTAGGATGGAGCATGTGGGCTGGATTAAACTGATTTATGGGACATGGAACACTGCTCCTTTCTGTTAGGATTGCCAGCAGGGCGATGAGGTTTTTCACATACACCAGGATAGCTTTCTCCTCCATGCCTTCATCCAGTGGAAATCCATTGTACTTAATCTTTTATATCCTAAAGTGATGTGAAAGTTGGACTGTGTTGACTGTTACCTCAATGTGCTGTACCGTAAAAGCACCCAGTATGACAAAATACAGCTTGTTTGCACTGGTTCTGAGCTATGCAGGACATTTTACCCCGTTCTTTTGTTATTCCAAGCGAGGGAGGTTTGCATAAGGACAAGAATGGAAGAGGAAACGGGGAGTGGTGGACGGCCCCAGTGCCTGCCAGCCCTTGCACAAGGCAGCACGGACCCTGTGGACTTGACAAGCCCTTACAGAAGAGCCGGGCCCTTGTTCTCCCACTGCGGTGTCTCCAAGCACTGGCGGGGGACTTCGGAGGGTTTACGGGCTTTTTTCGAGTGGTGGCAGCAGCCACTGCGTGCAGCGCCTCTGAGGGTGCAGGGCTGGCCCGTCCGGCGGCCTCGGCGAGGGCCGGGCGTTGGTTTTCGCTGCTTTTAAACAGCCCCGGCGGCCAGGCCGCGCGGCCCCGTTCGCGCATGCGCGGCCGCCTCCGCCCGTGTGACCCGCCTGGCGGCGCCGCGCCTGCGCACTGCGGCGCCGTGACGTCCCGCCCGCGCGCCGGCGGGCGGGGGGCGGCGGGAGCGGGCGGGGGCGGGACGGGACCGGACGGCGCGGGGAGCGCGGAGCCCCGGCCCGGTCCGGTCCGGTGTCCGGAATGCGCCGCAGCGCCCGGGAACATGGGCCGGCAGAGCCCGCCGCGCAACGGCGTTGGCGCCCACGGTACGGGCTGGGCCGGGCCCGGCGGGCGGGGGGCAGTGGTTCGGCTGAGGTGGCGGGGGCTGGAGCGCCCCCTGCGGGCGCGGCGGCGCCCCCTGGCGGCGGGGCGGGGCCGGTGCTCGCTCGGAGCCGCCCCGGCGGGAGCGGGCGGGGGCTCCGGGGGTCCCGGGGATCCGGGGACCGAGCGAAGGGGCCGGCCCACCCCGCGTGTGTGCGGCCGCCGCGGGCTCGGGCGGACAGGCGGCAGCCGCGTGCGGTTGATGCTGCCTGACCCGAGCCGGGCCCGAGGGCGGTCCCCGGCAGTCAGCGAGGGCTTTGCGGCCGCGCCGGGCTGGCCCGACCTGGCGAGGCCGTGTGTCGGTGCCCGGAGCCTGCAGCGGTGCAGAAGCACCGACGGACTCATCTGGGTTTTAGACCGCCCTCACCTTGCGTTTGTGTCTCTTCTTCCTTGGGTGAACCTGCGAGTTAACCTTGTGGTTGCATAAAACATTTTTTGAAATGCACTGGTTTTGATAATACTCGCAGCTGTTATCCCCCGTGTGTTCGAAAAGTGCAAATATTGCGGTCTTTTTTAGTAAGTTTGAGAGGAGGAGCCCGCAAGATGTGCTGCTTCCTTCCCACTACTCCTTAAGTTCTTTGTGTGTGAACAGTTCTTTCTCCCGTAGGCTTTGTCTCCTCCCCGAGGCATCGGTATGTGACACCCGGAGCGTGCGTGTGGCAGGGGATCAGGAACAGCGGGGGGTAGGGAACTGGCTGGGAACAGGGAACCGGCTGAGCAGAGCTGGCTTCTGTTGTGCAAATAACTCTGCTTGCACAAGGGGCCGGAAAGGAAGTAAACTGTAGTCACTGTGTGAGCGAGAGGAGATTTAATGTTACCAAGATCTTGGAATTCGGAGGGAGGTGGAGCTCTGTCGTAGGCTGTTACAGCTTGTTTTGATCAACAAGTGTTTTAAAAGGGTCTTTGAGAAGGAACAGCATCCACTGCTCGACCTACTTAGCGTCCATGTGTGTGACAGCCTGCCGACCTGCCGGCTCCCTTCAGCCCTCGCTGAGAGCTGCACTTCCAGCCAGGAGCTCGCAGGAACGGGGCAGTGGCTGAGGTGCCACGTGGGCAGAGGAAGGAACGAGCTCCCCTATCTCTGCCGGGAGGGCGCGGCCTTGGGAAACAGCTGTTTCTCCATCGAAATCCTGTTAATTCCTCCCACCCCAAATCCTATTTGGACATGTCCCTTATAGAATGAGTCCTGTTTGATCCCAAGAGTTGTTGCATCTATGGGAAAAGCCTTTAGGGAAAGGCAGTGTTTGTGGCCTCATCCTGCACTCCAGTCCTGCAGCTGCCAAGCAAAGCCTCCTTACTGGGAATTCCTCCAGTGTGGGATATCGAGTGGCTCTCGGCTGCTTCTCTCTTTCCTCACATGAGGCAGTGGTGACAAATTCCACCATGTGGTGTGAAGTAGTGTCCCTTCTCCGCTCCCTGGGAAGCACTCTGGTGTCCCGTAAGTGTGTCTAACCCGAGCACTGTGCTTTGTGTGTTACCCCCTTCCCTCCCTGCCCCAAGTTCCTGTGCTCCTCAAAACAGTGGGAATTATTTCCTTCTGGCTGAGCTGTGTGTGTACTCATGGCTGGCAGGTTTGTGTTTGTTATAGGACAAGTCAATGTGCTTATGATTCTTTAACTCTGGTATAATTATGTCCTTTCTTGTGTCTGTTGCTGTCCGTGGAAATACTCAGGCTTCTTCCTAGGACGGCTGCACCTGGGAGTCGGTAGGAACACAGTTTTGGGAACACTTTCCTAACCTTTCTTTGAACACTTTCCTAAGTCCTGGTCTTAGGAAACACTTGACATCTGAGCTGGCAGCTGCATCAGAGGGCAAAGAGTTTCAGGATGGCTTTGCAGGGCTGTCTTGATCCTGTATGGAGCCATTGGGAAGGACAGGAGCCAAGGGCTCCGTCTGGGCCCTGCTGGTGGCTCTGGTGTCAGGAGGAGCAGTGTTTGCCTCCTACAGTGGGACCCCCAGGGTAGGGAAGTAGTGAAAATGCCCTTTGAGGTGCTCCCAATGCTGAGCCTGCAGAAATGGGGACACTCAGCTGGAGGGGTCCCCACCAGAGTCATCCCTGTCGTGACAGTGTGATGACTGTCCTGTGTCATCTCCTTGTGTCATCACTGTGAGTGGCTATTGCTAGCCCCCACTGTGTGCTGGCACTGCCTGTCAGCTCACATCTCTGTGACCTTTTGCAGACTTTGATGCTAAGAAGAAAAGAAAAGTGGCAGAGATTTACCAGGCTCTGAACAGTGACCCCATCGACGTGCCAAAGCTGAGGCGGATGGCGATCAGCGAGGGCGGGCTGCTCACGGATGAGATCCGGTGCAAAGTGTGGCCAAAGCTGCTCAGTGTTAATACAGATGACCTGCCCCCTCTTCCAGGTATGGAACAGCCTGGACTCAGCTGCTTGGAAGGAACAGCTCAGTGACCTTTGTCCCTAGAGGAGGGATGTGCTTTCTGACCTGCCTTTTACCTGTGTATGTTGCATTTCCCAGTAAGCTCATGTACAAAGGGGACTCACTGCAGCACCAATACCGTGCTGTATGCAAACAATACATCACTTCTAAAAACATTTGTTGTTTTCTTTAGTGATAGTCATGGAATCAGTTCATTGTGGATGCAGTCAATGTAGCCCTGAGCATTAGCTGACATATGTAAGTTCACCTGCAGTAGAAAGAATCAGACTTGATTTGTTTTGCTCCCATGAAGAGGTGGCTGTGCTGAGCCCTGGTGTGGCCAAAATTCTACCGATGTCTCTTCCAGGCAGCAGTTTGTTGTGTGAAGCACATGTGGCTTTTTGGTCAGAACAGGCACAGGGACAACAACCTTCCTGGTCAAGTATCCACATGGTTTTTAAACCTTAGCAATGCAGGCAATGCAGGAGCTCTGGGTCCTGTAGCTTTAGAGCCACCCAGGACAGATTTTGTTGTTGTTCCTGATTCTGTGGTTGTTTGGAAACATGCATCCCCCCACCTCAGTCAGGAGCCGAGTGGCATTAGGATGATGTGAGGTGACCAGAGCTGCTGGAAGACAATGTTTAACTTTACATGATCCCATAGAAGGAATTTGCTAGCTCACTGAACTTTTCTGTTTTAACTGTCTTAGCTAACCCTGAGTGAGATTTTCCTCTAAATTGTTTCTATTTTATAAATGATTCTTTGTGGCCTTCATAGCATTCCTCCAGTGCTGCTGCTGAGTACACTTTGAATTGCACAGCAAAACTGTGTAGCAGAAATGTTTCTAGGAGTGCTGGGAGTGCTGCTGTCAGTTTAAGCATTTTAACATGTGTTGTCTAAAGAAATAATTGTCTCATTTGCTGTTAGTGTCAGAGTGTGTGGCAGTGAAAGTGCAGGGACAGGGCTGAGGTGTGACATGAAAAAGGGGCTATACAGTGGAGCTGGGGGGTGTGTGCAGCTTCATGTCCACATTCAGCAGGGATCTTCCCAGCTCCTCACCCCACTCTCTTCCCAGTACCATTGCACTGCTTCATGTTAATCCTGTTCCTTATTTTCTCAGCAGGGAAGGAGCTGCGAGAGGGCAATAAGGATTACCAGCAGGTGTTACTGGATGTGCGGCGATCCCTGCGCCGCTTCCCACCAGGTGAGGGGGGTTCTGCTCTTCCCTCTCTGCGGGGCAAGAGCAATGCCGTGGGGCTCCTCCTGGCTCAGACCTCCCTAGGAGGCTGCAGAAGGTGGCATTCCATTATTTCTCCAAGGGCCTGACTTCTAGAAAACCTTTTCCACGTGAGCTCACAGCAGCTGCTTCTTGCGGTGAAGCCCTTCTGCAGCCATCAGTTTCCTTCAGCTGTCTCTGCACAGATGGTTTTGACGTGGCTTTTCTAACGTTCCACTCCCCCTGCCCCACTGTGCCCCTCTGCCAGGAGGCTGCTACTGGCAGACAGTTGCAGCAGAGAGAGGACGGATCCTGCATGGATCTTGTGCACCATGACCTGTTGAGATTAGGACAGATGGAAAGCTTGAAACATGCCATTTGCTTCAGTTTATTTTAGTCCATGGTGTAGCTCAGGGGCAGGGAAGGCAAGTTTGTCTGTGCTTAGAACAACCCCTGGTATAAAACAGTCTCAAAATCAGATTCTTGCACCAAATTTAACAGAGATTAGAACATTTAGAAGCAAAATGGTTTTGCAGTTGTTTAGTTCTGATGGGAGGCTGGTGCCTTGTGTTATTTATAAAATGCTAAATCCAGCAGCTCTCTGTGCTGAGCAGTCGTTATTTCTCGCCAGAATCTGCCTCCCCCTTCTGCCACTTTTATTTTGTATAAACACTTGGTTCACTCTGATTCTTGCAGGCATGGATGCTGTGTGCAGGCCTGATTCCTGGAGGCTCTGCTCCTACTTTTTTTTTTTTGCCCTTGAATGGCAGCCTCCTGCCTATTTTTAGCTGCATTAGTGAAGCAGAGGAAAAGGAGAACTTTGTCATTGCAGGATCTCCACTGGGACTCTCTGGTTGGCCTTTGGATGTTTCATCTGTTGACAAGAGCTGCCAGTAACTGGCTGCAGCTGTGCAGTGCAGGAACAATGTTTTCCCTGTGACATCCTGTCCCTAAACACGTGTTGTTAGCAGGGGACTGATAGAAAGTCGTGCTGGTGGAGGCCTCACAGTCTGATGTAGTTGGCATAGTTTCTGTGAAAGTGGGTCCTGTTGAATTTTTTTCTAGAGCTCCTGGGAAATTAAAAATTACTAAAACTTCCTCATCTGTGCTGGATGTGTAGAACAATCCTCTCTTCACAGCAGCACTGTGCAAACATCTGTAAGCCCTGCTCCTGTCCTCCACAGTGGCTTCCTTGCAGATAAGGGTTCTGCAGATCTAGAGATTAAACCTCTCAGTGAATGGCCAGATTCCCCTGGTCCTGCAGAGTTTTGGGAGACAGCATTAGAGCTTTGGATAGTTTTTTCTGCCAGTTTTACCACCTGCCCCTTATACACCACATCCCTTGGGATCAGGCAGGTTAGTAAAAGCACAGGTGCTCTCCTTGCACACCACAGTCACCCTTGCAGGCACTGGTAGGTGACACAGCTGGGCCACCTCTGCTCTTCCCACAGGGATGCCAGATGACCAGAGGGAAGGATTGCAGGAGGAGCTCATCGATATCATCCTCCACGTCCTCAAGTGCAACCCCCAGCTGCACTACTACCAGGGATACCATGACATCGTGGTCACCTTCCTCCTGGTGGTGGGAGACAAGCTGGCCACAGCACTGGTGGAGAAGCTCTCGATGCATCATCTCAGGTACTCAGTGGGAGGAGAGGAGCCAACTGTGTGTCCTCAGGCTGTGGGGACACCTGTGCAGGTAGAGCTGGCCTGGAAGGGGATCTGGGAAGGCAGAGCCTTGGGTTAAAGCAGCTGCCTGTCATGCCTGTACCCAGAGGGTGATTGAGAGCAGCCTGACCACACAACAGCACATGGCTTTGCAGGGAGCTGTGCCCTGGGGAAGGGATAATTGAAGGCTGTCAGTTAATTTGTAGCATCTCTTGGAGCTGGAAAAGCCAGCGCACATACATTATCCATGGTTGTGTGGCTGTCAGGGCCTCTCCCTCTCTGGACTGGCTCAGCACCTGCCTCCCTCTTGTCCTTGCATAGCCCTGGGCAGTGTGGTCTGTACTACCAGTGTCCTGTACCCCACATGAAGTCTATCCTGTTTTTGCACTGAAATAAGACCAAGCTTCCAGCTGGAGAGTGTGGTTTAGAGGGATTATCTTTCCTCTGTCAGGCAGGAGTCAGATTTTGGGTACTGGAAAGGCTTTACGGTTCTTGTGTGCACTGCAGCAAAATAAGAAGTGTCAGCTGACAGCAACGTGATGGTCTGGGCCTGGGTTCTGTGTGCAGGTCAGCCCTGTGTGTCCCAGACAAGCTGGAAGGAGGCTGCTCCAAAGGGACAGAATGCCTTGGGGCTGGGGTTAAAGCAGCCCTGCCAGCAAAGCTGTTTATTGCATGTACTTCACCTTCTGCTGCCTCCCTAGAGGGAGAGCTCACTGACGTTGTTGCTTGACAAAGATCCTTTTAAATCTTTCCTCAGGGATTTTATGTACCCAACGATGGATAATACCAAGCAGATTTTAAATTACCTGATGCTCATCATAGACCAGGTGAACCCTGAGGTGCACGACTTCATGCAGAGGTATGCAAATGTTCTCTTAGAGCCTCCTGGCTCTCCCCTGCCCATCTCAGGTTACTGTTCACAGGGCCATTTTCACCAGCACATCCCCAGCACCACAGTGGCTTCCCCAGGGAGTCAACAGCTGTCCCACAGCTGATGGTGACACCCCAAAGGCATGTGGCACTCGTTTCTGATCAGGCTCAAACCTGTGCTGCCTGTCTGGAGGGGTTTTACGTGGTGCCATCTTCAGCCCATTTGTCTGCAGTCTGTATTGGTAGGGCTGAGGATTTGGGGACAGTGTTGTACAAATGCTACAACTGCTTCACGTGACCACTTGTATGGCTGGTGGGACCTTGCTGTAGTTTGTTGTTAGTTCTGGGGATAATTCTGAGACAGAGTGAAAATTTAACAGGGTAGAAATCCATTTGGATTTAGGTGAAATGTGCTGCTTTGAACTTGCTAGCATAAGTAAAATAAGCTGTTTAGTCTGGTAGCTGCAGCACTAGTAAAACTGCCCCAGCTGAGGAGAAAGAATGAGAATTTCCAAGCTGAAGAGATGAGAGAGACTCCTTGAACCTTGAAACAGACAGGGCTGAGTGACCCAAGAGTTCTTTCCATACTTTCTGATAAAAAACTAGCTACAAGAGTAACTAGCTGTAAGTGTAACTCGAAATCAGCAGAATTAATATGCATGAACCTATTGTGAAATCTATGCATATGTAAACTAGTGAGGAAGAATAAAAAGGGATCAGGAGTTCTTAGGGGCACACATGTCTTTTGAAGGGGAATGATCCCCACATGCGACCAGCGCTGTAATATACATACCATCCCTACAAATCTTTATAGGAATTGTGGGGTTTTGATTTTTCGTCCGTGTTTCAATTCCCAGATTTTGCATTAGGGACACATAGTTGTGTCTGGGCAGATCAAATCAGAAGCATGAAAGTGAATGGGAAGAGTCAGTTCAGAGCCATTTTTTGGGCAGCTATGTGGTTTTTTTCACAGCCAAAATGTCCTTTGGTCCCAACCCTGATTGCAAACTCCCAGAATTAGTAAGCCCTCAGGGTAGGAAGGAACCTAAACATCTATCTGTGCTGCAGGACTTCAGTTGTCCTCAGGCAAGAAAGCCAGACAGTGCCATGATACATGACACATTCAGGGTCCCCTGAAAGCAGCATTTAGCCAGTGCTGTGGCCCCCTGGATGTGACACAAGTAGTGGCAGCACTTTGCCACAGGGGGTGGCACAGGGGATAAACACTTTTTTGTGTCAGAGGTGCAGTTGCAGCTCTAGGGGGATTTAGTGCTCCACTGACAGCCAGCTCTATTTCCCCAGGCATAGCTGTGCAGCGCAGGGCTGGCTTGAGAGCATTTCACCCGTTTCCAGGCTGACCTCATGGCTCTTTCTCTCTGTAGTGCGGAGGTGGGAACCATTTTTGCTCTCAGCTGGCTGATCACCTGGTTTGGCCACGTTTTATCTGACTTCCGGCACGTTGTGCGATTATATGACTTCTTCCTGGCTTGCCACCCACTGATGCCCATTTATTTTGCAGCTGCGGTAGGTATTGATGGAATGGTCAGGGATTAACTGCGCTGTTTTGAAGTGGTAGGAGTTTGGGGCTGCAGAAGGAGGCTAGCAAACCCAGTGCTGGTGCTGTCCCCAGCTGTACCCTGCTCTGCAGATTCAGTCAGTGATGTCGTTGGTGATGATAAAGGGCAGGTGGGAACTCAGGGCAGCCTGAGGGTGTCCAGATGTGCTGGCTGTACCAGTTCAGTGCTGTGGAGGCAGCATGACACAGTGTTTTTATTTCCTTTCATGTGCTGGTCCTGCTTCTGGTCATATACTGGGATGCCTGGCTGGCTGGGGACAGCCCTGCACTCTGCATCCACCTGCCCATCCTTCGATAGCAGGAGGATGAAGCAAGCAGCAAGTCATGAAGTCAAACCCTGCTGAGGTTCTGCCCCCACCTCTGGCCTGCCAGTAGCAGGTTCTGCTGAGCAGACAGACCTAAGTACCCTAAAAGAGGCTTCCCATGGCCTCAGAGTTTCAGAAGAGGTTTGGCATTTCTCTTTCCAGTGAATGCTTCACTGCAGCGTATTCTCTTGAAGAAGGTCTTTCAGCTGGAAGTAAAGTGGTTTTTTTCTTCTAGCTCTCAAACAAGTGCCAGCATGTGCCAAGGAGTTGTCCCGACTTCCTTGTCTGTCCTCCTCTCACTCCTCTGCAGATTGTGTGGCACCGGAAGCAGGAAGTTCTGGACTGCGAGTGTGACATGGCCTCTGTCCACCACCTCCTGTCCCAGATCCCACAGGACCTTCCTTATGAGTCTCTGATCAGCAAAGCTGGGGACATTTTTGTCCAGTTCCCGCCTTCCAAACTCACCAAGGAGGCAGCTCAGGCAGCTCAGGCGGAACGGTGAGTGCTGAGCAGCCCATGTGTTCCCTGCATCCCCTTGCCAGGTCTTGCCTCCCTGAGGAGATCTTCCTGATCAGAGGCTGGTCCCAGGGGTGAGCTGGGGACGCTCCTTGACCTGTTCCTTCTCTTGCAGAACTGCAGCTTCCACTTTTAAGGACTTTGAGTTGGCATCAGTGCAGCAGAGACCAGACACTGTGTTGAGGCAACGCTTCAGAGAGCGGCTCCGAGGGGAGGAGCGGCTCCGAGGGGAGGAGCGGACAAAATCCATCTTGACAAAGCCCCGGACCAACCGCTTTGTCAAGCTGGCAGTGATGGGGCTGACGGTGGCACTGGGAGCAGCTGCCCTGGCTATGGTAAAGAGTGCACTGGAGTGGGCACCCAAGTTTCAGCTGCAGATTTTCCCCTGAAGCTGGAGGAAGGGCCTTTGCTGTCACTGTGTCCATCCCCAGCAGGAAGGGCTGATGTCTGATGGAGGACGTGTCCAGAAACAACCTGTCTGAAGATTATTTTTTATTCTTACTGCGTCCAGTAACGCTTTTGGCCTTTGTGACAGACACTGAGGGAACCAGCCCAGCAGGACGGTTCCCCACACCATGCTCACCTTGTTTCCCTCTCCCTGTGCAAGGGTGAGCAGACAGGCACTCCTGCTATCTCCTGAGGAACCAGAGGGACGTACAAATTTGGCTGTTGAGACTGTGCTCAGGTGACTATACAGAAGGAGAGCTCTGTGTGGGCTGTGCCCAAAGGATCCTGTGTTCTCCATTGGGGAAAATTAATGGGAGTGAGAACAGATCTTCGCCTGGAGGAGAGTGTCCAACAGGGTTTGTTCTGGGTGCTTGCGTGTGTGAGGGTGGAGGGCGTTGCACTCCTGAGGAACAGGGCAGCCCTTTGGCTCTTCATTGCTCCAGTGTGCCCCACAATCTGCCTTCAGCTTTGCTGGTGCTCCAGCTCTTCCCCGCGGACACCCTCTGAGCAGAGCCCTTGTCCTGTGGACACCCTCTGAGCAGAGCCAAACCTTTCCCACATCCCAGCCAGCACAATGCTGTGAGCTTCTCTTCAGTGTGTAAAACCCCCTGGCTCTTTTTGCTTCCACATCTTTGCAGCCTGATATGTTTGTGGAGGCCAGGAGCAGACCTTAGCTCCCCTCAGCTCTCAGGCACTGCCACTGCTGTGCTGGCAGTACTGTGACCATATCTGGGGTCAGTGAAGTGAGCACAAGTGCGGTCACCCTGCCAAAGGTGTTTACTGTGATGTGCCAGGTTATGCTACCACAAGTCTTAGTGGCACTGTAAACACCCATTGCAGACTTCTTTAGTAGCTCTGGAAGTGGACATTAACATGCCCACGTGGAGAAAGGCTTTTTCCACCTCACGAAACACTTTGCACAGGGTAGAAGTTGTTGCACTAGGAAATGTGACAAAAACCTCCCCCATAAGCTGATCAGGCTTCAGCATCACCTCTGGAAATAACACAAGGGGTTTCCCAAAAAGGCCACCCTGACCCCTGCATAGCTCCCATCACCCCACCAGTTCCATTGGCAGTCCCAGCGCTCCCCGCCCTCCAAGCTAAGCAGCAAATCCTTATAGACAACTCAGTGTCCCACTGAGACAGAGCCAATAGACACTCTATGCCTCTACCTCTCCCCCAAGCTGCTAAATCTCCCTCAAGTGTCCTTACCTGTCCCTCATGGTTCCCTCCCACTGCCCATCATTGCTCTGTTGTGCCCAAAGCCATCTGTGCCATGCCCAGGGTCTGCACACCTGAAAAGGAGGTGTTGGTGGAAGGCATTTTGGGATAGAGAAGAAAACTCATGCCCTGCAAAGCTCATCACCCCCTACTCCTACCTGTCTTGGTCCATAACCACCCCGGGTGCGTTCTGGTTTGCCCCATGGGCCCTTGCTCATGGAAGGGTTGTGCCTTTCTGGCCAGAGGGCAGGTGGACAGTTTTCATTTCTGACTTGTGTTCCCATGAAGCTCTGAGCAGGAGTTCCCTTTGCCTCTGCAGGTGAAATGTGGAGTGTGTGAAACCACCCTTGTCCAGGCAGGCAGCAAGACCTATTCCCTCCTCTCCTCAATGGTGCTGGTGGCCTTGGAGAGACCTGGGGCTGCTCAGGGGGCTCCTCCCAGTGTGGCTTTCAGAGCCCATTCCTGGCCCCTTGGCACCTCCAGAGCAGCAGAGCAGGACTGGGGGCTGGGTCACTTAGCACTTTAGAAACCATTGGTGCAGGAGAGTGTGGTGACCTGGGAATGTTGCTGGAGGGCCCAGGACGGCTCTGTACACCACGCTGGAGGAGGGGATGGCTGGAGCCCCCCAGGAGGAGCCCCTGCAGCCCCTCCATTCCCTGGCCATGATGCACTTTAGTTCTTGCGTTGTCCCCGGGGGGTGGGGGGAGAAGGGCCTGGGAGGAGACCAGGGTGCTTCAGTTACTCTGTACAAAGACTTATACACCCCCTGTAAATGCAGATTTCTACAAGCCCTAAAACTGTAAAATAAAACAGTTACTAAACACACTTCCTACCCTCCGCAGACCAGGGCTTCCAGATCTGCTCTTGTAGCACCCTGGGGCCCAGAACTGGCACCTTCCCTGCGGTGGCCAGGCCAGCTCAGTGTGGCCTCACACCCAGCAGCCCCGTGGGAAGAGGAGCAGGAGCAGAGCCAAAGGCTGTGTGCATGCCCCGGTCACTGTTCTCCATCCATCTGCCTCCCTCTGGGCCAACGCCAGGCCTTGTGTGTGCTGCTGGCTCTCCGGGGTGTCCCCCCCATCAGCAGCGAGGGGCTGGAAATAGCCTGACCTCCCAGCCTGCCCTGTACCCCAGGCCGGGTGCCTGGCTGCAGGAGGAGATCCCGGGCATGATGCCCAATTCCCAGGGCATGCTCTGCTGAACTGGGGTGATGCAGCCGCCTTGGCCAGGCCGGAAGCGATTTTGTCTGGATGGCTCAAGGCTGGCAGCCGTGTTGGCTATTTTTAATTGCCTGTGGCTTCTCCAGGAGCCATTTTTTCAACAGTGCTTGGAGCCCTTTGGGAGGGACACCCTTTGGGCAGCAAGGGGGAAGGAGAAGTGGTGGCGGGAGGTATGTGGCACCTTTGGGTTAGCCAAGCGGCCACTGCCGCATGTGACTCAGAACCAGGCCAGTGGCAATGTGTGCATGTGCCTGTGTGGCCCTGACCCTTCCAAAGTGATGGGGGCAGTGGTGATGGCCAGTGAGCTCTGACTGTGGCTGCCCCATGGTCCCCCCTGCTCCCAGCAGTGCCCCTGCGCAGAGAGGAGTCCCATTGCGGGGGGCTGCAGTGACGCCGCACTGGAACATTGCTGTCCCTGTGGCACCGCCCAGGCCCCGGGCGGTGCTGGGGGCTGTCCCGTGGGTGCAGCCTGCAGACTTGGGGGTCACCGTGGCATGGACAACCCCTGCACTTCTCCCTCCCTCGGGGACAGCCCGCTCCCCAGGAGCGCCGGGGGAGCAGGAGGGGCTGGCAGTACCCGGGGATGCTCTGGGCTCCTCTTGTTGCCGTGGCAACAGCTGCGGTGAGACGGGGGGCGGGGGTCTGGGTGTGATGCAAGTGGCGCGTGACCCCCCTGGGCCCTCCTGCGGGTCTGGATTAGTACCCCCGGTTTCCTCCCTCTCTAGTTCCCCCCCCTCCTCCCCCCGATTACCCTCGGTCCCCTCCCCCGGCTGAACAGAGTCGGGGGCGGTGCCGGGATTGCCCACACACGCACACGGGTGGGGCGAGGGGCTGCATATGCACAGCACATACGTGCACATACATGCACATGCTCACACTGCTCCCAGGGACGCCCAGCCCACACTGACTGATGAGGGTGAACCTCCCTGCTGCAGGAGAGCCCATAGGAACCGGGGCTCAGGGTGGGACGTGATATGCCTGGGAGCTGGATGCTGGCCATTGGGAATCCCACATCACCCTGGGGACCTCACATTGCCCTGGGAACCCCAAATTCTCCTGGGAGGAGCAAGGCAGCACAGAAGGAGCCAGAGCCATGGGGAGCAGACCAACACACTTTATTCCATAATCACAACAGTCAGGATCATTGTTAGCCGAGGTTCTGCAGAGCAAGGGCCAGCCGTGTCACAGCCCCAAGACGGACCCAGATGGGGTCGTCATTGCCCCTCGGCTAAAATCCTGTTTCTCCAAGATAACAGACACAGGGACCCTTCACTAACACAACACTACAAAGGTGACCCCGAGCGCTGGCGCCTGTCCGCAGGCTGCGTCGGGGCCCCACCAGCTCCGGGGACCCCCGGCCCACTCGGCCGCCGCCAGGGCAGCTGCTTCCTGAGAGAGGTTTGGTTTATTTTTATTATTTATTATTACTATTATTATTATTATTCGCTTTGTCTGGAGTGATGACGGGATGTCGCACGCGCACGCACACACGCTCGCCAGCCAGCACCGGGCGGCGGGGGCGCAGCGGGAGGGGGCCGCACGCTGGGAGGGGTCTCTAAGCACTACAACCACACGGCACAGAAAATCCACCACTGTCCACGACGGTTCTCCCTGACAAACACACCCGGCGAGACTCGAGGAGGGGGACAGGGGTGAGGACGGGGACAAAGCGGATGATGTTGTGCTTGCAGCCGGGGCAGGAGACCCCGGCACTGGCTCCGGTTCTGGCACTGACCCAGAACCTGCTCCTGAGGAAATATTTCGCCTGACAGTCTGTGGAGGGATCACCCTGGCTCAAGGGTGATGCACAGCACGTAGGGGACCACTGGGACCCGTGTCCCCCCTAGGAACGGAAGCTGAGCCCTGAGCTGCAGGGTCAGCAAAGCACACGTGTGATGCGAGACCCTCAGTGTGGCCTCAGGCCTTGCTGGTACCTGGGGGCTTTGGCTTCCCCATGGACAGGGATGGAGGGCAGGTGACTGTCAGCCTCAGCGCCCTCCCTGAGAAGCCCTGGCCACAGCGTGGGGTGGCTGTGCACCCCAAGAAGGCACCGAGGTGCTGGGTGAGATCTGTGTGTATTGGAGAGCTCTGGAGCCGCCAGACCCCACGAGAACCCCAAACCCGGCTCACACATGGGAGGGGGCTTCAGCTGCTCCTGGCGCGGGGCTGCCCAGGGGGTGGGAAGGCAAAGTCCCCCAGAGGCGGCGGTGAGGCGGGAGCAGGCTGCCAGAATCACGGCTGTCCCGGCGCTTATTTGGCTTTTCCACCTTTGGGGGCGGGACTGGATCCGGTGGGGGAAGGCCGGGGAGGGAGGGGACGCAGAGAAGAGGACGCGCTCTATCCAGGGAACACGTGTCTGATGCGTGATGCCCGCCTGGCTCCGCAGGCTGGCACCCGCACGGGGGTACCGAAACACCGTGGCTAATGCCAACACACACGCACAGCTACCGCTACACACCGACACATCTACACTGCTGATGGATGACCATCGCGGGGGGCCTCGAGGGGTCCCCAGGGACTGGGCTGGGGGACATGAAGCATCCCTGCAAAGGGCCCAGGGACACACCTCTCCCTGCGCTGCAGTGCCTATCCCCACGGCTGAGCCGGGGCCACCAGCAGCTCCAGCAGCAGGGCCAGGCACCTACTCCGAGGCACCCTCAGGGCATGCCAGGACAAGGGAGGGGGATGTCCTTCCCCTGTTTATGGCTCAGTCCAGCCTGACAGCAAGGGGCAGGCACGGTGTAGCCTGTGACTGGGGGAACCGGCAGCCCCAAAACAGGGAGGCAGAGCCTCAAGCAGCAGGTGCTCTGCTGCTGCCAGCACCCCACTTGTAGGGAAGGATCAGAGGGGCCCCCACAAATCCAGAGTCCCTGGGGAGTCGGGGTCATGGGGGGCTGCAGGGGCTGCTTCAAGCAGCGGTTGCTGCCGAGCCCAGTATAGCTCTTGCAGACGCTGGCAGCCCAGGCCATGACCACATTCCCAGGGATGTGTGGGGTCCCCACCCAGCACAGCTGTACCAGAGCGCAGCCCCTGCCCCCCCGCCACCACAGCCTGCGGCAGCTGCCGAGCCAGCACTGCAGCCACGTGCTCCTGGCAGTGGGAGGAGGCGGCTGTCGCAGGAAGGAGCCATTAGGAAAAGCAAAGAAAATCCCAGCTGGAGGAGCCGCTGCAGCAGCATCTTCCCTGCCAGCATGTCCCTGCTCTTGGCGTAGCCGGCAGCAGAGCCCAGTGTGGTGCTGTGTGGAGCAGCCCTGCGCCAGAGCATTGCCCACACCCCACAAGCCCACCAGCACTGGCTGCAGCTGCTCTTGGACCAGTTTGGGTGGTTGTTTAAGGCAGATTTTCCACAGCTGCCCTTCGCTGCGAACCCTGCCTTTCCATGCTGCTCCCTGCCATCCCGGCAGCACCACACGCCACGGCTGGGCACAGTGACGCCCAGCTCCACTGGCCAAGGTCACCAGCCCACAGCAGGTCCTGCACAGGCACAGGCTCCAAGGTTAAAATGAGGGCTGGCTACTTAGTGAAGGGCTGGTCCCCATACAATTTTGGGGTGACTCCAGACATGGGCTTCCTCCGTGGCACAGCTTTCCCTGCACAACTGCCTGGCGAGAGAAACAACACAGCCTCCCGCACCCACGTGCTCATCACGTGTGTGCAACTTCACTCTTCCCAAAGCGAGTGGTGGGGAACACGCGCCACAGGGAAGGAGACGCTGCTGTGGGACACTGAACCCCCAAGCCAGGGACCCCTCACAAAATAGGGAGTTGGGAAGGGACAGTTTGGCATGGCTCGGCATCCCTCCCCAAGGGCTGCAAAGAGGAAGAGGAGAAAATTGAAGCCATGCGTTCAATGCAGTCAAAAACCAAACGGAATCAGCCATTCTCCAAGGGATGGGGAAGGTGGGGTGGGCACCGACAGCTGGGGTGGCATGGATGCTCCTGCTTCCTGGAGAGCGGGAGGGCACACGGTGCTGGCACAGATGGGAGCGGCCGGGAGCAGCCATGGCTGTCAGCGCCGGGGCCATGGGGGAAAGCAGCCGGGTGTGACAATGAAAACCCGATGAGATGCATTTCACGGGCAAATAACCACAGCGGGCGGCCATGCGTCCTGCGGGCACGAGGCGAGAGCCGGACAGACAGACGGATGGAGAATGGGTGTGTGCCAGGGGGTGGGGGGAGCAGGGGCTCTGCCTTCCAGCAGCTTCAAGGCAAAATACCTGATTCCTGCATGTAAACAGCTGGTTTCGGTTTGTTTGTTTTTTTTTCCTGGGTTGTTTTTTGATATGACCTGATTGTGGGTGAAAATAAAAATGAGTGTTACCTGCAGAGCGTGGGACTCAGTAGGTAAAGACCAAGTCTGAGATGCTGGACATGAGCCAGTCCCCTGCTATCATCTCCGTCACCTCGGGCGTGCAATAGTCCGGGAACTCGAAGTGCGAGGAGCCTCCCCGCGGGTAGAGGTCGTGGTCCTTGTCGAAGACGGACCAGTCCAGGGCACCACAGGTGGCACTGGCAGTCGCCCGCCCGGGCATGATCCCCAGCAGCTCCTCCTCCAGCTCCTCGTCAGAGGAGCTGAAGGAAGAGGGAGGGGACCCAGCCGACATGGGAGAGGGGGACCCGCTCTCTGGGGACCTCCCTGGCTCCGGGCAGGGTGTGGTAGGGCTCAGGGGTGCAGGGGGCTCCTGGGGGCTGCGCTCCCCATCGGGTGCCGGGTGCCAGGTAGCCGTGCCAGGCACCACAGGGCTGTCCTCAGCGGGCACCTCTGGTGCGGGCTCCTGCGGGGTGTTGGGGCCGGTGGGCAGCTTGGCGGACTGCCTGCGGCTGGCAGAGACACGGCCCAACACGGAGGGCTTGATCTTCACTGGGAGCCGCGGGCGGGCTGCTCCGGTGCCCACCTTGCCCTTTTTCCGAGGCCGGTACTTGTAGTCGGGGTAGTCAGCCATGTGCTTGAGGCGCAGGCGCTCGGCCTCCCTGACAAAGGGGATCTTCTCGGAGTCGTGCAGGAGCTGCCAGCGCCGGCCCAGGCGCTTGGAGATCTCGGCGTTGTGCATGTCGGGCCACTGGTCCATGATCTTGCGGCGCTCGTGCTGGGACCACACCATGAAGGCGTTCATGGGCCGCTTGATGTGCCCGCTCGGCGTCTTGCACCAGGCGGGCTCGGTGTCACGGGCGGGCAGTGGGGCGCAGGGCTCCCGCCGAGCCTCCGCGCCCCGGCCCCGCGGGCCGCGCTGCACCATCCCGGAGCCGGGTATCCCGCCGCCGCCTCCGCCTCTTCCTCCTCCCCTCCCGCCGTCGTCTCCCTGCCCGCCGCCGCCTCCCCGCCCGCTGCTACGCGCCGCGCCGCGCCGCCCCCATTGTGCGGAGCGGGCGGCGGCGGGGCGGGGCGCAGGCGGCCGCGACGGGGCCCGGGGGCGCACGGCGGAGCCGGCTCCGCCGGGGCGGCGGCCGCGGAGATGCTCCGGAAGGGCCCCGGGGTGGCCCGGTGGTCTCCGGCTCGGAGATGCTTTGCAGCGGTCCTGTCCCGGAATGTTCTGCACCGGTCCGAGGATGCTCCGGAATGCTCTGTAGCACCTCGAGGATGCTCGGTACCGGTCTGAGGATGCTCTGGGATGCTCTGTAGCACCTCGAGGATGCTTGGTACCGGTCTGAGGATGCTCCGGGATGCTCTGTACCGTCTCGGGGATGCTCCACACCAACCCAGGAATGTTCGGCGCCGGCTCGAGGATGTTCCGAGATGCTCTGTAGCGGCTCGGGGATGCTGCACGCCGCGAGGGCTCCGCCCCGGGGTTGCTCCTCTCCCCGCCGCCCCGGTGATGCTTCCCCGGTTAACTCGGCAGATGCTTCGCTCGGGAATGGTGTAGGGTGGTTGCAGCGGGTCCAGGTGCGGGTCGGGGGTGCGCGGGGGCGGTGTGGGCAGCCCGGGAGCCGCACGCCCCCCGGTGCCGCTCTTATAGACGCCGCCGCCCCGCCCCCGCCGCCCCCGGTAAACACCGCCGCGCCGGGTCTGTCAACGGAGGACCCCGCCCCCCGCCGCCCATTGGCCGCGGGGCGGGGGGGCAGATCCCGCTCAGCCAATGGGCGCCCGCCGAGAGGGGTTGCTGGAGAGAATGGCAGGGCGGCACGCCCCGGTACCCCCGGTACCGCCCGGCTACCCGGCACGCCCCGGTACTCCAGGTACCCCCCCGCTAGACACGGCACGCCCCGCCACCCCCTAGTAACCCGGCACACCGATGCCCCCGATACCGCTCCCACGACAACCTGGCAGCACCCAGTATCCCGACCCGAGCAGCACAGAACCCCCGGTGACACCCGATATCTTCAGACAAGCATCCCGGTACGCCGGTACCTCTCTGTACCCTCAGGCACCCACCCGAGGATGCTCCAGCTCCGGCCAGTAACCCGCTGCTCCCCCGGTTTAGGCACCCCGATGTCCCCGATGACCCTGACATCCACACCCTCGGGAGCACCCACACCCCTCGCGGTTCGCCGGGAGCCTGTGCACGGCTCTGACCGGCCGGAACACCGAGTATCACCCCGGAATGCTGTGCTTGAACTCTGCCCTGCCGGCCCACGGGGCTCCCAGGACACCCACTGCGCCCGGTATTTCGGGCAGAGCCCCGGCCCGCAACAGTCCCCGGGCCGCTCACTAGGGCGCCACGCGTTGTGGGAACACCGACGCTTTCGTGAACATATCCCTGCCACCCATTCCAGCGGCGTCTCCCCGTGGGTCGGCCCCCAGCGGGGACGGGAGCGCCGGGCGGGGAACGCGCAGAACACGAGGCGGACACGCGGCTCCCCGGTGCCGCGGGTGGGGCCACGCCCCTCCCGGTCAGACCCCGCCCCCTCCGCTGGGCGGCACCAATGGGGCAGCGGCGGCGGCGCTGTTGCCCCGGAGACCGCGGGCTGCCCGCCGGGGGCCGCGCCCATTGGCTGTCGCTGCCGCGCGCGGGCCCGCCGGGGGCCGCGCCCATTTGCTGCGCCGCCGCCGCCAGTTGCTGTGGTGACAGGGGACCGCGCGGAGCCGCGCCCGCCCCGACCGGGCACCGCCACCGACCGGGCACCGCCACCGACCGGGCACCGCCACTGACCGGGCACCGCCACCGACCGGGCACCGCCACTGACCGGGCACCGCGGGCTGTCGCCGTCCTGCGGTCTGAGCAGGAACTGTGGCCTGTCCCGACCCTGCCGGCTGCCCCGACATTGCGGCCAGCCGAGACAGCGGGGCATGCCCTCCCGCCGACCGGACCGCAGCCCCGGGCGCTGCCCTCGCCGTCCCGGAGCCGCGCTGCGCGGGGAGCACCACACAGTTCTCCACCGCGGCTTTGCACCTTGCCTGCGGGCGGCGCCTCCCCGAGCCGTTCCCGCTCGGTATAGGCGGAGGTCATGCCCGGCACGGGTCACCCGCATGGCCCTGGCCCGGAGCACCTGCTCGGCCGCTCCCACACACCTCCGGTCTTCGCTGCCGCCGCGCCGGCGGGACCGGCTGGGTGCGCATTAACACGGAACGCCCGTGCCGTCGAGCAGCTCTGCTGGGCCGGAGGCGGCTCCCCGTCCCCGTTGGTCTCGTGCACCAGGCCCGCCTCTACCCAGGCTCCGTGCGACAGCCGTTCCTCTGCTCTCTCCCGGCCCCGGCCGCCCCTCGAGCAGCCCGGGGCCAGTCCCGCCGGGCAGCTCGGTTGCCACCGCTGCTTCCAATCCCGGACACGCAGACCCCGCCCGGTGGATCCAGTCCCGGTGATCCTGTCCCGGTGCGGTGCCGGGGCGGAGCCGGCAGGGGGCGTCCCTTCCGCCCGTTCCCGTGAGCTCGGGCCCCGCCCTGCCCCGAGCCCACCCGCTGTCGCCGCGGGGACCGGCTCGGGTTACGGGGGACACGGGGCATCCCCAGAGGCCTTAGCGAAGAGGGGCTCCCGGAGGGCGATAGGGCCTGGGCGTCCCCGGAGAGCAGAAGATGGTGAGGATCAATGGGATGTAGGGGTGTCCCAGGAGGCACAGAAGCTGCCAAATGGACAAAAGAGCGAGCCGGGAGGGTTCCCCGTAGACCAGCAGCGGTATCACCCCTGCAACAGCCTACTAAATCCATTCCTCCATACTGTCTCTGGCTCCAGATGGCTGCTGGAGCGCCACTCTGCTTCGCAGAGCCATTCCTGTGTGGAGTGGCACCAGGCACGGTGACAGATTCCTCCGTGCTGCCGGTGCAAGCAGCAGTGCCTGAGGGTAAGGTCAGGGTTGGTGCAAGGGGACATTTCCCAGCTCTGAGGAATCAGCAGTGATTGTATTTCTCCATGTGCAGAGGATGAAGGCAGTGGTACAGACCTGCTGTCAGAACCAGCTGGACACAGTGAGGGCAGAACTCCAGGAAATAGAAAAAACAATGGAAAATAATCTGGGAAGCTAGTTACTCACATCACTGTGAAATGAGTCTATACAGTCATGTTACCTTTGCTTTCCATCCTCGGCTAAAGACACTGTGTTGATCTTGTAAATGTCAAACAATTCCATTTCTGAGAATGAATCCCATTTGCTCTGTGGGGATGATCTTCCCACCAGCCTGCCAGGAGGGAGGGAGCCCTGTGACACACAGCAACCTGTGCTCAGGGGGGTCTGCTCATGGGATCATTCCTTCCTGGTGTATCCCAGCTCCTGCCCCCCCGGGTGCACACCGGGTTTATTTTTCATGGAAATATCACTCTGTTGGGCAGACACTCACCCCGCAGAGCAGCAGTGGTGTGGGTGTCAAGGGGGGCTGGATCTCCTGCACCAGGGTCTGGGTTTTAGCTGGAAGACAGGTATGGCTGTAGCTATGGAGGCACAAGCTGAAGGAGGAGAAAAGCCTGGAACATGTCAGGAGGGAGGAGGCGAGTGGCTGCGTGATAGATTCGTGGAACTTAATTTTTTTCTGTTTTAAAAAAAATGATAAAAAAGGGGAATTAATTAGCCTCAGCAGCTGGTGGGGCTGGGGTTACCGAGGGTGGATGGGAGAAGAGTTAAAAATAGCAGGAAGGCCCAAATGGAAAGTTTCTGTAACATCACAAGTCAGGCATTTGGTGCTTACCCGCCCTGACAGGCGGGAACCTGTGCCAGAGCTCTCTCCACCATCCTCAGCCCTTTCCCACTGACCTCCCTGCAACTTTTCACACGACATCACCAGCCCTTCGTTTTGCTAATTAACCCTTTGCTTCCAGACACTGGGCTTGCATCTTGAAAGAGCAAAATCAGCCACAAGTTGCTCATCCTGGGAATGTGAGGGTGCAGAGGAGCACAGTGCTCGTGCTGGCCCTCCCTGGGTCCCTGCATGTCGTTGGCAGCGTGTGGAGCCCAGATGAGCTGTAACCCCCCTGTATTCATTCCCATCTGCATTTCAGCTTCCCCTCCTTAAAAATCCTCCTGTTTCCAGAGGCCCTGGGTGGATTTCACCAGTAGGTCTGAGCCCTATGCTGCGACACTTTGGATGCACAGTTTGTCCTTAGCTGAGACGGAGATGGATGAGGCAGCTCTGAGCAAGCCCAGCTTGCTGCACTTGTCCCCACTGCGAGAAAGCAGATGTACCTGGCTGCTCCAACGGGCTTTCTCTGCTTCTGTTTGTCCTTAAGGATTGACAATAAGAGCAGCTGAATTCATTCCTTCTCCCTCTCAGAGGCCCAGGAGTTGTGTCTGGCTCTGCTGCTCTGGGAAGGCTGGCAAGAGCTGAGCCTGCCATACAAAGGGTGGTCTTGAGGGTGGTAGAGCAGGGCTTGGGCTGGAACAGATTTTGGTGGTTGGCAGAGTAGTCAGTGACTGTGGCAGACCGTGAGGCATGAGAAAATACTGCTGGATTGACTGGGGGTCAGGTTTGGCTCTGGTTTAGACTAAACAGGAGCTGGTTACTAGACTTACCTCTTCCCCTAGCTGCTTGCATGGTCCTGGGTCCCAGAACAAGCATTTGGGCTGACCCCACTGAAAGCCAGTGCAGGACCCTGGGGACATAGAGAGGGCGGCACAGCTGATAAAAGGCAGGCTTCCCTCTGGCCACATTGTGCCAACGGGAAACCTCTGAGCACAGTCCATCTGAGCAGTCACCCTGCTCCTGCTTCTGCTCCTCCTCATACCCAAACAGCCAAAGCACAGTGACTTATTCCCTCTGTGCTTTGCCCCTCCTAACTCTCCACTCTCTCAGGTACATGCTGGGTACTGAGGTGGTCCTCAGCATTCCCACCAAGGAGGGACACTTGTCTAATGTCAGCCCCTTGCCCAGTGCCTGGAGTAGCCAGGCTTGGATGAGGTGCCAAGGTGACTCCATTGCCTTCAGGCCTTCTTCCCCCCAGTCCTGCTCAGCACCTTGGGCATTTGCAGATGTGGTTTTATGGCACAATAAAGTTGTTACTGTCATTCCTGACCTCCTATCACTGTGCTCTGGTCATGAGGGATGTCCTGGGACCAGCCCTGGTGCCATGAGGCTCTGCCAGTATATGCCAGTGTGGTTGGACTGGTGGCCCAGTGTAGGGTCAGAACAGTGCCCGCACTGGGACACTTTGGGGCAGTGCTGCCAGTGTCCGAGATCAACAGACAGGATCAAATTAAAACAGCTCCTGCTATCGCCCGTGCCAGGAGACCCTGAGCCTTGTATTCAATCACTGCATCTTAGAGATAGAGCTGCACAGCCGGGCTCTGGGCTTCTAGGTCCTGAAAAAGCACATCTTCCCCTGGGCAGGGCAGGACCGGACCGGGTTCGGCTCACTTCCTTGGCGGAGCTGAGCCTGGGGTGGCGAGACCAGGGCCGGGAACCGGGCTGACGCAGCTCCACGCGGGACCGGAGCGTGGTGGAGCCCCCGCCCGCGGAGGTGCATCCCGCAGCATCCCCATGTAACCCTTGCTCCCCATGACCGAGGCACGGGTCCCGGGGGAATTCGCCGTTCCTCGGCACCGCAAGCCCCGAGGGGACCTCGGGGACCGGGACAGGGCGGCTGGGCCGGACCGAGGCCAGCGCGGGCGGGGGTGTGTCCGGCGGGGGAGGGATCGGAGCCGCGAGGGGCTCCACCTCCTGGGGCTTAAAGCTCGGGGCAGACGGCGGTGCGGGTGTCCCGGGAAAGTTGTGCCCGTGTTGCTATCGGCTCAGAGCGGGAGCGGCTCCAGGAGCGGCAGCGGCGCGGTCGGGGGCTGCCGGCTGCGGGTGCCCTTCGGGGCGACACCCACTCCCCCGCCCACCCTACGGCCCCCTGCCCTCGGTGCTGGTGATGACCCTGAACACGCAGCCCGGGAGCAGGAGCCCGCTGCGGCGGAGGGCCAGCACCCCGCTCCCGCGGCCGGGTGGCTCTGGGGCCACTTCGCGGGGTGAGTCCTATCACCCCCAGCTCGGCCACACCGCCTCCGAGCCGGGCGGCAGAGCCCCCCGCGGCAGCTGGTCCCCCGACTCCTCGGGCTCCCCAAGGCTCAGGGAGCCCCGGTACCGAGTGGTGCTGCTGGGTGACCCCGGCGTGGGGAAGACCAGCCTGGTCAACCTCTTCGCCGGCGTCCAGGAGAGGGACCTGCTGGACCAGCACGGAGGTGGGTGTCTGGTGGGGGGATCTGGTGCTGGGTCACCTGCGGGGCATCCTGTGGCCCCCATGATGGGACAAACCCATGTGCGAGGCGGAGGGAGCCCGGGACCCTGCTGGGAAGTGCGACACTGATCGAGTTCTCCCGGTGTCCCGCAGGGGCCGCGTATGAGCGCAGGCTGACCGTGGATGGGGAGGAGACCACGCTGCTAGTGCTGGACACCTGGGAGTCAGAGCAGCGGGTACGACGGGGCTGGGGTTGGAGAGAGCTGAGTGAGCCGGGATGTGCCATGGGGACGTTGTATGGGCACAAGTGCTGTCTTGGGGCCTCTGAGCGCTTTGAAGGGCAACCTGGGCCACCCCTGTCCATTTCTGGGGCTCACCACCTTGGAGCAGAGGATACACACTGGGCAAGACAGGCTGGGGTCACATCTCTACATCCACCCTCCCGGGGCATGAGAGGCTGCCTGGTGTGTTCTCACTTGTGCAGGTTCTTCTATGATAACCCACTTCAAAATGCTTGGAAATGGTTTGGGAATGGGGCTGAAGGATCTAACGGGTTAAATCCACGAGTTGGTATCGCCAGCCAGAACACTTTAACGGACAGAACGGTGCTCCCAAGAGCCTGGCATAGGGCATTCCTCATGCCTAGATCATGAGGTATCTCCTGGGCAGAAATACCAGTGCTGCTGTCACTGCCTCCCCACAAACGCCTCCCTCCTTCCCTTCCTGCCAGGGCCCTGCATTCTTGTAGATGCCACCAGGCAGTGAGTCCCTGGGAGTGGGGACAGAGTCAGTGTCCAAGCTGTGGACAGGGGTGCAGCACCTATATGGACCAAGCTGTGTTTGGCACGCACTGCCCAGAGGTGACCCAGCACTGTGACACCCCAGCAATGCCCCTTTTTTTCCACTATGGCTTATTTCCACACTGCCCAACAGTGCCTGGATCATGTAGTGTGCAGCACCCACCACACTATCCCAGGGCATTCCAAAGGGATTCAGCCTCACCTTCCCCCACCAAGCAGAGCCCACAGCCCCAGTTTGTGGTTGATAGAGAGTAAAACTCCCAAACACTCCCCTCAAAATCAAGAGCTTTTAATCTGCATTTAATTAATAGGGTAACACATCTGTTCACCACAGTGTGGGGGCTGGTGGGGTGTGCTGACAGGTCCCATCAGTGCCAGGGTGCTCTGCTGTCCCCTGGAAATGGTCATGGCCATGGATTGGTGACATCTTGTTCCCCATGTGGTGACAGGGTGAGGAGAGCCAGCGCCGTAGCCACTGCCTGCACGTAGGGAATGCCTACATCATCGTTTACTCTGTCACTGACCGGGACAGCTTTGAGAGTGCCTCAGAGCTGCGCATCCAACTGCGCCGTGCGCGCCAGGCTGAGGACATCCCCATCATCCTGGTGGGGAACAAAACTGACCTGGTGCGGTGCCGTGAGGTGTCCGAGGAAGGTGAGTAGGGGTGAAGGTTCTGGCTGGTGGAGACCCCTGAGGGGGATCCATGCCCAGCTGCTTCCCCCACATCTGTCCCCTCGTCCCTGGACGTGCAGCTGCTGTTGTGCATGTGGCAGTGCCCGTCCCACAGCACTTGAGGTGCCAGCAGGGCCATGCCCCCTCCCTGTCCTTCCCTTGCAGAGGGCCAGGCCTGCGCTGCTGTCTTCGACTGCAAGTTCATTGAGACGTCGGCGGCTCTGCAGCACAACGTGGCCGAGCTCTTCGAGGGGGTGGTGCGGCAGATCCGCCTGCGCCAAGGGGGCAAGAAGTCCCACCTGCACCCCACGCCTGGCCAGAAGCACAAGGAGAGCCTCGCCAGCAGAGCCCGGCACTTCCTCGACAGGCTGGTGGCCAGGAACAGCAGCAAAGTGGCCCTCAAAGTCCGTTCCAAGTCCTGCCATGACCTGTCTGTGCTCTGAGAGCCACGGTCCTGTCCCTCCACACACGCCGGCTGGGACTCTGCTCTCTGCCAGCAGTGTGGCCAGCGGCTCTGTGAAGAGCTCAGACGGGGCTGGAGTGATGCCGAGGATGTGGAGCTGTTTTCACTGGTGCTGAGGGATGCGAAGGTGCTCTGGATCCGGCCACTCCCCTCCAGGAGAGGGGGATAATTGGGATCAGATCCATGGAGTGGAGGATGGGATGGGTACCTGCACTTGGGGTGGTGAGATTTTGGATCACAGCTGCTCCTGCAGAGCCAGAGGTGAGGGGTGGCTGTGCCCCAGAGCAGGACTGGAGGCTACCAGGAGTGTGGCAGGTCCCACTTGCAGTGCTGTCCTTTGCAGGGCAGCAGGGACTGGCAAGGGCACCGTGGCATTGTCCACCTTGGACAGCCTGGAGCCTGGCTGGGAAGAGGGGGCAGGGGAGCACCAGAGGCATCACCTGGCACCCTGACCCTGCTGTGCCAGGGCTTTGTGCCATGTCTCACTGGCACCAGTGTTTCTGTGCTCTCTCTGTACTGGTGTGATGGGGAAACCCTTGATCTGCAGAATAAACCACATCAGGGAGGTGCTGTTCTCTGTTGGGGTCCCTGCCCTGGGGAGCCACATCCCAGAGCCACATGGTCAGATTGAAGCTCTGTTCCTTGCCTATGGCCAGGGCTGAGGATCTGCTTCCTGCTCTGGCCAGGCCTTGGCCTGCTCCTTCATTAGCTGGAGTATCTTGGGGCAGGGAGAGCCTCTGTCCTGGGCTTCCTTTGGCCACCCTTTCTGGAGGTCCCAGTTCTTCACCCAGTGGTCCAGCATTGTCCCCTGTGAAGCTCCCTGCATTTCCCAGCTCTGGAAAAGCCTGTGGGAAGGGCTGAGCTCTGCTGAGCTGTAGGTTTAAAGCCCCTGAGCACCGTGGGAGCTGCAGCCTGGGCAGGGAGCTGGGCACTTGGTGGCTCCTGGTGCCCCAGGAAAGGGCAGGGAGCAGGAGCCGAGCAGAATGGCACAGCCAGGAAGGGACATGCTTGGCTGCAGCAAGCAGGGAGTGACCCTGGGCACCCAGGGAGGCGATGCTGGAGCTGTGTGGGCTTTGCCTGTTGTTTTTAGGCTGTGCTGCCATCCAGCAGCTGGGATACCACAGGGGAACCTGCTCAGCATCCCAGGCCCGATGCCAGGGAGGATCAGTGGTGCCCTCCTAGTCGGGTCGGGAGTTTCCGCTCGCTCTGTGGTCAGACCGTGGGGAACCACTGGCTGTGGCTGGCACAAATGGGACACTGGGATGGGCCAGCACCCTGTCCCTATGGAAACCTAGTCTGTCCAGAGGTGCAAATCCCAAGTTTTGCCCTCAGAAATGAGGAGGTGGGTGCTCAGATTTTTTTTTTTTCCGTGTTGCTTAGCCCATGGCATTGCTGCTGCTCTGCTCCTACTGCTCTGTCCTAAGAGCTCCCAGCTCGCCGATTCCTGGTGCTGCTGGAGGTGCTGCTGTGGTTCACACACCCGAGGTTGGGGGCTGCACCCGAGGGACAGGGGCTCCTGGCTGCTGCCGGTCCCTCCCGCAGCTGCAGCTGGTGTTTCCCTGTGGCAGGAGGCGGGGGAGGGGGGCCATGGGATGGAAAGTTGGCAGTCAGCAGGGAGGGGAGTGGAAAGAATGAGCTCAAACCCAGAAAAATGCAGCCGTGCGGGAGGAGGGGAGGAGTGGGAGGAGAGGCCAAGGGGGGCCACGGTGAGGCGCTGGGAAACGGAGAGAGGGTGGAAGGAGGGGGGAGGGTGGAAGGAGGAGGTGCTGGCAGGGGTCCAGGGACTGCCTGTGGTCCCCATCTGGGCCCACTCCTGGGGAAGGTGGTGCCAGGTCTCGGTGGTAGCAGCTGCTCCAGCGAGTGCTCTCGGGGCTATCCCAGTGCCATCAGCCTCTGGGTGGCCACTGGCTGCAGTGCTATCCATCCCTGGGTGGCCACCAGCCCTAGTGCACTCTCTCCCTGTCCCATGGGCTCCCGGTGCCCGCCACTCTGCTGGCTCCTCGCTGGCATGTGGCCACCCTGGGCCAGCTGCCCCCGACTCCCCCATCTCGCTCTGCACAGCGACGCTGCCCTTTGTGAGGATTCCCAAGCCAGGCTGGGATTCAGCAGGGGGCAGTGACAGGGTCAGGAGCTGTGCTGTGCCAGGGTGGGATGCAGGGGGGTGTGGGGGCACACTGCCTTCTGCTGCCCATCCTCTCGGCTCTGGGAACAGCGGATGCAGGGAGAGGGCAGCATCCTGGGCAGGAGGCCAACCCCGCAGAGAGGGGCTCCCAGGAGGCCTTCCCATCTGCCCTCCGCCTGAAACACGGAACTATGAATCACCCCGCTCCTGAAATAGATTCCTTTTATTTAAAATATAAAATTTAAACGACTTAAAAAAAAAATAAATTAAGACTCGTGTTTTAATCCCTGCTGTGCTCCCATCTCCTTGCCCAAGGCTCAGATCTAAACTGAGGGCAGCACCATTTCACTGAGCTCAAATCTTCACCAATTTTTGCTCCTCAGCAGACTTTCAACCTGGTGAGGAGGAGGAGGAGGCTTGGTGGCACAGCCGAGCTGCCAGTGGCTCGCAGTATTTGTGAGGAAAACACACATTTTTGCCAATTTTCCAGCAGAGCTTGGTCCCAGTCCAGCGCGTGGGGAGAATTTGCTGTCATTTATAAGGCATTCTACAGAAGGGCTGTTTGCTCACGGCGGGGCTGGGAGCAGTCCGGGGGATTCCCAAGAACAGGGGTGCAGGTCCTCGGAAAACAGCGAAGGGCAGGAGAACCCAGGGCAGCCCAGGAGCCCCGGACCCAACTCGCTCGTGCAGCTGGAGCGGCCACCTCCCCGCTCGTGCCCCAGGGGCGCTGCGGGAAACCGGGAGCCTTAGCCGCAGGGACCTCCTCGGGCGTTCCCCTGCCCTTCCCACAGCGAGGGTCGCTCGGGCGGGCGGGCGGGCGGGGCCCCAGCCCGGGGCGGCGGCGCCGGGCTCTGCCCTTCTCCTGGCACCGGGGCCGCCGGGGCGGGGCCGGCCTCAGCGCCGCTACGCGTGACGCACTTCCGGTCGGTAAGGGGGACGTGTCGGAGCGGACCGCGGTGGGAGCAGCCGCCATGGAGGAGCCCGCGGCGCACAACGGCAGCGCCGCCGGGGCCGCGCCCGGGGCCGGGACCCCCGCCCGCCCGCCCGCCACCCCCGAGGGCATGGCGCTGGCCTACGGCAGCCTCGTCCTCATGGCGCTGCTGCCCATCTTCTTCGGGGCGCTGCGCTCCGTCAGCTGCGCCAAGAGCAAGGTACCCCCGCGGCTCGGGGCAGCCGGGCCTGTAGGCCTCGCCCCTCCCCAAGGGTCCCCTCCGGGCGCTCCGTTCCACGGGAGGACCGGCAGCTGCATGGCCCCGGCCCCGGCACCGGGCCTGGAGGCGCAGGGGACCCCGGGGAGAGAGTTGGCTTCCCCCAGGGCTTCTCCAGCCGCGTCCTCACCGCCCCGATAAATTCAAGTGCTGCAAAACACAACCGCCCCTTGTCCCTCCTCAAGAGGAGCTGTGCTGGGGGGACTCGTGTGTGGCTGTGCCCCGCGGCACTGGGGCTGGTCCGGGGGTGCTCTCCTGCCTGCACACCCTGTTCTGTCCCAGTACTCCTCCCGCCGTTCTCTGTATTTCATAGCAGGGACTTAAATCCCAATAGCTGGGCTGCTGTAGCTCAGGAGGAAGGACTGTTTTACGCAGTCTGATCTATTACTATTTTTAAAATCTCCTTCTGTGCTCCTAAGCTTCATATTGGGGCCTTCAGCTGATCCTGGGGGGCTTCTGGCAGCCCAGGCAGTGGGGGGGCTGTGAGCAACGCCCAGCCGTGGTTCAGGGTGGGGGCTCTCATCCCTCACTCTGCAGGGAGCAGCAGAAATTTGGGCACCTCTGCGCTGCCCGGCACAGCGTGACAACTGCGGTGCCCAGGATAAGCTGCACAAGGGCTTTTGAGGTGCCCTCGATCTGTGCTGGCCGCAGGTGTTTGTCTGAGTGAGATTAGATCTCTGAGCAGCAGCCAGCTGGGCCTGGAGCAGGCAGGGAACAGGCAGAAAGCAGGCAGCCCTCTGCCTCCTCTGAAAGCTGAAGGTCTCCCATGGGAAATGGCTTGAAATGGGCTGGTTGAGGTGGTGCAAAGATGTCTTGGAAGGGGTTTATAAATCTGGGGCTTTTGAGCACGAGAAGTGTCCCAAGAGCAAGGTGAGAGATGAGGAGGTGGCTGGAGAGACGTGTCATGCACGGGGTGATCACAGATGGTGGCACAGATGGGGCTGGCTGGGCCTGAGTGGTGAGGGAGCCCAGCTCCCCTCTGGGCAGGGGGGAACGGAACAGTGCCAGCACAGGATTTTTTCCTTCTCCAGGAGAAGAGCAGTAAACTGTGGCTGCCCTGGAAAGGACAAGTGTTTGTGTGTTCCAGCTCAGGCTCTGCCTCTGACATAGCCTCACCTCTGGATATAGCAGGGGCCAGTGGGTGTTTTGTCCCTCTCAGAATCACTGTGGAGCGTTGTGTGTTGTGTCTGTTCACCCCCTGCTCAGGTGTGAAGGCAGGGTAGGGGCTGATCCATTCCTGTTCTATCCTTCTCTCCCCAGAACTCCTCGGAGATGCCAGAGACCATTACCAGCCGAGACGCTGCTCGCTTTCCCATTGTTGCCAGTTGCACCCTCCTGGGGCTCTACCTCTTCTTTAAAGTAAGTGAGTGGCACTGGAGCTGGGGCAGGACATTTTCCCACCTGGCAGGAGCTCCCATAATGGGGTGACTCTGTTTTTGGCCCTTAGTGTTGGGACAGAAGGTGTGTAAGGCTGGACAGATCGGGCTCTTCGGTGTCACCGTGCAGGAGGACGTCAGTTCTTGCCTGAATTGTCACAGCTTGGGGGAAATGAGAGCGTGTTTGTGCACAGGTTGTTTCTGGAGAACTGCCGAGGAGCAAATAGCCCTGAGCTCTTCCTGCCTCCGTGGGCCAACCTGACAGGACAGAGGCTGGAGCCAGAGGGTACCAGGGTCTCTGAGGGGCAAATGCTGCTGGCTTTGTGTTGTGTTCCATGCTGTGCTCCTGGAGCCATTTCAGCTGCAGGCCTGGGGGAGCCCCTGTGTGATCAGGTGAAGTCTTTTAGATGTTCAGAGCCCACAGGCAGAGTCAGATGACCTGAGAAATGGATGGGAGCTCTCAGCAGCACGTGGTGGTGGTGTGAAGAAGTCTTGGCCTCAAGCTCCTTGGGCTGCCCATGCAGGTCTGGCACATGGCTGAGCTCCCAGAGGGGCCTGGGGAGCTGCAGCACAGAGTGGTCTTGTGGGCATAGCAGCTTCCAGCTGTGCTGTTTTGAGATCCCTGCAAGGTGCCAGGGTGCTCCTGGCTGGCCAGGAGGTGAGGGTTAAGGTGCAGAGGTGGGAATGGTACAGTTCAGTCCCTTCTCTGCCAATGGCTGTGTGCCATGTGCTCGCCTATTCCAGCACCCCCCTTCCAGGAGGGCACAGAGGGCCCCAGGATCCTTCCACACTGGTTTTTAGGGGTGTGATTCAGTAGGGGAGTGTGTGACTTGGAGGGCAGGAGTTTTAATAATGCCTTGTTTAATTAGGGCAGGGGATGCTACTGCTCGCCTGGGCAGCCCCTGGGAGCAGTGCCTTTCTCCCTGCTCTGCAGAGGAAGCTCTGGCCTCCTTTCTGCAGCACTGGAGTTATTTTTTGACCTGAGCAGCTCACAGATGTGCTACAGCTCACGGGCCCATTGTGCTTGTTCTTTGAGCACATGGCTATTTCCAACATATTCTCCCTCAGCATGCAGGAATTTGGGTTATTCTAGCTATTCTTCTCATCTCCCTGGAGCACTGACACAGCAGCTGCCAACAGGAGCATGAGGATGGGGAGGATGCTGTTGTTACTAACCCCTCTGTGGTTTTGTCTTGCAGATATTCTCTCAAGAGTACATCAATCTTCTGCTTTCCATGTATTTCTTTGTGCTGGGGATCCTGGCCCTGTCCCACACTATCAGGTACAGCACAAGGGTGGGTGTGACTGGGGCAGGGCTACCTAAAGCTTCAGTTCGTTTCATTGGGAGATTTTCAGAGCACCACTGCCCTGCAGGAGAACCAGGTCTTTAGGGTATTTGCTCAACCTATTAGGGTGTTGTCCCTTGGTGGTGGGAACCAAAGCCCTGGGGGTCCTGGGAAGCCAGCATCCTGTACACCAGCACTGGGACAAGGCCAGCTCACCCTAAGGAGCTTCTCTGGCTCAGAATCACAGAATCAGAGTATCCTGAGTTGCAAGGCATCCACAAGGATTTTGTCCAACTTCTGACCCTCCACAAGACAACTCCAAAAGTCCCGCCATGCTCCTGAGAGTGTTTTCCAAACAGTTCTTGAAATCTGCCGCCATGAGCACTTCCCTGAGGAGTCTGTAACAGTGCCCAGCCAGTCTCTGGGTGAAGAGCCTTTTCTTTATATCCAACTTAAACCCCTTTTGGCACAGTCCTTGCTTCCTGCAGAGGGGAGAGCTCTTCAGCACCCTTACTGGGATGGGTGACACAGGCAGCTGGAGCTCATGGTAATGTCCCTGGCCTCTCGTGGCCAGGCGTGGCATGAGGTGTTGAAAGCTCCGGCTGTTTCAGTAACTGAAAAAGTTGAACTGGTTTCCTGTTTCGTGAGCTCTGCAGTGTTGGGGACCAGATGCTTTCCCTAGACTGGTGCTGGGCAAGGGCTTTGCTCTGCTCCTGGCTCTGCAGCAGAGCCAGTCAGCGGTGGCCCAGCCACTGCTGTGTACCCACAGGGTTGTTGGGGGACATAGGGCATTTGCTGGGGTCTGGGGTGTGTCCTCCTTTCTTGTGGGCAATGCTCTGTTTTCTTGCCCTGGAGGATTTGGGGAACTGTCACGTATAGCCAGATCAGATCTCCATGCAGGATGAGTTGCTGTGGCTCCTGTCCCTGATGTCCAGGCCAGTCCTTGATGGAGCAGATGGCGATTCCCCTCTTGGGAGGGGGTGTGGGGCCCCCGCAAACGCAGAGGTGCTGGGCAGCACATCTTGTGGGGTTTCTGTCGAACTGCCCTTCTCTACACCTCTCGTTTCAGCCCCATGATGAACAGATTCTTCCCTGCAAATTTCCCCAACAAACAGTACCAGCTCCTCTTCACCCAGGGCTCCGGGGAGAGCAAGGAGGGTACGTTGGCTTTCCGGTCTTTCAGGGGAGCCTGAATGCTTTCTGCCTTTACTGTTCCTTTTTTTTTTTTTTTTCCCATTTTTTGGTCTTATTACTCTCAGCCCATTGAAACAACCTTCTCAAAGACTCGCCTCTGGCTCCCTGCTGAGCTTCCATAGCCACTGTGAGCCCCATGTGTCTCTGCAGAGCTGGGCTGGCATGCTGTACTGCCTCTGGCTGGCAGGGAGACCCCAGAAACACCTCCCAGAGTGCTGTAGGGATGGAGCTATGGCTGTCGTTAAATGCACAGCCTTTATTTGAGCCCCTTGGAAAGAATAGATCTGACTGATGTGTGCTGCCTTATCTGGGCCAGATCTTTGCACTGGCAGAAGGTGCTTTGATAAGTATCCTGCCCTTTGGTAGCTTTACTGGTAAGGGAGTATTTCTGGTGATACTACCAGGAGTTAACTGGCACAGGAAGAGGGAGAAGATTTGTCTCTCCCTGCCTTAGGCAGTGCCTGAATCCAATTTCCTTGTTGACAGCAGGACCGTGGATGCTGTCCATGTGCAGAGTCTGGCTGAAGGAGAAGGTCTGAGCTTTCCAGAGCCCACTGCTCATTCCCAGGCGGTTTGCATGTGTGTACCACGAGTACAATCCCCTCGTTTGGGACATGAGCTCTGGGCTCCCCAGCTGTGGAATCACTCATCTCAGCCCTGCTTGGGAAGGGGAGCTGCCTGGCCTGCTCCAAGTCTGACTTCTCTGTTTTCTTGCAGAAATAGTGAATTATGAGTTTGACACCAAGGATCTCGTGTGCCTGGCCTTGAGCAGTGTTGTGGGGGTCTGGTACCTGCTGAGAAAGGTAAGTGAGGCACAGCTGGGGACTGGGCTGGATCAGACACGGACTCATTTCCATGCAAGGCGGGGGTTCCATGTACAGCGGGACCCAGATCTCCGTTTCCTGTCCTTCTCAGCACTGGATTGCCAACAATCTCTTTGGGCTGGCATTCTCCCTCAACGGGGTGGAGCTGCTGCACCTGAACAACGTCAGCACTGGCTGCATCTTGCTTGGGGGCCTCTTCATCTACGATGTGTTCTGGGTAAGTGGGAGCATTCTGCAGGCCACTGGTGGAAGTGTGTGCCTGGCATTCTGCCTTTGTGGAGGCACCACGCTGGCTGGACACACACTTGAAGTCAGAATTTTTGGTTTCTCAGCCCAGAGGGGTGTGGCAGGGTTGATGACAGAATCCACAGTGGCAGAATGTGGCTCATCAAGTGTGTTTTCTTTTATTCTCTCACTCAGAGAGCCCAGGGCTGGCAGGGACCTCATCAGAATTACTGTGGGGTGCTCAGTGTGTGTCATATCCAGTCCTGTATTCCCCACTATGGTCTTCCCAAGGCCTGACAGCTGTTGGGTGGGCTGGAGGCTGCTGTGGGGCACACTGAGCCTGCTTGTATGCGCTGTGCCTTGGCTCTGTCATCTGCTGGTTTTGTTAGTGTCCTCCTGTTCTCTTGCACAGAGGACCAGACCCTGGAATGCCTCCAGTCCCTTTTCCTCAGCCAGTGCTGCACCCTGACTTTTTTAATTTTGAGGTTTTCCTTATTTCTTGCAGTGTATTTGAGCTGCTTTTGTAGAGGGAAGGGGAGTGGGGAAGGCAGGAATGCAGTCGTGTGCTCTGCTCCATGCATGGCAGAATGTTTCTCCTTATAATGTCCGTATTCCCCAGTCCTTCCTGCTGCCTCCACCTTCTGAATCACCGTGTTTCCAAATGTCTGAGAGCCTTGTATACATTGAGGTCTGTCCAGCAGCTCTGCAGCTGCCTGTGTAATCCCTCCATATTTGAGCCTGGCTACTGTGGGTTGTTTTGTACTTGGCTGGTGGTGCCCCTGTTTCCCAGGCTCGTTAACAGTCTGGGCTCTGTGGTTTCTTAGCCTGTGGGCCACTTCCTCTGCAGCTCTCATCTGGAGGGGACTCGGCCTTCTGCCTTAGTACACCTGGTGCCCCAGGCCCTGCTTAATGTGGGAGTGTCTTCCCAGTGCTTTGGGGACAATGAGTGCTCTCCGCTTGCTGGCTGTCTCTCACCTCAGCTTCCCCATGGATCAGAGTATTGCTGGAGACTTGGGGAAGGGCTGCCTTGGAGTGGAGGCCCTCGTACTGTGCCCCTCTGCAGGAACTGGTCACTTGGAACTTGGCATGGATTCAATCACACTGAGATCCCAGAAGGGTTTCAAGGAGGAAGGAGATCTCAATGCTGTTGCCCCTACATAGTTCTGGGGGGCCATGTGATGCTTTCCCCTGATCCCAGTGTTGAGGCTCCAGGGTCTTGCTCACCCCGTGCTAACCAGCACCTGTTTTTTTGCCTGCTGGACTGGAAGCTTAGAGGTGGCAAGGTGCAGAGATCAGAGTGGCTGCCCTCAGTGTTTACAGTCCACCCAGCAAATGCTGCCAGTATTTACAGCTGATAGGGCCATGCAAGTAGATGACCTCAGAGCAAACTGCTGCTGATCTGACACTTGTCCCTGTCCCCACTGGAAGCTCCCAGGCTGGGACGCTCTGCTGGAAGCTCCTGCCCTCCAGCTGGACTTTACATGGAGCTGACTGATGAAAGCTGAACTGAGGTGCAGGCCTGGGTGGTGGGCAGCAGCTCTGCCATGTGAATGCTGTCCCCATGCTGCTCTGAGAGCAGGACAGCCATGAAGCAGCCACCTCCCCCAGTGCCACCGTATGCCTCCTCCTGCGGCATTATTTGCAGGGCTCCTGCGCCCACATTTTGGCAGTTCATTGGCTATTTTCTTCCACTGAGGCCACTCCTGGCCCTGGGGTGAGGCTGTAGCTGAGCATGTGTGTGTATGTTCCTGTGCAGCTGTGGTCACCTTGGGCTCCTTCTGTTCCAGGTCTTTGGCACCAACGTGATGGTAACGGTTGCCAAATCGTTTGAGGCCCCAATAAAACGTGAGTAGATCTTCCCTGTGTGCTGGGGTCCTTTTTGCTGCAAGCCCTGCCCCATGCATCCTCCACCTCTGGAGATGGTTCAGGCTGGGATATTTGCAGGAACATTTCCTGCTAGTGACCCCTCCTCCCTGTCATTGGCCAGCCTCAAGCCGAGGCAGGTCTCTGGAAAGGGATGGTTTGCAGTGCCCTGGTCTGTCTGGGTCACTCTGCACCTTTGGAGTGTGCAATTTCTCCTGATTGTAAAAACAGTCCATACCAAATAAACACCACAAAAAAAACCAAAAAAACCAAAAAACCGAAAAAAAAACCCCACAGAGCCCCTAAACAGCAGGAGGGGTGAACTGGTGCTGCTGTGGAGCATGCAGTAGTTTGGTCCCTGGTTTCTTGTTCTGGAATTGTCCCAGAAAGGACAAGAAAAGCTACTGGGAAGGAGGGGGCTGAGGGCAGGGACAGGCCCCTTGCCCTGCTCTGGTCCCTGTTTGCCAGACCCAGTGGGGCTGGGGTCTGCTCAGTGGGGACACTCCTTCTCACTGTGCCTCGCTCTGCTCCTCGCAGTGGTTTTCCCTCAGGACCTGCTGGAGAAGGGGCTGGATGCCGACAACTTCGCCATGCTGGGACTGGGAGACATTGTCATTCCGGGTGAGGACAGAAGAGGGAGGATGGGACTGGGGTCTCCTTTGAGGGGGCTGCGGGGAGCTGAGCAGCTGCCTGGCTCTGCCCTTGGGCCGACGCAGCCCCGCGCGGGTCTCCCTGTGGGTTGGGAGTCCCCCCGCAGGTCCGGGTGCTGTCCCGGTGCCGCGTGCCACGAGAGGGCACTGTCACCCCGAGCACGGCACCGGAGCACCGCGGGTCCTGCCCTGCCTCCCTCCGCCTGCCCTGCCGCTCCAGCCCCGCGCTGTGCCTTCCCTGCTCCTCTGGCCCCTCTCTGGCCCTCCTCTGTCACTTCCAGTCCCTCATTGTTTCTTTCTCCCTGCAGGGATCTTCATTGCCTTGCTGCTGCGGTTTGATATCAGGTGAGCAGGCAGCAGGGAAGGGTCTCTGGCAGGTTGGATCTTGCAGCATATTTGAGCTGCTTTTGTAGAGGAAAAAAGGGAAGGGGGAGCCAGGAGTGCAGTCCTGTGCTCCCTTCTGGAGCTGGGTGTGGAGACACACCAGGGGGTGTAAAGAAAAGCTCTTGGAGCCGGGCCGGCTCTGTGGGTATGTCCTGAGCACTGGGGGCGAGTGGTTCAGTTCAAGCATAGGTAGGGCAGGCAGCATAGGGATGGGGATCAGGGCAGCAGCACACAGCAGCCCCACAGAGCCTCACCAGCTCCCTGGAACCAAGAAGTGGGGGGCAGTGAGAGGAAGCAGTGGCAGTGTGGGAAAGAGCCAGGGGTGCTGGCACCTGGGAAGTGCTCATGTGGATGCAAATGGGTGCCTGGCAGTGCTGGCTGCCTCCAGATTGCCACTGATGTTGGAGGAAGCAGCTCCTTCCCATGTAGGAAAGCAGCACCTACAACTGGGCTGCAGCAGTTGCCCCACACTGAAAGGCTCTGGGGAACAGGGTGTTCTGTGACTGCAGTGATGTGGCCCCACTCCCACTGCTCTTGCACAGACCCTCTGGTCTGTGCCAGCTCTTCCAAGTGTTACCACCCACATCCTGCCTGCACCTGCTGGGAATCCCAGTTCCTGCAGCCTGCCCTGTGATAAAATAGCAACTGCTGAGAGCCATGGACAGGCTCCACCAACACAATGGGACCTTCCCCCTTGGTCCTAGCCCTAATTCCTCCATTCCCAGTTGCCATCCAGCATCACTTGCTTTCTTCCCTTCTCCAGCCTCTTACTGGGTATTACTGCCTTCAGTCCCACACTGCTCCCACAGCACCGGGGGCTACACAGGCAGAGCATCGCTCCACACACTCCATTGTGGTGGGAGATGCCCAAGAGTACCAGGCCAATTCCATTTTGGCCACTGGTATTCCAGACCGGAGGTCATTGAGCTCTTCCCTTTCCCTACAGCCTGAAGAAGAACACGCACACGTATTTCTACACCAGCTTTGTGGCCTACATCTTTGGGCTGGGCCTCACCATATTCATCATGCACATCTTCAAGCATGCCCAGGTGAGCTCCACCCTGCTGCCTCCTGTGGATGCACATCCAAGTGGGTCAGGCCAGCTTGGCCACAAAGTTCCTGCATCCTGCCAGGAAAAAGTAGATTTATGTCTTCTCTTGGCTTTGATTTTCCAGTGCTTGCCTGTACCTTTCCCTTCCCAAAGCTCCTGTGCCCAGCTGGAGCAGAGGCCTGTTTGGGGCAGGGCTCCTTGTTTCCAACAGCAGCCCCTCAGCCAGGGGCCCTGTGGTTTTTGGCTCTTTGCAACCAAGCTGTCCTGAGCACCCACTGGCTGTGCTGCAGGGGGCTCTGGGAGCCCATACACTGTGGTCTGCACAGGGGCTCTCAGTGTTCATGGCCCACTGGGACCTTCCAGTGAACATTTTCACAGAATCCCAGAATTATTTGGGAAGGGACCTCAGAGACCATCTTGTTTCAACTCCCCTGCCATAGGCAGAGACACCAACCACTAGACCAGTCTGCTCCACGCCCTGTTCCAGCCTGGCCTTGAACACTTCCAGGGATTGAACATCCACAGCTTCTCTGGGCAGCTTGTGCCAGGATCTTACCACCCTCACAGGAAAGAATTTCCTCTTAATATCCAATCTAGCTTCACACTGCTGGAGCTCTAACTTAGTTCTTGAAGCTGCTTTTTGGGGTGTTTACTCCCATGTAGCCATGTGACAGATACCATGGGTGCACAGGGGACAAGGCCATGAGCTCACCGTGCACTCTTCCCTCGGGGTGATTTGTGGTTTGGTTTAACAGTTGTTTTTCTTCCCCACAGCCTGCGCTGCTGTACCTGGTCCCTGCCTGCATTGGATTCCCGCTTCTGGTGGCCTTGGCAAAGGGAGAAGTAACTGAAATGTTCAGGTGAGCCTCAGCTGGCGATGGAGCTGTTTTGCCGGCGGCGCTGGAGCACATGAAGCGTGCAGATGTTCCCACGCCCGGGCACAGCTGGAGGGACAAGTTCATCTGGGCATGCTCTGGGTGTGCGCCGGCACGTGCGTGGGTGGAGGGAGCAGGTCTGTGTTTGTACATGCTGGGCCTGGCTCCAGCCGCCTCCCGGGAGCTGGGTGGGAGCTGTGGTGTGGTACCAGCAGGCAGCACCTGGTATTGCTCTACGCCCCAGTGACAGACTCTTCCCATGCGCTGGCAGGCAGGGGAGGGTGGGACTGCACACCTGGTGTGGAGATACTTGGTCATTGTGTCCCAGGGCCTGTGGGTGGGGATAAATGGAGCCAGAGCCGGCTGTGAGAGCAGCCAAGGCTGGTTCGAGCACATCCCAACCTCCCCACTTGGGCAAAGTCTTGTGGTTTGGAAGTAGTCTCCGTGCCCCAGAGACTGTGGGTACAGAGGAAGGGGGACTGGGCTGTGGTGCTCAGCTGTTCTTGGAGCCTGTCCAGGCTGTCCGTGGGCAGCTCTGGCCTCCTGCCTGAGAGCGTTTTCTCTGCCATGCTCGAGACTTGGTAGTGGCTCAGCACAGTAATGATGGTTGATGCAGAGGAGGGAAGGGAATATCCTAAAGCAGGACAGTGTACCCTCCATCCTCCCCAATGCCCCAGCGTGGGGAGCATTCCTGAGCTCCAACGGGAAGCCAGCTGTCCTCCCTCCCCTCCCTTCCCCTCCCCTGGGAGATGCAGGTATGCATGTTCCCAGCGGCTCTCAGCTGGGCCGTCCCCAGCCCTGCCGCACCTGCCCCTCCTTTGATGTTTGCTTCTGACAATCGCTGCTGCAGGCACTGAGTGTCCTGGGATCGTCCTTCCTGTGCACCTGGGATCCTGCAGCCGCTTTCCCTAGTGCTGTGACTCACCAGCTGACAGCAGCAGCAGCTCCTGCCAGGAAACTGGGGAGAGATGAGCTGTGAGGCCGGGCCCACTGGGCAGCAAGGAGCGCAGGGAGCCTGGCAGCCAGGGCCTAGTGCCCTTCCCAGAGCAGTATCACAAGCTGCTCCAGCAGCAAAGTGTTGCCAGGGTAAGGGCAGGATGCTGGAGGGTTGCAAACTTGATGGCCCCTGGGGGCCAGACCTCCCTTGAAGCAGCTCCAGTTGCAGGCAGAGGCAGTGGGATTCAGAGGGACCGATGCCTGGAGGGCAGTGGCTCCCACCGAAGGAATCCCACCAGGTGTAGGTAGCTCTGCTGTGCTGCTTTGGTGTGCCCTGATCCTTACTGGAGCTGGCAGTTCCTGTGGCCTCACAGCAGTGAGGGTCTGCAGGTAGGGTGGGAGTGAGCAGATCTGTGCTGCAGGCCCAGGGAAGGGGTGCTGGGGGAGCAGAGGTCCGTGACATTGGGATCAGCTCCATGGCTCTGAGCCATACCAAACCTCCCTAGGCTAGGCAGTAAGCTCCCTTAGCAGTGGGAACCCATCCTGCCTCCCACATCTGCTGTGGGCACACTGTCCTTGAGCGGCAGGACAGGGTCTGCTGCATCTCTCTGTCACCTGCCCAGCCCCTGGGCTGCTCCACTGCCACCTCCCCACTGCCCAGGCTTGCTCTCCCTAGGTTCTCGTTGCCTGGCTCTGCTCATGCCAGTGGGAGCTGCCTCATCCCCAAGTTTCAGTGCTCACTTTTCCATTCTGCAGCCCTGTCCTGGAGTCTGCAGGCAAGGAGAGGCCAGCAGGTGTAAGCAGGTGAAGGGGGATGCAACGCTTCCTGCACAGGGTGGTGCATTCTCGGTGCTCTCACTCCAAAACTCTTCTGCTTTTTCTCTCTCTCCCCCCACCCTCCTTTCTGTCCTTGTCTTTCCCTTCCTGCATCCTCTCTCTCCTGCAGCTATGAATCCTCTGCTGAAATTTTGCCTCACACACCAAGACTTACCCACTTCCCCACGGTGTCTGGCTCGCCGGCCAGCCTGGCTGATTCCATGCAGCAGAAACTGTCCTGTCCCCGCCGACGCCGGCAGCAGAGCCCTAGTGCCATGTAGCCACTGCCACCGGGGCCCCTTGTCTGTCGCTCTGGCCAGGTAGGGGCAGGTCCTGGCTCTCCCTGGCCCAAGCTCTCCCTATTCCCAGCTCTCCTCACTCTGTGGGCAGAGGCTGGAGCTGTTGCTGTGCTGCTGTTGGCCAGCTTCTCTCCCATTCTGAGGGAGGAGACCGGGAAGGGCAAGAAGATTTGATATCCCTTGTTCTTTCTGCTTGGAGCAGCATTCCCATTTCCTTAGCCAGAGCCCTGGGGCCACTGCTAGAGGGGGTTTGCAGCCAGAGGAGTGAGACCCTGGGAGGGAACACTGCTGTTGGTCTTGTTGCAGTTCCCCTGTTTACTGGCCCTGCTGGCACCCGTGCTCAGCCAAGGAAAGCATGTGCTATCCAGGATATCCAATAATGCTCTTGGGAACAAGGACAGATCCCCAGGCACAGAGCTGGCCCCTGGCTGGGTCCACCCTACCCTTGGAGATGTCTGGAGGAGATGCATCCCTCATCCCCCTACCTGAGCTCTGCCCCATGGGGCTTCCTGTGCTGGGTGCTGATGGCTGGAGCCCACCTTGTCCTCAACAGCAGCAAGGCAGAAGCCGAGGCCACAGGCTGTGCTGTCCCCACAGGGCATGGGGTTCTGTCCCCACAGGGCATGGGGTTCTGTCCCCAGGGCAGAGCTGGTCCCACTCATATCCCTCTTGTCCCCAGCTACGAGGAGAGCTCAACCCCCAAGGAGACAGCAGGGGCTTCCAAAGAAGAGCCAACAGAAGCCTCCAAGAAGGAGAAGTGACCTTGCCCGTGGGCCGTGCCTGGTGCTGCTGGGCTGGGGCCCTTCAAGACCCTCTGCAAGTGACAGACGACGAAACAATTGTGCAAGAGCATCGTGTTGTGTGTGTCGGAGCAGCCACCCAGGTGGGGTATCGATGTATGCCGGTTTTTAAATTTTGTATTGTGCATTTGCTTTCTCTCATATTAAACCATATTGAAGGAAGGAGTGCTGGTGTGGCCATGCCCCTGCTCAGCCAGCACTGGGATTGGCATCCAGCTCCCCCGCCTTCTCCCACTGGAGCCGGTGGCTATTGTCTGGCTGTTTCCAAGTGACCAAGTGACCATCCCCTTCCCCCTCCCACTTCTCCGGCACTGGGCCTTCCCCCAGCCTGGCCCCTACTCTGTGACAGATTTAGGGCCGGAGTCACTGAGCCCTGTGTGGGTTTGAGCCGGGTTCTGGCCCTGCTGATCAGGGTGGCTGATCAGGGATTGGGATGCAGGAACCCCACAGGATGGGAACGTGCTCTGCCTCAGCTACTGGGGTGCTCAGTGAGCTGAGGCTCACGCCCCATGGCTTGGGGGAGCAGGAATGGGAGGGGTAGGAGTGGGTAACCTCAAACCCAGCCCTGCAGCAGGGTAAGGGTAGCATGAATTGTCCCCCTTCCTTGCAGGGAGCCAGGCACCATCCTGCGCCCTTTAGGTCTGGGATGGGCAGAGGATGCTGGTGCAGGCATGGGGGCTGGAGGGGCTGCAGGCAGCAGCAGCTCCAGCATCCACTGCGGCTTCCACTGGGACCAGCTGCCCTGTGTCCTGCAGCACTGGCAGTGTCCTCCCTACCCCTCCTGGAGGCCCACATGTGGAGGATCCTGCATCCCTTCGGCCATGCCCACTGCCAGAATAAATAGAAAGTGTTTGCTGGCTTGGCAGCTCCTCCACAAAAGCCGTATTGAACCATTATTCCCTGCGCCGGCTGCGAGCACTAAAAGTGGCGCCTCGCGTTCTGCCATCTAATGACCCTTCGCAGGCTCCTACAGATGTTTTCTATGACTTACAGCTCCTTTTCCAACAGCCCTGTCCGCAAAAACAAGAGGGGCCACTTTAATTCCAATTAAATACCTCCAGCTAAGCAAACAGTGTGCAGCAGGGTCTGGGTACAGCGCGGCCGCCAGGCCCAGCCCACCGAGTCACTGAGTCTAGACTCCAGATGTGATTTCACCAGCCTCCAGTGTTCCGTGGAAAAGGACTTCGGCTCTGCCGTGGGGTGCAGGACCCTACCCTGAGTCAGGACCCCACTCCCCAGCCTGGTGTGTCCCTTGGTGCGGGGCTGGCACTGCATTCTGGGAAGCTCTGCCTCCTTCCTGGCTTCTGGTGGTAGGAGCTGCATCCCCATGCAGCCTCCGGAGGCCCCAAGAGTGCAGGAGCAGGCTGGGGGGTTCACAGTGTACCCCCCCTGCCAACATCACCCTCCAGCCTCCCTGCTGCCCTGCAGAGCTCCGAGCAGCTCCTGCTTGCTGTAGGTGTGGTGGGAGCGTGGCTGGGAGCTTTCCCGGGGCTGCAGAGAGCGGAAGGCCTGGGAAGGGGAGAGCAGGGTCACCCCTCACCCTGCCTGGCCGATAAGTCAGGGCCAGCCAGGAGGAAGGAAGTGTGTTGGGCCCTGCAAGGAGCCGCCAGTGGAGCCGGCACTTCAGCGCTCCTCGGTTCGCTCGCCTGCTGCACCTGGGCCTGTGGCACCTCCGGTCCGGGCAGGGCTGAGGCCACACGGCTCCACTGTGTCTGGACCGCTGCTGGGCCACTTTCCCCTCTCCACAGGGTCCCTCCGGCTCGGTGGGGGCTGCGGAAACATCGATGTGCCGACTCTGGCAGGAAACCTCTGTCCACTTAACTGCGCCCAGCTAGGGCAGGGGCCAAAGCTGCCTGTTCTGCTGTCAGCAGATGCGGGGTTTGGGATGATCCTCACCCACCCACTCACCCATGGCACCTCATGGCAGTGGTGTAGATGCCCGTTGGCCAGGGGAGCTCATGGGCACATGCCCCTTGTGCCAATCTCCCACCAGAAATTGCAGAGGGGTGGGATGGGCTGAGCTGGCGGTGCACAGGGTGCAAACACCAGGCAAGGGGAGGGTGGTTTCATGTTTTGGAAGTGCTGGTTCCTGGTGTGAGGGGGGACACGCCAGGGCTGCTTGTCTTTAGAGCCCTGTGGAGCCTCCCCACCGCAGCAGGGTTGCAGCTGGGTGATGATGGGTGATGGGTGCTGCAGTTTTACCTCATGCTCTACCATACAGGGTGGGGGGTGCTTTGCTGTGATGAGCATTGGGGTCCCATGGAGTGGTGGGTGCTGGTGGTGAGAGCTGGGGTCCCATGTGATGATGGGTACTGACAGTGGCGCCCGGCCGGCGGCTGCGAGCAGGGAAAGGAAGCAGCCCAAGGCAGCCCCAGCCCCGGTCGGCCGGCGAGGAGGGGCAGGAAGCTGGAATAAATCCCAGGAAGGGCTGCCTGGCTCCAGCTGGTCTGGGCTGCAGCGGATGGAAGCTGGGAACGGGAAGGGAGAAGGCGGGAGGGGAATGCGCAGGGGCTTTCTCAGGCCTCGGCCCCGCTCCAGCTGTGCCGGCGGCCCCGGCACATCTGCAACCCTGGCTCAGCAGTGTCGTGCGGACATGGGGGGGTGGAGGCTCTGTGTAGCCTCAGGGGTGACCTGCGGATGGCACCGGGAGAGGGGATCTGGATGGAGACCAACCCCAGCCATGACAGGAGCGGCCCAAGTTTGGGGGTCCTGGTCACTGGTGGGGGCCCAGCCTGACCTGCGGTGTCTGTGCTGCCTTCCCGCCCTGCATGCCAGAGTGCGGGGCTGGGTGCTGCCGCTTCTGGGGTGCCGGCTGTACCCCGTCCCCCCAGTCACGGCGGCACAGGCAGCCCCCCGGCCCCTCGGCGGCCTGGCGCGGCCGTGCCCTGTGTGGTCCCGGCGGGGCGGGGGCGGCCGGGGGCTTTGATGTGCTCGGCTGCCGGGCAACCCCTGCTCAGCGCAAAGCAGCCGCCCCCCGGCTGCCCCCCCGGCCGGGCTGAGCCCCGCCAGCACCATATGGCCGAGGCTGCTGTTACCGCGCCGCGCGCCCCGTTCCCAGAATTGAGATGGAAATGAAGCTCTGTGTTCTGCCGGACAACACTGCTGCGCCGGCCGGCTCGCCGTGCCAGGCCAGGACCCCGCGGCCAGCTGTGGCCAAGGCAGTGTCCCGGTGCCACACTGGCAGCCCTGGCCCCAGCACCCCGTCCCCAGCACCCCAACATGCAGAGGGATGGGGTGAGGGTGTCCTGCTCTCGGGGGCATCCAATGGGCTGGGGCAGCCGGAGCGGCTGTGCCAGGGCGGCTATGCCATGCGTGCCGTGACACCCACCGCGGCCACGAAATCCGTCCACGTCCCCACGCCGCTCGGGGTGGCCGGTGGCAGGGGCCCGGGGTCCGGCTCGTCCTGGCATTGTTGGCGGCGCAGCTGGCGGTGGCGGCGGCCGGCCGGCGGCCCTGAAAGACATTCCTGTGCACAATGTCCCCGGCCTCCCGCCGCGGCCCGGCCACTGCCGCCAGATGGGGGCTAATTAGCAGCTTTGAGAGCCACGGTGGGAACCGGGCAGCACCGGGCCCTCCGCCGAGCCCTGAATGGAGGGGGCGACCCCAGCGCCGTGCCCACCCTGGGAACCGCCACCGCACCAGGCTGGAGGACACAGGGAGGAGGGACAGAGGGAGGGACAGGGGGATCCAGCTCCCCCCAGCCAGGCTGGCAGGGTTGGAGTTCATGCATGCTCTCCAGGATTGCTGCCCTCCCCAGAAGAGGAAGAAGAGGGGAGGCCTTCTGCTCCCTGAATGCCTGGGGATGTGCGGCACGGTCTGCCCCCCACAACCCAACCCATAACGGGCTGGGAGAGCTGCGCTGGCACTCGGGCACACGTGTTGGTGTGCAAGGCAGGGTTGTATGTGTGCATGACATGCATGTGTGTACATGTGTGTGTGTGTCCATCCGTGTGTGCATGTATTTGTGGCTGTGTTTGGTCTCCACAGGTTTGTGTATGGGTGTGAAATACTCCTGCGCACATATTTGGGTATGTCCCACACACATCTGTGTGTGCAAGCACGTGTGTGTCCATGCCTTTGTGTGTGCACACCCACACCCACCCTGCGTGTCTGTGTCTGTACACACACCCGGGAGTGTCTGAGGCTGCAGCTCCCTCCCTTCCCACACCATTTCGTGCTGCTCGGGGTGTGCCGGGGTCCCGCTCGGGGGCCCTCCCCGGGCGCTGCCTGCCCTCCCCGCAGGTGTGGGTTAATTAGCAGTAACGCTAATTACAGCCCGGACCAGAAACCCTTCGGGGCAAGGACTGGCTGCCTCGCACAGTGATGGGACCTCCACCAGTTTCGCCCGCGGCAGGACCGTGCTCGCAGCCCATTCCCTGCGCCGCCCCACACACCCAGCGCTCGACCCCTCTGCCCGTCCCTCGGGTGGACCCGAACGTGGCGCCCCCCGCCCCGGCAGCCGCCACCGAGCAGCTCTGCGGAGGTTTGAGCCCCGGGAGAGGCGGGGAACGGGGAACTCCGGGGCGGGGGCGCGGAGCTGTCCCCTGTGGGGATGCCCGTGTTCCTGTGCCACCGTGGGACCCCGATGTCCCCGTGTCTCCGTGAGGGTGCAGATGTCCCCCGGGGGTCCCTGTGCCTCCTGTAAGGTCCCGGTGCCCCCGTATCCACGAGGATGCCAGTGTCTCCGTGGGAGTGCCGGTGTCCCTGTGGGGGTCGCGATGTCTCCGTGGGGGTCCCGGTGCCCCCCGTAGGGGCTGCAGGTGTGTGTCCCCCGCCCCGCCCCCGTCGCCATGGGCACCGCCCGCCCGGCGCCGCGCTGACAGCGCGCGGGGTTTTATGAATGGGTGACGTCACGACCCTGGCGTCTCACGGTCTGAGCCGCCGCGGAGTGGGGGGGCCGCGGGGAGTGCGGGGGGGCCCGAGCGCCCGGAGGGGCACCGGGGCCTGGAGGGGGCAAGGGGCGAGCGGGGATGCGAGGAGCCCGACACCGGGAGCCCGCGGGGCAAGCACCCGTATTAATTGCGGGCCAGGGTGGGCGCTCCGCACCCCTCTAGCGTCCCTGCACCGCAGCCCGAGCCCGTCACGGCTCCCTCTCCGCCATTGCCCCTTTAAGACGGTGCCCTTTGGGGCTTGCGAATGGAGTGGGCGGGGCTGCGCCCGCTTTTTCTGCGCTGCCATTGGTCGAGGTTTCCCCGCGGCCCCGCCCACCCGTCGGCGGCGCTCTATAAGAGGCGCGGCGGGGCGCGGGCTCGTTGTCCGCCCGCCGCGTCCCCGTTCTGCCCGCCGAGCTCGCAGCCTCTCGCCATGAAGGTCGCCGCTGTTGCTTCTTCGCCGTTGCCCGCGGGCGCCGGCGGCCCGCTGAAGGCGGTGCGGCCCGGGGAGGCCGCTCGCTGCGGGCCGGGCCTGGGGGTGTCCCCGGTGGTGGCGGAGCAGGCGGCCGCCGCGCTGCTGTACGATATGAAGGGCTGCTACTCGCGGCTACGGGCACTGGTGCCGACGCTGCCGCGGCACCGGCGAGTCTCCAAGGTGGAGCTGCTGCAGCACGTTATCGACTACATCTGGGACCTGCAGCTGGAGCTGCAGTGCGGCCCCCCCCGCCCCGCCGCTGCTGGGGACTCCCCCGAGGTGAGTGCGGACCCCACGGCACCGGCTCAGCCCCGCGCTCCTGACGGGCAGCACCGGCGGTCCTCGGAATCTCCTTCCCCCGATCGGCGCCGCGTCCTCTCCTTCCCGGGGGGGTCCCTTTCTCCTGCCCCCTTTCCCTCCCCGTCCTCTCCGGCGCCCTCCTGGCGAGTATTGACTGGCCGCTTCGTGTCCCTTTCCCGCAGGCTCCGTGCATTCCCGCTGCCGATCGGATCCTCTGCCGCTGAGACCACTCTGGACCCTCCACGGACATCATCCCCGGGATCCAGGTCCCACCATGGACATCATCCCCGGGATCCCGGTCCCACCACGGATATCGTCCCCGGGACCCCATCCCCGAGCACCGCGGCTCACCCGCATCCCTGGCTCCCTGGCGGGGCTGCCCTGGGGGTCCCCCCACAGCCTGGGCAGGGGGTGCTGTGGGCCGGATCCTTCCTTCTCAGATTGCTGAGAGCATTCCCCGTATTGTATATTACAATGATGCTGGAGAATATTGTTCTACAATAGCTGGAGTTTTGTTATTAAACAAGCCCTGATGACCACACGTGCGTTTTCTTCCTGCCCCTCACACCCCCTCCCCTGCATTTTAGGCGTGTTTAGCCCCGGGGATTTGTGCCCCACTTAACGGGGGGGGGCAACTTGCTCTGACCACCGTGGACTGGGTGGGTATGTTGGGGGATAGAGGGACTGGGACCTTGTGGTGGTGCTGGGGAAGGGGTTCCTCACGGGCTGGTCCCAATTCCCTGTGTCCCAGCATTACCTCCACAGAGCCTCTCCCAGTAGTTCCCGTGGGTTTTCACTCCCTGGGCTCAGACGTGGCGTGCTGAGGGTCAGACAGGAGGAAAGCTTGTTCGCACCCTGTCTTCTGTGGTGGGCTAATGCAGCAGCACTGGGATGCATCTTCCCCTGATCAGGCACCTTGATACGGGATGATGACAGAGGGGACAGTGCTGTGAGCCAGCTGTGGGGTTCTGTGCCCAGATGGGAGTGTGGCTTCCCCATCTCCCTGGGCACTGGTGTGTTCACAGCCTGGAATTCTCTTCACTTCCCTTCCCAGCTGGGCCACCTGCACCCAGCAACCTTTCCAAGGCTTCCACAATTGTTGCTGTGTCAGGACTGGGGGATTACAGGGGTGATCGTGTAGGGCTTGATCCCTTTACAGGGGAGAGCAGATACAAATCCTGGGGTGCTTCTCTCTGTGTCCCCGCCCCTGTGGTTCCTGCTCGTCCTGGTGCAACCTCTGCCTGTGGGGACAGACAACCGCTTGGGACAAGGAAATTGCATCAGGGATTGTGCAACCCCGAGGGCTGGGGGTGCCCCGGGCAGCTGCCCTTACCTGAGCTTCCCTGTGACTCACAAACACCCGAAGGAGATCTCACAGCCTCCTGTTCCAGATCTGTTCAGACCTCCCTACGGGCCTGGCAGAGTGGGGTGCCTGGAGGGCACTGGTTGCTCTGGTGGGACCCTTTAGACGCCCCCCCCTCCCCAGGGTCTCTCAGCCAAGGGATTTGGGCCTGGAAGGTGTTGAGCAGCCCCAGGCACAGGCGTGTGCTTGTGTGAGGCTCTGCACACCCTCTGTGTGTGTTTGCGTGTTTACAGGCACGGTCACGGCTGCGAGCGTGTCCGTGTGTGTCCACGTGCCCACTCGTGCTTTCCCAGCCCAGCAGATCCCCTGGCCGGGCCGGTGCAGGGGACAGGTGACTTGGGCTACCAGGACACTGCCTCGCCTGTCCACCCCTGTCCTGGCTGTGACAGCAGCAGGGGACACGTAGCGGCGGCAGGGGCTCTGGGTGTCTGTGGATGAACTTGTCCATCCTTGGATGCTCCCCTTCATCGTCCCCTCTGGTGTCTCCTCCACCGCCCGCCTTCCTCCCAGTCCTGCGGCGCGGCGCGGTCGGGGCGGTGGGTCCCTCTCCCGGTGCCCGCTCGCACTGCACGGTCCGGGCGGCTCTCCTGGAGTAGCCCAGAAGGTCCCGGGACAGGGAGAACCGGGAATGGGGGCTCTGCTCGGGCCGGGGGCAGCGCGGGAGGCTCTGGGGCTCTTCCCGTGCCGTGCTCCCGAGTGCCGTCCTTACCTGTTCATTGCCGCCTGAAGTGGAAGCTCCCGCTGGAACGGTGGGGAGAGGGGCTCCGTGTGTGTCCTTGTGTGTCCCCACGTCTCTGCCTGACCCCTGTCTAAGCCCTGTGTACCCCACGACCGAGCCCTCGCCATGCAGCCCTGGCTGCCATCCCCTCCTCAGGGGACGCGGGGCGGCCACCACCGGGTACCTGGCACAGGAGAGCTGGGGAAGGGGCTGACGGAGCCAGCCCAGGCTTGCAGCGGGGCTGGCAGGGCTAAGCCGCCTGCACGTGTCCATGTGCCGGATGCGGCAGCACCAGGATGCACCGGAGAACCCGAGGGAGCGCCCAGCCCGCGGGCACCTGCGCCCCAACCGGTCCCTCGATGTTTTCATGGGACCTGATTCATGCCGGAAGGGATTAGGGACGGGGGAAATGGGTGACGTTGTGGTCTGACCAGGACCCGGGATGGACACTGGCGTCAGAGCTGGTCCCTGCTGTTCACTGCCACGTACAGTCCCCGGGACACGGAGGAGCTGGGACCCATGGCAGGACCTGCGGCCCCCGCGGTGTGGGGCACTGCACCCACCTGGCACGGTGAGTGCTGGTGCAGGGCCGGGGCACCCTGGGATAGAGGGGCTGTGGTAGGCATTGGGCTGGGGGTCAGGGTCAGTGCTGGCCTCTGGGTCACTGCTGGATGCACTGGCCACCACTGCAGTCATGGCTGGTGGCACTGGGCATCCGTGGCCAGTGGGCAGCTGCTTTGAAGACCTCCATAAGGTGCATTATGTGGGCTGTGGTCCTTCTGGTGAGACTGCCCATGGGCTCTATGTGCCCCTGTGGTGCTGAGAGGAGGCCCTCGCCCTCCTAGAGGTACCTCTGGGTCTGCCACGTTGGATCCAGGAGGGCAGCTGGACCCCTGTCATCCATAGCCCACAGCACTGGAGGGGCTCACCCTGGCTAGGGGACGGTCCCACTGCTGGTGGGTTTGGCAGTGCGGGTGGCTCTTTCCCCACAGCTGGGGTTTTTTGGAGGGGATTGCACAGTTATGCTCTCGCTCTGACTGTCCCAACTTTTCCAGCACTTCCTTGGGGGCTGCTTCCCCACCCTGGACACCCTGATCCCCACTGAAATGTAGGTAACCCTACACAGGGTTCCCAAAGCCCTTCCCAAAGTGGGAACAGCTGCTGCCCCCTGGTGCAAATGAGTTGAGCCCTGTTTGCCCTGGTGCAGGCCCCCCGCCCCAGGACCAGCTCGTGTCCTTGTCCCCCACTCCTCCGTGCTCCCAGGCATGGGAGCTCTCTGTGGCCTTGGCCCAGCCAGGTTCCTGTGTGTCCCCACATGCCAGTCCTGTGCCCCTGTGGGGAGCCCCAGCTGGCGTCCTGGCTCGTGTGTACCCCCAGGGTGAGGACTGGCAGGGTTGGTGTGGGACCCTGCATTCCCCTGCTCCCACAATGGACGCGAGTGCGGAACAACGGGGGCTTCCCCTTTGAGTCATGTGTTGGGCAAGGCCGGGCTTTCGGTGGCCAGAGCACTGTGGTGTCCCCATGTGTGCTGATGTAACCCGTGGCTCCCTGTCCCCGATATAAGTCCTGGCTGTGCTGGTGCACTGGGAGGGGGTCTCTACACCTGCTGCGTGTCCCCCAGACATGTCCTCTGCTCCAGCCTCCAGGTCCCAGGACAAGTCTCGAGGTACTGTATGGCTCTGCCTCTTGCTCCTGCTGCCCACCTGTGTCTCTGCCACCATCACCAGCCCCGGTACCAACCCAGGCATCAAGGCCTGGCTGACCCAGAGGACACTGGAGTTCGGTGAGTCTGTGCTCCTGAGTAGGGAGGGATGGGGGGGACCAGTGGGGGATGATGCCCAGACTGCTAAGGATGGGGAAAGAGGGGAACTCCCAGGAATGATGCCAAGTCTGCCAGGAATGGGGAATGGAAGGACCATCCTGGTCCTGGCTGACACCCCAGGTACCCCAGCCCCTTCCTTGGTGTCACCCCAAATTCCCTCTTTGCCCCAGGCCGGCACTTTGGGCTGGAGCTGCTCCAGTCGATGCTGCAGAAGGAACATGAGCTGAACCTGACGGGCTCCTACAACACCCCGCTCCTGGGAACTCTCACCTATGCTGTGCCACGGTAAGAGCCACCTGTGGGGTCCCTGTCCCTGTCCCCGTCCCTGTCCCTGTCCCTGTCCCTGTCTGCGCCGCAGCCACAAGCACAACTTGCCTCTGTTGTGCAGGATTCACATCCAAGAACTGCAGATGAATGAATCCACATTGGACTTTGCCGAGGACGTGGGGGTGAGGCTGACGGTGCAGCGCGCCCGAATCCAGCTCAGCGCCGACTGGGCAGCCCAGCTGGGCGCCGTGTGAGTCCTCATGGGGACAGGGGCAGGACTCAGGGTGGCTCAATGTCGCCGCTGTCCCTGTGCTCACCCGCTCTGTGCCCAGCCAGGACAGCGGCTCTGTGGAGCTCCGCATGCAGGACCTGGCCGTGGCAGCGGTGTTGGGGGTGAGTGAGGATGGCAGTGGCCACCCCACGGTTTGGAGCGCCGGCTGTGACACCCACGGCACCGACCTGCACATGGAGTTTCACCGTGGATACAGGTGATGCCAAGCCCCCTGCTCTGTCCTGGCATGCAAGGACTACTGGTGTCCCAGCCAGGGTGATGGGCTGGGTGGGTGTCATGAGGTGATCTGAGCACCCCACTCTGCCCTACAGCTGGCTCTACAACCTGCTGGCACCTCTGCTCCAGAGAACCCTGCGGCAGCAGCTGAACAAGCAGGTGGGTGCTCAGCCCCTGTGCCCTGGGGTGTCGGTGTTCCTGTCCCCCCCAGCCCAGTGAGAGTCTTGGAGACCCTCATTCCTGGGCTCGCTGACACCCTGCTCTGCTTCCAGCTCTGCCTCGTGCTCCACAGGGGCATTGATAGGCTGGACACTGCCCTGAAGCACATGAAAGGTGGGTGAGGGGACCCCAGGACTGGGGACAGGCAGGGTGGTCCAGGGGGGCTGTGGACAGGACTGGTGCCCAGCAGGGTCTGCAGTACCCCACTGTGGGGCTGGATCCTGACAGAGCCAGGCTGTCGGAGGGGGCTGCTGATCTGACTCCTCCTGATCACCCCCATATCCCTGCAGTGTCCACCCAGCTGGACACCATTGCTGCCATTGACCACTCCCTGCTGGGACCGCCAACCTTCACAGAGGAGTATGGGGACATTGCCCTCAAGGTAATGCCATCCTGGGAATCCCTGGATCAGATTTGGGAACAGGGGAGCCTGGCTGATCCTCACATCCGTCTGTGTGTCTGTGCAGGGAGAGATCTTCAGGGTGGGCAGGTACCAGCAGAGACGCTCAGCACTGCCTGTAGTGCTGCCTGTGGCATTACGCATGGCACTGCCTGTGGCTTTGCCCACGCCCCCGCCCACGACACCGCCCGTGGCACACGAGCCCATGCTGCTGTTGGCTGTCACCGAGTTGGTTGCCAACTCAGCCGCCTTCACGTACTTCACGGCCGGGGCCCTGCGCAGGAACATCTCCAGTGACATGGTAGGGGTGGCTGGAGAGCAGAGCTGTCCCCACTGGGGTGTCCCCATGCCCACCCCTGCTCAGCCCCAGCACCCTGATCCCTCCCTACCTTCCAGCTCCCTCGGCGGTTCCCGCTCCAGCTGAGGACCAAGAGCATGGAGGTCTTCTCCCCTCAGGTGAGTGGGATGGGACACAGGGAGAAGGGGACACGGGTAGGACATGAAGTAGGACAGGATGCAGGTGGGATGGGACATGGGACACAAGATGGGATTGCAGGAGGAACAGATGATGTAATGAGATGCCGGAGGGTGGGACATATGAAATGATGTAGGAGGGATGGGACAGGGATGGGGCATAGGAGGGATGAGATGCAGGAGGGAAAGGTTGCAGGTGGGATGGGACATGGGATGAAACAGAGGTCAAATGGGATGCACGAGGGACAGGACAGGGAATGGGGTGCAGTGGAAATGGTAGGTGTTGCAGGCAGTATGGGATGCAGACAGAATGGAACACAGGATGTGGGCAGGGTAGTGATGGGCACATGGGACCTGGGCAATGGTGGGGACCTGGTGGGGGCATGGCCAGCATGGCTCTGTGCCACCCCTGCCCTGTCCCTCCCAGCTGCAGGAACGCTATCCAGACCAGCCCATGGAGCTGCACCTCTGGGCCCGCCAGCAGCCCCTGCTCTCCTGCCATCCTGATGCCTTGCACGGGACCCTCTTCAGCTCTGCCGAGGCCTTCGTGGTGCTGCCCAACGCCACCCGTGTCCCTGCCTTTCTGCTGAACATCGTGAGTGGCTACTGCTGCCGCGGCTCAGGGAGCCAGGGGACCCCAAAGGACTCGGCTGGGGCTGCTGTGCCTGTGCTCCTGGCTGGGGCCATGCTGGGTGGTACTGGGGCATACAGGGGCCATGCTGGGGGATGCTGGGGGATGCTGGGGGATGCTGGGCTGCAGGCTCTGCCCTGGTCTCTCCAATGTCTCTTCCTGCTGCAGGATGCCAACGTGACGGGGAAGCCGACGATCACCAGGAACAGACTTGGGGGCACTGTGAGACTGACAGGGTTAGTGCCTGACCCTGAGCTGGGTCTGAGCTCCCCCAGGACATAACTGGAGAGCTCCCCCATTCCCCACCTCTGTCCATTTGCCTCCCTGACTCCCATATTGCCTGTGTATGGCCTGCTCAGACCCCATCCCGCCCCCAGTTCATATCTGTGCCACTGCCCTGGCAGTAGGTCCTCAGCTGGACTCGTTCTGCTGGGGTCCTGGTCCCCCCATGGAGCTCAGCCTGTCCCTACCCTGGGATGGGACAGTCCCCATCCCTGTGTCTGGGTCTGACCCTGATCTTGTCCTACAGGCTCCATGTAACACAAGTGGCATCAAACGTGGGCCCAGTGGAGGTGAGTGGCTGCACCAGGGAAGCCAAAGGGAGCCTTGGATTCCACATCACCTTGGAGGAAATCTGGGGTGCTGTGGACCCCATGCATGGCAAGTCTGGCAGGGGACTGAGCCCTGCCTGCAGCATGGACCCCTCTACCTGTGCTGTGCTGGGCTCAGGGCCTGCCTGTCCCACAGGTGAAGCGTCTGGAGACCCTGCTGAAGTTTGGGCTGTGGCTTTTTGGGGTTCCCCGGGCAAACAGTAAGTGCTATCCCATCCTGTCCCCATCCTCCCGCAGCTGCACCAGGGCCATGCCCTGCTAAGACTTTGTCTCCCCACAGAGTGGCTCCAGGCTGGCATCCCCCTGCCACTCCCACATGGCCTCAGCCTGCTCAGACCCCGGCTCTCATTGCAGCAGGTGGGTGCCACCACTGTCCCTTTACCCTAGGGTTCCCCACGTCCCCCATACCCCCTCTCTCACCCTGACTCCCTACAGGGCTTCGTGCTCATCGCCACGGACCTGCAGTACGAGCCATGAGACCACCTGCCTCGTGGGAACCCGCCAGCCCCCGCCAGTCCTGTCGCCATCACCGTCCTGTTTCCGTCATGCCCCCTTGGCTGGTGGCAAAGCGCCCAGCCGCGGGACCCACGGACCCCCATCCTCGGCAGGGATTAAAGCGGGAGCGTAGCTCAGCCCTGTGTGCTGTGGGGTGTCTCGGGGAGCCCCCTCACCCCGTCTCCCGGGCAGGGTCCCATTCCCAACTCCCCGACGGGGCATCGCTGTGTCCTGTGCTGCGAGGGGCTCTGGCTGTGCCGTGCTGGGGTCCGTCCCCTGTGGGGGGCTCCGGCCGGCTGGGGACGGGGCTAGTGGCCCTCGGGGACCGGGGTTCCCTCCAGTCCTCGCGGCTCTGTTGGTCATGGGGGTCCCTGTGCTGCCGCTCCCCGCAGCCGCTGCGGCCGCAGCTCCGCGGCAGCTCCTCCCGCTGCCCACGGGATGGTGCTCGTGTCCGCGGGCTCCCACCGCGTCCCGCCGGCCCACGGAGCCGCCAAGCCCGGCCGCTGCCCCCCCGCTCCGGGGCTGCCCCGGAAAGGACAGGGGAGGCCGGGCTGGGGAAGGCTGAGCCGGGAGCGTCCTGCCGTCATAGAGATGTGGGGTGGCTCGGCGTTCCCCATGTTTGTGACATCCCAAAAAAGGCCGAGCGTTTGTGCGGTCCAAACCGTGCTGGAATGAGCCTCGCACAAAGGGAAGGTGCTCCTTTGAAGGGTAGCCCCGGGAATGCGGGGGTTTGTGGGCTCCAGTGAGGTTGTGAGTCCCCTGCCCTCCTCCTCCCGACATGACAATGTGTGCTGAGCCCATGTCCCCAGAACCAGCACCCCCAGCCCAGCTAAGAGCCTGCCCTGAGCTCTCCTGTCCCCATCACCCCTTAGTGCCACACCATCCCTCTGGACCACAGCAAACTGTCCTTGGATCACCCCAACCCTTCCCTAGGCAGGGAGAGGACCTCATTCCCATCCATCCATCCATCCATCCATCCATCCATCCATCCATCCATCCATCCATCCATTCCTCCATCCCTCCATCCCATTGAAGCCAACTCCTTTGGGCCCAAAGACTCCCGAATTCCCAACGATTGCAAAGACCACAGCACCACCAGCAGCTCGAATGACAAATTTATTTGTGGATTCACCTCCACCTGCAAACCGAAGCGTTCAATGGGCTAATGCTAATCCTCGTGCTCCCCATGCGGGACCTGAGCGGGTCCGACATGAGGAGCGCGAGTCCGTGCTCAGTGGCCAAGTGAGCCCTCCTGGAACCTCCGGTTCTCCCCTCACCTCCATCCCAGCTTGGCCTCTGCAGGGAGCACGGTCCCACACATAAATACGGACAGACAAGATAACAAAAATAGCATTAATAGTATTCACAAATGAATTAAAAACTACTCGTATATGTACAGCAGAGCGCGGGCAGTATGTACACGGACAAGCTGTGGACAGCTGTGTCTGCCCGCAGTGGGCTCCGAAGGATGAGGGCGTTTATTCTGGAAGCTAATTTCAGCTCAAAGCCCGGAGGTTCCCTGCTCCAGCAGCAGGAGCAGCGTGGGAATGAGGGGGAGGGAAGCCAGACACCTCAGTTACTGCATGCAGCCATCACAGCCACGCATGGGCACAGGGATCTGCCTGCACTATGGGACTGGGAACGTGGGGAACAGCAGTGGAAAGGCCAACAGCTCCTATTGTCCCCAAAGAGGCTCCCCAGAGGTGGAGATGGCTCTCAGCCAGTGCCAGCCCTCACTTCCATCTCCCCTGGGCTTGCTTCCCTGCTTGTCTCATGAATCAGCTGCTCCCTGGGCATTGCCACCTCTGTGAAGGTGCTTCCCCTGACCCTTCCAATCCCCAGCTCTGGACCACAGCCCCAGCTCTCTGCAAAGCCCTTTGTGCCAGGAACAAGCACTCTCCCCCTCTTCTGCCGCCTTCACCAGCCCAGAACAGGCTGGGAAGGGATGAGCACTGTCCCACAGCCATCTACATTTGGAGTGAGGAGAAGGAAGAGGACAAAGAACCCTTCAAACCATGCACAGCCCTGGGCCTGGCACACCATCCTCATCTGGGACAGGCCGCAGCTCCCAGCAACTGAGTATGTGAGGAGAAGCAAATTCTGACCAAGGGCAGAGCACCTCACCTCAGGCCTCCGCCTCCTCCTCTTGCTCCCCCTGCCACAGGGATAAGCTCTGACTGGAGAAGCAAGAACAGGATAGGGATGCTGCAGGGAAGCTCCATTCCGCTGGGCAGCCGGCCTCTTCCTGGTGCCTGAGCGTGCCAGAGACGGGGGCACGGAGCCTGACCCTTGCTCTGGCTGGGGAACTTTATATTAGTGACACATCTACACACACGCACGCACTCACACATGCAAAAATAAGTCTGTTTATTCTCTTCCAAATTATTTGGAGAACCCTGCAGGGCTGGGACACCTTCTAGCCTGTGGCCCACCCCCCCACCCCCAGCTGCCTGGATCTCCCCAGCGCTGGGAGCTGGTGGCTGAAGTGCTGCATTGGCCTCAGCGCCTTTAAAACACAACGGAACAGTAAATAAGACGGGCTACAATAAAAGGAGCTGGTGGCACCAGGGAGAAAACTCCGTGGAGCAGGGTGCTCGGCCGGGATGGAGGGGCTGCCCCCTGTGCCGGTGACGGTGCTCGGGAGTGTAGTGGATGTGGTGGTGAAGGCGCAGCCGTCCTCGCTACGGGGGGCTCGGCGGCAGCTCACTTGCGGCTCAGCAGGGATCCCAGCAGAAGCACACCGGCCACCGTCGCCCCAGTCAGGAGCCATTTGTTGAAGGTCTCCTGGCCTTTTCTCATCTCGGCAGCAGCATCGTTCCCATAGAGGTCCACAAAGCGCTCCTGTGGAAAGAGGAGAGTGGTGAGCACAGGGGTGTGAGTGGAGCAGAGGGAAGGGCTGGCAGGAAAGCGGTGGTGGGGACCGGGCAGATGACAGATGCCTTGTGCTTCCTCGCTCTGAATCATGCGCACAGGGCAAGGGGAGAAGCACGGTCATGAGAGAGAGGATGCCAGAAAGGATTTGTGAGGAGAACACCACGCGGGCAGGGCAGGGGATGCATCACGTGCTCTTGGCTCTCTAAAATTAGCATCCAAGTGTGATAGAAATCATTGCAGTGGGAACCCGCTGGGCTCCATTCCCTGGCTGAGGCCTGTGGAAGCAGCATCAGGGCTGGTGCCCATGGCTGCGAAAGCCCACACCGTGCATCCCTCAAGTGATTTTGTGTCCACAGTGGAGCCTCCCACCTCCCACCTCCCACTCCCACATCCTGGCCCTCACAGGTTACTCCACAACACGAGCTGGATTTCACGAATCCCTGCGGCGAAGGCAGACATTGGGTCGCCAAGCTACTGCCTTCCCACGGCTTCAGGAGAGCAGGCCAAGCACGAGGCTTGGCCAGGAATGCAGTCACTCCGGCCTGGCTCGTCCGAGCCGGCTGCCTCCAGCAGCAGCAGGAGCTGGGAAGACCTCAGCTCATGGTAAGGAGAGTTGTTGGGGTCCCTGAGCCGCACACGGCAGGGCAGGAGGGGTCCCTGGGCAGGCAGCAGGGAAACACGTGGCCCAGGATCTCTCAGGTTTATCAGGGCTGAGCAGGAGGCTCAGGGCTGGATGGAGAGGAAGCTGCGAGCTCCAGACTCAGGGATCGCCAGCAGCTCAGCGTCAGCAGGGGCTGGATGCTGTCGCACCTTGAGCCCATCTTCCCAGCAAGATCCCCTGTTTCCTGATAAGTGAATGCAGTTCCAGTAACCCGGCTGCTCTGGGAAAGCAGAGATAAGCCCGGCTGACGCTGTCACACCTCAGCACGGCCTCTGCGCAGGCGGGGGGAGCATTCCTGCCTGCCTGCTCTGCCAGCACTCTGCCTCCCACACCTGCCCACAGCCTGTGGCCGCAGGACTGCGGGGGTTTGGTGCCCAGGTCATGGCTGGCATCCAGGTGCCTCTCTTCCATGGAACATGGTGCCAAGTCTCCCAGCTTGCGTCAAACAGCCCCAGGATGGTCACAGCTTGTGGGGTATCTCCTCACCTTGCCACATACCTATGACTGAGCTCAGACACGGTTTTTCAAAGCAGGGTGTGCAGCAGACATGCACACTTACTCCCAGGGAGCTGGGCTGTGTCCCTCTCCATGGCCACAGGGCTCCCCACCACAGGGGACCCAGTCCTTGATAAGCTTTGCACCTCAGCACCCGCCTCTGCCACCAAAGCTCTTCTCCATCTCCCACCAGACACCTCCCCCAGCTGCCTTCCACACCCCATGACCATGAGGAGGTACTCACAGACGCAAAGGCAGAGTGTTGGGACACAGGGACTTTGCTAACTCACCCTGGAGCATGTCACTGCTGCCACCTCACTTAAGAGTCCTCTTCAGGGATATGACACTCATCCCCATGACTCCCACCACCTACACAGAGTAGCAGAATGCAGCTCACTTCCCACCGTGCCTGCCAGCTGGCACGGGATTTGTGGAGGTCTTGTGCTGTGTCCTGGCCCTGCAGGAATGGGAAGGATGGAGCTCACAGGCAGATGCTGTCCAGGGAGAAAGGTGAGGGCTGCTGCCAGTCCACTCACCCAGGAAACAGTGAGTGATGTGCTGCAGGAGAGGGACAGGAGCAAAGCCCAAACCCAAGAAGGAGATATTTTAAATTCTGGCACAGGAAATCCCTCTGCTGATAGGTGGTGATGAGTACGGAGCTGTGACAGGGCATGGCAGTGGCAGCAAACTGAGAGCAGGCTGGCAGGGATGGAGGGCACAGGGAACTGGGGCAGAAGGCACCTATCCAAAAAACACCACCCCTACAACATTTGTCCGGGGAGATTTAGGTTGGATGTTAGAAAAAGGTTCTTCACCAGGAGGCTGGTTGGGCATTGGAACTGGCTCCCCAGGGCAGTGGTCATGGCACTAAGCCTGAACCAGAGTTCAAGGAGGGTTTGGACCACACTCTCAGGCACATGGTGGGATTGCTGGGCTGTCCTGTGCATGGCCAGGAGTTGGACTTGATGATCCTTGCAGGTCTCTTCCAACTCAGCATATGTTTTGATCTCTCAGTGCCAGGGCCCTCGCTCCAGCGATGGTCCTTCCCTTGGACACACATCCCAGCCACTTGGTCACAGCATCTGAGGCTGCAGAATGCTCAGTTGGAGGAAGACAGCAGCATCCTTGTGATGTATTCCCCAGAAGATCTGCTTTCCTCAGGGATTCAGTAGGACCTGTCCCACTCAAGAGTCCCACACATCTCCACAGGCTCCTCCTGACCCACAGCAGGGACATCCTCACTATGGAAAGCTGCAGTGTTGGACAGGGCCACACATCCACCCAGCCTCTCCGTGGGGCAGGCACCAGGAGAGGCCCCCCCAGCAGGGCAGGGAGCCAAGCAGGGCTGGCAGCCGGTTCTCCATGCTGCTTTTTCCATGGCATGTGCTGCCGAGCTTGGGGAAAGGCAGTTCCAAGAAGCCCTTGCTTCCAAGAAAAGGAAATGTTTGCTGAAGGAGAGATAAATGGCGCACAGTGAACGCAGAGCTATCGGGTGCTACAGGCGGAGAGGAGCACAGCCAGAGCCCAGGCAGGGAGGGGACATGAGCCCCTCTCCTTCCCTTGGGAAGGGAGCAGCAGCTGCTGGAGCTGCAGCTGGGGGCTGTAGGGGACCTGAGGAGAGTGCCTTGCCCTTCCCCGGGGAAACCACCCTAGGAGCTGTGATAGCTCAGCCTCTGCACAACCCAGATGTGTCCCCTGGGAACCAGATCCCAGACCAGAGGGAGTGGGAAAACAGGCAGGAATGTCCTCCCTGCCCATGCTGGGGCCGGGTTGAAGGTTAGGGAAAGGCAGCTTGCTCTGTTCCCACACCATCCCGGGCCTCGGCCGTTCCACACCTGAAGCCCAGCACTCCCAGGACTGATCCTGACCTCTCTGGCCTGGTGTTTGGATCTCAGGCTTGCCCAGACATGTCCAGATATTTCTGGCCTCCTCCAGTCACCTTTATCTGAGAGGAAATATTTGGAATTCCTGAGTTGATCACAAGGACTGTGGTAGCAACAGCACGTCAGTGTCTCAATCCATGGGCCTCTTCCACCCAGAGGACAGGCTGTTCCATCAGAACGCTCGTCACATCCCCTTCCCCACCCCGGGTGACTGACACGTCCGAGAGGAGGATGCTCCAGAGCAGGCAATGAGGAAGCAGAGATCTTTTTCCTATGCAAGAGGCAATCCCCTGCCTTTGCCTCTCCTCTCCAGAGCTGGCGAAGGAATCCACATTTTCTTGTTGGAGCCTAAAACATCACCTGCTGGAGGAGTTGGGGCAGGGCGTGCTTCCCCCTGCTGCACATGCTGCTTGCAGGAGGCAGAGAACCTGGAGGGTCAGGCTCCACCACCCCCCAGAGCTGGGGCAGAGGTTCTGCAGTGCCAAAGGTTCTCTGGACACTCACAGAGCCCTAAACGACAACCCACTGCTGCATTTAAACACTGCCCAGTGCCCACACACAGCCCTGTGGCAAAAAGGCAAGAGGAGCGGGTCTGACCTGAAATGCTCTGCCTCAGGTGGGAGAGAAGACTAAAGAAACACGACTTCTGGCTGAGACACTACTCACATCCTAGCCTGGGAAGGGGAACACCTAAAATTTGAGGCTCTCATTTGTTTGGTTGGTTTCATTCACCAGTGCTGCCCATGCGGAAGGGAGAACAGTTGCTGGATCCCATTCAGGGTGAGCAGAGCAGGTTCCTCTTTCAAGATAAGCCCCAGCACTTGGGGAAAGAGGATTCGGTGACACTGAGCCATGAGGGCAGGTGAAGGAAGCAGATGTGGGCAATAAACTCCCATCTGGCCTCTGGTGAGGCAGGAGAGCAGAGAGAGGAGGGCTGTGGCAGTTTGGGGCTCAAAGCTTACCCTCCACAAGGGGGTGAGGGGCATGGAGGTCACTGAGATACCAGGACAGAGCTCTGAAAACCAGCAGAGAAGAGCCAGGCACTACTGGGAGTATCCAGGTGAACTTGATCAAACTTTGACATGGAGACTTGGACTCCAGCAGGAGCTTTGGAGCTTCCCCACTGCTCCGATACCCAGCCAGCCCAGTGAGACAGATACCCCCAGCACCCACCTCAGCATGCACAACAGCCTTTCCAACCCAAGGATCCCGATGTGTTTTAGCAAAAATAATCTGGTTCCCCAGAACCTCCTGTGGGATAAGTCAGCATTGTTCCCAGATGGATCAACAGAGCTATGGGGAGGTTAAATGCCTTTCCCAGAGCTGTGTGCGAGCCAGCAGCATGAGCCACAGCATCTGACTCCCAACCCAGGCATTCTCATCACGAGGCAATGTTTCCCTTGAAAACAAGGCTGTTTCTGTTTTACCTTCCCCGTAAGTACAGCTGTGTTCCTGCTCAGAGGTCTAACAGCAACCGCCGGCCGGGAGCAGAGTCATCTGGATGACCAGACATTTGTTAATGAGATGCTGGGAACAGTTTTATGCTGAGCAGCAAGACAAGGAGGGAAAAAGAAAGGCAGCAGCTCAGCACAGACCACAACAAAGCCCTGCATCGGCAGCAACCTGCTCCCAGAGCCCCTTTGGGCTGCCAGCTCACCACATGGGGCTGGCATATGTGAACCTGGAGGTGAAGCACAGGGGAGAAAAGGCAGCTGAGAGCTTTAAGTATAAAAGAAAACATAAGTATTCCCAAAGGCTACCACGGGGATCCTGTAAACATGGCTCTGTGGGTCCCTTTGTGATATGAATGGAAGAGACATCCTAGAGGTTCTCCCTCTGTCCTTCCCCTGATGCTGTATCCACATGTGGCCCTCACCACTCCCAGCCCTGAAAGGAGGGCAGCAGGGACCGAGTGGGACTGCAGAGGTCACAGGGCTGCCTGCAGTGCTGGGCAGTGGAGGTCAAGGGGAGCACCTGACTCAGGAGCATGGCAAGGGAACCTGCCATCCAAGGCAGGTCTGACCTTCCCCAGAGAAACACAGATCCTAGAATGGTTAGAGGGGACCTTAAGGATCATCTAATTCCAATCCCCCTTCCATGGGCACAGAAGATCTGCAGGTTCACCCCACTGGTCCCCACCAGCAACCCCAGGCAGGCTCAGAATGGGGTGGGGAAGGGGCTCTGGGACACAGAGAGAGGAAGGGGCTCTGGGGACAGCAGCTGCAGGTGCAAATACTCCAGAGACGCAGCTCTAACTGTTATGCAAATGGTGACCTCCAGGGAAGCAGCTGCTGATCTCCATGACAATGGCAGGGAATGCCACCCACCCACCAGCCTCTCCTGCCTTTCCTGCCCTTGGAGCTGGTGCTGGGGTGTTGTGGACCCTGGGGTGCTGGCCCTCCCCAAATCCCAGGGCATTCATTGAAACCTGTGACTGGGAAGGAGGCAGCCATAAATTCAAAAGAATCAATTAAATAAGAACATCCCCTCTTCTTTCTCTTCTCACTCGGGCTTTGCTGTGGGACTGCAGCTTGGGGGTCTGGCAGGGAGGCTGTCCCTTGGGCCAAAGCCCAACAGACCTGCGGGGCTCCAGCCTAGCCCAGGCCAGAGCCAGCTCTTTTCTAACCAGAAACAAACCCTCACTAGCACATTCCAGCCCTAATCCTTGCCGCGGCAGCCTTCTGTCAAACTGGTTTCATCACCGGCTCCAGGGAACCTGCAATAACCCCACACCATTCAGCACAATTTCAGTGTTTTCCAAATACATGAAAGAGGCTACGGTGACAGCTGTAACCCTCGTCCCTGCCCCGGGAGACTGCTGTGCACAGCACGAGATGGAGAGCCGGGAATTGCGCTCTCCGTTCCAGAAATCTGCTGAAACATTCATGTGTATTAAAGCCGGAGACGATGTGAATGACTAATCCACTTGCATCCATCTTTCATCAGTGTTCCTCCCAGAGCTAACCAGGCTGAGGGTTCCCGAAGGTGCCACAGCCCTGGCCAGCACCAGGCCCTAGCCGGCACCGGGCCGCTCGGCAGGGCTGGCGAGGATGGGAGGAGACACGGCTCTGGTACAAAGGCACAGTGAAGAACACATTGGCTGAGCCGGATCCACTCAAGAGATTAGCACCTGCTGGGAATGGGATTGTTTTCCAAAGGGCATTAAGTGGAATAGTCGGAGGAAAGACGGTCTCTCTGATGCTTCTCCCCACCGGACAGATGGTGTCTGAGCCCCGCAGCAGAGCAGCCTTTGTGCGAGGGGCGCGCTCGGGGGGCAGGGAAGGCTCCTGCTTTCATGTCCCGGTTATCTGCCGCCCGCGGGGCCGGGGAGCAGAGGCCCGTGGCCAGCTTGCTGTGCCGAACAGCACCTCAGCAGGGCCACTGGCACCCAGGGAACAGAGCTCAATTTTCACCTTGTCATTGCTCTTCCTGGACGTCAGAGCTCCTGTGCAATCGTGCCCTTGTGTAACCGTGGGGAAACCTGTGCCGGGGAGACGTGCCATGCTCACGTGTGCCCGGCTGCTGAGCCACGTTCCCTCCTGCCAGGGGATGAGTGGGCGATGCTGACAGCTCTTTCTGGTCCTCACCCGCACAGTGAGCCTCACCAAACCCACCCCACAGGGAACATTGGTGTTACCAGGGCTCAAGGGAGCCAGGCTGGGTGCAGGGATGGTGCCCAGAGGAGACGGATCCTGTGGAAGAGCTGCCTGGCTCTCCTGCCTCAGCCACTCGTTCCACCAGCATCCTGGAGGAGCGACAGCCAAGCTGCACCACTTCCCACTTCAGCCCCGGCACCTCACGAGGCTGCTGTAATTCTTACATGCCACTTGAATGAAAAAGGGGAAAGGGTGGAGGTGCAGGAAGAGGAGGAAGATGTGCTCATTCTGTTTTCACTTCCTGTTAGTTCCATGAAATCTCAAATTATTCAAGCCACAAAGTCCCTTTTAGCAAAATCCTTGCTGACTTGAGGGCAGGAAGCACAGTAGGCAGCTGATGCAGCAAACGTTGAGAGAGAGCAGTGCAGCATGAGAAGGAGACTTTGTGCTCTGCCCTGGGCTCCTCCATGCATGTTGCTGCATGAAATAATCACTGGCTGGTGCACTGGAAGCTTCTAAATGAGGTCAGTTGCTCTATTAAAAGACATTAGCTCTCCAGCAAGTTTAATACACTGGTGAGCCATACAAGTATAGGATGAAGGCACTTGCAACACTCCATGATGGCTGATTTACAGGTAGCAACACCTCATTTTCTCCATATATAAGTCATATGTCACCCAGGCACTACCCAGGGCCACACACACACACACAGCACCCACATCCCAGCCCAAACCCTGAGCCAGCTCACCACAAGGCACACACAGAGAGTAATGCCACGTACTGCCACCAGACGTGCTCCCTGCACAACACTGGCAGTGTCCCCAGTCTTCCACAGCTTCAATGGTGGCACAAACCAGAGAGCTGGGCAAATGGGACTGGTACTGTTCAGAGAAGCAATGCAGACAGCTGTCCTGCCCCACCTCATCATGGTACTAGCTGCATTCAAACCAAACCAGCTCCATGCCAGCCTAGACCTCTTCTCTGAGCTTCACAAAGAGCCCTTCATCCTCGAGCAGAGAAGAAAACCCTTCCGTGCTCCCTCAGGAAGCAGCCAGTTCCAGCAGCTCCCTTTCGAATCCTACCCCAGGAACCAGGTCAGTGCACGGCTCTTCCCATAGGTCCCTCGCACAGTCCCGGCGTGAACAGCCCCAGCTCCTGCTCCAAGCCCTGCCTGCTGCCAGCATGTCACATTTTGGAGTATTTGATTTCACTCTTAAGAGCACCTGTCTGGCAGCGGTACAGGCAGGGAGAACCTGCCTGCTCTTTGTTCTTGGCCAGGCAGAGCACAGAGCAGGACACCTGCCTCGGTTTCTCTCTGAGCTCAGGTGCAGGGCTATGAGCAGGGGAACTCTGGGTCCATCCTAGATCAGGAATGGGGGCTGAAAGGCTAAGTCCAGCCCTGCTCCCACTGGAGGCTCCTCATCTCCAGGGCTCATCTCCCCAAGCAGGATACTGATGCCAGGAGCTAGCTACTAATTGGATCTACTTAAATCAGCAGCTACGTCTGCAGACACAGCTGAAACACAAGCTTGAGCAGGAAGGAGGATAATGCAATAAATTCAAACAGCTCTCCCCAAGGGAATCGCACAACCCCCTGAAACTTCCCTCTTTGCAGATACAGCCCATTACCCTTCCCCGGGCCTGCTGTACCAGTACAGAGGCAAGCAGCAGTCGAAAAAGTAACCAGCCCAAAGCCCCCTGAAACACCAAGCTCCCCCAGCTTCCTGCTCTCAGCAGCAGAGGGAAGGCAGACCAGTTACAGCGCAACATTCAAACAGTCCCTGTGGCCACGGGAGCCTCTCTGGTTAACGCTCTGAATCCCGCTCCTCCCTCGCTACCCCGGAGGCAGGCAGCAGCGCTGAGTGCACTGGGTTTCCCATTAAAGAGATCCTGAGAGACAGCACTGGGCTGGTACACGTGAGCACGTGTCCGAGAGAAGACACGGGCGGCTGGAGAGATGCTGCCTGCACGGAGCTGCAGCGGGCGTTCCCGCCTGCAGGCAGTCCTTCCCAGCACTGTTCAGCCCTCCGATTCTTTTTTTGCTAACTAAATTAAACATGAGGATAAAATAAGCAAAATACCTAAAAATAAAAAATAAACCGAGCATTTCTACAGCACATCTAGGTCACAGCTCCCCAGCATGCGAGTTGTGGCAGCCACGGCTCAGCCCCTTGAGCCTCCCGGGTTCAAAACTGACATCTCTCTTAAAAGGCTGCTCCCGAAACCCACACCTGCTCTCCGGTAAGCCCAGCTGGAGCCATCTGCTAACGGCTCTGCCTCCCAGCAGCCCTCAGCACCCTCGTTCCGCTGGGCTGTTCTGCTGTGGCAGAGAGCAACCCTTCTCCCCACCTGACCACCATGGGTGCCAGCCCGTGCCCGCCCCACTGCCCCCCTCCACGGGTGCACTGTGGGAGAACTCTCCCACGCCTCTGGAATGCATGTTCCCTAACTTGAGCTCTTGGCATCTCAAGGATGATTAGGAGCAGGACTTCAGAGAGATGTTTCACCAAGAACCCCTCCACACATCCTTCCAGGTGAGGAGCAGGGAGGAGCAAATTTCCCTGTCCAAGGTCAGGGCAATAAAGCAAGGAATGCCCTGGCACTGAGGGACTCTGCTTCGCTTTCATGCCTCCACTCTATGCGTTAATCTTTAGTGGCTCAGAACAATAGTGTTTAAGGGCAACATCCCTCCCTTGCGGGAGGGTGGAGCAGGAGAGCAGAGGGTGGAGGACAGTGGCTGCTCTCCTGCCACTGCAAAGCAGAGCCACCCACAGTGAATACCTTCGCTCTGAATCAGCAGGTAGTCAACATCCCGGCTGCTCTGGGGTCCCCAGAAGGGACAGAGCAGCTGCCCCCAGCCCCCTTCTGCCCCCACAGCAGAAGCCACCATTAATCCCTTGCCTCTTGGTTCAGCAGGTCTGCAACACTTCTACAACTGATATCCATCCCTTCCCTTCCCCCAGCTCCTCCTGGGAATACTCTGTCTTTACAGCTAGTAGGGAAAGAGCTGCTAGAGAAATACTCCTTGTAATGTCAAGATGGGACTGTGCCTACAGCCATCAGCTACTTGGTATAAACCAAAGGAAACCAAACCTTCTCAGCTTCAGCAAAGGTCTCAGAGCACCACACCACCATTCAGCTGCACTCAGTGTGTGCCGCAGGCTTGTTGCTGCTCCCGGGGGGAAACCATGTGCACAAACCATACCGGAGCTCCACGGAAATCAGGCACAGCAGCCCAGACACACGGAGAAAGCTGCAGCTTCCACTGGGGAAAAGAGAGCTCCCACCCACCCTTTCTGCTGTGCTGGGACACCCCACTGCTACTGAAGCAGAGAGAGAGCCTGGGCAGCGCTCCAGGGACCCGGCTCCAGAGCCAGAGGGGAGCAGGATGAGCAGGCGGAATGACATTACTGAGAGCAGCTGTGAACACAGAGCAGCAAGAAACAGTTTGTTAATTATTTCACAGGTCTTTTTTTAAATGACACTCAGCTCTTCGGATTAAAGAGCCTCGGAGTGCTTTACGAATCAGAGTTGCCAGTGGCTCCCCTGGGAGTGAAGGAAATGCTATCCCTTTCGCTCAAAGACCCCGGGGTTAAGTGGGCTGCTCTGAGCCACAGCCAGCCACAGGCAGGAGTTTGGCTTTCCAGGCGCCTGCTGTAATCACAGATCTAAGGAACGTAATCAAACTGCACCACACACCAAGAGGCAGCAAGGAAAACAGGCAGGGCCCCAAAGAAGGAGAACGAGTAAAAGGGGTAAAGAGCAAAGCTCTGAAATCAGCCTCTGCATTGCTCTTGGTCAGGAATGCTGCTGTGGGCTGGGCAGGAAGCTGCAGTGGAAGTCATTCCAATGGCATTTCCTGGAGAGCACTGCAGAAAAGCCTCCCAGGTCGAAGGCTGGGTGAGGAGCTGCCAGGGATCTGCATGCTGAGCCCAGATCTCCAGCTGTCAGTGAGGATACAGCTACCTGGGCTGGCTGCTCCAGGCAGGACAGCCTGAGCCAGGACACTGCCGGCAGCTCCCACAGCCAGGGAGGAATACCCAGGACCGTGAAAGGACATGGAGAACTCCACTGGCAGGAGGACAGTACTTTGTTTACCCCATGCAGGTGATGACAATGGGGCTAGCAGCTGCAAGGGATCAAGACTGTAAAAGAATTACAGAGGACAAAGTGCAAAGCAGCAGTACAGCTGAGCACCACAGACCTGGTTGCTCAAAGCCCAATCCAACCTGACCATGAACACTTCCAGGGATGGGGCAGCCACAGCTTCTCTGGGTAACCTGTGCCAGTGCCTCATAAACCTCACAGGGCAGAGAACCTTCCTAATATCCAATCTAACTGCTCCTCTGCTGGAGTCTCTTTAGGCACTGGCAGGGAGCTCTCTCTTCTCCAGGCTGAGCAACCCCAATTCTCTCAGCCTGAGATGAAGCCATAGGATTCATCTTCAAGTCCACAAAGCATGGCCTTGGCTATGCTCAGTCACTTCCACTGAATCAGTTCTGCTGTACATTGACCACCACGTGGAACGGATGGCTGTGATCTCAAACAGGATTAGAAGTGCTGGGGCATCCCCGAAACGCAACCTGTAACACTCAGAATGGCAGATCTCTGGCAAACCACACTCCCAGGAAATGTGGTAGTTGGCAGGGACAGCTTGTGCAGGATACCTGGTACACAAGGTCAAAAAGCATTTTCAAAAAGCTGAGAATCAAAGTCTAACTCTCAACCTGAAACCACTGAGGAGCCTGGAGCCAGAGCACAGGACGAAATCCCAGCTGTGCGCTGTCATATGACACAGGCTGAGTCATTTCCTATCATTCAGAAAAAAAATTTAAAAGATAAAAATGAGTTTGCTATATTGACATCTTCAAAGGGTTTTCCCCAAAGAGAATCACAAGCTTCTAGTCCACTGCAGGGTGACACATGTCCCAGCACACCAAGTCCTGTGTGGCCAGGGTCAACTGAGAACCCAGGAAGCATTGAGCCACCGCAGGAAGTAGTTCATTCTCCATCAGCCTAGTACAGTTTGCTGGGATTCACATATCACAGACTGGTGCTAAATATGCTATTTGCTTTCAGTTCTAGCCTGACACAGCCCCTTCATGTGGGTCCGCACCATATGCCCCACAAACCTCTTGTCTCTATATCTACAGATCTAAGTAACTCCAAGCTCATCCAGAAAACACTCTTTAAATCCCACTCTGAATGTGGATTTAGCCTTGAAGGAAAAGCTGTCATGCACTGGAGGGTCACAGCCAGGCAGGAACTACTGCTTACTTTCTCAAACAGATTAAGCACGGTCAGTACATCTCTGCCTGCCAGACTCTCTCCTGTTCATCCTGTGCTTCCCCCTCCTTCCTTCCCATTCACCAGATTTCTCCCTCCACAACTCCCAAACCCTGCTGGCACCACCATTTCAACTTCACAGCTAGTGGGACCTGGTCCTGGTCAAAGTAACTGGCCTAGGAAAGCCTCCTTTTTGGATGTGACAGCTTGCCAAGGCAGCAGCTCTCTTCTGGCTGGTTATTAAATGTTCCCCTTGGGTTGCTCTTGTTTGTTAGTTTTCCCAGTGCCAGATTGCAGAGCAGAGGGCAAACCAAGGCAGAGCCAGTAAATGTGACAAAACACTTCTATGTTAACGTTATGGAGCAAGAATTACTATTTCCCCTTGCCTCCAAACTTGATTTCTCAAGAGAACTGCTACAGCCCAGCACACAGCAGGCTTCCAAAGGCACCTGCACCCCAAAGCCCTCCTATGCTGCCTTTGTTCCACCGGTGGGGAATGAAACAGAGCTTCCTACACAACTGGGCTGCGCAGCACTTGTTATGGAGCCATGCTCCTTCCCTCTTTTAGAGGGGCTTTCCAGGAAGAGAAGTGCTGCAGTGCTCCAAAACACAAACCACCTGGGCCCTGCCAAGCAGACCTGCCAGAACTTGCATCTCTCTCACCAGGACCTGCCTGCTGCACCTCTCGGGAGTGCTTTGTTTGAATGGGACAGGCTCTAACAGCTCCAATGCATCAAACAGACTCCCTGTGCAAACAGGGCAGCAGTAGAGGGATGGCTCCATCACAGCCAGGGCAGGGTGGCACTCCTCTTGCAGGGAGAGCTGGCAGAAGGCCAGCAGCTTTCTCCCTGCAGCTGGAATCGCGAGAGTGAAGGAAAGCAAAGCATCCCCATGCACACCCCACACGTGAGGCACTCAGGAGCTCTTATGGCCTCTGTCCCTTGGTGTGGAGTGGCATGGCTTCCATTCACATGATGAAAGCTGAGAGTGGAAGAAAGCTTCGGCCAAGATGTCAAATGAGCACTCAGGGTTTGCAACAGGCTGGCAGCAACAACACTGCCCAGTGCCGTTTTTTTGGTGGCTGGTGGTGTGGATTCCCCACACTCTGGCCTTCACCACCCTGCCTGGCTTCCATTCAGCTCGCAGCATAGCCCAGGCAGCGGCACAGCCTGGGCAGGGAAGTTAAAAGCCCAGTTCAAGGTTAGAACAAGAGAGCAAGGCGGTCCCCTGAGTGGGAAACGGCGGTTTTCAAAGAGAGCTGGTAGGCGGGTCAGATAGGAGTCCTGACCCTTCCGCAATCTGTTGAACAAATATTTGTTCCAAACAATTAATTTAGAGACAGACACAAAAAAATTGAAGAGTCTGAATCGTGATGGTTGGGGGTGGGGAAAAGAGGGAGGAGGTGTTTGATTCCCCACAAGCAGGGACCAGTGATTTTCCACCAGTGATTTAATCTAAATCCCCCAGAGAGTTCATTTACAAAAAATCAGATTGCATTATCGCCTAGGTCTCCAGGATACAGCCCAATCCAGTCACTAACAGCAACAGCCACACTAGCTTGGAAACCTCAGTTTGATCACTTAATTCCAAAACTAATCTGAGGCTCTAAAAGCCAAAAGCAGAGGGAGGGGGACTGAACTCTGTATTTGGCCAGGGTTATCTGCAGGATGAGAGAGCTAATGGGCCACATACAGCCAGATGAAATGGCCAGCAGATCCCGGGCTACTAATCGAAACCAAGCTCCTCTCCTTGCTTGAGCAGCCCCACCCAGGCAGTGCCCCAGGGCAGTCACATTCCTGGAATTCTTTCACCCTTCCTGAACTAGCTCCCTCTCCCTGGGTGCACCAGCTCTCCCCTTCATCTCTGGGGTCCCCAGCATTGCTGGCCAGGCACGGGGAGCTGGGGAGAGCCTCTTCTCTGTGAGGCTCAAAGGCTCCTGTCCCCTTCCCAAAATGCTTGGTTCTGCCAATGGACCGTGAGCTGAAGGGGGCCGAGAGGCCTCGGCTCCCAGCAAGGAGGCAATACCCTACTGTTTAGATGCCAGTGCCTGACAGCATGAACTCTTTCCAGTGGGAACCGGTAAAGGTTACACCAGCAGGGAATCACTAAGATGCAGAAGCCAAATGAAAACTCAGACATCTGTAGGTCATATACCTCCCGCCGGCAGTCCCAGGCTGCACGGCTCAGCCGGACCCGGCATTTCAAGAATGCTTCCTGAAGAAATGCTTATTCATGTTAATACCTCACCACTGAGAGCTCCCAGGGTTTGCTGCTGGGGCAGCTGGGAGCACTGCTCCCTGCCAAGGGAAAAGCAGCTGCGGGCTTAGCAGCTCCCCAGCACAGAGGTTGCCTCCACCTCAGCTCTGGCTCCCACCACACCAGCTCAGACAGTCCCAGAAGCCCACCCACCCATCGGGATCTGCTGTGGGATTCACTTCACCGTGAGCAAGGCAAGTGCTGTTTCCAGAATGAAGAAGTAGCTGTTACCTCGGCAAACCACCAGCCAGCCCACCACAACACTGGCTTGGAGAGGAGGAAGCTCCACTCCCTGCTGTTAATGACACCGAGAACATGCCTCAGAGCCAGGGCTCTGCTTGAAGAACAAGCTTGGATGACATTAGATTTCCAAAGGCTCTTGGAAAAACAGGCCTTTTACATTTACATCCAAGGAGAAGGAGAAAAAGCAGGGATGGAGAAAGATGTATCTGAGCACAAACTGTGTCAACACGGTGGGTTGTCCCTCTTGGGACAGTGTTTAGAGCACAGAAGACAAGACCACACACCCCTTTATTCTCCCTGCAAGAGGTAGGACAAGCTCTAGCACAAACATTGCAGGGAGCTGCGCTCCGGTTTGACCGGCCCTGCTGCCAGCCTGGAGCGAGGGAAGGCTTGGGCAGCCAACCCCAGCACAGAGAGGTGTTCTTACCCATCCGCCATTCTCCTGGATCCAGGGATCTAAGTGGTCGGTCAAGTACGTGGTCATCCAAGACACGATGCGTTTCACCAATACCCGCATCTCCTTAACAACGCTCTCCACGCACAAGGCTCCTCCGAAGGAGAAGAAAGCCACGATGCGGCCCCAGTTCACTCCATCGCGGAACAGTTCGTTCACTACCTGCTCAAAGCTCTGATACGCTGTGCTGGGAGTGATGTGGAGCTGGGAAGTGAGGTCGCTGAACGCCCGCCGGTACCTCAGCTCAAACTCATCCCCCGCCTCTCTCAGCGCCTGCCTCACATCGGCTGCTCGACGGATGTCATGGACTTCGAGGCTGCTCTGGTGCACGGTGGCTCCATTCACTATGTGGCTGGTGGCCGCGTGCCAGGAGGGGCTCCCGTTGAGGACCCCGTCCATCTCGTCCTCCTCCCCTGCAAAGTCAGTCCTGTTCTCATCCTCCTCCTCCAGCTGACTCCAGCTGTATCCTTTCTGTGAGAGCTTGTAGGAAACAAAGTCAATCACTAACTCCCGGTTACTGCTGTACATTTTCACACTTGGGACGCCCTCAATGAGTCCATGGTCCAGAGCACAAGCAGATCAGCACTTAGCAGGTCCCGACTCCACTCCTCTTCCTCGCGACCGATGGAAGCATCTGACCTTAGCACAGATGAGGAGAGAGGCACCGAAACGGTTAATGCCACAGCTCTTAGATGCACCCGCGCCATTACCACCGATAGCTTATCGTTACACTGAGATCACCCCGCAGCTCTACGCCGAGGCTCAGGGCCACCAGATTGAAGCTGCACAGAAAACCGACCACAACACCCCCTTCCCAGGAAAGCAGCCCCGAGCCCCGGGGACCCCCCCAGGCTCGTTCCGAGCAGACCCCAGATCTCACCGGGAGCGGGCTGCGCCTGGCAGGCCGGCTGCGGGCCGGGGCGGAGGCGGTTCTTGTTCTGCTGGAGCTTCGGGTCGGCCCGGAACGCGACAGCACCGCCCCCGCCTCGCCCCGCCCGTTAAAGGGCCCGGCGCCCCCGCCCCCCTCCGCCGGCGTTACCCAACGGCCGCAGCCACGACAGCGGGCGGGCAGCGCTACCCAAGGGTCACGGCAGCGCCGGGGCGGCCCGGTTTGACGGTAACCGCAGCCGCCGCCGCCCCGAAGCCCCTCTCTCCTAGCAGGCGGAGAGGATAAACCGCTGAAAAACCGGCGAGCGCTCGTCACCGCGGGAGCCGCCGCACGGCCTTGCGTCCTTACGGGAGCGATTCCAGTCACGGTTAGCGGCGCGTTGCCGCTAGGGCCGGGACGGTGACACGCCGGGCAGCGGCAGGCGGGAGCGCCGCAGGAGGTACCCGGTCCTCCCGGCCACCAGACTGCCCCCCCCCCCCCCACCACCGGAACGCTTCCCCCAGAGCCCCGAACCGCCCCCCCCAGTCACCGGATCGCCCCCCCCAGGTCCCGGACGGCCCCACCGGTCGCCGTACCTGGGGGGCGGGGCCGCGCACGAGGGCCGGCACGGCGCCCGCGCGGCCGACACGCCAGCCAATCAGCGGCCAGGAGGGGCGGGGCCCGGCTGCGGCCTCTCCCTTTGGCTGAGCCGTGCGTCACTCAAGGTTTACCCTGCCCCGCCCCTCACCTCGGCGCCCGACTGAGGGTCCGCGTCCTTCCCGGCTCTGCTGGGCGGGCCCGGCTGGCAGCGACGCCGGAGGTCGCCGGGAGCCCCGCCGGGGCTCGGCCCGCTCAGCAGTCCCCGGACTCTTTCCACATCGCCCGCCGAGCGGCCGGGGGGGTGCGGTAGGGTGGGAGGGGGCAGCAAAGGGGCAGTGCGCATGCGCACGGCGCCTCGAGGCTGGGCGAGGAGCGTCGGTTGGAGTGCGCGGGGCACGGTGCGCACGCGCGAAGGTGCCGGGCGGAGGGCGGAGCTCTGGCGCCCCCTGCCGGCCGCGGCGCTGTCAGCTCGGGCCTCCGCTCTCACCGCGCCCTGCGGGCCCGGCCCTGCCGCTGACACGGCCTCAAAGCCCTCACAGCCGTCCGGGACTAACGTGGGCTGTCTTCTGTCTCCACAGTGCTCGGGGAGCCCGTGGCTGGGTAGTGAGGGGAGGTTTATGCGGGTAGTGCCGAAGCAGTGAAAGCGACTGTGGCAGCAGGGGCCTGCCCCGCCGTTAACAGCTGGCTACCCATCCCTCTGCAAGGCCGCGGGGAAGATTATGCAGCACTTGGGGTCGATAACGCTACTGCCCGAAGGGCACTTTCACCTCACAGCATCGAGGAACCTAGCCGGGCTTACCAGGCGGCGGAAGCCGCCTGTCCCGGGCCCAGCAGTCAGAAGGGCTGATCGCTGAGGAGCAGCGGGTGGAAGCCGGGCAGCGGACACTGATATAGCCGCCATACCGCAGCCCGGCTCCGGTAGGTTCCTGCCTGGCCCCGCGGCCGTACCGGCTGACACTGGCTCCGGGGTCCCGCCCACCAGCCGCTGATAGGCCTCCCAGGACGACACTCAAAGCATCGCCTTTCCTGATTGTGGTCGGATTGGGACTAATGTGTCCCGCGGTGCGTTATGTGAGTTGTGGTTCTGTTCTCGCCCGGTCATTGTGGCGCCGTGCGAGCACGTACTACATTTCCCATCAGGCTTTGCAGGGAGAGCGCAACTGCGCTGCTCGGGGCCTGCTTATCCGGGTCCTCAAGCGGCCCAGCCAATCAGCGCGCCGCAAAGGGGTGTGCCAGGCGCTGATTGGTGGGTTCGGACTGCCGAGCCCGGTTTGAAATCCGTTAACGGCGGCGGCAGAGGCGCCGCGCGGAGTGGCGGCGGCGCTGCTGAGGTGAGTGCGGGGGGACCGGCCGGACGCCCCCGGCCTCGCTCCTCTTTCCCCCACCCGCAGTCCTTCTCTGTATCTGGTCGCTCGCTCGCTCCGGCCGTGGCTGACGCGGCTGTTCCCTAGGCCTACTCCGAGCCCAGGTATTGGTAACGGGGCCGAGGGCTCGGCTGGGAAAAAGAGGCGGAAGGCGGCTCCGGCCGCTCAGCCCGTGGCCGGAGCCGCTATCGCGGCGCTTGGCGGGCGGGCTCGTAACGGAGCCCCGGGGGCTGATTCCGAACGCCTCGTTTTCCGGGGAAGCCGAGCCCGGTGCCCCCGGGCGGCGGCGGGAGGTTCCCGCTGCCCTGGGGGGGATCGCGGTACTGGAGCGCCAGGCGTGTGCCTTACGGTGGGATGGGTGCCTCGGCAGTGAAATAAAGCTCTAAGTTTTTAAACAATCACGAAATCTGATGAAACAGGTAATTTCACAGCGGAAAGCTCTGTAAGTTATTCTCAGTCCAAATCCTGCTTCCCAGGAAAAGGAGGGAAGCAAACCAGGCAAAACCCGGCCCAAGCAACAGAAAAAGCATTAGGGGAGCTGCTATTTTTATGCGGAGCTTTTTAAAGCTAGAGGACCTTCAACTTAATGTAACAATTAGTTGAGGTTATGCTAGCTAAAAATAATTTTATTTTCCTTGAACACCTATTCTTAGAATGTCCCATCTTCATGTCTTCTGAAACTTGTGGGATCTTTTTTAGGGAGCACGAGATGTCAGGGCTGTTTATTTTTGGGATGGGGGCGGGTCTGGGCCGTTAGCAGAGCAAAGGCTGTGCCAGCACTTCACCCCTGCCTTGGCTGCCGGTCGAGGTGGTCTGCGGAGCTTTCTGCGGGCTCAGCTCTCACCTAGAGAGAGTTGAAGGCTTTGTCTCCCAGTTTGAGCATTAAGTGATGGAACAGCAGCGTTCTGGGGGATGGTGAATCCATTGTTGATTCTGTGCTGCGGAAAAGCCTAGTTGAACTTTGAGTAAGGGGCACGAGAGAGGCGGGAGAAGCTGTAGATCCAGAGTGTGTTGGAAGTGTTCACTTAACCCCGCTCAGGGAAAAGCAAGGATGAAGGGTGACTTTCTGAGGCTGTCAGTGTCATGCAGAGGGAGTTCAGGTGAAGGCTTTGTGGTGGGATGGTTCTCACCTGGCTGTTGTGACAGGACTGTAGCTTCAGAGAGGCAATTACATCCCCTTCTAATGCTCCAACTTACATGTTAACCTCTGAAAAGCATCCAAGACCTTTGGATCATTATCCCAATAAAAAGAACAGAAAACTCCCAAGTTGCAGGACATTGAAGAAGCTGCCAGGCTGAATTAAAGCTGCCTGGTTAGTGCAGCATCCTGTATTTAAGTGGCAGCTGGTGTTGAAGCCCAGCAGAAGGCCCTGGAATTGCTGGAGCACATTTCCCTGCAGCTGCCTCAGCCTTGGGGAAGCTTCTCTTGCTCCTTCCTGGTTTCCTGTCTTGGGTTCTGAGGCATGTGGGTCAGCTGCCTTTGTGTTTATCTGCTGATTTAGAATAGCGTCTTGTGTGTCCCTTGTTGTTTATTGTGCTTTCTGATCCTGTTAGGATTTGCCATAAGTAACATCTGTAACTTGTGAAGCTCCAGCGGTGTGTTGTGATAAGGCATCATCTCCAGTTCACCAGGGCCTTATCTATATTGCAAAGTGGCAGCCACAGCTTCTCTGGGCAACCCTTGCCAGAGCCTTACCACCCTTACAGGGAAGAATTTCTCCCTAATATCCAACCTAAATCTCTCCTCTTTTAGTTTGAAGCCATTCCCTCTTGTCCTATTACAACCCTTCTGTGGCCCTATCACTATCCTGTCCTTGCAACTGTCCCACACTCCTCCATTCTCTCTTTCTCTGACCTTGATTTCTCATCTTGGAATGCTGCATCCTATCTCCAACACCATGGCCTGAATGGCTAGGAGGCTTCTTTGTCCAGGCAGATTGTGCTGTTGGCACAAAATTCACAACTACATTGAGACAAACACACTGAACACATCTGTGATGGAATTGTGTCAGTATTTTAAAGCTAATTTGGATTAGAGCGAGGTGTGAAGTTATTCCAAAATACCTATTGCACTTGCTGTTGGATCAGTCTTATTCTGGGGTAGGAATGCCTGTTCCAATTTAGTGTAATCCTTTTTCAAAGCTAACTAATCTAAACCATGCCAAGGCACTCTTCTGGAACGTGCCAAAGTGTAGTTACTCATAAGAAACCTGCTGTCCAGAGGAACCCGCTGCCTATTCCTCCCTGTGGATATGGCTGTGCTGCTCTGGAGGCACGTTTAGGTCAGTGAGAGAGCAGACCTAGAAAGAAAATGAAGATTTTAATTAAGTAGTCATTTTATAGAAGGAATTTGGGGTCTTTTTGCAGGCGAGAAGATCAGATCCTCCTTTCCTGTCTCAGCAGCTCTGCAAACAGGTGAAAGCTGATCCTGCAGAACGGGGGTGAGGGTTCCCCGGCTGGCTCGCTGCAGACACCCGTGTCGACACAGGAGGTGATGGATGTGGGGGAGAGCAAGGTCATGCTTTAAATCCACGCCGAGCTGCGTAGGATTACAGCGTGCCTGTAGTCACGCCTGGGAAATGCACACAGTGCCTGCTAATTAGGGAACGTCCCTATTAATGAGGAAAAATTTCCACGCCTCCCTTCCGGTGGACGAATGCTGCGGTGAAGAGAAAGAATTATGGATTGAGATAAATGTGGTTGTACTGTCAAAATCACAGCCGAGTGTTTTAAAATGCCTGCAGGGAGTGGGCAGCGGGTGTTGGGCTGTGCTTGGTAGAGCCTGTTGGCATTGCAGATGCCTCGTGGTGGGCACAGGAGCGATAAATCACCGGAGCATTCCTGGCTGATCCCTGTCCCAGCCCGAGTCGGTGGGTGGAGGAGCAGGATGCCTCTCAGTGAACTGCTGCTTCACCGTCAGTCCTGTTCTGGGCAGGACTTGGAGGATATGTAGGGATTTGAGAAGCAGATGCCATGAGTTCATCTGACTGAAATGAACTTTCTGGACTGCAGTCACAATAAGTTTTATCTCCCTGTTGTCTCTTTCAGGAAACAGAGTATGAAACTGAGGCAGTGATACAATCCTTTTCTTGACTAGTCTCTTCTGTCTGGGATAGAGGGGATAGAGAAGGGGTCAGCAATGAGGTCGATGGTGAGGGTGGTGACACTATGGAATATGGGCTCTACTCAGTAAAAAGCTGCAAACTGCAGCAATGTAGCAGTGGGCACAAGTAGCTGTGAAACATGATGCCCAGAGCTCTGACTCTGACTGGAGAGGGTGAGGGGAGAATGCAGATGACGCATTTGATTTTTAAAAAAGTCTAAAGTGTTGACAGAAATTCTATCTTGATTAAGGGCAGTAGGAAAGCATTTGATTCCAGCCGTGTCTCGAGCTCAGTTACAGTTGGTTTTGGCTCTAATTCTTCTGTTTGCCTTCTTTGGGTCCTACCTTGACATCTTCCCAGCCATGTAGCTGGTGCTTCTCTAATGACATTCTTGCCTTTAACTATCACAGTTCTGTTCTGGGGAGCTGGAGGCTTCTCAGCGCACCCATCCTTGGGGGCCAGTGGTTGTGACCAACATGGTACCCCCTAAACACTGCTTTGCTTTACTCTTGACCATTTTCTTACATATTGAGGAACACCATCTGGGTTTTGAACCATGTGTGGTCTGCCTAGACAGATGGTTTAGGGCTGAGGCTCTGTGGGTTAGGAATATGCTGCTTTGGAATTGCTTGGGTTCATAAAAGCAAAGTTCAGGTGATTTCCTTGGGGACTGTTTTATAACATCCTCGTGGGCTTTGCCTCACAGCTGTTCAAGGCATCACAAAAGCACCTTTGCAAGAATGTTTTGTATCATTTCAGGGTTTATAACTTTGTCACTGGCTTTATTCCTGTTCTGTTGAGTTTAATATCACCTGTTGACACAGGGACTCCTCTTGCTGTCAGTGCTTCATTAATTAACTGCAGGGACTGTTTGACATGGGTCACAGTGCTCAGTTTGTTTATAGCCTGGCCAGCCTTGGGCTAGTGCTAAGGAATGCAAGAGGGCCTGACACTTCCCTCCTTCTGACTGTTTGCCCAGTAATAATGTTCTACAGAACCCTCTTCCTGCTTTGAAAATCAAGTTATTATATAGAAGAGCACCTTTGTGTTATTAGTTCTTGTTTGTAGCCCTTCAGAGAGAGAGAGGCTGTGCATTGCAGTGCTCTGGAGTGAATCTCATCAGGTTTGTAAATCTTGTAAGGGTAAGAACTCTTCTTTGTGCATGGTGAGGGAAGAAAGTGCAAATCAATCACTCTCTGGAAAAGCTTTATAATTTACTCCTTAAAAAAATACAATTCTAGCACATATAGGTACCAAAAAAATCCTGTCAAAACTTGATCTTTCTGACAGTTTTGAACCTGCAAATGTCTACAGTGGTGAAATATCCTTAGCTTTGCAGATCAGCAGTAGAATAAAACTCTACATTGCTAATGAGGGGTTCTGCCCAAAGGTGTGAGGTGCAAGAAGGAGGGATGTACCAAAGGCTGTCCTAGTGCCTGTCCCTAGAAACTCTGCAGAGGAAGAGAGGTGCAGGATGATTCCACTGATTCCCTGTTGTTGTCTAAAGGGCTGTAGCAGTGCAGACAGAAGACTCTTGGGGACAGTGTGACTGTGAAGATGTCTAAGCCAGAATCCCGTTATTCTTTTGATGTCCCAAACATCTGCATCGATTTTGCAACTCTGAATGAGGATGATGTGCACAATGCAGACTCCTGGTTTGGTAAGTTGCTTCCAACTCCTTGAGTTGTTTCCTCTTTGGATGACACCTTAGTGTGATCATTGTTTGGGGCCTGGCTTCTGTGCCATTTAATCATGATGTTAACTGCATCATTCATCATGCATGGGGTTTCTTTTGTTTTGGTTTTTTGTATTTAATTTTTGTCATCTGTAACTTGCCTTTGTTAACCTCATAATAATGATATTCTGGGGTATTGTTAACAATTCCTAACAGTGTGTATAGTGAAAGTTTTCTCTCCTTACAGATGAAAAAGCCAATCTGGAGAATGTCCCTCCTTCAGAAAATCTGTCAAAGGTCTCACACTGCAGCCCTGCTATTTCAAAGCCTGATGTTATTCTGTCTTCTGTCCCATCACAAGAAGTAGCAAAGAGTAAGCTGGCATGGTGGGGCAGGGAGGGAATAAATTTTACCTGCTTTTCACTGGCAAAATGAAAAGGCCTCTGTCTGGCTTTTGTGGGGCCATCTTCATAAACTCTTATCTGCAAGGTCTCATGTGGTTTTACTTGTTGTTGTTCTGTATATATGTATATAGATGAGCTGACACTTGCCCCTTTCTCAGGTGAAAGCGATGGTGAAGCAGAATGTGCTCAGGGCGACACGGTCCCTCAGAATATTGTTGGGTCCCTGGCAACCTGGAGAGCTGCTGCCCCTGCAGAGGCCCCTCAGAGGTGAAATATTTGTGTTCAGTTTGTACAATGATTGATGATGGTGTAACTAAGCAGGTCCTTGCTCTCAGGATCTGCAGGTCTAAGCTGTTCTTGGGGCATCCTGTGGGGCTGGAGTTCTCCAACATGGAGATCGTGCATTGGGACATCTGATCCTCTGGCTAAGCTGGAGGGGCAGTCTCTAGGGTGGAAATGTAATGCAGTGTCTCACATACTTGTCAAATGAGACTCGGCAGCGCCAGGAGCTTCTGGAATGTGAGGATATCTGAAACTGAGGTGGCTTATAAAGTTTCTTTGTTTATATCTGCCTGACTTGGGCAGAGCTCATTCTTGATATGAATGCAAGCTCTGCATGCTCATATATAGCAAAGAATATTTAGTTTATGAATTGTTAAACTTTAATGAATCATGCTGTGTTTGGATTGTTGTGTTAAACACAATTTGTGTGGTGGAGTTAGGGGATGCACTGACAAAAGTGTGTTATTCAGGTCAGGTATGTCCTCAAATCTGTGGGAAAACTGACCTCTGCTTTCTGTTCTACTCCAGACCGGGCAGGAGACTGGCTACAAAGCAGGGGAAGACCCAGCAGCGCAAGCAGCCAGGCAGAATCAAAGCAAAGGAAACTGCTAATGCCCTGGATAATAAGGAAGATATTCCACCCTTGAAGAAAATGAGACTGTATGTCTTCCAAGTCCTTCTGTTTAGGGCTGGGAAAAGGGAAACATTTTGAAGGGGTTTCCACCTGGCTGAGAAGGTTCTTACAGGAAGATTAGGGGGTGGTGGCTGAACTGGTTCCTGATACTGATTTCATGTACAAGAAATGGCTGTAAATGCTGAAGGAGTTGCTTTGTTTGGAGGTGGAGATGTGAATGAAATAAGCATGGGATTCTTCACCTTCTGATTTCTTACTCAGTGTCTGTCAGCTTTAAATTTGTTTGAACTTACCCATCAGGAAGTCATCAGGCAGTTATTAGCTATGAAAGAGTCACAGCTAAAATATTTCTCAAATTAACCTCTAAAGCATCCTATGGTGATAAGCTGGAGGTCAGGAAATTAAAGTGTGATCTTCAAAACACTGCTGTATCTCAATGATCTACAGTGTACCTCCCTTCTCCAGAAAAGTTCCAAAAACTCAGTAATTCATCTTCCCTTCTGCAGTCTTAGAGTACCAGAGAAACCTGGATGGTCTATACCTGGGCCTGGGGTGAGGTAAGGCCAGCCTGGCATACCTTAGACCCCACCAGGTGTTGGGATGTTATGCATGGTGGTGAGAGCTGCAGGTGGTAATTTATTTAGAACACAGTTAATTCAAGGGGTTTGCCCTAACAACTTTTTCCTCTTAGTTCTGGTAGCAGAGAGAAGGTGACAGAAGCATCCACAAAGAAAGAGCCCCTGCAGGATCCTGACCTCTCCCCAGGGAGAGGGAAAAGCAAACAGACCATGCCCTGCACGCCAACAATGTTGAAGTACGTGGCTTTCTTGTGACTTGTGTGCTAATCACAGTTGATTTAGGTGACAGTCCTGGCTGAGTGTTTTCAGCTTCAACTTAGCATGTGATGGTATCACATTTAGTAAACACTGGGTCAAGGCAGCAATATTAGGATGAAATGTACTTCACCAGCTGAACCTGTGCACAGGAAAGCTTTTGCTTTTCTTTTGAGGAAAAAGTTGTTCTTCCTAATGGATTGAGAATGCACACAGCAGATGGGTCTGCAGAATAGCAGCTAGCTGTGAGATTTCTTGAACAAACAAAACCCGAGCAGATCTCTTCTAAAGAGGATGTTTTTATAACCAGTGATGCTCCTGCAATGAGGCTGGAGATAAGCATGTTTCTTGCACAAACATCTTGCTAATAACCAGGGAAGTAGGAAGGCATATCTTAGTTTTTAATGTGCTTTTGCAGGAGGACCAAACCTTCCAGCAAGCTGAAGAGTACAGAGGAGCAGGAGGTGGAAAAGATGCAGCAGTTGCAGCAGGAGGTTATGGAGCTGCGGAAGAAGAACGAGGAGTCTCTGAAAGCAGCTATTGCTGGAGCAGGTGGGCTCTGCCTGAATTGCCAAATGAAGCTGCATTGGGCTCAGCTGGAAAGTGCTGCACAGAGCTGTGCAAGTACCTTTGAAAACAAGCATTTCAGACTTTGCAATAAATATTAGGAGCCATTTAATGTAGATCAGCCCCTAAACTGCCTGGAAACAGGTGGGTTTGGGTTATGTCATGTTTTGAAATGTTAAAGATGAGCTCTCTAAAAATTTACCTAATTGTTAGAAATGCTTTTTTTTTTTTTTAATTTCCATAAATTCTACCCCATAGCAAAAGGTCCTTACGTGTTCTTTTCCTCTAGGACAACCTGTGAAGAAACCTGTTGGTCAAGTAACAAAGCCAATTGATTTCCACTTCTGCACAGAGAATAGAATTAAACAGAATGTAGAAAACCAGCCTGGCAACGAGTACAAGGAGCTGGATTTTGCAGCAGTCCTGAGGAAGCATCCCCCTTCTCCGGTGAGAGACAGTGTTGCCAGCATTCAGCTTGCTGATTCTTGCCATCATTTCTCTTCTGCTTGTGCAATGCTTGGGCTGATACCCACAGAGAGGTTACCACAGGAGAGGCAGGTGTTGTGCAAATGTGACTGCAGACTTCCTGTGTGTCTGTGTTGCCACAAGACTCCAAAGAAACCTTGTGGAAAAAGGAGCCCTATAATGTCAGATCTTCCAGTCATTCCACTTTGTGCTTTAATCTGCTCGATACAGTTTCCCAATATAACTGGTGCATTTTCAGACTGTTAACACTTGTGCTTAATGTGAGGTGTTATCTTCTTTGCAGTGAGAGGAAGGGACAGATACTGTGCGTCAGTGGGTAAAGGAAATGTCATCAAAGCCTCCTGGCCATAATGACTGTGGTTTTCTGTCTCCAGGTGCGAATGCCAAAGGGACACACTGTCCCCAAACCTTTCAATCTGTCCCAGGGAAACAAAAGAAAACTTGAAGAAGCCACAACAGAATATGTGTCCTTTGCCGAGCAGGTAGAAGCATTCCAAAAACGCACACCCCCTCGTTACCATTTGAGGAGCAGGAAATCTGAGGAGGGTGAGTTCTCCTGGCTGTGTCCACAGACATGGTGGTAGAGCAAGAGATGCTTTGACTACTCTGAGCACGTGGCCTGTGTCTGTTGCAGGCCTTGCCATTAACTGCTGGTCTCTGTGACTTGAATTTGTAGGCTCAGTTTCAAGAAAGCCGATGAAGGCTCAGCTCACACACCCCAAAACACCAGTGCTGCGAACAAAGCAGCGCTTGAGACCTGTCACCTGCAAAACTGCTGCAGAGTTAGAAGCAGAGGAAGTAGAGAAAATTCAACAGTAAGTAAGGGCTTACTCTAGTCCTCCAGGGGATGATTGTACCATACTGGAAATATTTTTCAGGTACCAAAATGTCACTTCTCTGGAATACCCTTTTTGTGTGAAAGAATGAGTAGCATACACCATTGAGGTTCCTTTAGGTTGTTCATAATTCTTTAGTTCTGATTTTAGGGAAGTGAAATATAAACAATTCATTTTTAAGAATGTGCTCTTAGTAGAGCTGATCTTGGGTCGAGTACAACTTAGAATGAGTAAAGCAAACCCAATGTAGCAATGCAGCCTGCATGCACTTCAAAACTTGCCTGTAGGCAAAGGTTTGGATTTCTAGGAAAACAATCCATAAGATTTTCCTCATTAATCTTGCTGTTTTGAAGGCAAAGGAAGAATTGCTAACTATAGCAGCACAATAAATATAATGTACAATTGATGACTGTCTCCATTGTTCCTCCATAGGTACAAATTCAAAGCACGAGAAGTCAATCACAAAATCTTTGAGAGTGGGCCACTCCTGCCCAAGAAACCCCCTGTGAAGAAGCTCACCCAACCCATTGGCTTTCAATTGGAAATAGAAAAAAGGATTCAGGAGCGTGAGAGTAAGAAGCAACAGGAGGAAGAGCGCTTCGAATTCCATTCCAGACCATGTCCCACAAAAATCCTGGAGGATGTTGTGGTAAGAAGCTTTAGTAACACCCAGGCTTGGGAATTGGTGGCAATGAGCTTCAAAATGTTTGTAGCTATGTTGTATTATGTGTTTAATGATCTCAACAAACAGTGTGTGTCATTAGGTAAGAACCGCAGTAGGTACATCCTGTGCTGTCAGGTTGTTTCTCTGAGGCGTTTTCTTGGCACTTGGCCTTGGGTAACTCCTTACTGGCTTTTCTGAACAGGGTGTTCCAGAGAAGAAAGCACTTCCTGTTACAGTCCCCAAATCTCCAGCCTTTACCTTGAGAAGCAGGACCCGTGTGTCTGGCAGAGAGGAAGAAAAGGTAACAGTTAGGATGAGGCTGGAGCCAGGCCCAGTTCTCACTGCAGTGCCTGCTGTGCTTCTGGATGTGGGTGGGATGCTCTGGAGCTGGAAGCCCCTTCCTTCCCTCCTCTGAGCAATTCCTCCAGTGGTTACCTTTGTCTGTGCCATTCACTTGGAACAATCTGGTTATTGCTACTCATTTTGCAGAAACTGAGTTATCATTAAAAATTAAATTATTTAAATGCTAGGGCACTGATGAGGGTTTCTGAGGTGTTGCTGCTATAAATGAGGAAGGTGAACTGCTTAGATTTCTCATCCTTCCGTATTCTGTTACTGAAGGCAGATATTACACATGATCTTTCTTCTCCCTGAGGTGGGGAGCAGGATTCTGAAAGCTTCACATCCTTCTTCCTTTCCTTCTTGTCAAGAAGATATTAAATAATTACAGTCTAATGTGAATGAGTACTAGAATTGAGAGTGGTTTCAAAAAAGGAAGAATTGGGCCTGTGCTTCAGGGTGTCAGTCAACTGGTACTTCTTGGATTCCTGATTTTTGTAGTGTCCACTGTTTGTATGACTCTGCTGTGCCCCTTATTAAAGGACCTTATTCAAAGCTCTTTGTGGCTTTGCTTGCCAGGAGTTGCAGCCTATATAAAAGTGAAAAATCAGATCCTAATGCTAATATCCCTTTAGGAAAAAGAGGAGGTGGCTGTAATCAAAGCTAATCCTATGCCACATTATGGAGTGCCCTTCAAACCCAAAATGCCAGAGCAGAGGCACGTGGAAGTTTGCCCCTTCTCTTTCGATGCACGGGACAGAGAGCGACAAATACAAAAAGAGAAAAAAATAGAAGAACTACAGAAGGAAGAGGTAAGAATTAAAAGCTACCTTGGATTCCACTCGTTCAGTAAAAAGTGTGACAGGATTTGCTGTTGTCTACTAAACTTCCAAGGAAAGGACAAGAAATATTTTGAGTTGTTTATTTCAGGTGCCAAAGTTCAAAGCGCTGCCTCTGCCTTACTTTGACCAAGTTAAACTGCCAGAAAAGAAGGTCAAAACCCCAACTCAGCCTGAACCATTCCATCTGCAGGTGGATGAGCGGGGGGCTGCCAAGCTCCAGAGCTGGAAACAGCAGGTAGGATTAAAAGGATAATGGGAATGACCAGACTTAAACCAGCTGGTGGAGTTGTGGTTGACTAGAGAAACCGTCCTCCTTGAATTGAATCGGTAGCTGAGCTGGAGCAAGGAATTTTTCTGTACTTGGCATGAGACTTGTGCTATAGGTTAAGGATTGGTCAATGGTTTGTTTTTATTTTCTCACTTTATGGTAAATGTTGGGATTTACCACAACTCTATGAACAGCTGTGGGGTGTTTCCTAAGCAGCAGTTCTGTGCAGCTGAATCCCTTTGCTGACTATCTCCAGGAATTTATTGACACATAAATAAAATACTCTTTTTCTCATGTGAAGTCTGCAGTGGACACCTGAAACTTTCTTCAGGCTATTTTTGGCAAAGCAACTGTCAGGCAATAAGTGACACCAATTTTTGGCTTTAATATAATTTTCTATGGAAATTATTTAAGTCAGCATGGCTTTTCCAGTTTAGGGAGTGCTGGACTCTGGGCCACAGGGAGATGGTCTCTTTCTGCCTGGCACTTGACGTGCTCTCTTCTCTTGCAGCTTAAAGAAGACTTGAAAAGGCAGAAAGAGGCAGCATGTTTTAAAGCTCGTCCCAACACAGTGATGTACCAGGAGCCTTTTGTGCCGAAAAAGGAACATAAGATACTGTCAGGTAGAGTTGCAAGTACTTGCTATGAGGGCTTGGCTGATAGCTCAGAACTGATGCAATTAAGTGATGTTTTTTCTGGCTGTTGCCTCTTCTTCATCAGCACAGCCAATAGTGCCTTGCATTTAATCAGCTAATTGCCAAACAGTTTGTGTCCCCTGGGAGCAGGGGGATTTCCTCTCCACCCCCCTGTCCTGCTCCAGCATGGCAGCTGTATTTAGAAGCTCTGCTGCAATTGGCAGATGATTGATGTGTGCCAGCTCAGGATAAGGGTACTGAGAATGTGAGGAGCTCCCTGCAGAGACAGCTGGCATTTCTGCAGCTCTGTCACTCTTCCCCTCCCGTTCCTAGTGAGATGAAGGCATCTACTGCTTCGTAGGCTGAGATTTGTAGAGCATAAAACCAGCCAAAAGCTTGTTTGTACTAACAATTGTGTGCTTGCTCTCTCCCATGAGAACACCCATGATGGGGTGACGTCTGCATTAACACTGCTCACGTCTGGGAGTAAAGTTTTCTCTTTTCCTGAAGCCTGGAGGTATCTCCTAACCACCCTTGCCAAGAGGAAGCTCTCCAAAGGGAGGCTTCCATTGAAATGAGTGCTGCTCTGCTTCACCTGACTGTCTTTGAAACAATGTTATCTCCTCTATTTCTAAACTTAGAGAGCCTTTCTGGTTCTGTAGTTCCTGAAAGCTTTGAGCTGGCAACAGAAAGAAGAGCAAAAGAACGGCAAGAATTTGAAAAGCGATTGGCAGATGCAGAAGCCTTAAGGGAGAGGTATGAGGAGAAGATCAGGCAGCAGCAAGAGGAGCGTGAAAAGGAAGAAGTTGCTAAGCTAAGACAAGAAATGGTAAGTGAGCTGTTTCTGAGCAAGGGCTATAAAGTAACCCAAAGGAATGTGGGAATATCCTTATGGAGCTAATGTCACAGTTGAGCTGTGCTAAAACTGCCTTTTCAACGTTCTCTTTTGCAAACTGATGACTCATTAACTTCACAACTGGTTTTAAAAAAGAGCAAACCTACAAAACTATGCAAACAAAGAAGGCAGCTGTGCTGAGATGGCTGAGTTTTGGAGCTGCACATGTGTAGCTATCAAAGCAGAATGATCTTAGTAAAACCCACAACCCCGACATGTGCTGTGTATTTTCCCACTACCTCACTGCAATGCCCAGGGTGGTCTCGGGCACATCCCTGCCTTCACTTCATCCACAGCTCACCTGCAAATTTCAGCTTTATTATAACTGCAACCATTTGCTTTGTTTTGCCCTTGATTATATTTATTTTTCCACAGGTTCACAAGGCAAACCCAATACGCAAATACCGCAGCCTAGAAGTGAAGCCCAGTCATCAACCACTGACTATGCCAAAGTCCCCCAACTTCTCAGACAGATTCCGATGCTGATGAGCATCCACGTGACAACCGGTGGGAGATCCCGTCCCTCTCCACTCCCTTGGTAGGAGAGAGGGAGCAATTGTTTTTCCATGGCTGCTCAGTCTGAACTCCTGTGATTGGTTTCACTGTTATACTGAGCAGTTAAACTCCACCTGAGCCCATGGCATTTCAGCAGTGCCTCCTGGCCTTGCTGTGTATCCAGACCACATCTTCTCTAGAGACTAAACCAAGTTTTGATATTGCATACAGATATTGTGTACCTAACTAAATAAAAATTCCTAATCTGCTTGCTGTCTCTGGCTAGTGGGCTGAAGCCCTTTCCTGCAGAAGAGTTTTTGATAAAGACTGGCCACGCTGATGTGTGCATCTGGCAGAGCTGTCTTATGTTTTTACACTAAGTGCTATTTTCAAGTGTCTGTTTTTTAGTCTTTTAGTCTACATTTAGCTTGAATTGTGTTAAGTGAGGTCCCTTCAGCCAGTGTAGCGTGGGTCTGGCCTTCCTTGTTGAAGTTTATATGACCACAAATATAAATCTTGCCCATGCTTAAAACTAGTTCTTTGTGTATATTAGATGATTAAACCATCTTGTTGTTTTATAGCTGAAGTCCTTCTGTTTGTGGAACCATTTATCTGGCAAGTGACTTGCTGTGAGCTGCTGCCCCAGCTTCTGCCAGTGCAGGTCTCTTGGCTACAGAGCCATCAGCATCTCTGGCTAGCTTGGGCAGCGAGCAGAGCTAAATATAGCCCAAGTGCTCAAATGTGCTGGAGGACAAAACTGCTGGCATTGTGAAGACTGGACACATCTAGATTAAAGTTTTAATAATTATTTCTTACTTAGTATTATGCTCTGATTTCTTACCTTTATATTTTGCTGAAACACCTGTGAGCAGGGCTGCTTGCTACTGTTGTGCTGCTTAGTAGAGGGGGGGAAAGGGAAACTTAGAATTAATTTTTCCTAACTGGACAAACACTCTTGTTTGGTGGTTACGGAAAACATTTGCTTTCATTTCTTCTGGATTTGGATACTGTTGAAGAAGTATTCCCAGAGTGTGTAGCTTTTTGTTCAGATTTTTGGGTGAAAAAGAGAGTTCAAACTAGTGTTAGATTCCACCGAAGGGGGTGCTTAGAGATGCTGTCTCATTCTTGCCAAAGTACATCAAGCAATTGCTATTTTACTCCTAGATTGAGAGAGGTAACAGTGGAAGAAAGTCCTTAGAGACCTAAATTCTAAGATGAACATTTATTGGACCCGAGGGATGATGTTTCTGGAGGAATTCTCCTAAAAATTTTGATGCTCAAGAGAGATGTCATTGCAGAACAGCTGGGGTCTCTATGGGAGTGTTTCCAAGAGCACCAGCCTCAAACTTCAGTGCTGGGATTACAAGAGGAAATACTGAAATACAAGGATTCTTCAAAAAATTTAAAGGTTTTATGCAGTTAGTAACTGGAGAATAAGAGGCTTGGGGAAGTGTGTTGGCACTCAACGATGAATGACCCTATGGTAATGTGGGTCCTTGGAAATGGTGAGCTCAGACATGGCTCCATTTTGCTCAAGTTTCAGCTTTTTCTTCCCTTCTTGCGAGGATCTTTGTGTAGCTGTGGCAGAGGTTGGCCCAAAAGCTTGATCTAATCACCTGGTCTGCCTTCAGCCACATTTTTATGACTTTGCTGATAGCCTGTGTCGCTGAGCTGAGAGTTACAGGACAGCCAGAAAAAACTGCTGTCACTGCTGCTGTGACAATTTGCAGGAGTGACTGGAGCACAAGGGACATGTCAGCATCCTCTTCTTGAAAATGAAAATTCATGTGGACCTGACCTGTCTGCCTTAACTCCATTTCTGTCATGGGGAGGGCTATTCCATGTGATCTGCTACTGGCTGGGGGCATCACAAAACCTCAGCTGTGCTGTCAGGGAGCCCTTGTTTTTTTCCTCGAGTACCAGCTCTGGAGAAGGCAGCGTGTGGGCAGCAGAAGCAGCAAATATTTATGATGAGTCAGGGAGAAGCTGGAATGATGATGAGCTGCTGAAGAATGTGAAGGCAAGCAGGATCATGAGGCCGTGGAACTGGAGCAGCCACTGATCCCTGAAGGATGAAGCAGCTGGATTTCCCTGATGGCCCTACATGGCCTCTTCTGCCTTGAGGAAGGGGTTGTGTGCTGGACAGCTTGGCAGTATTTTTTCCCTAATGGTATCGTTTGGGTCTAATAAAAGACATTACATCTTCCCCCAGGCATGGCCTCTTGTATTCCCCATGCACCACAAACAGGGGCAGGAGCCTCAGGCAGCTGTGCCTCCAAGGGTCTGGGGTGTTTGTATGAGCTTGGAGTCACCCACCAGGTTCTCACGGGCTGGGGTGTGGGACCTGTTCTCTTAATTAGGAGGGAAGTGGTGACATGGTGGGAAAACTGCTATAGTGTATAAAGTATAAAATCATGTCCTGAAGGAGCTGGATGTTGGAGAGGATGGGATTTGGCCAAGGCTTTAGCGGGAAAATGGTGGCAGGTGATTTTTCTGCTGGGGAGAACAAATTTACAGGATGGGAGCAACAGACTGGGATTTAACTAAGTGCTGTTGCAACACCTCCCTTTAGAGTCAGGATAGGTTGAGAAACTGATGTAAAATGTATGTTTTCTGTGTGGATTTTGCAAAAACATTTTTGTATTCCAGTACTCAAAGCTCATCACCCTTACATCCATGCCATGAGAGCAAGGATTGGGAGGAGGAGAGAGGAGATCTGGATACAAAATCTTCCTCTGCTCTTCTAGTTGGGCTGTACTCAATTTGTCATCAAAATAATTTGCTGAACACAGACTAGGGCTGGAACTTAAAGGCAGCCAATGTTTTCCTGGACTTTCATGTTGATTGCAAGATCAAATTATCTGGTGAATAAAATCTTATGAAAAGGCTTGATGATGCTCTCAAATCACAGCTTTGCTTCTCTCTTTGGTCTCCACTGGGAAATCTTTGCAGCTGCTTGTGTGACCTGGCCTGGCAAGAACTCCTGGACCTGGGCAGGTCCTGGTGCTCCTGCTGGTGGCCACATCACTCTGGATGCTCTTTTGATGATGGTGGGGTTTTTCCTTGTCTTTCCCCATCACCTTGCTGACACCTGTCATGACACAATGGCAGCTCATGGTGGAAGCCCTGGTTCTGATGGAAGCAGTTAAGCCAGACAGCCCGGCTGGTTTGTGTTTCAGCAGCATGGCTGGGATTCAGGTGGGGATGTTGTTCAGCCTTCCCTGCCGCTCGATTTAGCTGGGGTGTAGGGTTTCCCGGGAATGGGCCGGCTTTGCCCCCGCAGAGCCTCCCTTCCCAGGGTAAACGTAAAGGTTAAAGTGTGCTGCCGCAGTTGTGACAACGGCGTCGCCAGGGAACGGCGTGCTTGAGGCGCTGCCAGATAGCCCCAGGACAGGCTGTTTCCCAGCTGCAGCCAATGTAGGCTCTGGTTTAAGTTCCTGAATGGGAAGGGAGGAAAAAAAAACCTAAGCCCAGGCTGAGAAGCCTGGGTGGTGGCTGGTTTGCAGAGCCCCAGGGCACTGTGCTGCTCCTTGGGCGTGTGGTTTTGGACCAAGGCATCTGAAATCCTGGGGTGCAACAGATACTGCCCTTCAATTCTACAATTCCTTCTTCCCAAGGGTCTGATTTCAGCTTATTTCTCTCTGCCCACAAATTAATTTTATCTGCGGTAGTGCCAAACCATGGTCCCCCATTGCCTTTGTAAAGCTATGGCCCCCCAGTACCCGTGCCCAGGGCTTTGCTTCCTCACCTTGTGCCAGGAATTTGTGCCCAGACCAACCTTGCTCCCAGGGAGTGTGGAAGATTGCAAGCATCCCAGGAAGGCTGGCTGGTGTCCAGCTGCTTGCTCCTGCTCTCCTTGGAGAATTTTATCCCAGTATCCACCACACCAAGAGCTCCAAGGGGCCTGTGGGGCATGGCTCTGGCTCATGGGCTCCTGCCTCATGCTTGAGCATGGATGTGCTTCTTCCACCTCGGGTTTGCCAGGAGGGTGCAGAGCCAAAGGCTGGCGGAGTGGTGGCAGTATGTGCCTGAAGTGACACTGGTGGCCTCCAGGTGCCTGGCAGCCCTCGGCTGGAGGAGGAGAGAGTCAATTCCAAACTGTATGTTGGCGATGACAGTCGATGGGCAGAGGCCCCGTTGGCCAGGCACAGCATCTGGCCAGTTATTCCTGACTGTGGCCCCACAGAGGCCAAGGTGGGGGACTCCCACTCATCACAGGATTGGTGGCTGTGCCAGGGCTGGGCAGTGTGTGTGTCATTGTCACCAAGAACTGTGGCTGCTGGTGATGCTTCAACCTCTGCTTGTACACAACTACATCAACACATCAGTGAGCTGGAGCTGTGTGCCTGCTCCTGCATTATCCCTGCTGGTCCTCATCACATTCCAAGTCCTGCCACGGATTTCAGGAAAGGAACTGGCCTGGTTAAAGCCACAAATCCCATCTGTGAAGGCTGGAGCGGGACAGCTCCATGTCTGCTCAGGAGTCCCCAGCAGTGTTCCACTGAGCAAGTGTTGCTCTTGCATTGAGGTGTGGATGGTGGGTGCCTCAGGCCAGGGCAGGGACAGGTGGGACAGCAGCACCTCAAGGACAGAGGAACAGCTGTGTTCTCATCCTGGCTTTTCTCAATTTCAATGCCACATGTGAACGGGTGGCAAAGTCTGACCCCAGACTGTGGCACACAGATGCTGATGGCTCACTGGGAGCTGGGATTTGCCAACGTGGAGCAGCAGCACTGGCTGAGCAGTGTTGGTCCTCCTGAGAGGTGGTGCAGACAAATTAAGCACTGCTCTTGGAGGGCTGCTGCTGCTTGTTGGTTGACTCAGCTCCATCATGGGTGGCACTGGGCAGGGCAGCCTCCCCACCTCCTTTGCTGCTGTAGCCTCCAGCCCTGCCACAGGTAAGGTTTAAACTAAGGAGAAAGCAAAGCAAGGTTTAAGCAGTCAGGTTTGGTGTCTGGCAGGACCCGAGCTTTGTGTGGCTGTGGGGTGGGGAACTGGGAGGCAGGACCAGGCTGGCAGCTGGCAGGGGCTGAGGCTGGAGGAGCCCAGGGTAACCTCAGCCTCCCTTGGGGCACCTGGCCAGCCTGGGCCTGGGGAGAGTCACACTCCTTCAGCAAATGCCAGGATTCAGCCCCACACAGTGCCTGAGGTGTGTCCTGGGGTGCAGCACCCCAGAAAGAGCTGGCAATGCCTGTGCTATGGGCATTAGCACCCACATACACAGCCCAAACCCTCTGGAGCCTCCAGCTCCTCTGTTTCTTTCCCTGATTCCCAAAACACTTGATTTTGCAGGAAGTAAGTCTTTCAACTGCTCCTAGGGAAGGCTGCAGCCGCTGGCCAGTGTCCGGTTCCCAGCTGCTGTCGCCTTCATCAGGGCCCAGTGGCAGTGCCCAGAGGTGCCACATCACACCTACAGAGTGCAGGGTCCTTTGGAGCCACTCTCCCAAAGGGCCAGTGCCAGTGGGCAGAGCTGGCCACAGCTCACCAGCACAGGGACCAGCACCATCACCAGCTGCTCCTGGCCACCATCCCTGTGGGTTGGCCAGTGGCTACCTTGTGTCACCTGTGGGCACTTTGGAGGGCCTTAGCCACCTGAATCCTGTCCAGCTCACCCAGGCCACACCCATGGGATGGTTTTGGGGTGCCACTGTGTCCAATGCCAGCCCTCCCTGTGTTGCCGTGCTGGAGCAGGAGGCAAATCCATCCCTTCCCCCTGCCCCTTGTCTGTGTGTCCCCAGCCCACGGGGGACAGGCGAGAGTGGCGTGTCCTTTGAACGGGCTCCAGCAGTAACAGGTGCTGGGAAAGGCGAAGTGGGCCGGCTCCCGCTGCTGTAAAGGATCCTCCTCTGCCCGGCTAATCCGGCTCCGTTACACCCGGGATAGAAGAGGCTGCTCCCTCCGGCGCTGCCACAGTGTGGATGCTGCCCCCCTGACCACCCACTGCACCAGGACCCAGGTAACGGGGTCGGGGGGGTCTCCACGGCTTCTGACTTGGGGCGTGGTCGTGGGGGGTCCTGCGGATAGTGGAGCCCCCAGCCCTGGGAAGAACACCTCCATCCCCACGGGCTTCCTGTGCTGAGCTGGGGGAGGTGGGAATGCTCTCCCGGGGACTGCTCTGCTACACCTCCTGTTCCAGTAGGCCAGCAAGCAACTTCCCTGTTACTGGGATGGTCGCTGCTGGGTTTATTCTGGGGCTGGGCTCTCCTGGGCTCTGGACGGCTGCACAGGGAGGTGTTTTGGGACAGGGTGAGGAAAGATGACTGGGCACAGGAGGGCAGTGGAGCCCGGGGCAGAACAGCCCAGGGGATCTGGGGATCAGGTACTGGGCTGGAGGCCAGTGTAGGTACAGGTACCAACAGGTGCCCTTGGCGGAGCTGGTTGCCCCTGGGCAGGGGCACGAGCAGCACTGGAAGCTGCTGGGTGCGGTGGTTGTGTGGCCCCTGAGCAGATGGGGTTTGCCTGCATGGCTGGACCTCCTGTGTGGTTCAGGGGGAGCAATGGTGGGGCCGTGCCGGGAATGGTCACCTCTCCTGGTCCCCACTGCCAGCCCGGGGCCAGAGCCGCTGTCTCCTGCCCTGCCATGGTGGGATGTGGCCTTGAATTGTCACCCTGGCCGCGCCGCGCTGGCTGTTTGCACGTCGGAGGCCCCAGGCACCCGGTGACAGGTGCCGGGGTCAGGCCATCGATCAGTCACCGCGGGGCAGATATCGGGGCACAATGGGACGGTGCCGGGACTGGCGGCCACGTGGGGTCCCTGGATCGGTGCCACCAGCCCGGGAGCCGCCGGTTGGGCGGCGGGGGCACAGCTCCCGGCTGCATGGCAGCAGCTCATCCCTGCAGCAGCTCGTCCCTGCAGGAGCAGAGCCGCTGCCCGAGTCCTGCCGTCCCCTCTGCAGGGCGTCGGGTCCGGCGAGCCCTCAGCTGCTGCTTTCTCTCCCGCAGGAGCCTCGCCGAACCGGGAGCACCGCAGGGCGGCCGCCTCCTGCCTGCAGTGTCCCATGGAGCAGGGCGGAGGCGCGGGTGGGGCCGACACTGGGGGGGCTGGCGGCACGGCCCCCGCCGAGGCCGAGGGCAGCGCAGCGCCTGCAGCTCCCCAGGCTGCCCAGCCCCCGGGGGGGACAGCGCCGGCCGCCACCGCGGCACAGGACAAAGGCACAGATGGGCCTGGGCAGGAGAAGGCTGGTGGACGGGCGACAGAGCCGGAGCAGGAGACAGCCCTGGCTGCTCCAGAGCTCCAGGATGGACGGGAAGCAGTTCCAGGAGAGGAGGCCTTGGCTGTGCAGCGTGATGGAGGACAAGCAGCGTCTGATGAAGGGCAGGCAGCATCCACCGGGGAGAAGGTGCCGGCTGCCACTGAGGCCCAGGGTGTAGGGAAGGATGAGAAAGAGAAGCCTGGGAAGAAGAAAGCTCCAGCTGCAGGAGAGCTCGAAGGAGGAAAGGCTTCAGCTGCTGCAAAGGCTAAAGATAGAGGAAAGGATGAGCCCATGGAGGGGAAGGGCCAGGCTGTAACTGAGGCACAGGATGGAGGAAAGGACAAGACCAAGAAGGAGGGAGCACCTGGTGGGTCAGGGGCTGAGAGTGGTGGAAAAGCAGAGTCCACTGAGGAGAAGGCTCTGGCTGCATCAAACTCTGAAGGAGGGAAGGCAAAACCTGTGGAGGAGACCGCCTTGGCTGCAGCTCAGGCTCAGGATGGAGGCAAAGGAGAGCCTGCAAAAGAGAAAATCACAGTGGTTGCAAAACAGGAGGTCCCAGCCACTGCTAAAGCTCTGGATGAAGGGAAGCAATATTCAAAGGCAGAGCAAGCCCCAGCTGATACCAAACCTGCAAAGGAGAAAACCACAGCTGCTGCAAAGGAGAAGGCCTCCAATGCTGCAAAGGCTCAGAGTGGGAAGAATAAAGAGGCAAAGGCAGAAAAAGCCCCAGCAATTAAAAAGGCTCCAAATGGAGGCAAACAGGAGCCCACAAAGGAGAAGCCTCCAGCTCCAGTGAAGGAAAAAGCCCCAGATTCAGTGAAGGAGAAAGCCCCAGATTCAATGAAGGAGAAAGCCATAATTCCTGCAAAGGAGAAAGCCCCAGATACTGCTAAGGCTCAGGATGGAGAGAAGGCAGCAGCAAAGGCAGAGAAAACACCAGCTGAAAAAATGGCTCAAGGTGGAGGCAAAAAAGAGCCTGCAGAGGAGAAGTCCCCAGCAGATGTGAAGGTGCAGGATGGAGGGAAGAAAACTGCAAAGGTGGAAAAATCCACAGTTGCATCAAAGGCTGGGGATGAAGGGAAAGATTCTAAAAAGGAGAAGGTCCCTGCTACTGCAAAGGCTCAGGATGGAGGGAAGAAAGCTGCAGAGGTGGAGCCTCCCACACCTGGAGCAGAGGCTGGGGATGGGGCTGTGGAGCCCACAGAGGCAGCGGCCGTGGCTGTCGTGAAGGCTCAGGGTGAAGGGGAGGAAGTGTCCAAGGGGACAGAGGGACAGCCACCAACGATCCCCGAAGCCCCGCGCCCACCTCTGCTGCAGAGCCTGAGCTGCCCGGCTGCCTGCCACAGGTACCCACTCCCTCCTGGGATGGGGGGATCCCCCTCACTGCTCCAGGGAGCCCTGGGTCTCTGGGTGCTGGGCTCGGGAGCTGCTGGCTGGGCTCTGCTCAGCTCCTACTCCTGCTTCCAGGGAGGAGCGGCCCTGGGCAGAGGTGGCAGAGATGGAGACAATAGAAGAGGAGTCCACGATGGTGGAGCTGAAAGAGGGTCTGACAGAACCTGGCTCTGGCCCACCAGCCCTGGGGGACCTGCAGCCCCTGGAGCCCCCCAGTACCCCTCAGGAGAGGACATTGCCCAGTGCCACAGCGCAGGCCCCGGATCCTGCTGGGGTGGTGGAGCAGCCTGGACCTGGGGTGCAACCATCTTTGACAGAGGCAAAGCCACCCCCCAGCCCCTACCTCACCCCCGATTTTGGGAAGGAAGACCCTTTTGAGATATTGGGTAAGGTCATGAGGTAGCTGCCTTTTCCTTATCCCCCAGACACTCTGTGGAGTGACAGCCGGGGAACCCCTGACCCTGCCTGCTGCCCACACTGCCCTCCGTGCTGCCAGCTCCTGTCCTTGGCTTGTCACCTGCCTGGTGGCCTCCGAGCTCCCCTTTCACTGTAAACAGGGCTAAATACGTCGCGTCCCTTCCTGGCCTGCTCTGACCACACTGACTGTGAGGAAGAGGAGCCTGGGGAGTGACAGTGACTGTCTGGCTGGTGGCAGGGGACAGCATGTCCTCATATCCTGCAGCACTGTCCTTGTGGGGATGGCAGGGCTTTGGGGCAGTGGGTGCTTGTGGGGATCCCTGTGAGGCTGGGTCCTGCTCTCATCTGGGAAAGGGTGGCTCAGGAATGTGTGCACGGGGTGCTCCTGAGTGGGATCTGTCCTGGGAGGGTGAGCAGGAGGTGGTGGCATGGAGGGGGCTTGGCCTGGAGAGGGTGACAGACAACAGCATGGTCTGGAAAGGGTAAATGTGACATGTGGGTTGGTGGGGGTGGCTGTCATCAAGTAAGGCGGGTGCCATGCATGGGGATGGGTGCCATGACGGAGGGTGGGTGCCATGGAACAGAGTGCCATGGAGGGGAGTGGGTGCCATGGAGCGGGGTTCCATGGAGCAGGGTTGGTGCCATGCAGCGGGGCAATGCTGTGGGCAGTAGCGAGGATAATAACCCTTCAGGGGCTGCTGCATTATCCAGTGCAGCCCCAGCCTAGGGCTGTGAACCTCTGGCTCACAGCCCAGTACTCAGTACCTGGCCACATCCTCTACCCACAGGCTTGGCTGGGTGCCTGTCTTCACATCAGGGCAGCCTGGGATAATCCAGAGTGGGGTCCCCTGGACAGCAGATTCCCTTCTCACCTCATCCTTTGTCTTTGGCAGACGATGTCCCTCCGCCGCCAGCGCCCTTCGCTCATCGCACCGTCACCCTGCGCTCCGCCAGCGTCAGCTCCCAGTTCAGCCTCAACTCCAAGGACATCCTGGGGGGGTAAGGATACCCCAGTACTTCTCCTGGCACTGTCCCAAGCTGCTCTCCAGCCTTGGGCAGTGGCCTTGTGTCGGTGGTCATGATGGGCGGGTGCCTCGGGCAGTGCAGAGCAGCACCACAGTGCAGTGTGAGGGTCCCCAGCAGCCTGGGTGACTGATGGTGGGGGCACTTCTCCCTCTCTCCCTTCCTCCTTCCCTCCACAGGGGCAAGTTTGGTGAAGTCCACACGTGCACAGAGAAGGAGACGGGGCTCAAGCTGGCAGCCAAAGTGATCCGGAAGCAGGGAGCAAAGGACAAGGTCTGAACGATGCCGGGCAGGTGGTGGCAGTGTTACACTCTGTGTGCCCCTGGTGTGGGGATACAGCCTGTCCCAGTGGCACAGCCAAGGCTGACACGCCCACACTGGGGCTCCTTCTGCAGGAGATGGTGCTGCTGGAGATCGACGTGATGAACCAGCTGAACCACCACAATCTCATCCAGCTCTACGATGCCATCGAAACGCCCCGGGAGATCATCCTCTTCATGGAATTGTGAGTGTCTGCCTACCTTGGGGCTGTCCAACCCCAAAGTGCTCCATCCCACTCTGGCTCTCTGCTCAGCGCCCCCATGGTAGAGCTGGGCCAGAGTCCTCAGGAGGGCAAGGAGCTCTATAGGAGGATGACTTGGGGTAGGGAGTCTCCCCAGAGTGACCCCATGGTCCATCCCCATGCAGTGTGGAGGGTGGTGAGCTCTTCGAGCGTATCATCGACGACGACTACCACCTGACGGAGGTGGACTGCATGGTGTTCGTCCGGCAGATCTGCGAGGGCATCCGCTTCATGCACCACATGGGTGTTCTCCACCTCGACCTCAAGGTGTGGGGCTGGGGGCTGACAATTGCAGGGCCAAGGGTGACAGCAGGACACTGGCTAGCTGTGGGAGGGATGCCTGTGGGTCAGCATTGCTCTGGTGGGGGTCAGCTGCAGGACCCATGGGCTGCTGGATCTGTGCAGTAGGGATGTCCTCTCTTGGTGGTGGGGCAAATGTCACCCTGTCCCCACAGCCTGAGAACATCCTCTGCGTTGCTGCCACCGGGCACATGGTGAAGATCATCGACTTTGGGCTGGCTCGAAGGTGAGGTTTTCTTTCTCAGCTCTGTCCCTCCTCCCTGTTCCCCTTCCACCCTTCATTTCTGTGTGCCTTGGGGTACCAGGAGCCCCAGGACCTGCTCTAGGCCATTATTTTGGCTACGGCACTCCCTGACTAGCTGGGGAGGGCAGCATCTGCTGAGAGAGGGGCAGTGGTTTGGGGGAGCAGTCTGTCCCCCTTCTGCTGACTTGCACCCCTCCTTGGCTGCAGGTACAATCCCAATGAGAAGTTGAAAGTGAACTTTGGCACCCCTGAATTCCTCTCCCCCGAGGTGGTCAACTACGAGCAGGTCTCCTACTCCACGGACATGTGGAGCATGGGCGTCATCACCTACATGCTGTACGTCAGGGCTGGGCGGGGGCTGCCAGTGCCATGCTGGGGAGCTGTGGTGCTGGGGCACAGCTCCTCTGGGTGCAGAGTTGTCCCCAGGCACCTGGCTGCTTGGTGGCAGGCGGGGGGTCCTGGATGGGGAGATGGCTGTGTGGGGCTGGGGGGCAGGAAGAGGCTCAGCCTGGCTGCAGGCAGGACGGTGGCAGCACATCCCTGGAACATCCCTGGCCAGACTGGCTCTGTTCCTGGGGGTCTGGGAGGTGATGAAGCCTGAGAGCACGCGACTCCTCACCTCTCTGCACCCCCAGGCTCAGCGGCCTCTCTCCCTTCTTGGGTGACGATGACACCGAGACACTCAACAATGTCCTGGCTGCCAACTGGTACTTCGACGAGGAGACCTTTGAGAGTGTCTCCAATGAGGCCAAAGACTTTGTCTCCAACCTCATAATCAAGGATAAGAGGTGTGAGGCTGGCAGTGGCCATGGGGTCCTGGGATGGGCATCCCCAGAGCTGGCTCGGGTACCACATGCTGCCTCTTCACCAGGGCCAGCAGCATCCCCTGGGTCCAGGACTGAATTAACCCCATGGGGCTCTGCCCCACTCTGATTGTTCCCAACAGAGCCCTGTATCCCTGCAGGGACACCTGTCCCAAGCAGGATGTGCTGGACCCCTCAGCATCCTGCCCTGTCCCGCCAGTCCCTGGGCACATCCTTCCATCTGGTTCTTCCCTGCAGGGCTATGGGATTTTGGGGCTATGGGATTTTGGGGCTCTGGAGTGGCTGGAGAGGGGGCTGGTTGGGGGTGAGGGGCTTGATCAGGGTTGATGTGGGCCCATCTTTCTCCCAGTGCCCGGATGAGTGCTGACCAGTGCCTGCATCATCCCTGGCTCAATAACCTGGCAGAAAAGGCCAAACGCTCCAACCGGCGGCTCAAGTCCCAAGTGCTGCTCAAGAAATACGTCATGAGGCGGCGCTGGAAGGTGCGGGGTCCGGCAAGGGCATGAGGGTCGGCAGCTTCTGAGGGGCCTGGGAGGGGGCTGCCAGACTCTGCCTGTCCTGGTGGATGGCATCTGTAGCATGGAGAATGGCTCCGTCTCACTGTGCTGCTGACAGCTGGGACACAGGGCTGGGGACCCTTGAGCGTGGATGCCCCTGAGGTAACACCCCCATCAAGCACACGTCCCTTTGTGGTGGTTATTCCTGAGCCCATCCCAAGAGCAGCTTTTAGGGGCAGGAGTAGTGTCAGGCCCCAGAGCCGGGTCTGGCTCAACCTTTGGTGACACAGCCCTTGCCAGAGGATGAGAATCTTTCCTCTTCCCTTTCACAGAAAAATTTCATCGGGGTGTGCGCTGCCAACCGCTTCAGGAAGATCACCAGCTCAGGGTCCCTGACAGCGCTGGGCATCTGAGCTGGGCTCCCAGGAGAGCCGAGGCCAGAAAGGAACCACTTGAGAGGGACCCCCCCCCAGTCTGGAGCAGCTCTGTCGAGCTGGTCCCACTGCGCCCAGGACCACATCACTGCTCAGTCTCAGACTGTGAGGCTGCTCCGGAGTGAAGGTTTCTGATCTCAGCTCTGGCCCTGGCCTGGCTGTGTGATGCCTGACCTGCAGCATCTCTGCTCTGCTCATGCTTCCTTCTCATGCCCTCGGAGGAGGAAGGCCATTCCGGTGTGATCCTGCTGCCTCGGCCACCTGGTGCTTGCTGCTTTTGGACTCAAAATGTGCCATCTCTGCCTGTAAATGCCGCAGCCCTGCCTGCCTTCACTGCCGCTGGCCCCCGCACTGCCCGGCCTCCCTTCCCAGCTCTGTGGCTCGGCGATGATGCTGGAGGGCACCGCGGACCCTCAGCCCGGTGCTTTGGCACGGGAGCCGGGGCTCAAGCACCTCCTCCTGGCCAGCTGGGCATGTGGGAGCAGAGCTGGCCCGAGCTGCTGCTCGCACAGGAAGGGAGGAAGCAGCAAGCACGCTTCCAGCGGCGTCCCCAGCTGGGAGCCAACGAGGAAAGAAGGAGGCTTTGTGTTCCTCCTGCCCTCCCTGCCCTTCGGTTCTGCCAGCGGGGGAAAAACACAACCTCTGCTTCACCCGTCCCCGGCAGATCGCGATGAGCGAGGCGGGCTAATGCAGAGCAGCTGGCCCGCGCTCCCCGCTCCGGCCGGCACCGCTCACCCGACCACCAACACACCGGAACTGCTCCGCCGCTCCGGCCGCGGCCGCCAGCTCCCCCGCCCCGTGCGGGGGCTCCGCGGGACCTGCTGGGACTGGGGAGAGGGGTGCTGCTCCAGCTCCCGCGCCTTGTCCCGATCCCCGTCCTCTCTGCCTGCCCCGCTTGGGCCTCCCTGGTGCTGCCAGAGGATGGGCATCCCCTGGGATTAGCAGCATCCAGCCTTGCCCACTGCAGGAGGGCTGGGGGTTGGCAAGAGGTCCCCCAGCTTTGGCTTTTGCCATGGCTAAGCCCCCCTCCAAGTCAAGGCTGTGTGTTTGCTCTGGAGCTGCCTCTGCCCTCTGTGCCTGTTGGAAAAACACTGGGGAGAGACACGGGGAATCATGGCTGCTCACCCCACATGGGCTGCAGCAAGGGAAGGGGCTTCAGCCTTGTCCCCACCGGGCAGAAGCCACGGCTGGTGGGACCCTGCCTCATAATGGAGCCCTCCACAGCGCTCACCTTCTTGTAAATAAATGTACAGGTCTGCCCACAGCCCACACCTGCCACTCTGGGGGCTGGGGTGGCCCTACTCCCACCTGCGGGGCCTGACAGTCACAGGATAAGTGAGATGGGAAGCAGAATCTCATCTCTGTGGTAGAGGGAATGGGTCCAAGCTGTGCTGTGGACAGGGACCACCTGGTACATCCTGGGTAGGGCTGCGCAGGCATAGTGCCAAGGGTTTCTGGTCTACACACCCAACAGCTCTGAGCACCCCAGGGGGATGGGGGAAGGGAAAATGACTGGATCGATGGGTGGATGGATCAGCTGTCAGTCAGACTTGTCCTCACATCTTCAGCATCTGCCCATATTGGGTGGGATGCCCAGACAAGGGCAGGTGGGTGCTGGTGCCCCTTTGCCCAGGGAGCTGAGGCTGGCCCTGAAGTGGTTAAGGCTGCCAGAGCCTGGACTCCGGCTCCCGCCACAGGCGTCCCTCCCAGCCGCTTCCTGCCGGCAGCCTTTGACCGGTTCCTGTCGGTGACCACCCCGCAGGCCTGGACGCCAGCGCAGCCCCATCTGGTTTGAGTTACGCTCCACGGCGGTGACGTCTCCTTCCTGTCTGGCCCCAGGAGCCGCGCGTCGCCCCGGTCCCGGCCCTGGCCCCGGACGGCCACAGGGACTGCAGGGCTCTGCTGTGGGGTGGCCACGGGTCTTCCAGATGGACCATCAGCCCTGGACACTCCTGGCACCCTGAGCTGCTGTAGGGGATCAGTTCCAAGGCTGTGAACACAGCCCTGTGTGTGCACATCTGTGGTAGAGGGATACACAGACACCACCAGCACAACCCAGGGTGTGGGACCCCTACTCCACAGCCCAGTTTGTTTTCTCCAGTCCCCTCCTTCCTACCCTGGGACCCTACAGAGACACACAATGGGGCTGGATGAGTGGGACCACAGGGCTGACACCCATGGAAGTAGCTGTGATCCCGTCCTATGCTCCCAGCTGATAGCTCATGAACCCCTGTAGTTGCTTGGAGTGGACTAGTCCCACTGTGGCCAAATGCTCCAGGTCCAGCACATGCCACGGCAGCCAGGTCCATCCCTTATGTGTGGGGTCCTCATCACCCCCACGGATGCCTGGTGCAGTGGGGATGTGCACACGTGTGTCCTCAGCATCCATCCCCGGAGCGTGGAGCAGCACACATTCCCCATGCACCCTGTCCCTGTGGCACCCACCCTGCCTGCAGAAACAAGGATCCCCGCAGGCAGTGCAGGGAGGGGAGGGGAGGGGAGCGGGCAGACCTCCGGCACCTGGCAGCACCGCCGGCAGCGGCAGCAGGTTCGTCCCGTGACCGGGTGCAGCAAGTCCCGGCCACGGCACGGCCCAGGATGGGAGCGGGCGAGCGGGCGGGGGATCAGGCCACCCACAGCGAGCCGGGAGCGAGCCAGTGAGGAGGCAGAGCTGGGAGAACAACGGGTCCATGACCGGCAGTCAGGGTGAGGACGGGAAAGGGGAGCACTGGGAGAGCGCATGGCTCTGATCTGCGCTCCCGGGCAGTGCAGGACAGGAGTGCCCATCCCTAGCGGCTGCTGCAGTTTGGGGGACAGTGGGACGGGCCACACTGCTCCCAGCACGGGGACCCCATCTCGGGCACAGCATGGGGCCGGGGCCGTGTGTTCCCAGCCGCGGCGGGCGATGGGCCCGGCCACGCTGCGTGGGAACCAGACGGCCCCTGGGCACGGCTGCGGCGCTCGCTTCCTCCCGCGCCCCCGGGGACCGTGCGAAGGAGGGGGCTGAGGTCAGCCGCGCTCGCCGCCGGCCGCTCCGGAGACGCCAGCATGATGTAGGCGCTCAAATATTGTTTTCCACTGGGTAGGGAAAAAAAAAGGGAGAAAAGAGAGGCCCAGGGCCGAGTGGCAGTTCCCGATGATGAAGGGCGGCCCCCCTGCCCTGCCCGGGGCTGGGACACAGCCATGGCCCAGCAGCAGCCGTCTGCGGGCTGATAACAGAGCTGACGTGGCCGCGGTGCTCCCGGTCCCCGAGTGACGGCAGTGTTCCTCCGTGCCAGCACGGCCCCCGCAGAGACCCCCGAGACTGGCCAAACTGGAGTTCCCCTGGCCTTGGGGAGCTGGGGGGACTTTGACAAAAATTTGGTCCTCACATCAGCATGAAGAGCCCCTGCCAACCCTGTGTCTATCCTGGGGCTGGCTGTGCCATGGGGTCTGGGTGTTGCTGCTCCTGGGGAGCTCCCTCTCCCAGCCTGAGGTTGGCAGGATGAGGGGCGCAAGCACAGCCCCCCACTTTGCCAGCATCACTCTGGCCCCACTCCTGTGCTCAGGGGTGCTGACTCGGGTGTCCCAGTGCTGTGTGGGAAGGGGCTGGTGGCGAGGTCCCATCCTGGGGCTGTGTGGGGACCCTGCCCACTCCAATGTCCCCCAGTTGGGCCAGTTGGGGCATATCCCTGTGCCCAGCCCAGTGTGAACAGCGGTGACTCAGCTGGTGCCTCTTCACTGGCAGCCACCCTGCATGATTCAGGTTGGAGGAATCCACTTTCCGGGCTGTTCCCATCAGAGCTGCAGCCCCTGGCACAGCCCATCTTTGGGGCTGCCCTGGTCTCGGTCCCTGGTCTGCAGGGACTAGTTGGAATTCCAGCCAAGCACTGACACAGCCACAAGCAAGGGCAGAGAGGGGAGGGAGCCCTGTCCCCCCCCCATAGCAGAGCATCCACGCTGTGCCACAACCCCTGGTGCCTCCCTGCAGTCTCTCTGGGGCAACACTGAGGCTGGTGCCACTTGTGCCACGTGTGACATCCTGTGAAAACACTAACTCGGAGGGGTCCCAGGTCCAGGGAGGTGACAGTGAGGCTCCACTGGGGGATAACTTCTGCTGCAGCCCATCCCCCTGACACCAGGAACAAAGTTCCCTCGTACTGCCATGGGATGGCGCTTCAGGGGCTCCTGGCCCCACACTGTGGCAGGACCCTGTCCCCAGCATCTCTCTGGGACACAGGACCTGGGTGTAGGTGCCCTGACCAAGGCCATGCCCCGTCCCCACATGGCCTCACCATTCAGTCAGTGATCACTGATGGAGGGACTGCTGGGGATGGAGGCCGGCATTGGGCACGTGTCCCCCAGCCAGCACCTGAGCTGGGGCTGGGGGTCCCCAGCTTGCCCCTGCCCACTGCCCACCTCGAATGGGGCACAGAGACCACAGAGGCAGCGTTGGGGAAGGTGCTTTATTAGGTGCTGGGTTGTCCCAGGGTGGGGAGTCCCTCACTCAAAGAAGAACATGCCGGGTGTCCGGTAGAGGCAGGGAGGCAGCCCCAGGGGGTAGCCATTACCCCCCTGCAGTGGGATCGTGGTCCCCGGCCCCCATGGCTCCTTCTGCTCACCTGCCCGTGGCCCCATGGCCCCGAAGGGTGGCTGGCGGGGGGCGGTGGAGGCCGGGGGGGCTGCAGCCAGGAGATGCTCCAGCGCTGTGCTGCAGGGCCGCTCCTTCACGCAGAAGCTCAGAGCCTGCACCCGGCACTGATAGCTGCTGCCCAGCGCCTCGGGGCCCGGCCGGCTGAAGGAGCCGAACATGGGCAGGTGGGGCTGCGTGTAGCCCTCTCCCTCCAGGAAACAGGATGGAGGGGGCTTGCCCGTGCCCAGGAGGTTGCCAGGGAATGCAGGTGGCACCTGCCCGAATGACTGACACGGCCCCAACCCAGGGGCAGCCAGCTCCTTGCCTTCCAGCTGCTCTGGGGGGGTGTCTGGGGTGGCCGGTGAGTCCTGCGGGGGGTCCCTGTGCTGGGTGGGCAGCAGGGCAGGCAGCAGGGCAGGGTGCTGGTGCTGGGCCTGGCGCTCGCTGGGCAATGGGTACTGACCTGGCCGGGGCAGCTGCAGCGCCGCCGGGAGCCCCCCGAAGACAGTCTCCTTGGGCGGGCGGCTCTCGGGGGGCGTGAAGAACGGCCCCTTGGGCTGTGCCACGTCCGGCAGGTACAGGCAGGGCTGCCTGGCCTTGGGCGGCTGACGCCGGGCCCAGGGCTCGGTGCACCCCGGCACTCCGGCACCCTCAGAGAGAGCGGCGGGGCTCGGCAGGCGTCCTGTGGCCGACGGCGAGCTGTAGCCCCCCTCTGCCTTCCCCTCGTCCGGCAGCGGGGCAGCGGGCAGCCCTTGCCCCTGCTGCCTGGGGGTCTTCCCGCGCCCCTCGTCTCCCTCAGTGCCTGGTGCATCCCGGAGACCCTTCTTCCTGGTGAAGCGTCGGCGGCGCCGCAAGAAGCTGCCGTTCTCAAACATGTTGTAGCAGTCGGGGTCGAGGGTCCAGTAGTTGCCCTTTCCTGGCTTCTTGTCGTCACGGGGCACCTTGACGAAGCACTCGTTGAGGGAGAGATTGTGGCGGATGCTGTTCTGCCAGCCCTGCTTGTTCTCGCGGTAGAAGGTGAAGCGGCCCATGATGTAGCGGTAGATGCCGCTGAGGGTGATGCGCTGCTCGGGCGCGCTCTGGATGGCCATGGTGATGAGGGCGATGTAGCTGTAGGGTGGCTTGGTGGCCTCAGCGCTGGGGAAGGCGCCGCCGGCCGGCTCAGGGGCCGGTGGGCTGCGCAGAGCCGCGTCGCCGACGGGGAGGTCGGGCTGCATCCTCCCTGCCGGCCCCCGCCGTTCCAGCTCTGCCGCTGATCCCGCTCCCGCTCTGCCGCACGGCCCCAGCACGGCCCGTTAAAACCCGCCGGCCGGCGAGGGGGCGGCGGGCCCCTCCTCTGAGGGGCCGCCCAGGGCGGAGCAGGACTCTGCCGTCCAGCACTGGTCCCTGTGGACAGACAAACGGATGCGCCGCCAAGACCTGCGGCCAGCAGCCAGTGGCCCCGCGGTTGGCACGGCCGCGGCCTCCCCAGGGCAGAGGCGGGCGCAGCCCCCGGCTTCCCCAGCCCCCTTTCCCACGGAAGGTTCCCACGACCTGGTTCTCATCCTTTCCTGCTCACGGTGAGCAGCCAGGCTCTGGCTGGGCCTGGCGTGAGGCTGAGAGAGGGATGCAGGCAGGACTGAGGTGCTGCCTGCCCTCAGATGCCCATCTGCCCCATGCCCACCCCAGTGCCTCAGCCCCTGCCCCCAGCCTGGCCTTGTGCTGGATCCTGCGCCAGGTCCCTGCATTGTTCCCAAAACTCTGGGCGCAGCACAGGCCCCAGGAGCCTCATCACACTGTTCATGAGTGCAAACTGAGACACAGGTGGTGACTGCCTTTGGGACAGCCTTCTGTGTTGCCAGGTCAGCAGAGCAGCTAACAGGCACCTCGCTGCTGCCTTCACTCCTGCCAAGGGGCTGGGACAAGGGGCAGGACAGGTCTGGAGCCAGTGCTGGGGCAGGGGGTTGTCTCACGCTGTGGCTGGGGCTGAGCTAGCTTTGCTCACATGAGGCTCTGTCTGGACTCAGCTTCCCCAGCCACCTGTGCTCCGCTCGGACCAGCACCAGCCCCTCACCCCAGAGCCAGCCCCCAACACCCATACAAAAACACAACCTTTATTTCTGAGGTTCACAACGGCGAGTCCTGGCAGCACAAGGTGCAAGGACAGGGCCAGGTCTGCCCTGGATTGCTGAATAGGCACACAACCAACCCCACTGGCAGACTCCTGGGGAATAAATACAGCAATGACAGGGGCGGCAGCACCTGCCCACCCAGCTAACATCCGTTCTTGTCTGGTCCCGCACACTGAGCACCCTGCTTTGGGACGTGCAGCTGGAATGGAGCCATGGGGCTCAGAGCCTCCCACTCTGAAACTTTATGGCAACTGGGGTCACCTCTCCCACCCAGTTCAGGGCTGGCAGAGCTGTTTGAGGACATGGAGAACGTGGCTGGAGGTGCCAGGGGCACAGGGCTGAGGGGAATTGCAGAGCAGCGTCGGCCTCAAGCGCTGGGCATGATGGAAGAGCTCCCGAGCAAACACCGGCTCCACCTGCGGAGGCACAGAACGAGAGAATGGGCACAGGTCCATGTCCCTGCCTTGCAATGGTCCCCGTGCCTGGCTACTCACGTGAGCCATGATGAGCTTCTGGAAGGGATGCCCAGCTCTGGTGGGGTATTCCTCCCCGAAGCACAGGTAGATCTGGTACTGAGGCAGGAGCTGCCCGTTGCTCAGGTACTCCCGCACCTCTGCAAGACACCAACCCTGTCAGGGGACACAGGGTCCTCATAGCCCCCATCAGCCACACCAGAGCAGGACCTGGCCCTCGTCCCGAGGGGAGCAGGGTCTCCCAGGGACTTACGCTGTATGTACTGCTGTGTGTCCAGCAGCTTGTAAGTCTTCTCCCTCTCCAGCTTGTTGGGCCAGTTCTTGTGCGGGGCCAGTGGCCCGTTCCAGTACACTCTGCCCTGGCACTGGCGCTTCATGAAGACCCCCTCAGGTGCTACCCACAGCAGCACGCCGCGCTCCAGGTGGGGCAAGAGCCGCTCCAGCACGTTGGTCATGCAGGCCACACGGCCGTGGCTGCTGAGCACCTGCGGTGGGGGGAATTTTATCTGCTCCATGCAGGAGGGGCCGTAGAGGTGCTCGCTGTCGGCCGGCACGGTGTTGGTGGTGATGCGGCAGCCCTCGGCCGTGCGGGTGGTCACCTCCTTCACCAGCACATCGCAGTAGTACAGGCGGACGTGGAGCCAGCAGTCTGGGGCAAAGGGAGGATCAGTTCATGGGCAATCTGGGCTGGTGGGGCCACCCAGGGCATTGCCTGCAACATGGCTCTTACCTGAATTGTTGACATCCTCCACAGGGAGGTAGGACCGGGGTCCAGGCAGAAGCTGGCCATGGGTTGGGCTCCAGCCATAGAAGACTCCCCTCACAAGGCATCCTGGACCAGGGCAGAGATGAGGTGGTAAAGGGACATGGACAGTTACTCCAAGGGCTCCCAGGCACTCTCCTGGCCTAAGCCCCTGGGCCCACACTTCCCACTGTGTTTGCTCATTATTGGGCCTCATCATATCCCCTAAGTGTATGGCTTTGCTGGGGTAGGGTGGGAATCCTCAGCACCTACCTCAATCCCCACAGGTGTTGCCTGCACGAGTGACAGGAGAGCAGGATCCTGGCAGAAGTGTGCACTCCCTGCCCCCACCCCATCCCACTGAGAGGGACCCTCCTCACCTCGCTCGCTTGGGTGGCCAGAGACCCAGGGCTGTGGAGACACATGGACACTCTCCAGCATGTCCTTCTGGCTTTCCTCCTTCTTTGGACTCCCTGCAGTGCTGCCCTGGGGGTAGGAGCAGCTTTGGTGAGGGCTGAGCTGGCAGTGGGGGATCCTGAGCCAGCTCGTTCCTCTACTATGGACCCCAAAAGCCAGCAGATCCCCTGCCTGGCAGTGCGTGGCACAGGGGGGATTTGAGGGTCCCACCTTCTCCCCTGCCTGGATGGCACAGGGCAGGCTCACCTGCTGGTCCTCACTGCCTGGGGACTGTGTGTCACTGTCCTCTGCAGAGAGCAAGAAAGAACGAGTGAACCCCTGGCAAACGGCAGGAACAGCCCCAGGGAAGACAGCCGGCTGTCCGGGACACCCAGAGAGGAAAAGGAGTGGGGCAGAAGGGTAATGTCTGTGGGGCACGGGGCTTGCACAGGCATGGTTCAGGTTATCAACCCCACATCTGGCACAGGAGGAGGGACGGCAGGAACGTACCTGCAACACAGGCTCTGTCAGTCACGATCTGGTACACCTTGTAAGGCTCGGAGATGTCCAGCTGGCTCCTCTCGGGCACCTCCTGGAAGTCGGTGCTCTTGTTGAGGGCGCAGCGCAGCCGCGTTTTCCAGGTGGAGGGGTCGGCCTTGTCCGTCCCTTCGTGGTACTTCCCCTTGTAGATGGCCCAAGCCTGAGGGACAGAGGGTGCCCTGTTCTGTGGGGGTTGCCACAACCTGACCCCCGGCTTGGCTGTCCAAGGGGGTCCACCAGGGTGGGGAGTGGGGAGCCGGGGCTGTGTGTCCTGGGGGACTGCGGGGAGCTGGGTGGTGCGGGGTGGCAGGGGAGCACACCGGGAGCTCCGGGAGTGTGCACGGAGCTGGGCGGTGTGTGCCAGGGGTGTGCATGGAGCCAAGTCCTAGCGCTGCGCACAGAGCCAGGTAATGGAGAGCCCTGGGGGTGCGCACGGAGCTCGGCCGCACAGAGCTGGGTGAGCGATTCCGGGGTGCGCACGGAGCTGGGCAGTGGGGAGCCCCGGGCAATGGGGAGCCCCGGGAGTGCACCCGGAGCCCGGGGGCCATTCCCAGGGCCGGGTGGGGACGGCGGGGAGCCCGAGGTACCTTGAAGAGCGCAGCATCCTCCTGCTGCCGGTAGTCCTGCTTGGCCGCGTGCTTCCAGGGGATGCGGAAGAGCGTTCGGTGCCGGTTCTCCCAGCGCAGCCCCGGGTACCGGCCGCTGTCGATCTGCGCGATCAGCCACTCCTTCAGCCGCATGGGCGCCCCCGGCTCCGCCATCGCGGCCCGGCGGCGAAACCGAAAGCGGCGCGGGCTTTCACTTTCCCTTTCCTGGCGCACGCCGCGGGTTCTGGCTGCCCCAAGGCGGGAGGGACGGTTCTTAAGTTTTTTTCTCTGCTCCACTTTTCCCCACGCAGCAGCGTCAGACATCCGTGTTCAGGAAACAGTGATGTCGTAATTGACGGCTACAGCAATGGGAAGAGTTGGAGCTGGTGCCTCCGGGAGGGACCCCCGACAAAGGCATCCCCGAGGTTTCAGACCCTCACAATGTGTGCATCCATGTACGCCTGTGGTGACTTTAGCCTCTTCCCGCTGTTCACTGACTCCTGCAGAGGCTCTGCGTGATTGACCCCCAGCCCGGGAAGTGCCCTTTGTTAGGCAAAGGGTGAGCGCCCATTCCCGGCTCTTGCCTGGGGCTCCAGCCCTTTCCTGCCGTGCAGAACAACACAATGTGCAGCTCGCACTTATAATTTACATACCGAGATACCTGCACTAGCGTGCTTCTCAACAGTCAGCCTGCACTCGCGGGAGAGGGGCAGGCACATTGCATCCCCGGGAGAGGGGAAAAGGCACCAGAAGGCACAAGGAACTCTCCTGCACCCCTCCCAAATGCTTCCTCTAAAACTGTCAGGTCTCCCACATGCTCCCCGAAGGGAACAAGGGACCCTACTCCCTTTACTTCCTGCACTGGGGACCCAGCCGGACACGTCCCAGCTCCAGGGGCTGCGTCCTCCCATGGGACCAGCTGCTCAGTCCATGGGTGTGGGGAGCTGCAAGGAGCTGCGGGAAGAGCACGGGCTTTCCAGGGTGGTGTGAACAGTCACATGTCCCCATCTCTCAAATCCCTCCTCTGCTCTAATGCTAACATCTGCCTCCTGGGGCTCTGGATGCTGAGTCGAACGGGAAACAGGTGGATGAGCTGTGCCAAGGGCTGCCGGGACCGGGGTGGGACACATCCCGCACCAGCTCCCCATTGGCCCCCAGCAGGGCACGGGCTGAGTCACTGGGCCACCCTGAGGTGACACCAGTGTTGGTTCCCCTATCACTGCTGCAGAGTTTCATGTTGCTGTGCAGGGAAACCCTGCTCCTCTGCCCGGCTGCTGCCCCCCAAGTCTTCTTTTGCAGTCACCCAGGTCTCCTTTCCTGCTCTGAGTCAGAGAAAGTCACCTCTGGCCGAGAGGAGAAGCAAAGTTCCTGAAAGCTACTGGGGCTGCACAGTCTCCAAATGAATAATCAGTGGCAGAGAGCCCAGTCCTGGGCTTTCCCAGAGGATGTGAGGACAGGGCACAGCCACGTGGCACAGAGGGCACATGGGGCCACACGGGGTGTATGAGCGAGCCCCACTGGAAGGAGTTTTCTCTCCTTTTTGAGCCTGCCCGCGACCCCTTTGTTGCAAAGTGAAGCCCAGGCACCACCCGTGCCCTCCATCTGGGTGAGCTGTAGGGCCACGTTCTGGGAAAAGGGCCTGGGAACTGACCGACAGAGAATCCACATCTCCCCTTTCTGCCTTGGGAAGCAGTGCTATGGCAAGGAGTCCCTGCACATCCTCCCAGTGGCTTCACTGATTACATCCAAGGCCGGGAGATAATCGCAGCCGCCGGCTCGTTTGTCAGCCCCAGCCCGCCGGGATCAGTTTTATCGGCCGGCCGGGGATTTCATGTGCTGTGGCAGCCGCCTGGTGACGCAGGACCCGGGGGATCTAATTACCCGGGCATCAGCGAGGACGCTCCGGAGTCAGATTCCCCACTGTATTCCTCACCGAGCTTCTCCCTTCCTGGGGAAGGTGAAGCTGCTTAACCCTTAAACTTTTCATGCCAAAATGAGCTTCAAAAGGCAGTCAAACATTAACTCATAGCTAACCCTGCCCTTGGCTGGGTTTTTCCAAGCCGTGTAAACCAGATCTGCCAAAATAAATACATTCTGCTGTGCTGTGGAGCTGAGCTGGAGGTCCCTGTGTGGTTTACAGTGGGAACAGGGGAATCTCTGGGTGTAAACACCTTGGGTATAAGGTGGCCCAGCGTGAGAGGGTGCATCTGTGCATGGGGCACACATCCATCCCAGATGTGTAACCCCGGGCTGCAGGGCTTCCACCCTGCTGGGTGCTGAGGAGGCCAAAGGCTGCTGGAGAGCCTGGCCTGAGGCCAAGGGCATGGGTAGAGGAGCCTGGAAGGAACTGGAAGGAGAGTGGGATCCCATGGCAGATGGTGCAGGAGCAGTGCAGGATGATGCACCCCTGGTTATTCAGTTTGCTCAGTATCTACCCAGAGAGGGTGGAACTCCCAGTCTGCCTGGGTCACCCCAAGGCAGCACCCAGCTCAGCAGCAGATGCTGGCAGCAGGAAGGAACCCTGGTCTTGAAGCTTTGTCTCCTGGGGGATCCCTTCCCCCTAGAATAGAGGGGGCAAGGATGAGAGGGACCCCAGAAACGTGCTCTGCATCCCAACAGGGACAATGCTGATGACCCAGCTGGGCATCCTCTGAATTTTTCCCACCTGGGACTCTGCTCCAGGAAAAGGTGTAAATGGGACAGGTCGGGAGCTTGTGATACTCAGCTGGTGCCAGACTCCCAGCAGCTGGAGGAGCCAGCAGACTCCTGGACCTCGTGCTCCAGAATCCAGTGAGTGGAGAGGCTACAGTGAAACAGGCTCTAGGTGAGCTCCCACCTGCTTCTCCCAACCTCTCCTGGAGCAGGGCTTGTCCCCAGAGAGCCCTGCCCTGGCATCCACATTTCTGGCCTCCCTTGTCACCATGCCACAAGGCAGCAGAGTGAGCCCTGTCCGGGCATGCCAGTGTCCCCAGCCCACTCCAGAGAGTGGCCAGCAGCAGCTCCAGACTTGGTCCCATGCTGGGACCTTCCCCCTTGGCATCCCCGTTTCAACCTGGCCATCACAGGAGAGTCAGACCACAGAGAAGGGTATTTATTACTGGGGAACATATAAAGTCTTTAAGCAAAATGGCTTAAGGCTCTGCTCTAGTGAGGTCTGGCCAGGTTAAATGCTTGGTTCCCACCTGTTACAGATTGCGCCCTGGGATAGGTGGGAATGGGGTGCAATGGATTCCTAAAGCTACAGTGCTTGCTCAGGGCTTGTGCTTGGCCAGTCTGGAGCTGGACCCTTGCCTGGAAGCCTGTGTGGTGGCATTACCTGCTGGCACACTGGTGTGTCCCTGCTCTTCAGCCACCTGGATGCTGGAAGCTTGTGCTGCTGGTGGGAAAACCGCTCTGAGGGGAGCACCGGCTCTCCTGTGCACCCTGAGGCCATGCAGTGGGTACCCAAGTGCTAAAACTGCTGCTGGCAACACCTGGGTACTGGCCTGTGGCAGAAGAGACCCCCTCTGTGTTCTGCCCCAAGCAGGAGCCTGCAGTGACCCAGGGACAGAGATCTGCGTCCCCAGCACAGTGGATGTGAAGAAGATGAGCCCAGCATGTGCTGCAAAGCCCAGCAGCGTCCATGAAACCTGCCCAGAGAGCGGGTGGCACATTCCCACCCTAGAAGAGAAGAAGGAGCTGGGCTTTGTGCAGGTTCCTGCCCAGTGCTCCCTGTCCCACTGTATTGCATCTCCTTCATCTCTCCCAGGCTGTTGGGTGATGCTCACTGCTCTCCCTTGGCTTGGGTCACTTCAGACAAGCCGGGATGCAGGAGAACGTCCTCTTCACCCGCAGCAGAAAGGGACTTGTGCTCCTCATGTCTCTGGCTCTTGGGACCAGTCCTTGCACAGCTCCCTCTGCCCTGGACGTTCCTTCTCTCCCTACTGGCAGCAAGGCCTTTATTTCTTCCTCGTCATTGAAAGGGGACATCCCATACTTCTGCTTCAGGTGCCTGCGGACCTGGGGAAGGAGCAAAAAATAAAATATAGTGCTGGTTTACAAGGGTAGGTCCAAGCCTGCCAGCAAGGGGAGCAGGGAAGAAACTGAATCCCCTCAGGACTTGTCCTTGCTCTGAGACCCATGGCAGGCTCAGCCACGGGGCAGGGCACAGGTGGCAGAGGCTTGTCCCACCTTGCGGGCTGCGCTGCCGCTGAACTCCGACAGCTGCTGCCTGAAGCCGGGGTTGGGGTTGGCGACGGGCCGGATGGTTCGGATGGCATCCAGCACCTCCTGGCAGCTCAGCTCCGTGACAACCATGACGTAGGCAACGACCACGGTGGTACTGCGGGAGATGCCAGCAAGGCTGGCAAGGGAAAGTGCAGAAGGGCTGGCGTTAGCGGCACACCCTGACCCCATGCTTGCCTCTTCCTCCACCCCTGTGCCTCGGATATTTCAGTTCTTCTTCTCCAAGGACTTGCTCTCCCGGAGGCCTGAGACCTTCCAAGGTCCTGGACATCAGTGCCTATAAATACCCACTCCTCTAAAGGGAATGGGAGCAGCAGCCACTGCCTGGCTGCCTGCCCCAAACCCTGCTCATCCCGCACACTCAGCTGCAGCAAAAAGCTGCCCTGGCTCCGGGACTGCCTGGATCCCGCTGGGTTTGAGTCACAAGCCACATCCAAGGGTGGATCCTGGGTGGGTCCATTGGCACAGAGCCCTCTGGCACAGGCTGGCTTTGATCAGGGGTTGCAGCTAAAGTGAGGGGCTGGGGGCTGTATCTGCTGAGCTGGGGGAACACAGCAGCAGGCACAGGGGAGAAGCATTACCAGTGGACGAGGCAGTTCCCTCCATGCAGGCGACACTGATGGATAAAACTGATGCATTCCTTGAAGTGCCTCTTGCTAGCAGGAAAAATAAACCAGACAGAATAAGAACTTCAGGGGTGGAACAGCATTTTTAGCTGCAGGCAGAACAGCCCTGTATGTTTGTTTTAGGGGATCTGCCAGCCACTGCTGAGACCTGAACAGCTCAGTGCTGTTTATTCCCAAGGAAAGGTGGATATGCCAGCTCATTCTGTGCTGGAGACACAGAAGGGGACACTGTGCTGGGGATGCACAGGACTGCCCTGTGACTTGTGTGACTCATGCTGAGGCAATGGGACGCTTGCTGCTCGAATCTCCAGCCACGCCTGTGCCCTTGGTTGGCTCCATACCCTTTATGTGCTCTCCCCTCTCCAGACACTTCCTGGGGGGATGCTTGCTGCCCCTCTCCATGGGTGCTGTGGAGTGGCTGCCCCTCACCTCACCCCAGGGCTCATACCCTCCCAGCAGTCACTGAACTGGGATGCTGTTGGGGTCCAGGGGTGGTCCCCTGCACTGTGGCATCACATCTCCAGCCTGTAGGTCGTTGTGCTTGAGAAGCTGGAGGGAGCTGGAGCACATGGAGGGCTTGAGAAGCTGTGAGCCCTCATCTCTAGTCACCCTCCCACCTCCCTGCACATCCCCACTGCACCCAGAGTACTCACATGTTGGCTTCAGGGGTGTCAGGCAGGGGGATGCGGAGGTAGGTAATGTCCTGGAAGACAGAATAGGAAGAGGAGAAGCTCAGGCACTGCAGACAGGGTGTCATACATGGTCAGAGCGGAGCTGGCAACGCCTTTGCTCCTCACCCACAGCTGCCTACAAAGTTTTGCTTCCCCCACACAGCATCCACCCTGCATGGGGATGGGGCCACACTCTCCCTGGGGTGAAGAGCAGAGCAAGGGGACACCAGCAGCTCATGGGAGAGGATGGGAAACAAGAGGAGTCTGGAGAGCTGGAAATTGTTTCCCGTCAGTGTTCAAGGTCGGGTTATAGTCACATGATAGCCCATTTCCCATGCCGGGGGCCACCCAGACCCTCTGGGATCAGTGACCAGGGAGAGGTGTACATGCCATGGGATTCTCAGAGGGGGAAGGAAGATGCAGCATGGAAGGAGCTGCAGGAATCTACAGGGGGACATCTGGTGCAGGACCCTACCTTCAGCAAGGGCTGGGGGGATTCATGGATCGAAACAATGTGAGTGATCTTGTTCCTGCTTAGCTGCTCCAGGTCTTTGGCATCTGAAGGATAAAACTAGACATCAACATGTATTTACTTCCTACCCTTCTCTTCCCACAGTGCTCCCACCCTGCTTCTACAGCCAGCCAGAACACAGAGCCAGCAGATCGACTGCATCCCACCCCCACATGCAGCAATGCAGACATGGGCAAACAGGGAAACCTGGAATGCCAATCCCATGATACCAAACCAGAGGCCTCTCCCTGATCCTTTCTCCTTGCTGGTCATGCTGGTTGAAACATTCACATCTGCACAGAAACACTCTGGGTCAGCAGGTAGTGTCCCTCCTGCCTGTACTTGTCCCCACTTTGGGAGGAGATGTGCCCTGCCCACACCTCCTTGATCAGACACACACACAGCACTGGGACTTGCTGCAGCCTGAGAGAACTGCTTTATCTTATGAACTATGGAAGTGGAGCTGCAGCAATTTATAACAACTCTGATTTTCTGTGGAAAACACCTGAGCAGTGACTTGCTGCTCTCTGGTCTGTTCTCTCTGCAGCTGCGTGGACAGAAATGGGGTGTCCTTGGCTGTTTGGGGCAATGCCCTGCTTCTCACCAACGCTTCAACATTCTGGATGTGATCCTGGCCTCTAGTCCAGCACAGCAGTTGTTGCACAGGGAGGGGAGCGTGCTTCTCTTGCTGAGCAGCTTCCAAGTGTCTCCCTTTCATGCCACAACCAGCAGATGCAGCAAGTGTGGCCAGAGAGGAGGGGAAACATTTCCCCATCTCATTCTTTCGGGTTTCTAAATTTTCACGTGGTGTAAAACCTTGGCTCAGGAATCCAGCCCGGGAAGTGCTAACAGCATGATGTGAATTTTAATAGGAGTGAATCTCAAGGGAGGTGCTCTGCAGGAAGCAGCACTCTGTGTGGGGAGGGAGATGAGGACTCACACACCTGCCATCTACCCATCCGCCTCAGCAGGCAGTGACAGCAAGTGGTGACACTGGAATCAAGGCTTACTGAGGCTGGAAAAGCTTCCAGTTGGAGGAGATGCCTCTGAGAGCTTAATGTTGCAGGCCTAGAATCTTGTCACCCTGGATTGCTTGGCAGAGTGATGAGGAGCGCTTGGATGGCATCAGACCCAGGCCCCACAGCAGAGGCTGCTCCCAGGAACCCCCCTGATGAACCTGGCAGCTGGGTGCCCTTGTTCCTCAGCTCCCAGCAAGCCACAGCCCCCCCAGCCCAACCTGAAGTGCTCCATGGGGCAAAGGGAGAACAGGGCTGCCACTCCAGTGACATTTCCTTAGCAATTCACACGAGTGGTTTTAAACTTGTGCAGTGCTTACAGCAGGAATCAAGCTGGCAAAGGAGCCAATGAGGGAGGTAGGAGTACTCATAAATGCTCATTTGTCATGGCAGACACCAACACTTGGTCATTAACTGTCCCCTGACAATGAAAATTCCTTAAAATAGTGACTTGGTGTGAGAAGGGTTAACTCTGCCTCTGGGAAATTGCCTCCTGAGGGTGGGCAGCCCCCTCTGGCCTCTTCTACAGCTGCAAAACTGGGGAAGTGGTGACTGACTGAAGTGCCCCAGTCCCGCTCCCTTACACCCATGTGGCACCACCAGCTCCTCTGCTCCTGGCACAGGATCCATATTTCCTCCTTGGCTCCTTTCCCCCATGCATCCCAAGAGCTCAGGGCAGCTGTTAAATAAAGAAACCATGCAAAGGCAGGGGTCTCTGCCTTGCCTTTCCCACAGTGTCTTCACTCCCACTACTGCCAACCCAAACTGGGTGACAGCAGAGCAGGCTGTGGGTGCAGGCAGAGCAGTGGGCGCAGGCAGGGTGGTGGGTGCAGGCAGGATGTCAGGCAGCATTTGCAGGCAGGGAGACACTGGCTCAGGCAAGCCCCACTCCCTAGCTGAAGAACATCTCTGCAGCAGCTGGGTTCCACTTACCAACAAAGTTCCCAAGGTAGAGGCCAGGAAGGATCTGGGGACACAAGGGGAACACAAGGGGAAATGGCAGTGTGAGCAGTGACCTTGTGCTGTGGTACCCACTGTGCCGGGACCCACGCTGGGAAGCACTGACCTTGGCTGGAGGGAACACAGTTCTGGCATTGACATGACCATTGCCAGCCCCAGGGCAGGAATGGTGCCAGGGCAGCTGGACCTGTGCATTCCCAGGGCTGCCACTGCCCTGGCATCCAGGATGGGGCTGGATGTAGCCCTGGCACCTGCAACCACCTGGCACTGCACTCTCATGGGCACTGGGAGCCAGACATGGCTTTTTTATTGCTCCTCTTGTTTATCATCAATTAGTCTTCCGCTGGAGTTTATTACCTGAGCCCAGCAAGTTGCATATACCTTTGTACAGCCTTGCACCATACCCATAACCTGTGGAAGCCCTGCTGTCCAAGGGATAGGAAAGCAACAGGCATGGAGAAGCTTGTAGGGGGTGTAGCTGTCCCCCTCCCAGCCCTGAGCTCCACTCCCCTCACTCTGCACTGCAGGAAGCCCATTTCTCACAGCTCAGGCACAGATTGCTCTGGACACCATGCTTTCAGCTCATTTCCCCAGGGAAATTCCACTTCTCACGATCAAAAGATAATTACTTGACAAGGCCTCTTAACAGCACTGCAGATGCAGAAGCAGGACACCTTGCAAACCTTGTCAGCCAGAGCTATTTTATATTCTCCCTCACTCCCAGCCTGGGCAGTGAGTTCAACCCTGTATCGAGCCAGTTCTCCGCCAGTTTCTCCCTGCAGCAATATTTGGTGCCCAGGGCGGGTGGAGGTGATTTTCACCAGCACAGCTGGACTCACACTTGTCTCACTGCTCGCATTTGGAAACGTTTTTTTCTCGATTGGACAGCTTAAAGAAGGGGGGATTTTCTGTGATTCCTGCGATTTTAGATCAATTTCCTATCGACAGGGTGCCTGTAACTCACAGCTGCGGCACTGAGAGGAGCGGGTGGGAGAGCGCCAGTTAGCAAGGGCAGCTCCCAAGGGCAGGACACTGAACCATGAATAAACAGCATGTGCCTGTCCCCAGCACCCTGCTGACCCGCTCCTCAGAGGAGAAAACGGGGCAGCACATAAATAAAATAGTGCCCAACCCCTCTGCCCTGTGATGCAGAGCCCCATGCACAGCCCAGCCCCGCTGAGCAGGGGTTGTGGGACCACCAGGCTCGGGGTCATACAGGGCTCACAGCGTGTGCTTGTTGCTGGTTCCTTGGGATTAAAGGTGTTGGGAAAAGTTCCCCCCTTCCTTGAAGGAACTCACTGTGACCCCTTCCCTCCACCCCCCCGGGCAGCTGTCAGCTGTCCCAGCGCAGTGTCCCTGCGTGTTTCACCTCCGGTGTTGCTCTGCCGGCAGACAAACAAAGAGCCGAGCCCGGTGCCGGCAGGTGAAACGCCGCTTGGCACGGCAGAGGCAGCCGCCAGGTAAGGGTCTCCCACCTCCAGCACCGGACGAGCCGCCCGGGCATGGCCGAGCTGCAGAGCAGCCGCCCCTGCGCTCCCCGTTACCTGGCTCATGCCGTTCCCCATGGCCGACGGCGGGCGCCGGGGGTGGGGACGGGGCGCGGGTGTCCTTGTCCCCAGTGCTGCCGTCCTCCCCGTCCCCGGGCGCAGCTGCCGTCCCCGCTGCCTGGTCGGGTTCCCGTCATGAAGAGCTTGGCTCCCCCGGGATCGCTGCTCGTTCCCGGCGCGGCGAGGCCGGGCCGGTGGCTGTGCCGGCGCAGAGGGGACCGCGGCCGCCGTCCTCCGCGGCTCCTGCCGAGGCCCTTCCCCGGCTGCTCCGGCGCTGCCGCGCACCGGCTGCTGCCTGGCCGGGAGCAGACAAAGGAGGAGAGACTCCCCCCCTGCGCCGTGGCGTGGGAGCACGGGGCCGCGCTGGCTGCTGCCTGTCGCCGCTGCCCGCGGCCGCACAAGGCTGCACTGTTGGGAGAAGAACAAAACCTTTGTCCTACTCCATCAAGGAAGGTCTGTGCGGCCACGCGGTGAAGCGCCCGTCAGGATGCCCACTCCTGCCCACGCCATGCCCACCCCTGCAGGCACCATACCTATCCCTGCCCTGCCCGCACTGTGCCCACCCCTGCCTGCACCACACTCCTCCCTGCCCTGCCCGCTCCAAGCCCAGCCCTGCCCGTGCCCACCTGCAGCCAGGTGCCGCAGGATCCCTACCCTGCCCGGGAGGCTGCAGGAGTGTCCTGGGGACTTCGCAGGGCCGCAGGATGGGCAGCGAGGAGCAGGGCCGAGCGTTCCCCAGCAGCGGCTGTCGCCGCCAGCCCGCAGGGAGGGTCAGGCCGGGGGTCGCGGGGGCCGGGACGGGCCGGGGCGATGCGGCGGGGGCGGCGGTGCGGGGGTGCGGCTGCCGAGAGCGCCCCCTGGCGCGCGGCCGCGCGGTCGCCGCGGGCTCCGGCGCCCCCAGAGGCGGGCGGGGGTCGGGGGTCGCGGGTCGGGGGTCGCGGCCTCGCTCAAAGCGGGGCCCGGAGGGTTCCCGGTGGGTTCCTGGTCTGTATCCCAACTCCTGCATATCCCCGGCGCAATATGTTATGCCCCACATGCTCTGTGCGCAATGAGGGCAAGGATAGCCCCCGCTCCCCAAGCTTCCCACCGTGTAGGGGGAGTGTGGCTGGTATCTATGGGCAGGTTTAGATGCTACAGGCATAATAGAATTAATTAGGTTGGAAAAGACTTCTGAGATCGTGGAGTCCAACCTATGACTGAACACCACCTTGTCAACCAGAGCAGGGCACTGGGTGCTACTCCAGTCTTTCCTTAAACACCTCCAGAGACGGTGATTCCAGCATCTCCCGGGGCAGCCCATTCCCATGTATAAACACCTACAGCCCGGCCCTCTCCTGGGCAATGTCTTCTGCAGCACAGTGGCTGAGCAGGATGTGATCCCACTGTGAGCCTTAGCCCTCACCAGACACGGCATTTGAGCAGCCTGGGCTAGTGGAAGGTGTGCCTGCCCGTGGAAACGGGGTGGAATAGGATGAGCTTTTAAGGTCCCTCCCAACCCAAACCAGTCTGTGACTCTATGGAGGGAGGTTGAGAGTGGTTTGTAACACTGGGTTGACCAGCAGTGGTTCAGGAGTGCTGTGGCTGAGATGCTGCAGGGTCACTGTGGGCAGCTGCCTGCCCTGGAGAGGGGGATGCTGGCTGCACAGGAAAGCTACTGCAGGAATGGTGGAACATAGACTGTAAGACTTGTTCTGTCCTAGCCCCCAGTGTTCATGCAGAGAGACAGAAAATTGAAAATGATCCTCTTCCTCCACAAAGAAAAAGCAGTTATCAGTGGTATCCATATTTATTTATTTTTCCTCCCAGAATAAGTGGTGCAGTTGATCCCCAGAAGCTTCTCAAGGGCAATTAAAGCAGGCCATACTGTGGGAGCATTTGTTGTGCTGAATCTTGTATTTCTCTTTCTACCCAGCTGAGTCAGAACAGCTGCTTAGCAAAGGATCTGAAGAGGTTTCAGAAGCAGTTAGAAAGGGAAGCGGGAAAGCCTGAGGCAAGAAAACGTGCCTTTATTCTGAAGACCCTCAAAATGCCTTCAGAGTACTATTTGTTTGTGGAAGAATTTTGCAAAAACCCTGGCATCATTTGGGTTATGATACTGGTAAGTGTGTGCTCTCCCAAGGAAAGTGAGAGATGAATGGATGCCTTCGTTCTTAAGAGGGAAAGGAAAATATGCAGGAAACCCACAGGAAGAATTGGGCAGAGCAAGGTAACATGGAGCAGCAGTGCTCCCGGCCAGGTTTCTGATCAACATGTACCACCAAAACACTGCTTCTTGTGTAAGAGTTTATTTCAGTAGCCAAAAGGCAGCTCAGTTTATTTGTAGAACCAAAGTCAACTCAGTGGTGAAGGTATAAAGTGCAGAGTTCTGTTTGGAGGAACAGACTGTGCTCCCAGGGGTTCTGACTGAGTTCATGCTCTGACATCTTTCAGCTCAGCTGCAGGTGTGCAAGAAGGTGGCAGTGTGTGCAGGACAGGTGGCTAATTTGGCTCCTGGTTAATGAGCATTAGGGCAGCCCCCAAAGATGGAGCTGTGAAAACATCTGTTTGGATTTAGGGAAATCCCATTGTGTTAGATGTCAAGTCTGGTGTAAACTTACTGGGTGGAATTCCATCCTGAGACTGTGAAGAGGTTACAGGAGGCTCCTTTATCACAGAAGCCCAGAATGGTTTGGTTTTGGTTACCGGGGATCTTAAAATTCATGTCTTTCTCTCCCCATGCCATGGGCAGAGACAACATCCACTAGACCAGGTTGCTCAAACCCCAGTCCAATCTGGCCTTGAACCTTTCCAGGAAGGGATATCCATTACCAGTCTGGAGCACAAGCTGGGGTGGATTTGGTTGGTGTGAACTTCTCTCTGCCCTGCAGGTAGAGAAGGGCAGCCTTATGCTCTGAGTCATGTTTGTCCCCCAAACCTGGAGCTGTGCTGAACACCACAGCTTCCACTTCAGCCAGTGATCTGGGGATTAAGGAAAAATTGTGTTTCCTTTAGAAATTCTGACAATATAATGTGACACTGAGAAATGCCTTGCCCGTGCCAGAGGATTCAAGCCATTTAACATCCTAAGTGTTGTGCTGTGGTGCATAATTAAAAACACACCCCTGCGAGTGAGCAGTCCCTCTGTTTTGTGCAGCAGGTCTGGTGAGGAGGCTGGGACAGGAGGATTTGTCTTACCCTTGTGAGAAGTAACTGGGAGGTAATTATGCAAACTAACTCGTGAATTACAACCAGGAGGATAGCAGCTAGTGATTATCTAACTCGACAAATGGGAAGTGTTAATTGGCAACAAAACCCTTATATTAAACTGATTTTCTGCCCCACAACCTCAATTAACATGGTAAATAACCAGAACACAGTAAATAAGGATATATGAAAAGCCTGTGATTACTGAAATTATACCAACAACTTAAATAGATTGTGGCTGACCTCAAAACTTGTAGGCAAGTAAAAATAAACTCCATGTTACTCCTTCTGTTGCTCTGTGTTCTGGAGCAGCCCCGTGTTGTGGCGTCCTGTGTTGCTTACTTCCACACTCAAGAAGCAGTGGTAGGTCAGGATGTGCCCAGTGCCACATCCTGGGGCTGGAGGAAGCTGGACCTGGGCAGCAGTGTGGGAGCTGTGCTCCTTGGGTGCCTTATCTGGGCCACTCCTCACCCTCTTCTATGCAATATGCAGCCTAAGCTGCCTTCAGGATTTTTCTGCTCATTTTCCATAGTTCCCCAACACCTTTTTTGTCTCTCCTGTTTAATTAAGTTCTTCTGTAACATACGCAAATTTTAAGTGGGACTTAAAATTCCCAACAACATATGTTGCGTTACGTATATTTCTGGAAACGTGTGACAGAGTTTGTTTATTTGGTGCTGTGGGAGTTCCCCATAGGCTGCCTGCTCTGCCTTTCCTCCAGGAATCCTCCAAACACAAACATGAGGGGGTTTTTGTTGAATCTCCCTGCCCCCATAACCTTAAATAAACATGCTTGCACACGAGCAGCTGATGAATCAGGTTATGCAGGTTCTTCTGCAGTGAAGTTCTGGAAAACTGCAGGAAATGCTAACATTAAAGCCACTAAGTCTGCTCTCCCATCTGTAGGTTGGCAAGTCACAAGGTGGAGGAATGTTCCTGAAAACTGAAATGTATAATTGATTGGAGAAGGTGAGAATGACTGTCTTTTCTTTGGGAATATCCAGCAGGCATTTTGTTCTTTTGCTCTTTTTTCATCCTCTCCTTCTGCCAGTGCTTGGTCTGTTCTCCCATGCCACCCTCCTGGCATATTCCTTCACCATTCTCCAGGGTAACAATAAAGGTTTTTACAATGGATTTTCCCAAATGGATGGATACTTCCTTTGGGATCTGATTTTTTACACTTTGTGTGCATATTTATATATAAACTTCCATCCTCAGGTACATCTAACACTAGGCAGCAATTGGGCTATATTATCATATATATATATAAAATATACACATATTTTATAATATATTTATAGTAAAAATTCTTTGGGTGATCCTGCACAGGGTCAGGAGCTGGACTTAGATCCTTGTAGGTCCCTTTCAACTCAGGATTTTCTAAGATTCCAGCAGGGTAAGAAAAGGACTGTGCAGTTCTACTGCTTGGTATTAGATGATGCATCAGATGAACCTTGTCATTTCCAACTCCTGCAAACACCTACAGGACTCGGCTGGCCCGTCACTGCTGCTGTCACCCTGTCTCTCTCCAGTCCTTTTTCATTGGAAAGCTGGTGTCATCAGATCACTGGAAATGTCAGTTTGACAAATCAGCTCAGAACAAAGCTGAAATGCCACTCCTGGTTTTACTGTTCGTGGTTGAATTTTGGCAGCCTTTCTTCTTTGTTGGGTTCACAGAATGTAAGGACAGGGTGATTCACAGGAGAGAACTATTTGATTTTCAACGTGTCACACTTGCTGCTGTATTGAGTTTGATAGCTTTCATTTGATTAACACATCTTCCCAAAAGTTATGCCACCTCAATTTGATGGTTTAGGAGACAGAAAAATCCATCGGTTCTCTCTGTGAAAGTTCAGCAGAGTTCACGCTCACTCTGAATGATCAAAAGCCTTTCCAGAGTACTGGGTGCAGAGTACCCTACCCCTGGGGGAGGGTGTGCCAAGGTTTGGAGACATGGTGAAGTGAAGATCTTGTTCCCAGCCCCCTGCCATGGGCAGGGACATCTTCCACTATCCCAGGTTGCTCCAAACCCCGTCCAACCTGGCCTTGGGCACTTCCAGCGATGGGTGTTAGCACTCACCTTTGAGTGGTAACTGAGGTTCTTGTAAATAGATCCCTTGGGGAGAATTAGAGTGAAATGACTCTGAATGACCAATGTACATATATGGAGCAGGTTTGTTTTAAAACAAATTAAAAGAAAAGGAAGCACACAGCTGTTTTGATTATTTTCTAGAAAAATATAAAAGTAAAACAAAGTGGAAACATAAGAGAAAGAAAGAAAGAAAGAAAGAAAGAACGAACAATAAAAGATAGGGGAGAGGAAAAATATCACCACCCATGGATCCAGTGATGAGATTTCATCATTGCAGTTTCAATGTCCCTGGTCTGCATGATGGTCACAGTCTTCATCCATTAGGAGCCCACACACAACAAAGACTTCCATGGGTTATAGTGTTCAGTCTTAGGGGGAATGCCTCAATACCTCCCTTGGTGGGGGGGAGGGTTACACTGTCACATGAAGCTGTGCCTTATAGGGAGGGAGGAAATCGGCATGACAGAAAACATTAGCCCACCTCTGCAGGATCTGCTTCTTATCTGCCTTTTCCCTTATCTGATGCAATAACACTTTGTGGAAGTGGGTTATCTGGGAAACAATAGACTGCAGGGCTCAACCAATTTATCTGAGCAAACTTTGGTTTATCACAACGAGGTGTTCACAGCTTCTCTGGGCAACTTGTACCAGTGTCTCACCTTAAGGTACAGCACTAACTCAGGGCAGCTGCTCTTTCCTTTTCCATTACTTTGTTGATTACTTCTGATTTTTACTATTTTTGGTCAGATAGCATCATGCAGTGTTGGATTTGCACTCAGGTGGCTGAAAATTGGGAAAATACTTAGGGACAGACAGGGAAAATTATTGTTGCTGGGGCACAGAGGACTGTCAGAGTGAGAAGTGCATATTTGCTTGTTCAGTGTCTGTTTGTCTTGGATCTTTATTTCAGCCCAGATGTTCCCCTCACAAACGGCAGCACAAAAGCCTGCACCTGACTGCTCCTGGCCAGGGAGGGGGACATGCTGCCTGCAGGCTATTCCTGGCTGCTTGCTGTGGGATCTCTGGCAGGTGCAGGTGAGCTGATATTGCCCTGCCAGCTGCCACGTGTGCTGCAGCCACTTAACTGTGCTGCCTCCTCTCCTGACACACAGCAGGTGATCTCCTTGGTAGCAGCTTTAGGTGTGAGGCTGGGCCAGCCTTCTGCTCTAATGTCACTTTGTGCATCTATAATGTAGATCTTTTTTACTTTAAACTCAATAATGTTCTGGTTAGTGCACTCCCGAGAGGTCGATGTAGCTTAGCCCTTCACTTCTGAGACCTCGGAGGACAGCAAGGCTGGCATTGCTGCACACAGCTGTCACTGTTAAGCTGCCTCTCTCAAGAGGTGGCAGCTGAGGGAGAGAGAGAGGGAGGATGGAAGGAAAAAAATAGGTTGTCAGATTCCTCATGAATCTGAGAATGGTGTTTGAGCATAATGGAGGATGGTGTTGAACATCCCATTTTATGGTATTTTCCCTACTATAAATCCCTCTTGTCAGTAGGGAAAGGAGAATTTTTGCAGTACCCTGATAGCAGAGAGGATGTCAATTGCTGCTGGGGAACTTCTGATGGAGACCTGGGGACTGTTTTCTCCTGTAGGTGCATAGCAGTTAACCCTGGAGAAATTACCTGCTGAGTGTGGCTGGTGGCCCGAACCTTCTGGTCTCTGGCCTTTCACTCAGAATTCTTGCAGGGCAATGGAGATTATGATTGAAAACGAATCACATGGACTAAATGTGTGCTCATCTGTTGGGAATGACTTTGTGTAATTGTTTGGATGTCTCAGGACTGCAGGTGGATGATCAAGCAACTTGGACAGTGCGCGACTCCCAAGTGTGGGGCACGGCCATTGGAGGTTCTCATTGTGGATATGGACAAGCACTTCCATCCACTGTTCATCCAGAAGGGGATTAGCAGTGACAAATGCTACTTTGAGCTCCCGGGCTGTGACATCAGGGTCTGAAACCCTCAGTGTTCTTAGGCAGACAAGGGATTACAGTGTCAGGTCAGCTGCTGGCCCTGGTACAGGGGTGTCTCATGGTGCTTTCACACCTTGCAGGTAGGGGTTTGCAGGCTGAGTGAGCTGGTGTGGTGCAGCAAGTGAGATGTACAGCTGTGTGAACTGGTTACATGAAGGAAGCTGCCACCTGGAAGGATATAGCTGCTCTTAATCAGAGTATCAGACTTCACCTGGGTGCAGCACCATATAACTCTGTCAGATCTCTAGCCCTGTTGTGAAACCCTGCCAACTTGGCTATTTCTGGAAGATGTTCCCCTCCAAGTACCAGCAAATCATAAGTACCAGAGCACTCGCCAGAGATGGAGGGTTATGATCATCTCTCCTGCTTATGTGTCCCACAGCAGTGCCCCATCAGCACCAATAAATTTCCCCCCAGAGTGGTTTGGCTGCCAGCAATGAACATCACCAAGTCCATGGTGCACTGACTGAGATGCAGGCCAGGAACTGAGGGTACTTAACAACAAAAAGCCCCTTTAAAACAGAATTTGACTTGGTCGGTTTGTTTGTTTGTTTTTTTAACACAGGTTTTCTCCCTAGTTAAGTGAAAAATATTTATCATGAAATTCAGCTGAAATTCTCAGAAATTTATCTGCTACATTCACAACCCAAGTATTGCAGCAGCAGAAACCTGAGAACGCAACTGATTTGTCATTACAAGAGTTGAGAGAAACAGAAACAGCAAATAGCACTACAAAAATGACAAGCAAAAATATGATTATTATTCTTTCAGTCTTAGTCATGTAAAGAGCAAGCAGAAGCATAGGTAATGCAATTTGCCTTAGATGTAACTTATATTGATGGTGCTCTCCTATGAAATGCCCCTAAATTAACTCTTCTAACAAGATGTGGTCACTGGTATTACTTGTTACAACACTGTGTCCTGTCAGCTTCAGCCCAATATTTCACATGGTGCCACTGGGGACAGTTTTATTTCAAATGAACAAATAAATTAGGCTCATTTCTTGTCTGGAACAGCTCTAATGTGCACAATCTACTATGTTCACAGCCTCAAACAAAATTACTGCTAAGGCAGCCTGCAGGTAAAGGCCAAAGTAACTTCAGTTAGTCAGGAAAGAAATTAATTGGAATGAAAGTCCTTGATGTCATCACAGTGCTGCTGGGCTCTCAGAGAGATATCTGAACACTCTGCTGGGAACCTGTTCCCTGCAGACACCCACTTCTGCAATTAAAAAGGGTTAATGCTCATTCTGTGAATCTTCCTCAGCACTTATTGCTTCAGCATGACTTTTTTTTTTTTTTTTTTTTTAACTTTTCTTTCTGGAAGCCAAAGGGATTTTTTTTTTCTTTTAGTATCATCAAGAACAGGAATAGAAACTTTGCAACAAGCTCAGAATGTTCTTTGGCTCAGCATATGGGAAAGAGATTTAGGGTTGGATTTCCTATTGCTTCACACTCACTCCTGCCTGCTAGCAGGGTAATGATTTTGTGGGCAGGCATTTTTCTTAATGAGCCATTGGTAAAACTGCCTGTTTCTCCCTAATTTACTGTTCTATCTCTTCAGCTGGGTTCTGGAGGTAAACACTTCACCTTCGCGCACTGCCAGCTGCCAGGGAGACTCTGAACTCAAGTTCATCTTCTGAAAGACTCACTTTGCATTGTGAACAGAGAGAGCAGGGGGGTGAAGGTGTTTATCACTTTCTGAGGGGTTTTATTATGCTGTTTGGGATGGTTGGTCTGGTTTCATGATTTTCTTGGCAACTGATCATAATCCTCTAACCTTCATAGTGATTAAATGATGAATATCCAGAAGCAGAGCAAAGTAAGGAAGCAAGTTGCCCCTTCAGAGTGGGAAAACAAGGCAGCAGGGGGCTGCCAAGGGACTGGAGCCCGTGTTGGTGCCAGGACTTGCACAAGAGCTCTCTGTCAGAGGTCCTTGTGCACTGTGCCTCCCACTCATGCTGCTGCTGGAGCACTCTGTTCCCAGCAGCTGGTCTTGCAGCATTTTGTCATTGACTATACAACGGTGCTAACCCCAGATATTAATAGCAGAGAGATGTCCCCTGCTTTCAGCTGTTCAGCTGTGTCCCTGGTTGTCTGGGAGTTGATTCCTGCATGCAGCTGGGGTACTGTCATTGCTCAGGTACTTCAGTCCATGAGTTTGATGCCGTAGGCTGACAGGGAAGGAACAGCATGGTGGAGGCTTTGACCTGGTCTGGAATGACAGGCCTGTCAGCAGAGGGGGAGATCTGGGTGTTCTGTGAATGAGAACGCCATGGCAAACACACATTTAGGTGCAGAATTCATGCAGTGCTGCCAGGTGTCCTGCTGGGTCCTGAAGCTGTTGGCACAGGAGGGGAATGCACATCTTCACTGGGGAGCAAGAATGGGTGTGTGAGCTCTTATGGAATTAGGAGACCAGAAGGGCCACATGTTTTCAGAAAACGACTCTGCAGGCTCTGTGGTGACTGTTTATTGGGCACTTTCCTGAAGCTAGTTGTGTATTTTACTGATGGGAAGCAATACTTGGATTCTTTATACTTGGAGAAGCTGACACACATTGCTCCTTTTGCCATGCACACCTCAGCGTGTCCAGCATCATCTCTGGCTGTGGATTCTAACTAACAGCCCACGAGTAGAGCTTCACCTGAAAGTGAAACATCACCTTGCCTCTACAGGCAGGAAGGGGAAGGTGCTGTGTAACTTGCCTGTTAATGCTTTCATTGTGGCTGCTGTGTCCTAGGAAGAAACAAATGAAGAAACAGGAATCTGGCTGCACAGCAGAAAGTGTGGTGCTGATCCCAAGCTTGGGGTGGGAGACACCCTCATGGATGAAGTCCACTCTCCCCTCATGTCCAGCAGCAGCTCCCACTTCTCTCTGGACACCACTGGCTCAGCACAAGGCACTGGCTCCCCTGCTTCTCAGAGTTTCCCAGTTTGGAAGCTGCAGTGGGCTGGAATGAGGTATTTTAGCTGACACAGGGAGCTTGGCTGCTCAGCTGGCCCTCTGCACTGCAGAGCTTAGTTCTGTTCCATGTAAGAAAACAAAGGGGCTAAACATATTCTGCACAGCAAAACAAAGCTTTTAGGGCAGGCAGGCACCTGATCCTCCTCCTGCTACTACTATGGAAACATGTCAGAGCAGAAAACCTGTTGCCATGAGACTGTAAAAATAACCCTGCCATCACATTATGGAGACATGGACTGGCTGCACCACATGGCTTATGTAAGAGCAGCTCCAGCACTGGGATGTGGCACTGTGAGCTGCCTCCTGCTCCCAGGAGACAGGCAAGCTTCTGAAAAAGCTTCAAGCAAGACAGTTTGGGTAGTAAGTCCGTTATTTTTAGTCTGTGTATCTGAAATATAAGCCTAAAGTGGACAGAGACACATTAAGTAGTGTCAGCAGCAGAATTTTAAAAGTTACACCAAGCAATGGCAGTTGGGTTTTTTGGTTTAAAGAAATCACACCTTGGTTTTAAGGGGTCAGATACAGGGTATTTTTTGGAACTCCCTGTAATTTGAAGCATGTTTAGAACTGGCCAGGGCAGGAGAAGACCTTGCTAAGCTGGCAGGTGGTCAGGGAGCCAGGGAAATGGTGGTGCTGTGTTTGATGTTGTCATGGCTGGGAAAAAGGAAAGAGCAAGGGACCACACCCAGGAGCCAGGCCCAGCTCTCTTGCTCATGCAAGATTTGGCAGAACAGGTGAGCAACCTCAGGGCTGGAGAAAGGACAACAGCCATGTTTACAATTCTGAAACTCTGCCCAGAAATATCTCTACAGAAGTTCAAAAAATTAAGGGCTTGGCTAGACCCAGACACTTCCCTGTATGGAGGAAAACAACCAAACTCACTGTGTAGTCATGTACTAATTATCACTAATTTTTTAAAAAACTTATGCTCTTGACCAAGTGAAGCACTTGGGGGAGCACAGAAAACAGCAAATTTTAAAACCTTTGCAGAAACTACTACTAGTTACATCAAATGTCCTTCTACTACAAGACAAACTCAGTGACTATTCCTGCTCAGCCCTCCTCAGGCTGCTTTTTAAAACATACCCAAGTTTTATCCATTCATCCAGTCCTGAAAGCCTCATTTCTGTCGTCTCCTGCCTTCCAACAGTGGAACATGTTTTCCCAGCAAGACTAAAAGGATGCTGCCTCCTCCTGCTCCTCCCTACAAATGCTTGGAGATTCCTGACGTGCCTCAGATGTACAGCTTTGCTTTGTTTGAACGCCACGGGCGTGCACAACTCCTCTTCTGTGCTTCAGGCATGTGGAGGATTCCCAATGCCTCCTACTCCCGCTCCCAACGTGACAAAGGAGCAGCTCTGAAGCCAAACCCCAGAGGCGTTCACATAAACCCCCAACAAGGAACAAACACACGGAGTCAGGAATGTCCCACTGCTCTGATTTTAATGATCCCACTTCCACCCCAGCCGTGCGCCTTCGCCCAGCACTGTGTCACGATCCAGCACAGAGCAGGAAAGGGTTTGTGGTCCCAAGAAACTGCAGAGCTGCAGCTGAGGAGCCAAACGACTCCCAGGGGCCTCACCTGGGTGGGCTCCGGACACACCAACGTCCTGCAAATCCCAAGGACTGTGGCTGCTGCGACATGAGCCCGCAGTGACAGCCAAACACGCTGTGCCAATGGCACGGCCACCTCAGCCCTCCAGGATGCGGTTGATGAGCTTCATTTCCTCAGCAGACATGGGATTCAGGTTAAACCCTTTCAGCTCAGGTTTACCTGAGAAAACACATGGAAAACATCAGGATTTTGTCACCAAAGAAGTGCAGCAGTTCATGGTAAACTCGAGAGGGGCTGTGGGGAGGGCAGGGACAGCCCTGGAAGCTGAAGTGGGGCCACCCCAGCACAGGGTCAGAGAGGGTTTAGGGTGCTGCTGGGTGACAGCTCCACAGAGAGACAGACTGCAAAACCAGTGGAAAAGAGGCTGCAGGAACACATGGAACTAAGGAATCTCCTGATACAAGAGTCAGCTCCCAGGCACTGAGCAGGTTCCCGTGGGAGAGTTTACCTTGAGCTTCATAGAGCCGGTTGACCTTCACCCGCAGCTCTTTCCGGAGGCTGTTTATCTCCTCATCCAGCTCTTCCTGGTCTGGGATAAGAGGCGGGGCTGAGGAGGACTGCGGTGGGCTCTGGGATGAAGGCTCAATTTCCCATGGGACACAACACAGGCACAGGGGAGTCCCACCCTGCCTCCACCACCCCCGGGGCCGAGCAGCTTCCACAAGTGCTTCCCAAGGCACAGCTCGGGCCAGAATCAGCCTCTCGAGAGGTTCTGGGCACCTCAGAGCCCATCCCTGGACAGCCGTCCGTTAATTGAGCCAACATCTTGTTAATTACGGTGCTGATTAAAACACTTATAGCTACACGGAGCCCTCGGGGTGACCTCACCCTGCCGCAGCATCTCCCGGGCCTTCGCCTTCGGCAGCTCGATGAACATGCCCCCGAAGCAGACCATGGCCTTCTCTGCGGGAGAGGGAACGGAAGGGAACGGAAGGGAACGGAAGGGAAGCGGCGGTCAGCGGAGCCGCTCCCCGACCCGCGGCCACGAGGTCACGGTGGGCGCAGCCAGCCCGGCCTCACCGTCGGGCTCCGGGTCCTTATGCAGCGCCCGCAGGGCCTCGCGGTTGCGGTTCCGCTTCACGTCCAGGTCCACGATCTGCAACGGGAGCGAGAGAGGCAGGAGCGGCCGGGACTCGGGGCTACCGGCGGCGGGACAGAGCGGGGCGGGGGAGGCCCGCCGGAGCTGCGTCGTACCTGCTGCCGTGCCGCCAGCACGTCCTCGGCCAGCTCCTCCACCTCGGCCAGGTAGCGCAGCACGAAGGCCGGGTCCCGGGCCATGGCGGGGCCGAGCGGGGCCTCCACCGGGGCCGGCTCGGGTCCGCCGCCGTTCGGCTCCGGGCCGCGGCCGCAGCCGCGCGGGCGGGTTCCGCTCGGGACGGGCCGGGCTCAGCGCGCCCTCTCGCGGCCGCCGCCGGGAGCGCCGCCCGGTTTGGGCGGCCGGGGTCGCGGCGGCTCCGGGGCGCGGCGGGGACCGACCGGGCTGCGAACACGCGTGGCCGGGGTCGCGAGAGCGGCCGTGAGTGGCCGTGGGCTGGGAGGGGCGTTCCCGATGCCAGCGTGCGATCTCGTCCGCAGTGCGGACTAACGGTGCCGGGGTTGGCTCCGGGCTGCCTCTGTGCCCACGGGACTCACCGCCCGGCAAAAGGATGGAGGGTTCAGCGCGGCCGGGTGGCGCTGAGCCCCACAGTGGCGGTCCTGGCCCCGCAGCCGGCCCCCAACCCACCCCGCTCGGCACAGCCTCGAGGGGCAGGGGTGAGAGCCCTGCCTTGCCTGGTCCCCGTGTGTGTGAATTATTTATCACTTTTCACAGCCCATCCCCTCGCCCCCAGCACCACCGTCTGTCTCCTCTTCCTCGCTGCTTCCCAGCACGGTACCGCTGTTGGCAGCTGGGCCCTTGGAGCATCAGGTGGCGTCTCTGTCATCCCAGAAAGCAATAAAGGGCACTCAAAGCGCGGGGCGATTAGCTCAGGTTTCCTTTCGTGCAGCTGGTGGCTCATCTGGAGCTCAGCGTCCAGGACCTGCCATCCCCAGGGACTGGAGCCAATTGTGGTCCTGGCAGCTTGACTCACCCTCAGCCAGCCCCGGTGCCCCCCAGTCTGTGTCAGACAAGGGCCGGTCCCGGGAATGCTCTGGCAGGGGACCATATCCATCTGCTGCCCTGAACGACCCTGCCTGAAGGAAGGCAAATATATTTCCCCCCCAAACGCTTTTTATCCCTTTCTTTCTGCCCCACCCAGCCATGAGCAAGAAGAGCTGGAAAAATGGGGTGTAGGAGATGCAGAGAGACACAGCACTGCTGATGAGGACTGGCAGATCCTCACCGTGTGCACTCTGCAATGGGAAAGGGACCCCAGCAGCACGCCCAGGGCTGGTGGGTAACGGCGGACACGGGTTCTCATGTCCCATGTCCCTTCTCTGGACGGAGCCCTGAAACAGCATCTCAAGTTTCTGAATGCAGCCCTGTCCCCAGCTGTCCATCTCTGCCACCCTGGCTGTGCCACCCAGCTGCTGCTTACCTGCTGATGGTGAGGGGACCTCTGATCTGTTTCACATCAGTGCTTTGAAGGGAGGGAGCCCCAAGAACCTGCCTGAAGCAGCAAACAGGGGCTGGGGAGAGGAGGAACCCCAGCACTTGGGGGCCCTGGCACATGCACTTCATGAAACTCATTTGACAAGGAGCTCCCCAAAGGTGGTGACCCCAGTGCTGTGGACCCTGTGCAGGGGACAGGGATGGAGGGAGCGAGGCATCGGCTGGCTGGTGGTCACCACACTTCTGTGGGCAAATAATCCCTTAAAGGAGATTACCCAGATTGGAAGATTACTGGCCCTAATCCCATAAGGTCATTTGTTTCAGTTAACTGAGATCTCTGTCTGTGGCAGCATCGAATGAAGTACGGCAGCTTCAGGGAGCAGTGGGAGCCGGTGCTGGGGCACACACAGGCACTCCAGGCTGGGAATAATCCACACTCGGGTTAGATTCCTTCCTGACATCAACCAGAAAATGTACTGGGGCTGGGGCTGGATGCCAATGCTGGGAAATGCTCATTTGACGGTGGGAGCAGCTGGCTGGAGATCTGAAAAAGCAGGAAGGAGGGAAGGCTTTCAGAGTCTGGGCAGGAGGAATGGGGATGGGGATGGGGATGGGGATGGGGATGGGGATGGGGATGGGGATGGGAAGGGGATGGGATGAGAAGTGGCATGGGAGCAGGGATGGGAGCAGGCTGGCTGTGTCCTGGCAGCAGTGGAAGGAAGCAGTGACTCTGGGGTTGCCAATGACAGTGCAGTGATTTTGCCAGGGTTTTGCCAGGAATGCTGGGCTGCATGGAAGGGCGGGGGCTGCTCTCCCTGGGAAGGTGGGGTCCAGCTCAGCACAGGCATGGGGGAAGCACAGCTGAGGGATCGCCAAGCCATGGGCATCTGGAAAACATTCTCAGGGTAGTAAGAAGTGGCTGGTGCTGCATTCTGTGGCCTCTCCCCAGCCAAGCTCTGAGCCAGCCACAAATCATCATGGATTTCTCCTCCTGTAGCCAGCGCCAGGGGCAGACATTCTGCTTGGAAGCTGGACTCAGACTGGAACCAGAGGTCCATTTGGACCAGTTCCCCTGGGAAGTGGGCAGTCAAAGGAAGCAGCCACCCGTCCGCTGCCGAGAGCTGCTTTGCTTTGCTGTGTGTTTTGTGGAAAGAGCAGGTTTGGTGTCATCATGTTCCTTTTTCTTCCTTGCAGCCCTTTTCTGTATGCAGCCAGAAACCCTCCCTGCCTGCTGGCAGCTGCACAGGAAGCTTCAGGGATGTTTATAAGGGTTTTTTTTTTCTCTCTTCTCCTTTCATGTGGCTGCTGGGGCCTGTTGTTAAGATAAATCAGACTTCAAACCACGGTCTCCATGTTCTCAGGCTGTGGATCTTTAACTGCTGCTTCAGAGGGGTTGTTTCAGGGTCAGGGGAGAAAGGTGGGTCTGTCTCTCCCTGATTTCCAAATCCCCTCTCCCTGGTGCTGTGCCTACCATCATGGCAAAGTGGTCTGTGCTCCATCACCCAGCCAAGACAGAGAGTCCCCAGGGACCAAGCCCAAAGAGATCTGGAGTGGCCAAATGTTGACAGGGGCTCTGGCCAGTGGACCCCATCCTTGGAAGGGGCCCTGCCCTGCCTGGTTGTTGATGAAAGGCTGCTTTCTTCAGGCTTTGGGATGCTGGGAGCATCCCCTCCCCCAGGCAGGCATTTCTGGAGGGGATCTGTCAGGAGCATCTCAAGGTGAGGTGTTTCATTATCAATGCTAATACATGCAGCACGGGGAGAGCCTTGCCGAGGGCCCGGCCGCTCCCTTGTGCTGAGTAACATCTTCACCCCCTGGATTTCATCCCAGGAATGCGGGCATACCCCACCCCCGGTTTGTGCTGATCCTTCTGGCCACCCTGCAAGGCAAAATTTGGAAGTTAGCTGTGTTTCCCGGGATCAAACACGCTCCTCCTCTCAATGTGGCACAGTGTGCTGACCACGGGCCAGGCTCCAGCCAGGCTCCTCCGCAGGCAGACGCACCAGGCTGAGCCTCGGGGGCTGAGCCGCAGAGCCAGAGCCCGGCCCCGTGGGCTGGGGGCTGGGGCTGCCTCCAGGAGGCAGCTGCCTGTATGCAGTCACCCTCCCTGGAGACCAGCCACAAAGGAGAGAAAGCCCTTTCCCTCGCAGCCCTTTCCCCTCCAGCAGTGCCAGGGATGCCGGCACAGCGCTGCTCCTCCTTTGAGCACATGTCCCGGCGTGCGGCCCCTCGCTCTGCCAGACACATTGTGTCCGAACTCCCGCGGGACACGAGCGGAGGAGAGGTGGAGCGGCGGAGCAGGGCAGCATCAGGGCTCTTGTGCACCCAGACTCCAGTGGCCTTGGTGCTTCCCTTTCAGGGACATTCCCAAGGCTGGGGAATAACATATGTAACTCTTTCACGAGTTTCATTTCGGTAACAACAAAAGCCTACTCCCAAACCCCATCTTTGGTCTTCTCAAAGAGGATGCGACTTCTTCCAGCAGCCTGGTTAGTGGAAGATGTCCCTGCCCTTGGCAAGGGGTTGGCACAAATTGATCTTTGAGGTCCCTTCTAACCCAAACCATCCTACGATGGTTCTATGACTCTCCCTCCAAAGCAGGGCTCAGGTCCAGCCCAGCCAGTCCCCGCTGGGACCCTCTCTGGCTGCATCGGGCAGGGTTTTGGTGGTCTGTGGTCCTGTCTCAGCCCAAGGGGAGAAGAGGCACTCACTTCTCCACCCACCCGGACCTCGGCCCAAGCCTGGACTCATGGGCAGGGTCTTGCCTGGACTGAGCTGGGGGGCCGCGGGGCTACCCAGGAGCGTCCCGGGAAGCTCCGGTACTCGGTGGGCTGGGAAGGGGTGGTCGGACGGCATGGACAGCGTGGTTCCGCCGGGACGGGGTGGGGCGCACCGTGGGGGGCTCGGCGGGTCCGGGCGGTCCTTGCCGGCGGGGACCGGGGGGGTGGCGGCCGCTCGGGGGAGGGGCCGCTTGCCCTTCCCAGCGCGGGGCGGCGCCCGGCGGCACCGAGAGCTCCTCCGGGACCCCGCGGCGCCGGCGGGGGGGCGGCTGCCCCTTCCGGCGGGGGAGCGGCGGGACCCGCCGGGCGCTCCCGGCGCCGGGCGGGGGGAGCCGGTGTCGGCGGGCGCGGGGCGAGGCCGGCGGGGGCGGGCGCTGCCGGGGCGGGCTCCATCCCTCCGGAAGTCTCTCCCGCTCCCTCCTTTCTCCTCCTTTCCCCCGACAACATGGCCGCGAAGTCGGACGGCGGCGGCGGCGGCCCGGCCGTGCTGCTGGAGAGCCCCGAGGACGGCGGCGGGCGGCGGGAGGCGGGCGCGGAGCCCCCGGCGCGGCGGTACCGGCTGCGGGACGGGTGCTGGGTGTTCTGCGCGCTCCTCGTCTGCTTCGCGGACGGTGCCTCGGACCTGTGGCTGGCGGCCCATTACTACGTGCGGGGGCAGCGCTGGTGGTTCGGGCTGACGCTGCTGTTCGTGCTGCTGCCCTCGCTCGTGGTGCAGATGCTCAGCCTCAGGTGGTTCGTCTACGACTTCGCCGCCAGCACCAAGGACAGCGGCGGCGGCACCAAGGACAGCGGCCCCCGCGGCTGCTGCCGCCTCTGCGTCTGGCTGCTGCAGGGCCTGATCCACCTGCTGCAGCTGGGGCAGGTCTGGAGGTACGGGGGTACCCGGGCCGTGGGGGTGCCTAGGGGGTGGGGGCACAGCGGGGATGCAGCGGCTGTAGGGCCTGATCCACCAGCTGCAGCTGGGGCAGGTGTGGCTGTATGGGAAGGTATGGGAGTACAGGGGGCATGGGGGTATCGGGGTGATAGGGGTGCTGAGGGGATGGGGATGCTTCTGGGCTTGATACACCTGCTGCACCTTGGGCAGGTCTGGAGGTACGGGGGTACCTGGGGGTGAGGGTACGGGGGGCTGGGATGGGGCTGCTGCAGGGCCTGACCCACCTGCTAAAGCTCAGGCAGGGCTGGAGGTACAGGGGGAGGGGGGCACATGGGGGTCATGGAGCCAGGCGGGGCCTGGAGGGAGCGGCACAGTGCAGCAGGGACATGGGTGGGGATAACAGCATGGAGACTTCAGGAGGGGTTGGCAGGGCATGGGGAAATGGGTGGGGATGGAGAGGTGAAGAAGGGGCCCAGACAGCTGGGGGAGGCACAGGGATCAATCTCTCTGCAGCCCCAGAGAGATGGGTGGTAGAGAAGAGCTCTCAGCCATGGGCACAGGGGAGTGTAGGTAGCAGCTGTGGGTGTGGGTAGGAGCTGTGGGTGTGGGTGAGGAGCTGCAGCCTAGCTCGGTGCCACAGCCCTACCATCCCTGCTGCCAGCTGGTGCTGGGCCTGCTGGGGACTTGCCTGGCCATGGCATTGTGGTCCTGGGGGTGTGAAGTGATTATGCTGGGCCCTGAACACCTCGAGGCTCCTGTCCTGATCTCACTTGTATTTGTGGAGTGGTGGGCAAGGAGGTGCTGGTGGTTCCCAGCCTGTCCAGTCTCTGCTGCTGCCCCATGCCAGTCCTGGGGACAGGCTGGTGGTGTGGGCAGGGCAAGCAGCAGACAGACAGGCTGGGACAGCTCAAGGCCCTTCATCCTCCTCTCTGCAGACCCCCCAGCTGCACAAGGTGATGTTTTCTTGGCACCTTCCTCCACTGTGCTGCAGACCCAGCCCTGTGCCCTCCCAGCTCCATCCCCACGTGCTGGGGGAGAGCCAGGTGCTGGCACTGAGCGGCTCTTGAGGAGCTGGTGCCGGGAGGGCAGACAAAGGCAATGCCCGGAACAATGCGTGGAGCCGGCAGCACTCCCCGCTCGGGTTTCCATCCTGTTTCCCCTCCCAAGTGCTGTAGTAGAGGCTCTTTGCTCTTTCCCTCTTGGTGTTTGCATGTTCATTCCTCTACTGCTCCTTCTGGGATGCTCCGGGGTGTTTAACTTTGTTTGACAGCCGTGCTCAGCCCACCTGCCAGCACACCTGCCCTCCCCCATCCCCCTGACAATGGGGTCACTCTCAGGGTACTCTGGCTGCAAGGGTGGGTGCAAAACCTGCTTTGGTGTGTGAGGGGAGCTGGTGAGGGAGACAGGAGCTCTCTGGCCCTGTCTGCAGCTGGCGTGAGCCTGACACACCTGATCCCGGCCCAAGCTGGAGCTGAGCCGCAGCCGGGGGCTTTGCTCCTGGGGGTGTCAGTCCTGCTCTTGGATCGGCTGTGCCATGGAGACTCTTAAGCCAATTAAAGCGGTAACTCTCAGCACTCACCCTCCAGGACATGTTGGTCTCAAGCAGCAGCTGAGGCTCTTTCTAATCTCTGGATTTGGGATTAGTTCGGGTGACCAGTTAAATGCAGTTTGTTAAACCCATTAGTGAGGTTGGATCCGGTGCAGGAGGATGTGGCAGCTAGAGAAGGCTTGGATAAATGCTGCAGGTGAAAGAAAGGATTTTCCCTGGTCAGAGCACTGTGCCCCTTGCCAAACATCTCCCCCTTCCTGATTTACCTGCCTCCTCCCTGACCTTTGCAGATGTTACCTCTACCAACCTCACTGCACAGCCCCGAGCCACACCTTTGATAGAGACTCCCCAGTCCCCAAAAAGAAAGCTACTTCCCACTGCAAAGGCAGCTCTGAGCACTGGCTCTGTGGTTATCCCTAATTGAAGCTGTTGAAGTTTGCTGTCATTGGTGTGTTCATGGTGCACATGCACAAGCTCCATCATGGGGGTCTCTGGAGATGCTGCTGGTGGCCTGACCATGTGCCCGTGTAAGCAGCAGCAGCATGGGCCTGTCCCCAGCTGGTTCCTCACCACCACTGTGCTTCTGGGCCATGCTTGGATGGTTTTGCAGCTCAGGAATTGTTATCCGCTCACGAAGTCCTCAGCTTCTTCACCAAAGCAGCTCTGCAGGGCAGGGGTGCTGCACATGCCAGTGTGCCTCCTGCCCAGAAGTGTGTCAGGGTCCCCTGCCACCTCCGTGGGCTGGCAGCTGGCCAGGGTGTGCTGCAGGTCCCACTGGGCTGGGGACAGCCCTATCTGTGCCTGTGTCTGTGTTAGCTCAGGGTCACACAGGGTTTGGCTGCCTGGGGTCACTGGGGCCAGACTGGCCATTCCCTCTCTTCCTGAAAGCTCCCAGCAGCCTGTGTACCCCCTTCCTCTGCTGGCTTGGGGAGCCAGTGCCACCCCTCAGTCCTGGTGCCCGCCTGGTAGTAGTGCAGGAGGGCAAGGTCATCCTGGGTGGGCTCAGGAGGAGTGGCAGAGCTGCGACCTGCAGGTTTCCCCACCACTCTGCTCCCTAGAGCTTTGCTCTGCCTGTGTGGGGGCAGGAGCCCTCCCAGCCCTTGGGGCCCCCAGCTTTGGGGTGTCATCTTGTCCTGCTGCAGGAGCCAGTGCTGGCGGTCCCCATCTGGCCCTGGTGCAAAGGACAATGGGTTTTTAGGGCCAGGCAAAGCCTTTCCCTGAGCACAGGTGCCCGCAGGTACTTCCATCTGCCTCGAGTAGCCAGGGCATCTTGGGGTGTGGGGCTGGTGGGACACAGTGAGTGCGGTGACATGGGCACATGTGCAGCTCTCCCTGATGACCTGACTTGGTAGGATGTGTAAGGGATCAAAATGGCTGTAACAGAGAGGCAATTTTCTCCTTGTTTAAATACAGGATTAAGGGATGAGATCCCAAATTATCTTCTAGGAAAATCACACTTCCTATTGTTCACTCTGGGACCAGAGGGTCCCTCATCCTTTTCCATCTGAGGATGATGATTAGGGGATTTGTCTGTAACCAGAGTTGGGCTTTTCTCCTCATTCATTTTTTTCCAACACCTGAAAACTGGGGTCAGTAGTTGGGAGCTGGGGGCAAACAGTGACACTGGTGACAAATCCAGCTTGTCACCAGTAGTGGGGCTCTGACAAAACCAGTGCCCAACCAAGCCACCACCTTCCTGCTGCAGGGTTTTTGTTGGATCACTCTTTGCAATACAAAGGAGGGAGCAATTAGCCCTGAGAGCTCTCACTGTCGGTTTCTGCCTCATCATCAGTTTTTTTGAAAATTAAATGATTTTTTTTTCAAGTGATTGATTCTGTGTTTCCCGTGCAGCTGCCGTGGTGCAGGGCTGGGGAGCGCCCGCCGTGCTGGCAGCGCCGGGATCGCTCACTGGGCTGAAACACCACGGGATGATCAAATGCAGAACAAATAAGAATCAACATTTCATTCGGGCGAGTTGATGGGAGATGAAATCTCATTTTAATGAGACTTATGGAGCTGGCAGACAGAGAGATAATTGTGCCCTTGCTGAAAGCTGGGGAGGCCACGGGTCACTTGTTGAACAGTGCAGGACCCAGGGCTGGGGCTCTGTAGTGTGTGTGCAGGGCCTGCTCTGTGCCGTGGACAGTGGGATCACTGATGAGCCCAATTATCAAGACTAATTACAGGGACAGGATGAAGTCACCAGCTCCCAAGCCTGGTTCATGCATGGGCACCCTGGAGTGGTAGAAGTGGTACCCTACAGCAGCCAGGGCTTTGCATTGCTTCCCCTGTTGTTTCCCCCTGTGCTGTGCCTTCCCCCCCTGGGCTGCCCACTGGTTTGCGCCCCACCAGAGAGGAGGGTCCTTCACTGGACCCTTCTGAGGGGCTGTGGCCCTGGTGGTGCCACAATGGCAGCACTGGCCTGGCTGCCGTGAGCAGGTGGCACTGGGATGCAGATCTGTGCCAGGAGCCAGGAGCCAGGTGGTCACAGCCTCTCCCCACCCCAAGCAGTGAGGGACAGGCTGCAGCAAAGGCTAAAATTAGGTGCTGCCCCGGAGGTGGAGGTTAAAACGTCACTTTGACACCAGCACAGGGAAGCCGGTGAGGGCTGGGAGTGGGGCTGGCAGGGCAGAGCAGATGGCAGCAGAGTGTCCTGAGGGCTCAGTGGCCCCAGCTGATGGCCCTCACTGTGCTCTCCAGGCTGTGCGGCCCCGGGGTGGGAGCACTCTGCTGTCCCTGCAGTGGGAGCAGGGCTGGATCCTGCCTCCTCCTGCTGACGGATGAGCTGAAAGTGCTGCGATCAGGCTTTCTCCCATGCTCTGGGCTGATGGAGTTGTCTGGCAGCACATTCTGGAGCTGATGGAGAAGCTGTTGCTCTGCCAGAGGATTTTATTCTCTAGGAGGAATCTGTGGCCTGATGTCCTCCTTCTGCACCTGTTTTCCTCTTCACCCGGCTCCCTTCTCCTCCTCGCCAGCAGAGCCCTGGCTGTGGTGCAGGCAGGACTGCCCGGGGAAGCCCTGCCTGGCCAGCCCTGCGTTCGCTCCTGTGGTGCCAGATCTGGCCCGGTGCCGTGGGGAGGGTCCCTGGTGGCGGTGACTCAGCCGGGCGTGCGTCGGTGCCACGCACACCTCCCCTGACCCCCGGCCGACGACCAGATGGCCAGGGCCAGCGTGTGGCTGCGCCCACAGCCCTGCCAAGAGCCCAGGCAACACCGGCATGAGCGCCAGGAGCTTCCTGTGGGCAGCACGGCACAACCAGCTGGTTCCTCCATCCTGGCCGGGGCAGGAGGAAGCAGGGTGGGCTGTGCGCCAGCTGGGACCAAAATATCCCTTTTGAGAAGCAGCCAGATGTGGTGCTGGGTTGGGGCAGCCTGAATCCATGGGTGGCTGGAAAGTGAAGCTGTGGATGGGATCCCTGGCTGGGGGAAGCCAGACCCTGCAAGGGTGGTTAAGGATGGGTAGGTGATGGGTGGGTAGGCAGTGTATGGCTGGGTGGGCAGCGTGGTGATAGCCTGGGTTTCTGGGGTTCTGAGCTGGCTTTGCACAAGCTGCCCCTTCCCAAATTGGAACCCTGGCCTGGGACAGGCGTGCGTTCGTCATTGCTGCTGCCCTGCAGCTCCTGGCACCCCTGGCCTAGGGGGCTTTCCGTGGCCCCAAATCAGCAGGAACAGGTTGATAGGAGTCACAGGGCATTCCTGGAGTGGACAGAGTGGGGTGAGCTCACCTGGCAGCATGGGCTGAGCTCACCCTTCCCCTGCCTCGCACAGGTACCTCCGCACGCTGTACCTGGGGCTGCAGAGCCGGTGGCAGGCCGAGCACCGCCGCCGCCACTTCTACTGGCGGATGATGTTCGAGAGCGCGGACATCAGCATGCTGCGGCTGCTGGAAGCCTTCCTCAAGAGCGCGCCCCAGCTCGTGCTGCAGCTCAGCATCATGGTGCAGCAGAACAACATCGAGCCGTTGCAGGGTAAGGGACTGTGCTTGCAGGGGACGGGGTGGGGGGAGGGAGGTCCCTGGCTTCTGTGGGCTCTCATGGCCGCTCCCTGCAGGACTCTCAGCCTCGGCCTCGCTGGTCTCGCTGGCCTGGATGATCGCATCCTACCAGAAAGTGCTGCGGGACTCACGGGAGGACAAGATGCCCATGTCCTACAAGGGCGCCGTGGTGCAGATCCTCTGGCACCTCTTCACCATCGCCGCTCGTGCCATCGCCTTTGCCCTCTTCGCCTCCGTGTTCCAGCTCTACTTCGGCATCTTCATCGTCACCCACTGGTGCATCATGACCTTCTGGATCATCCAGGGCGAGACGGATTTCTGCATGTCCAAGTGGGAGGAGATCATCTACAACATGGTGGTGGGCATCATCTACATCTTCTGCTGGTTCAACGTCAAGGAGGGACGGAGCCGCTACCGCATGTGCATCTACTACATCATCACGCTGTCAGAGAACGCCGCCCTCACCATCCTCTGGTTCCTGTACTACGACCGCAAGGCCACCTCCGACTTCAACGCCTTAATCCTCGTCTGCGTGGTTAGCTCCAGCTTCGCCCTCGGCATCTTCTTCATGTTCATCTACTACTGCCTCTTGCACCCCAACGGCCCCATCTTCAGCCACCGCTCCGTGGGCTGCATCTTCCGGCAGGAGCCACCCCCGGTGCCGGGGTCCCCCGTGGAAGCCGTCACCAGCCCCCCGCGCTCGCTGCCGCGGACTACAGGGGGGGAGCGGGACGGGGCACCGGGGGAGCGGGACAGCTGCGTGCCCGTCTTCCAGGTGAGACCCTGTGCCCCGCCGGCGCCAGCCGCCCGCGCCCCGCGGACAGAGGGGCCCGTCATCCGCATTGACCTGCCCAGGAAGAAGTACCCGGCCTGGGATGCCCACTTCATCGACCGGCGCCTGCGGAAGACCATCCTGGCGCTGGAGTACGCGTCGCCCACCACCCCCCGCCTGCAGTACCGCACCCCCGGCGCCCCGCAGGAGGTGCTGGAGTACGAGACCACCGTGTAGGTTGTGGGGCGTGAGGCTGCGGCGGGAGCGCCGGTGCCACCAGGCCACCCTGTGTCTCCAGAGCTGTTTGCCTTCCTTTGGGTTTGCCGGCGCTGCCGTGTCGCCATGCCAAGCATCTCGTGGGCGGTGGCCGGGGAGGTCTCTTGGTGCTATCCCCTCCCCGCGCTGCCTTTCCGCAGTCCAGACCCGTCCCACCCGACGGCGGCCGCCCCCACGCCCTCCAGGGCTCGTCCTTGCCAAAATACCTCACCGGTGCCTGAGCCCAGGCGGTGGGTGCTGTGGCCCATATCAGTGGTGGAGGATGGGGACCGGGGGCACCCTGGGATGGGGGCTGGCACCTGCCAGGGGCACGGTGGGGCACAGTGGGGCACAGTGGGCAGCACACGGGAACACAGGTGCCTGTGCCACGGCAGAGCCGTGGGGATGGAACATGGCTGCACTGGGGTGAGCATGGGGCTTGTGAGCTCCAGGGAGCTGGGGCAGGGACAGCCGAGGTCCATCCAGTCCCCCATGTTTCCCACTTCCCCCACACTCTGCCACGCCAACCTGAAGTGAGCCCCTTCATATCCATCCTCAGTCCCCCCGGCTTAGGGTTGAGCCATGTCCCCAACTCCATGGGGTCTCCAATATCCTGTGGGGTGTAGACCCTGGCCTGGGGGGGCCCCTCGTGGGTGGGCACGAACCTTGCACCCCAGCTGCGGCCAGGATGGCTGCACCCCATCCTCTGCCCCATCCCCACAGGAACTGCTTCATCTCATTGGGTTTGTTTTCACCTGAATGGTGACATTTTGTGTGACATTTTCTACCTCCGCTGGGGCCGGGGGTGGCAGGGCCTGGCTGGCACCACTGAGGGGTTTGTGCGGGGCCGCCGGCGTTCCCCGGATTCCCCAAAGTGGGATTCACCCCCAGCCGTTCTCCTCTCCTGGGCTGGCATCCCTTCCCACCCAGGAGCATTTCCATTCACTCCTTCATCAGCATCAGCCCCCTCCAGCTCTGCAGTATAAACCTGAGCTGGGACCTTCCCTCCCCTGACCTCACCCTGTGCTCCCCCTGCCTCTCCCCTGCCTGTCCCCAGTCCCTGCCCCACCTGCCCCTGTGTGCTCCTGCCTCCCCAGAGGAGTGGGGCTGCTTGGGCTCTGGGTTTGAATGTGTCCCTGGTCCTGCCCAGATCCACCGGCCCCCACCGAGGGGCTGTGCTGAATGTACCCTGTGCCCCCCAGGCCGGGACTGTCCTGGGGGGTTGTGTGCATGTGTCTTTGTGTGTGTGTGTGTGTATGTGTGTGTGTGCAGGGGCTGGCAGGGGTTGGCAGGGCAGGAGAGCTGTTGGACGCCCCAGCCTTGTGCTGCCCCCCTTGCCCCCCACAGCCACGGCCCCTGTGCCTTCCCTGCCTCCCCTGTGCCCCCACCGTGGCTCCAAAGGGTTCCGGCCTCTGGCTGCCCGGAGCCACAGTGCCAAACCCTGCCCGGGCTGGGGAGCGTGGGCAGCACTGAGAGCCCCTCTGTGCCATGGGGCCCCGTGTGAGGCACTAGAGATGGGAGGAGTGGGACGGGAGAGCTGCAGCTGGGAGCGGTTGGGATGTGGGCTCCCTGAGGGCCAGTGTGGGTGCCCGGCCCTGTGACACGGCCTGGGTGGGAGGGTGTGTGGTGGCACTGGTGGTGGCATCACGTTGCTTTTGTTTCCCATTTCTTGGTAGCTGGGGTGACAGCAGGCGGGGCTGGCCATCGCTGGGTTCACTGGTGCTAACTGGTGCTAACTGGAAGCCTTGGAAACCCTTTAGGAGGAGGGTGCAGAGCATGGCAGGGGCTGGGCAGCGGGCTGGGCCCCTGCCACCTGCACTCCTCCTTCGCTGCCGTCACGGCAGCCCCCGGTGGTGTGTGCTGGTCGTGCTGGGGCAGCCCCGGCGTGGGGCGGCTCTGGGGCGGGGTCTCTTTTCCTCAGGGAAGGTGGGGGCAGCAGCTAGGGGTGCCAGGCTGGCGCAGGGACTCACCACTGCAGTGTCACCGCAGCCCCTGAACGGTGCCCAGGTGGAGGCAGCTCCTCCCTGGGTCCGGCTCACAGAGGATCTGGGGATGGGCCATATGGGGACTGTGTGCCAGCGGCTCCTCTGGGCTCCCCCTGCCCCTGCCCCTGTCCACCCCAGGGCAGAGACACCTTTTGGGTATGCCCTTCATGCCGGGGTTTGTGTGGGGACCCCAGGGCCACGCTAGTGGGTCAGAGGGACACTTTTCTATGCACTCAAGCCACGGTACCCTCAGCCCTGGGCTGCTCTGGGCAGAGGAGTCTGGCCACGTGTGGGGTTTGGGGGGACCCCTCAGTCTCACTCCTGCCCCAGGCCACCCCCCTGCCCCCCACCCAGCCTGTGCCACAGTGGCAGCCAAACCCAGCACCCTGTCCCCCCTGCCTACCGGGGTGGCAGCTTCTGCCCTCTGGGATGACAGGGGGGCACGACCGGGGGCCAGGATGGGCACAGCTCCAGAGGTGCTCGAGCTCCCACTGGGGATGGTGGGGTTCTGGCTCCTGGGCGTGTCACCCAGGGGTGGCAGCAGGGCTGCTCCAGCTTCAGGGAGTGAGAGAAGGTCGTTCTGGCAGGGGCTGCCGCGGGGTCTCAGCCACATCCCTGAAGCCCCCAGCGCTGGGACCCGGCGGCTGCTGTCACGTACTGTAAATACTCTGTGTGCCACCTTCTTCTCTGGGACCCTCGGCGCGGGCGGGGGCGAGCGGGAGGCCGGGGTCCGTCCCGAGACTTTTTTGTATACCACAAACTTTTTGTATATTTTTAATTTTGCTGCAACATGAGATATTAAATTCATTTCAATAAGCCCTGCCTGTGGGATCCTGTCCTTGTCGGCACCTCCAGCTCACAGCTGGAGCTCCAAAGCAGGGCAGGATGATGCCTCTCTGTCCCGGACTGCTCGGGGACATCATTAGCAGAGCAGGACGGCTGCAGCAGCGCTGGTGTCGGTGGCCCTGGCCGGTGCCTGGCCCTGGCGTGGTGGCCGGCAGGGAAGGGGTGCACAGGCAGGATGCAGCATCTCAGGGAGGAAGCTGCCGGACATGGCCACTGCCGGGCCAGCCTCCTCCCTGCCGGAGGCCCAGATCCCCCGGCCAACCCCCAGACTCACGGTGGCTTTAGACCCCATGGGCAGCGGTGGGGACAGAGTCCTGGATGCAGCTGTGTGAGCTCCTGCCAGTGCTGTTCCCAGTGTCAGGGCCGTTCCCAGTGCCAGGGCCCCGGGTAAGCAGGACAGGATGAGTCCCCAGGGCTGCCCCATGTGGATGGGGCTGATGTGGGGTCATAGGGAAGCAGAACCAGCCCCAGCCCCACGAAAGAGCCCCACAGTGAGGGGCAGGGGCTGCTCCATAGTGAAGTCCCACAGGCACCATCAGCACCTGCTTTGGTCCCAGCACCTGCTCTAGTCCCATCTCAGCCCACTTCAACCCCAGTCTGCCAAATCCCAGCCCCAGTCTCGGTATAAGTATCAACCCCAGTCCCAGCACCAGCACAGTCCAAGTCCCTGCTCCAGCCCCATCTCAGCCAACTTCAGCCCCGGCTTCTGCCCAAGTAACAGCTCAGTCCGTATCCCAGTCCCAGTCCTGTCCCAGTCCCAGTGCCAGCCCAGTCCCAGTCTCAGTGCCAGCCCAGCCCAGCCCGGTCCCAGCAGCCCCCAGGAGAGGCAGGAACTCACATCCCAGCTATCCTGGTGGAGTTTCCGACACAGGAAAGCGCCGCGGCGCCGAGCGGGGCAGTGGGGGCGGCCGCAGCACCGCGTCCTGCCATGGACAGCGAGGCCAAGAAGGGGAAGAAGGTGCGTGGGGCCGGGGCTGGTGTCCGGGGGGCCTGGCAGGAGGGTGAGAGCGGGTGAGATGCGCAGGTTTGAGAGGCTCCGCACCCCTCCCACAGCACATTGGGGAGAAGTGGAGCCACCCAAATAGTGCGAAGAGCCAGCAGAGAGGTGCTCAGCCCTCCCAGGGGCTGAGTGCCACGAACCCCATGTCTGGGGCCAGGGTTGGGTGCCCGGTGCTGACCCGTCCCCGTGCCCGTTCCCCTGCCAGGGTTTCGTGTCGCCCATCAAGCGGCTGGTTTTCCCGAAGGCTGCGCGGAGGGCAGCGCTCCGCAGCAGCGTCTATCGGCGCCCCCTGCACTCCGTGCCCCTCTACCCCCCCGACTACCTGATCGACCCCCAGATCCTGCTGCACGACTACGTGGAGAAGGAGGTGAAGGTAAAGGGATCCCCAAAAATGCCCGGGGTCACTGCTTGCTTGGGGTGGGGTTATGAGGCCACCACACCATGCTGAGAGCCACACACAGAGTGGCCAGAAGGGTTCGGGTCCCCTCCCTGCCCAAGCAAACACCCAGGGAGGAGGAGGGTGCGCTGGCAGTGCAGGGAGGACTCCCTAGCTGCGGAGTGTCCCTGAACCCCAGGGAGATGTGTCCTGACCTGGGGGCCATGGGGCGGGGGGAGGGTGCATGCCTCCCCAAGCTGCCCTCGGCTTTTCCCTCCCCAGTTTTTAGGTCATCTGACATGGGTGACATCGTCCCTGAACCCCTCGAGCCGGGATGAGGTGCTGCAGCTGCTGGACACGGCCAGGGTAAAAGGGGTCCCCACTCCCCAGAGGGTGGGCACCGGGTACCCCACACTGCCCGGTGCCCCACGCACGGCCCCGCACTCTGTCCATGCAGCAGCTGAAGGAGCTGCCGCTGCAGACGACGCCAGAGCAGGACAGCATCCTCAGCCTCTCGGCGCGCTGCCTCCTGCTCACCTGGCGCGACAACGAGGAGCTGATCCTGCGAATCCCCACACACGAGATCGCGGCGGCCTCCTACCTGCGCGACGATGCCCTGCACCTCCTCATCCTCAAAACCGGTGCGGGGGGCGGGCCGGGGGCCACCAGCCGAGGCACAGCCGGCCCCGAGTGGCTGTGAGGGGCTGGAGCACTGCGGGTGATGGGTGTCAGAGTCTATCCGGGTGGCAAAATCCTGCGTTGTCCCCGTCTTGGTGTGTCCGATCCTCTCCTACATAGAGTCCCGGAGGGGTGTCCCCAACCCACTGGGCCTTCCACATCCCCATCCCATACCCCCATCCCTCTGCATCCCACTGGGCTGGAGGGACGGGGAGGCCAGGGCAGGGGCTGGGGGCCAGGCAGGGTGGGCAGCGCAGCCCCCCGCCCTGACGCCCTGCCTGTCCCCGTCCCCTCAGGCCTGGGAGTGGACCCGGTTCCCGCCGGAGCTCACCCCGAGGCAGCCCCGGCCGGCTTGCCGGAGGCGTTTCCCGCGGAGAAGCGTGCGGGGGGCTCGTGGCCGGAGGGGCGGCTCGGGGGCCCGATGGAGCGGCGGCACACGATCTGCAGCCTGGACTGGCGGGCGGCGCGGGGCGGGCAGGAGGGCCGGCAGGGCGGCAGCCTGGAGCGGCGGCGGGGCGGCAGCTGGGAGCGGCGGCAGCGCGGGCGGCCCTCGGGCAGCTGGGAGCGGCGGCAGCCGTGCGGCGGCAGCTGGGAGCGGCGGCGGGCAGGCACCGCCGGCGGCAGCTGGGAGCGCGGCACCGGCTTCGGCAGCTGGGAGCGGCGACACGCCGGCAGCAACCCCCTGGACCCCCAGGAGCCCTGCCCTGACGCTTACTCCAACCTCATTATCCTCGCCGTGCCCAACAGGGTGAGAGGTCCCGGCGTGTGCCACCCACCGGCCGCTCGCCCACCCACCGGCACTCACTGCCCGCGTCCCTTCCCGCTGCAGGATGCTGGGGAGGAGTCCTGTGCGCTCATCTGCCAGGTGTTCCAGATCATCTACGGCGACCAGAGCATCGAGTGCGTGGACCGCGCCGGGTACCACTACACCTCCACGCCCACACGGCCCTGGCTCTCCAGCAGGAGTGAGTGGCTGCAGACAGGAGTGGGAATATCATGGGGCTGATGGGTGGGGGTACAAGGACACATCGTGGGGGGTTTGTCTCTGCTATGAGGTCTCAGCTCTCCCTCTCCAGGCGAGAGCTGCCGCACAGATGGGACATACGGCTACGATGCTGACTACAGCTGCTGCAGCTCCTTGTGAGTCAGGCTCCCCCAGGGTGTCCTTGGACTGGGGTGGGTCCCACTGAACCGGTGTGGGATCCCCCTGCCCCTGGGTGGGTACCCCTGCCCTTGGCTGGGTGCTAGTCCCCACTGCAGAGATACTCCAGCCCTACCTGATGGTGGGTGCTGTGCAGTGGGTGGGGGGCAGCTGGGCACACGAGGGGTGCAGGGACCCACTGACCCGTGTCCTCCCACAGCAATGGCTCCCATGAGACCTTTGAAGCGTATTATAGTGGCACCTCCTCACCCTCCTTCCACCGCTCCCACCACAGCCTGGCCACCGCCTGCAGTGGCAGTGACCAGAGCGGTGCAGGGCTGGAGCAGCTGCAGGACTACATGGTGACGGTGAGGGCACAGGGACGGGCACAGGGACAAGCAGCGGGCCAGCAGTGCCAGCAGCTGGGGCAGGGGCAGGAGGCAGGTGTGGGTTCCCTGTGCCAGAGAGCAGCAGCAGGACACAGGGTGAGGGGCTGGGGGCTGTGTGCAGCTGGTGTCCCCAAGCCCAAGCCTGTCCCTGTGTCACCACAGCTGCGCAACAAGTTGTCACCACAGGAGATCCAGCAGTTTGCCATCCTGCTCCGCGAGTACCGGCTGGGCACACCAGTGCAGGAATACTGCACGGAGCTCCTGCGCCTCTACGGGGACCGCAGGAAGTTTCTCCTCCTGGGTGAGTGTCTGCAGCCACCCTGTGTCACCCTGGTGATGTATGTGCATCCTTTGGGGACACGGGGCTGGCGCTAGGTGTGCTTCAGGGGACATCAGGACCCCGTTGCTTACTGGGGGCAGGATGGGACAAACCAGTAGGGCTGGCATTGCACCCCAGTGCTGCCCAGCTGGACAGCCTCCCGAGGCTTACGGTGCCTATGACAGGAATGAGGCCCTTCATCCCTGACCAAGACATCGGGTACTTTGAGACCTTCCTGGAGAGCATCGGGATCCGGGAGGGCGGGATCCTCACCGACAGCTTCGGCCGCATCAAGCGCAGCATGAGCAACACGTCGGCCTCGGCCGTGCGCAGCTATGACAGCTGGTCCCTGCGCTCCGAGTCCGAGTCCTTCAACCGCATGATCACGGACATCACCCACGACATCGAGGCGCTGGCAAGGGATGAGGATGAGGAGGAGGAGGAAGAGGACAACTATCTGTGAGCCAGTGTCAAAACCCAGCTCCTCTCCCTGCTCTTTGGTGTGGTGCTGCACCTCCAGGAACAGACTCAGCAGGTGCCCAGCTCTGCCCCTGAACCAGGGGGGGTGAATTTATCACCATGGGAGGGGACAGGCCTCTGCACTGCCCTGTCAGCTCTTGTCAAGGCTGTTGGAATCACAGGGCAGCCGTAGCTGTGGGAGAGACACGTGCTGTAATTTCTGCAGATTTCAATTAAATGCTGGGGCTGGGAGCGGAGCAGAGCAGTTTCTTCTGCAGGGGTTGCTGCAGTGTGGGGGTGAGCTGGGGCAGGTGGCTGCTGCGCTGGGCTGGGCTGGACACCTGCCCACTCCAGTGTCACCTGGAGTTCACCACTAGTGTCAGGGTGCTGCCGGCTGTTCTTGGCTGGCTCCAGGGGATGCTCAGAGCAATGGAGAGGGTCAGCAGGAATGTGCTGGGAGAGGAATGGGCTGGTGGCTGCAGCTGGCCCGCTGCTGCCTGCGACGCCTGTGCGAGCCTCGTCCGGCAGCGGGCTGCGGGTGTTTCACAAAAGGAAGTTCCTGCCCCGGGACCCGGCTTCCTGCAGTCCCGCCCTGCAGCCCCTCCGCCGCCCAGGGACAGGGCCGTGCTCCCCGCCGCCCGATGGACCTCAGCTGATGTTCCCTGGCCACCGTCCCTGAGCTGATTCGCCCTGGCCACTGTACCCCGATATCCCACGGCTGCTGGCCCTTGGCTGATGGCCCCGAGCCAGCATTCCCTGGCCCAATGTCCCTTGGCGGGGACTACGGTTCGGCGCTGCAGCGTGGGCAGCAGACGCTGGGGCTACCGGAGCAAATTATTTTTTCTACAAAAAAAAATTTACATATGCAAACCCTCATGAGGTGAGACGTTCTCCCACACTGGCTGCTTCCTCTGAACCCGAGCAGCCCATGGTCAGGGTCACACAGAGCCGAGGGTCCCCTTGCTGATGCTGCCTCCATCCCGAATTCAGGGGTTGTCCGGGCAATCCAGAAGAAAGGCTGGAACACTGAGGGACTGGGTAGGGCGCCGAGAGGAGCTTTGACACGGGAATACCAGGGCCAGCAGGGACACCACAAAGCCCAGGGATACCTGGACCTCTCTGAGTTGTGCTTCACGAAGCCAGTCCCATGCACCCCAGTGTGTCCTGGATGCCCTCATGTCCTGCACGCCACCACGGATGCTCAGGGCTTTCTTTTCTCCTTTCTGGGACAGAGAACCAGGCTGACGCCGTGTCCTATGCTCCCCCCGTGCCCCTCGCCCCCGCTCTCCGTGGCCCTGCACCAGGCGGGGAAACATCCTGGGGGCTGCTCTGGGGTGCGGGACCCGAACCCGTCCGGTGTCCCGGGGATGGCAGATGGACAGACGGGCTCTGGCACCCGTCGGGGGTCCCTAAGGGCAATGGGGTCACCCAGGGCTGGGATGTCCTTGCTGGTGCGGTTCGTGGGATGGTGATCTCCGTCCCCAGCGCGGCACAGGAGGCACCGGCCGCACCCGCCCCGTCGGAGTCGGGGGCGGGACCGCACCGGGAGGGGTGTGGCCGTACCGGGCGGGCGGCGGGAGAGCAGCCGGGCAGAGCGGAGCGGCAGCGGCAGCCGGGGCTCCGCCACGGGGACTGGGAGCGGGACCGGCGACGGGGACGTGCCTCAGGACGGCAGCGAAGGTGAGAGCTCCGGGGTCGGAACCGTGCGCGGAGCCCCGAGGGCGGCGAGGGAGCCCCGCAGCCAGTCCCGGGCAGGCCGGTGGGTCCGACCCCGCGCCGGGCCGGTCGCCGTCAGAGCGGCGGACCCTGGGTGACCGGGATGAGGCGATGGCCGGGAATCTCACGGGTCCCGGTGCAGCCCCTGTTGGGCACAGCGTAGCCCCGACGAGGGGGTCCCTGCCGGTGCCTGTGCAGGGGACCGAAGGCACGGGCAAGGGCAGCAAGGGCAGGGGGCTGCGGGCAGCCTTGCTCTGGGAACGAAGGCACCCTCCTCCAACCTGGTCCTCATGGCTGGTGACACCGCATGAGCCCTGGGACGTGGCTCTCCAGGGTGGGACACATCAGGAATGCCAGCTATGCCACAAGAGCCAGTGGGAATGACCCTTGGACCGCCCGGGGTGTTTGTGCTCTGTAGGGCTGGATGCGCTGAGGCGGTGTGGGACGGGAACAGCAAATACCTGCAGTGGTGATGGTGTGAGCCACATCTGAGTTTAAGCTGGGCACCAGTGGGTTTGCCAGGATGGATCTGGCACAGTCCCCAGCCTGTGCCCAGTGAGGGTGATGAGCTGTCATGGCTGCCACTGCTGCTCCTGCTCTGCCCTCGGGAGCAAGGCTGGCCCAGGCTTTGGAAAGATGAGGAGTGACCATGGCATGTTATGTGACAGTGATGTTCCTCAAGAGCTGTGCTCTGCACATCGAGGGTTCAGCCCTGAGCTTCCTCCTTCACTGTCACCACCAGCACCTTCTGCTTTCTCCGCACCCAGGTCTCCCTGGCCGAGGGAAGTACATTTGCAAGGGGCTTACCACTCTTGCTGGTTCTTGCAGCTTTTTTTTCCCCACTGAATTTGTTGGGGTGCTGGAGAAAGTTGAGCATTTGTCTTTGCCCTGGACTGGCTGTTTGGGGCAGCTGGATGGCCCAGCAGAGGTCAGGGGAGCACAGTGTGGAGTGGTGACCTGTGGTGATGGGGGGGCCATGGGCACCAGGGGTGCTGTGTGGGGACCCCCAAGCTGCAGCAAAGCTCACCATGATCAGGGCCCCTCTTTGATGAAGAGGCCAAGTGTGACTCTCTGCTGCCATGGTGCTCAGTGCCTGCACCCTGTCCTGCATCCCACAAGGGCAGGGAAGCTGCTCCATGGCTGCTGCTGTTGTCTCCCCAAACTTTACCTGCTATGACATCTCCAGGAGATCCTTTTTCCTCTGGAGTGTCATTGGGCACCCCAGTACCCTGAAGTTATGGGAGGAGCAAAGTTTCTCTGTCACAGCAGAGCACTGGGGTGGGCACTGGGGCCCTGTGCTGGGTGGGAGCTGATGGGAACGGAGCTGGGCTGGGGTTGGAGCGGGGCTTTCAGCTCTGTCGCAATGGCCTCACTTCCCCTTCCTTGGCTGCAGCATGGGTTGTGTGAAGTCAAAGGAAGCTGGTGTCCAAGAGAAGATGATAAAAACTGATCATGACCCTGATCCTGGCCCCACCATCCAGCAGGGCCACTATGTGAGGGACCCCACAGCCGCCAACAATAAGGTGAGTGATGAGAGATTCCAGGGCCGAGCTGTCACAGGGGGTTCAGTCCCTCCTTTCAGCAGTGCCACCAGCACTGAGAGTGGAGCCAGCTGAGGGCACTGGCAGTGCCCATGCCCCAGGACAGGGACTTGGCTATGGGGTGGGAGCCCAGGGCACACTGAGGCAAAGCAAAGAGTGGAGCTAATGGGAATCCAGGAATTATGGAGAAAGGGAGAGAAAAATGAAGGTGTTGGGAGGGGATGGAGATGCTGGTGCTGGGTGGGTTGTTGTGTCAGGTGGTGCTGGTGCTGGCCCTCAGGTCCCCTCCTGCTTCTGCTGTTGCTGTTGGGGCCAAGACCCACCATGGGAAATGGGTCTCTGTCACCTGTGATGTCATTCTGTGGTTTTGTTGCACTTTCCAGAACAATAATGTCCCCAGCATGGCTGTGCCCCTGCCCGAGCATGGTAGGTACAAAGGGGCTGCCAAGTGGGTGCAGGGGGTTGGAGTGTGTGGGGGCAGCGTGGCCAGATCCTGTCTGACCTAGGGGTGAACATCTTGGAGGGATGGGAGCTCTGGGTTCCCCTGAAGAGCCAGATGTGACATGATGAAGATGGAGGTGCTGGGTGCTGTGGGGGTCCTGGCCAATGTCCTGGCCAGTGTTCATGGCAGGAGTGGCCAGGCACCCCATCCCAGCATGGGGAAGGGTGCCCAGGGAGGTCCCTTGCTGCAGGCCTGGGGGACAACGTGGTGCTGGCACTCTATGACTACGAGGCGATGAATGCTGGGGACCTCAGCTTCCAGAAGGGGGAGAGGATGAAGGTCTTGGAGAAGTAAGTGCTGCTGGCAGACTCCTGTCCAGGGTCTCCTGATGGCTTGTGTGGCCCTGTTGGGATTTTTTTTCTGGAATTTGCCCTGGAGGAGCTGCTGGTGCCCAGGTCCAGGTGTCAGCAGCCAACCCAATGCCACTTTTGTCATAGGTCAGGGGAATGGTGGCAAGCACGGTCACTGGTGACAGGACGTGAAGGCTTCATCCCCAGCAACTACGTTGCCCAAGAAAACTCGCTGGAGACAGAGGAGTGAGTCCATCCCTGAATGCCAGATCCTGGCCCCATGCTGTCCCACACTTCCCCACTGCCGCTCTTCCCGCTTCTGCCTCATGTCCTGCCCCCAGCCCTGCCCCACTCCAGCATTCCTTGGCTCATTTGGTTCTGCTGCAGGTGGTTTTTCAAGGACATCAGCCGGAAGGATGCGGAGCGGCAGCTCCTTGGCCCTGGGAACATGATTGGGTCCTTCATTATAAGGGACAGCGAGACAACGAAAGGTGTGGAGAGGTGTCCATAGCACTGTGGTGGGGAACAGCTGCCCAAAGGGCTTCCCTCATCCACCTTTGCCTGGAAGAGGAGCTCCTTCCCCAGCCCTGGGGATCTGCTGTGCTGCAGGGAGGGGCCCATGCTCTGGCTGGAAGTGCCCCTGCAATAGCCTGTGGTGCTGCCACCTGTCTGAATCCCATGGCAGGGATAGGGGAATGTGTCCCTTTGAGGCTGCTTTGGGTGTTTGGGGGCTGGCCTGGGGCTGAAGGGGTGGTGGCAGCACGGTGGGATGGGTGCTGCTGGCTCTGCTGGGCGATGGCTCTGTGCGTGCCAGGATGGCCAGGTGCAGCAGGAATTGTGCTCCCATGGGAGATGCCAGCTCACCCTTCCCTGCCCAGGCTCCTACTCGCTCTCAGTGCGGGACGGGGACGAGCTGCGGTGCGGGGCAGTGAAGCATTACAAGATCCGGACTCTGGACAGCGGTGGCTTCTACATCTCCCCACGAAACAACTTCAACACGCTGCAGGAGCTGGTCCAGCACTACAAGGGTGAGCCCTGGGGTGCTCGGCCCCTCTTTCCAAATGGGGCTTTGTCCCTGAGCCAAGCGGCCGGGCAGCTGGGGGTGTGCGGAGGCTGAGGGGCTCCTGCCCATCACTCCTGGGCTCCTGCTGCAGCTCTGACTGCAACATGCAGTGACTTCCAGACCTTCCCCTATTGCCATGGCTGGCCTGCTGGCTGTCACAGCTGTGGTGCTGGTGTCCCTGAACACCCATGGTGGCCAGAACTCCCCCTTGAAGCACAGTGTGGCCAATGAGACAGGCTGGCTGATGGCCCTGGATGCTCTCCTCAGGTCAGAGTGATGGGCTGTGCCAGAGGCTGACCCACCCCTGCCGTGTACCCAAACCAGAGAAGCCCTGGGAGAAAGATGCCTGGGAGATCCCTCGGGAGTCACTGAGTCTGGAGAGGAAGCTGGGAGCCGGGCAGTTCGGAGAAGTGTGGATGGGTGAGAGTGTGGGGGAGGTGGCAGGGAGGATGATGAAGGTGATGGTGAAGGAGGAAGGGTGAGGGATATGTAAGAAGGTAGAGGGATGGTGGGGTGGGAAAGACAAGGAGGGAGTGACCTGAGGGAGAGAAGCAGAGGGGCATGGAGGTGACCTTGCTTTAATGCAGGGGTTGGTTGGGCATGTGGGGACAGCCTTGGGCTGTGTGTGGCCTCCAACCTTCCCACAGAAGCTCTGTCTGCAGGGCTGGGACTTTGGCTCCAAAGCTCAGTGCTCCCAGGGCAGTGTGGGAATGATCTGTTGTGGCACCCTCAGCTACCTACAACAAGCACACCAAGGTGGCGGTGAAGACGATGAAGCCAGGCAGCATGTCTGTGGAAGCCTTCCTGGAGGAGGCAAACCTGATGAAGACGCTGCAGCACGACAAGCTGGTGAAGCTGCACGCAGTGGTCACCAGGGAGGAGCCCATCTTCATCGTCACCGAATTCATGGAGAAAGGTGCAATCTGCATCCCTGAGTGATGTCTGTAGCCAGGCCAAGTGGCAGTACTCAGGTTCCCTGGGATGGTGCAGGATCAATCCCTTCCACATCCCCAGGCTCAGCTGTGGGCTCTGCACCAGCTCCCAGGACTTGGGGAGCAGCTCTAGCTCCTACCACAGTGTGCCAGTGCTCTGGGGCTGGGGGCTGGGAGAGGAGATGTGGTGACAGCACTGGGAGAGGAGGGACACCTAAGAGGGGACAAATGAGTACAAGCACTCTGCAAGGAAGGGAGGAGCCTGCAGAGGTGCTCCCCACATGGCCATGGGAGTGGGATGGGGGATCAGGTGTGTTTCCAGAGTCCTCTTGTCCTGCTTGGCTCCTCGGGACCCTGTGCCACCCTAAGGGTGGGTGCAGGCTCCAGCTAAACCAACAGCCCTGGCACCTTTCCCTGTCTGCAGGGAGCTTGCTGGATTTCCTGAAGAGCGATGACGGGAACAAGCTGCTGCTCCCGAAGCTGATTGACTTCTCTGCCCAGGTGAGGAAGGAGCAGACCTTCTCTAGCTCTGAGTGCCCCTTGTTCCCCTGAAAAGGGTGAGTGAGGAGCCTGGGAACTTACCTGGGGCTTGTGCAGCACCAGCCAGGAGCCTGGACTGAGCAGTGCTGGGAGTGCAGTGAGGTTTTCCTGTGGGCAGCCACTGCCTGCTCACCATCCCCATCCCGCTGACCTCATAGGAGCAGGGGTGTGTGAAAGGAGAAGTGGCAGCTTCCCCCTCACCACACCAATATCTGCAGCACTCAGCTAGCCCACCTGCACCTGAGCAGTGCACAGCAGAGCTGCACAGATCCTGGAGAGGATTGGTTATTGACTTCTATGTCTGCCCCAGTTCCTGTAGCCCTCACAGCCCATGGGGCGACTGTGCTTTGTGGAGAAAGTGAGGATGAGGATGGGGCTTGTTTCCATAGCTTACATTTGCATAGTTCCTTCTCTGGAATGTGCTGATGCTGGTTGGTGTAGCCCAACCAAGCCCAGGGCAATGTTATCAATTTCTATACTTGATAACTATTGATACTGATAACTATAATTTCTAATTTGCTGCTGCTGTGACAGTTACCTGCAAAACTTACCTGCAAACTTGGCCAAAGCCCCACAAACCCAGCATGGCCACGCACCCACCCCATCCCACCCCACCCCCAGCACTGCTTCAGGACAGCACCACGGTGGTGTGAAGCCCTGTGGGTTTAACAGGAATCCTGCAGCATGATCCTGTGTGCTGCCAATACCGGAGAGGCTGAGCCAGGCACGGTTCCCAGTCTCCTGGAGGGAGCATAGCAGGCTGTGTTGCCCCAGGGGAATGCCTACGGGAGGGCTGTGGTTCAGTAAAGTCACCAGAGGGCTGTCATAGGCAGGGGAAGGCAGCAGGAGAGGCAGGAGGACTCAGAGATAATTATTTCTGAGCTGACTTTGAGTACAGCAGAACAGGCTGCTAAACACCTCACTCCATGTGCAACCATTTGCACAACCACTGAGTCCCTGCTGCTTCTCCAGTGCTCGTGGGTGAGGACTGAACCCAGGGACCCTTTGTGCTGAGCTCAAATATTTCACAGAGGTACCTGAGCAATAGGAAAGCCAGGACGGGAGCCTTGTGGGCTTAGACCAGGTCACTGGCTGCTGGAGCCGGCTGTGCTGGGGTCTGTGGATCAGCTGTGCACTCCTGCACCATCTGTTCTCAGCAAGCTGGCTCGTGCCAACCCCGGCTCGGCCCACGGCTCCGAGGGGCTGTTTGGAGAAGCTCTGGGGAGCAAAGGCCGAAGGGCTGTCATGCAGGCAGCAGCCGGGCCCTTGTGCTGGGGCTGAGTCACTGCGGGCAGAAATGCATCTGTGGTCATGGAAATGATCCTTCCGCTCTTGTGCTGCCTAGTTACTTCTGTATTTAGTGGGGAGAGCTCTGTGAGAGCTGCACCTCACCCAGGCCAGCTTGTGTGGGTGTGATAAGGAGGGGAGGGTCTCCCCTCTGGCTGCTCCAGCCCCTTCACATTCTGGATTCTGTTATGGGGTAACAGTACAGCTTTGGGGTTTGGTTGTGCACACACTGGGTCTCCTCTGCCTGATCAGGGCTGAGACCTGCACACACAGCACTGAGTGCAGAGACTTCAGAAGGCAGAGTGGTGAGGGGGGATTGTCAGGGGCCATCACAGCCATCCTGTCCACAGGCAGAGATGACTCTTCAAAAACTAGTCTGGAAGAACTCGGGCATCTTCCTCTATGCTTTTCTGCCCTGGCTAAGGAAGCTCTGGAATGCTGACCTTCACTGCAGCAATTAGTGAGCCATTGTGGATGTACTGGAGACTGGTCTCATGTCTTCCCTGAGCAGAGAATTATTTGCTCCTCCTCCACATCCTCATGGCTGTGGATGAAGCACTTACACCTTGCCCTGCAAACACTCACAGGCACTCTCTGGTGATCACAAGAACTCCTCAGCTGTCAATTCTCACAGATTTTCTCACACTACAGCTCAAAGGTGTCACGTTGGGCTGGTCACCCAAACCCTAACCTATTCTGCAAGGGATTCCCTGCTCGGAGAGCAGTTTCCATGCAGGAAAGTCACAGAATGGTTTGGGTTGGAAGGAACCTTAAAGCTCATCTCATTCCAACCCCTTGCCATGGGCAGGGACACTTTCCACTAGACCAGGTTGCTCCAAGCCCTGTCCAGCCTGACCTTGAACACTTCCAGGGATGGGATAGCCATCTCCTGCTGTGGCTCAGCCTCCCTTCACCATTTTCTCAGTGCTGGCCAGAAGCAGTTGACTTCTTTTGTGCTGAGGGGGTGTGTGTTATTTCAAGCAGCCTGTTTGCATTTGCTTTTTTTCCCCTGTGGCAGATTGCAGAAGGAATGGCTTTTATTGAGAAGAGGAACTACATCCACAGAGACCTGAGAGCTGCCAACATCCTGGTGTCAGCAGTGCTGGTGTGCAAGATTGCAGACTTCGGGCTGGCCAGGGTGATCGAGGACACTGAGTACACGGCCCGGGAAGGTGCTGGGGGCGAAAGGCTGGGGGGGTTCCCTTAGGGCCACTTGCCACCATGGTGGTCCCAACCCTGGGAGGGATGGGCTGGGTACATGGGCAGAGGGAAGCTCCTCTCATTTGCATCACTTCACTTGTTCCTCTTCTGTTTGTTTCTTGTTCCCCATATTTCACCCCCCATTTCTCAGCAGTTGGGGTTGAGCTCATGTTTCCCATTGGATGTCTTTCTCCAGGTGCCAAGTTTCCCATTAAATGGACTGCACCTGAAGCCATCAACTACGGATCTTTCACTATAAAATCGGATGTCTGGTCCTTTGGGATCCTCCTGACTGAGATCATTACCTATGGACGCATCCCCTACCCAGGTAAGGAGGTGAAATGCCTCCTCTAATCTGATTCCAAAAGACACATTCCACCTTCTGGGCGCCATGCATGTGACCTGAGCTTCTCCAGCTCCATGGGAAAACCCTGTAAATCCTTATCATTAGGGACCATCCTGTAACTTATACTAATAATTGTTTTGGTACCTTTTTTTCAATGGGAAATTACTCTGTAAATGCTACCACAAACGGACCACGAAGGATCTGGGGTGGCACAACAGGCTGTTCTGAGGAGCAGCTCTGCCCTCACACTGACTTTTTTTCATTGGAAGCAATGGCTCATCACAGACTTAGCATTTTAATTTACACAAAATGATTTTAATTTATACAAAGTAATTATAAACCCCATCTGATCTGGGGCACAAAACTCCATCCTACAATAACCCAGCATCTCCTTTGTCCACGTTTCCCTGACCAGGAACAGCAGTACCCCCTTCCCAGCCCCCTAACGACTTTTCCCTTCCTGGAGACATTGCCCAAAGGGAAGGAAGTTTTGGATTTGGGGATTTTATGACTTTTAAAGACACCAATGATAAACCAGGTGATGTTCACCTGTCCCACCCCGTTTCCCCAGGGATGTCGAGCGTGGAGGTGATCAGGGCGCTGGAGCGTGGATACCGGATGCCGCGCACGGACAACTGCCCTGAGGAGCTGTACGACATCATGATGAGGTGCTGGGAGATCAAACCCGAGGATCGCCCCACTTTTGAGTACATACAAAGTGTTCTGGAGGATTTCTTCACTGCGACAGAGAGCCAGTACCAGCAGCAGCCATAGCACGGGATGCTCAGGGCAGACACTGCCAGCTCTTCCCTGTCTCACCTGTGCCCTGCTTTCTCTGCCAGCCTGGCCCAGGAACCACAGCCTTCCTGGAGTGGCTGGGCTGGAGGAAGCCCCTGATGGAGGGAGAAGAGATGTGGCCATACCTTTTGCCTTTCCCAGGAGCTTGAATGTCTGTGGGGCAGTGGCTCCAGGAAGTGCTGGCTGGACAGTGGATGCTCAGACCCCAGGAGGATGGACAGGGATGGGGCCAGGCCTGCTTTTGCTGCAAGGAAAAACCCAGATCAGTATCTTTTTGATCCTTCTGAGATCTTATCACACCATTCTGCAGAAGTAAGCGCCTTAGTGTGCTGGCCTTGGCAAAATGCCCTGCAGTGCCTGTGCTCCCCCGTGTGATTGATCCCAAGGGATCTCCCCAGCGCAGCCCGTGGGCTCATCATCAGCACAGGATCCTGGGGTTTGGATGTTGAGTGTCACGGACCCTTGTCCTCCTCTCTCCCTCCTGGTTTCCTTCCCCAGTATTTTCATGGCAGCCCCTGTGCAGAGCGCAGGTTTGGTGAGGCTGTGCCACAGGGGCAGATGGACACAGTCAGCGCTTTTCCAGGCCCTCCCTGCATGGATCCCCCTCCGCTTGCCTTGGGAGGAACCTCTGGAGCCCAAAGCCATGGCAAAAGGAGCCCTCTCCCCCGTGGCAAAGCTTACAGGCAACACTCGTTGTCTGCTGGGGTATTTGCAGTGTCAGCAAGGGCCAGGTGCTCCCTGCACACTCACTTGATGTTATTGTTTATTTTCAGTATTTCATGAGGTTATTTGGGGAAAAGGAATGAACAATATTTTTTAAGATAGCCGTGTACTTCTTACAGCACGGAGACTGGTGCCTGTGATTATTTTTGATACCAAGAGGCAAATGCCGTCGCTTCTGCTTTGGGATCTTTTTTGGTTTTGTAATCAATAAAGTATTTATCAACCTTTCCTCTCCTGGCCGTTCCTGCTGCTCCGCAGCCCGGGCGGGGGAGACGCGGATCACCTGGGGCCCGCAGCGCCCCTCGGAACGGCGGCTCCAGAGCCGGGCAGACCCGCAGCGCCCTCTGAGCAGGCCCCGGGCCGCGAACCGCGCGGGTGGGGCCGCAGGGACCGGGAGGTTCGGAACGGTACGGACGCCTCCCGGCCCCGCCGCCCCGGTGCCCTCACCAAACATGGCGGCGGCAGCGTCGCGCCCGCTCTCCATGCAAAGGCCGCTGCCCTCAGCAAAGATGTCGGTGCGGACCGCCCCTTCCCCGCCCGGCTTCGCGGAGCCGGAGACCCCCGGGAGCGGAGACCCCCGCCTCGGCCCGTCCGGCAGGAGAGCTGTGCCGATCCGGGGCTGCGCCGGGCCCGGCCCCTGCAGCGCGGAGCGCGGCCGCCCGGCGCGGTCCTGCCCGGCCGCCGCGGTCGCCATGGCGATCGGCCCCGCAGCCAACCGCGCGCCGCTTCCGGTGACGTCAGCGCCGACACGTGGATCCAAGATGGCGGCGTCGGCGGCGACGGTGAGTGCGGAGGGGCCCGGCCCGGCCCCGAGTCCCGCCCGCTGTGCCCCGGCCCGGCCCGGCCCGGCGGCGGGCCCGGCGCGGAGCTCGGTTCGGGGGCTGCGGTCGGGCCTGCACCGCGCCCGGAGGGATGCGGGCCGGGCCCCTGGGCGGAGGAGGCTCCTCGGTCCCGCCCGGGGCCTTGCAGCTGCCCCGCGTCTCCCGGAGGTGTCACCTGTGGAGGGCAGAGCTCGGACCGCTGCTCGGTGCCCAGGGGAACCCAGCGGGTTCCTGTCCCCCCTGCCCGGCGCTCCCTCGGCAGCAAAATTGGCTCCCTTTTGCGGTTCACGGCGGTGTCTGGGCAGGAGGGGCCGGGCGGGGGGCTCGGAGCGGGGTGGGCTGTAGGGAGCACCGGCACGTCCTTTTGCCTTCCCTTCCGAGGTGTCAGCCTGGGCCCGGGGCTGGTGCCAAGCACGGAGGCTGTTGCTCTGTGTGGTTTTCACAGATGTTTGGTGGTGGTTGTCGGGTCCGGGTTTGAGCAGCTGCTTCAGCTTCCCGCGTCCCAGCATCCCTGTTATTACTATTGAATGATTCCTTGGATCCTCAGAGAACTGAAGGTGTTCCTGGTGGGCATCACTGCTACCCCACAGAGGAGAAAACGAGCTGCTGAGACATTTGTTATCTGCCTTGAAGTCTTGTAGGTGTCAAACGGATTTCCTCCTTGCTTTCACGGGAGGATATTTTTGTGGCAATGCATTGCAGGAATAGCGATGTGGATAAAGGATGTGTACTGATACAAAGGTCGCTGCTGGCTGGGCTGTGAGGTGACTCACAGATTGGGAGAGCCAAGGTTTTAATTTAATTTGCTTTAAGCATCTTCACACCCTGCTGGTTTTCCCCCAGGCAGGAGGGAGGGAGTGCTCAGCTGGCTCTGAGAGCTGGGGATGGTCCTACTAGGAATTTCCTCGTGGCTCTCTGTTGTGTGAAGGGCAGAGAAGGCTGCCAGCAGCTCTCCTGCTGACAAAGGAGCTCTGAAGTTAATTTGAATGCAGCACTTGCCTCCTTGTGAAGGGCTCTTGGTGTCTCCTCCAGTGCAGGGTGAGAAGGGCAGGGATGTAATAAAGATGAGCTTATCCAAACAGTTGTCAGGATCATCCCGGGAGGCAGCCCCTGGAAGAGGGGATGAGTGTCAGGGTGCCATTAGCACTGTTCTGTCCTGCTAATGTGCCTGAGAGCAGAATGAAGGTTACATGTGTGAGAGATCTTGTTGCTTTTTTGCTCCCACAGAGTAGTGGGTTGTAGCTTTCCTCCCCTTCTGTCACCATTGTAAAAAAGTTTCAGTAAATTGAATGGGATGGCAGAGCTGTGTGAATCCATTTGGACAAATGGCTCTGTACAGTTAGTTTCCCCTGTTTTTCTTCAGAGCTGTCTTTGAAAGTTAAAAAGCTCTTGTTTATGGCTCTTTGATGTCCCTCCTGCCTTTCTCTGCCAAAAAGAGATGGGAGAAGTCATGATATCCATCACTGTCACTTCCTACTTCCTTTTTGTCTCTTTGAACAAATCCTGTGTTCTGTTCTTCAGTTCCTGTGTGGATTGGGAAACCCTTAAGACCTAAACCAGCCCTGGTACAGCACCAGCTCGTTTCAGATGCTTGAAATTGCTTCTGCTCGAGGGTTTCTTCGAGTTGTTGGCAGTATCCTGGGCAGGAATATGCTGGGTGCACATGGCCAGGCCATGGACCCTCTGGAGCACGCTGGAGCTGTTGCAGAGTGCCCCAGGAAACAGCTGCTGTTTCTCCTTTCCCTTAAATAAATGTTAGACTCTGGCAGTGGTAGCTGGAGGGACCACGAGTCCGAGGGAGGGACAAGGGTGGTAATAACTGGATGTTTTAGGGGTTCTTCATGGTGGGTCAGACTGGGCTTTAGAGAACGAGTCCTCTGTTTTGTCAGCGTGGTTTGTGAACCTTAAAGTGGCAAGTCACAGAAAGTTATAAGTCTTTCTGTGTGGGGATAAATCTGGCATTGTCTGCAAGCCCCAAGACAGGTGATAATTATCCAGAAGTGCCTTCTTGGAGAGGGTTTGTGTGTGAAATTTTGATCTGAGGGACAGGAATGGGCGATAGTGCTCCTGCAGTTACTTCTTTTTAGATCATATTCTCCTAAGAAAGGGTGTCTCTGCATGTCTGCATATAGGAAAATAATCAGGCTTAGACAATCTGAACTGTTTTTGCCTACTTAGGGCTGGGTTTTTCTCAGTCTGGGGTTGTGCATATTTGTTGTGCTACTTGTTGCACCATTACACGATTTCCTAGCACCTCAGATGCAAGACTGTAATTTGAGGGGGCTTTTTGCATATTTTTGAAATGTAAATGGAAAAGGCTGTGAAGCTGTGTGTCCTGTTTGCTGGAAGTCTGGGCTTGCCAGGGCTCTGTGACTGCACCAAAACAGAGCTCCCTTCTGGAAGTTCTGACCTGGCACAGGAGAGAACTCAGCTTTCAGGCATCCCCCACGTGAGACAACCACCTGGCCAGGCCCATGAGTTACACAGATGTTTTGAGGGGTGTCCATGTTGCCATTTCTGAGCTGCTGCCTTTGTTTGGAGAAAATGAGGCACATATGTCAGTACAAGAGCAAAGGTCCTGATGAGTAAGGCCCCTGGCTTCAGCTTCCCTGTGCTCTGCCAGCTCAGGAGCCTGCACTGGGCATTTCCTTCATATTTCACTTCCAAAGCTTCCCACACCTGTTGCATAGCAGCTTCCCCCTTTCTTGCTACCAACTGTTCTTTCCTGGCAAGGCTTTACAGAGTCGCCCTCTTGTCTTTCCTGTTGCCTGGTGCTGCCTGAGTCATCATCATCTGTATGCAAAGACAGCCTGATTTCTGCCAAAATTGTCATCAAAAATGCCATCTTCTTCGTGCTCATGTGTCTCCTGAGTGTCTGCCAAAGTTCTGTCCTGGTCTTTTCGCCTCCCAGCCTGCTGGGGCACAGGTGGCAGTGGTGTGGTTTTGATTTTTGAGTAACATTGTGTAGGTCTGTCACTTCAGTCACAGATGAGATAAGGGCTATAGGTTGCTGGAGTGCAGTGTGGGACAAGAGTGCAGATTCCTTCCACTGCTTCCCTTGTGCAGGAGACCTTTTCCTACTCTGTGGAGAGCTACTGAGCACTCCCTTTAAAGACTGTAAAGGCAAAATTTAGTGGAGCACAGAAAATAAGCTCCATGTTGCCTCAAGGCAGATCAGTATTGAAGGTCAGGCAGTTTTAATAAGAGTGTTTCCTGGGGCTTTATGCCTGCTCCAAGTGTATTTGGCTATGCTTAGAATAGATCTGAAAACCCCCTTTGTACGCAAAAAAGATCACAGAATCATAGCATGGTGTGGGTTTGCAGGGTCCTTAAAACTCATCTCGTTCCATGGACAGGGAAACGTTCCACTATCCCAGGTTGCTCCAAACGCCATCCAACCTGGTGTTGAACAATTCCAGGGATGGGGCAGCCACAGCTTCTCTGGGTGGTCTGTGCCAATGCCTCACCAGCCTCACAAGGAAGAATTTCTTCCTAATATACAATCTAACCCTACTCTGTCAGTTTAAAGCTGTTCCCCCTTGTCCTGTACTCCATGGTCTTGTAAATAGTCTCTCTCAATTTTTCCTGTAGGCTCCCTTCAGGTACTTGAAGGCCACATGTATCTGATGATTCAGTATTCCTATTTTTTGTAGGTGCTTAGCATTTTCATCTTAAATACATTTTAGGCTTTCAAACCCCTGATATTTCTGCCTTTTTTCTTTTTTCATCCTGCTCAATTCCATTAATTCTGCATGCTCTGGTTGGCCCTCACAGGCCAACATACTTTCCTTGCCTTAGAATGAGACAGGAGGAAGGTGATGAAGAAGAAGAGGTGTGGGGGCAATAAACACAGGTGGTTTTTTTTTTCCCTCCAACCTGAGGAAAGATTTCCATGATAGAGCTGCTGTTTGTCACACGTGGCCTGTGGTGTGTTCCCTCTGGTACTATCGGACTGACTGATGGTGCTGAGGACACACAGGGATGGTGGGGATTTTGTTTCTTACATCTGCAGCATTAGCTCAAAAATTGTCCCGGACTAAACCAGGTTTTGTGTGTTTTTCCAGTGGTGTCATACACACAGGGAGTTCAAGACAAGGGACTGAAACTAGTGAGATTATACCAGAGCTGATGTCCTAATCCAGGCAAGCTGCTGCTGGCTAATACTCTTTAAAGCTCATTTTGCATTTCACAGCCTTCCTGCCCATGCTCACCTGGGTTACCTGAGGTAATGGGAGGCGCTGAGGAGGCAGCAAGGTGTGTTAAATAAAGAGTTTGCTGTGGCTGTGTTAGGGTCTGGGTTCTCCCGGAACCCTCATAGAGTTAATTGAACCTTACAGCCTCACTTTTCACCCCGTTCCCTAAAAAATGGCTGAAAAAGTTTTTGCCATGTTACTGAAATGTGCTTTGGCCTGGAGGGGCAAGGAGAGCAGAGTGGTGATGGAGCAGGAGGGAGGGGTGATGTGACTGTCCCAAAACTGCTGTCACACCTGACTCCACAGTAACTACTCTTCTGCTGGTAGTGGCCTGTGAGCATCTATCTGTAATCAGCTCCAGGGTAACTGCTGCTGTGCAGAGCTGACACACATCCAGTGCCAGGGCTACAGCTCTCTTCTCTACTAGTCCATGGAGTTTTCTAACACAGGAAGCTCAGTGGGGGTGAGCAGAAAAGTGAAGTGATGGCCTGCTTGATGCCCCATGGTGCAGATAAAAACGGCATTTTTTCTTGTGGTTGAGCAAAGCCAAAGTTTTCCTAATTGCAGTTGAAGAGGCAGAGACATGCTGAGTGGAAAGTGACTTGATGAGGATCACAAAACAAAGCTAAGAACAGCTTTTGTGAATTTAATTTCTGTTTAGTCACCTGACTGTGCAGCCTTTCTAATGTCTGGGATGAACATTTCCAGTGTTATTGCCCATCTCGGATGTTGTTCCAGTGTTTCTGTTGTATTTTACTGTTCCTTCTCCTTTTTGCAGGAAAGGCTGAGGTATGTGCTGGGCCTGCTGTTGTTGCTGCACAGCACAGACTCGTTCTATGTACCTGGAGTGGCTCCCATCAACTTCCACCGCAATGATCCCGTAGAAATAAAGGTAGGATAAACTCAGTGCTGCTAGTCTGTTTGGTTTGGGTTTTTTTTTTTATCTTTTGGGTTTTTTCTTTTTTATACCATAGCGGCTAAGATGGGAAAGTTAAGTTTGGGGATCCTGTTGCTCAAATTTTGGGTTCAGATATGTCCTCTGCTTCACAGTGCTCAGGTCCCAACACGATTCCTGTTCTTGCCCCTGATCTCTTCTACCAAATTCCTTCAGCAGTTGCACCAAAGTCCTCAAGATGTTGCTCTGTTTGGGAAAAGGGTTCCTTTGTCACTGTGGCTTTGAAGTGAATTTAATTTCTCCAGCTTTATACTAACTCTAAAAGTGCTTATGCAGAGTGTGCCTTTAGGTGGGAGGTGAATGGTGGAATAAGGTCTGAATCAGACCTTCTCAATACCCAGTTTGCTCATGTTGTGCCTTCGGGGAAATCCATGAGAAGCTCTTCCCAGGTGGAGATGTTTGTCCTTGAGCCTTGCAGGTCTTTCAGCCCAGCCTTGCTGAGAGCTGTTCCTGTGCAGCGTGGCTGGTACTTAATGACAGAGCTGCTGCACCTATCCACGAGAAAGCCAGGCGTTGCTTTCAGACATCTGTGATTTATAGCTCATTTCATTTATTTTTCTAAAGCTGTGGCCTCTGTCTCAGCAAATCCAGCACCCTTGGGACTGCTGAGGTTGGCTGCTCTCACGTGAAGCCCCAGCACAGTTTTCTCTTTGACCACAGACCGCCAGACATAGGCTATTTTTAAGCAAATGAGACTTGCCTGTGGCTACAGTAAACTTCCCAGCAGAAGAGAGTTTTGGAATAGCTGTTCTCAAAGGGATTTCAGGAGCTAAATGCTTCCTCAAGTGCTTAGGCAAGTCAGTGTGTTTGCCAGCACTCTTCCAATAAACAAGCTTGGCTGTGTTACAGAACACTTCTGTTTTTCAGAGGAACTGTGGTCTTGGCTGTTGTGGTATGTCTCTGCACTTCCCTTGTACCCTGTGATTTGTGGAAACTCTCCAGGAATGTTGGTGGTTGGTCACCTTGTCTTCCCAGACTGATAGCTCTCTGGCTTTCCTTGCAGAGGTTAAAACTGCTGAACTCTTCATAGCACTGGAGGCCAGACCTCTAGGTCCAGTGGGATATGAATTTTTGTTTGAGGAAATCTTGTATGAAATGTGACTCATGTGACTCTTGAATCTCTTTTAAGCTCTTTGTTGTTTCTTAGGACTCCACTGAGACATAAATTTGTGAAACCACCATGTTTTGTTCTTTGAATGTTTCTCTGTGAATGAATTGCTACTGGAAGTCTCTCAGGAACATCTGTCTCTGTTACTATTTTTAATATTAGTAGTAGTGTCTTCTGGAAGTGAGCTTTATGGAAGGTGTCTTGAAGGAAGCATTGGCTGATGGATGATGCTGAGAGGACTGGAAATTATCTGGAGTTTTTTCCTGGGGATAATCCTTCCATTCTTCCTGCAGGCTGTGAAGCTGACAAGCTCCCGGACCCAGCTGCCCTATGAGTACTACTCACTGCCCTTCTGCCAGCCCAGCAAGATCACATACAAGGCTGAGAACCTCGGTGTGTATCTGTCAGACAGTGTGGGGGGTGTTTAAAGGGGTAAAAGCAATTGCAAAGTGTCACTTCTGCTAAGCTGAGAAAAGCTGCTTCCTCTGATTCACTGCATGCTGGCTGTCTGCAAGGGGCAGTGTCCAGGTGTTGGACAGAGGAAGTGCCTGTCCTGAAGGAGTGTGTAGCCTGCTTCATAAGCAGGGCTTGATCCTTCCAACAAAGTAGCTATACTGACTTGCAATCTTATCCTTGCAGCTGGGCTAGCAAAGGAGACTTGCTGTGGTCCCTGCAGCTGCACAATGCCTGGCAGCAGGATCAGCAGCAGGAAGCCTGGCAGTCTCCAACCCTGCTCGTGTTTTCCTGTTTTCCAGGTGAGGTTCTTCGAGGGGACCGAATTGTAAATACACCTTTCCAGGTTTCCATGAATGTGGAGAAGAAATGTGAAGTTCTGTGCAACTTTCCCAACAAGCCAGTCACTCTGACAGTGGAGCAGAGCAAGCTCATCGCCGAGCGCATCAGGGAGGATTACTATGTCCACCTGTGAGTCACTCGAGCATGGGTTTATGTCGGGGGAATTTGGTGCTGTGGACAAATTTGATCTGAAATCTGTGTTTTCAGCATTGCTGATAACCTCCCTGTGGCAACACGGCTGGAGTTTTATTCCAATCGTGAGGAAGAGGAGAAGAAGAAGGAGAAAGATGTGCAGTTCGAACATGGATATAGGCTTGGATTTATGGACGGTAACAAGGTAGAAAACTGAGGTGCTGTGTCAGGGTGCCTGGAGGAGATCTGGGTGTCTGCTAGAGGTCTGCCAGAGAGTATCAGAATTGGGAATGCAACCAAAAGGTTTTAATAATAGTGGAAATATGAGAGAGGGGTCTCTTGTGGGCAGGAGGGGGGGTGGGAAGGTGGGAAAGCCAGAAGTCCTTGCTTTTATTCACTGTGTAACTTTGGACGGGCTCATGCAGTGGTTTCCCCTCAGCAGAGCAAAGGCACTGTGCCCCCAAGACTGGCTGATCTCTGGTGTTAGAGTCTTTAGTTTTCCCTCACTGAAGCGGTTTTCTGCAGTTGTTGCTTCTCAGCTTTGCCTCTTCCTCCCATAAGGGTGCTGATGTTTATTTTATGTCACTATTTCAGTTCTACCTGCACAACCACCTCTCCTTCATCCTTTACTACCACAGAGAGGATGTGGAAGAGAGCCAGGAGCACACCTACAGGGTGGTGCGCTTTGAGGTGATTCCCCAAAGCATTAAACTGGAAGGTAAGAGACCCTTGAGGAGGGGAGCAAGGGGGAAGAATCTCCTGTATGGACAAAAGGCAGATGCCACTGATGCATCAGAGTGCCAGTTGTTGCCTCACAGGGCACAGAAATGAGTCTAAATTACAAGAATAATAAACCACTTGGTTATTAAGGAAGTACCAATCTATGAACTGCAATCCATGGAAAATCAATTCCTGTAAAAAGATCAGAATTTGAGGTTTTGGGGTTGGATTTTTTTGCACTGTGTCATCTGGTATGAGGCATGTCTGGCATTCTAGCTCTTGCTGTGGCACAGATCTCCCTGACTGGGACACACTATGCTGATTCAGGGACACACAGGATGTTTGGAACTGTTCTGGGGGATTGAAATTTAAAAATAATGCTTAGGGGAAAACACTCCTACCTCAGTGAGCCCAATGGAAAAGGGTGTCTAGAAGGGCAGTCGCTCATGCTGTGGAGCACCCCACGCAGCTCCCCTCTGTCAGGGCAAGCACTGCTGCAGAGGTCTTGTTTCTCACCATATCATGTGGAATAGAGGATTTGTTTATGGTCTAGATCCTTGCCTTCAGAACCTCTGGCTTTTATCCTTCCAGTTAAGGAGAGCCCTGTGCATAGCTTTCCTGAAAGCTTGTTAATGGTGCTCCACTGCTGGTCAGGAGAATAGTTTTGCAAACTGCAGAGCAGGTGAGCAAGGAGCAACTGCTTCCCCACCTGGAATTACTGTAACCCAATGCCCTCAGAGTGATGCTCAGTGGGAGAGGTGGTGCCTGAGGGAAGGGCTCACTGTGTGCTCTGCTTTACCTTACAGACTTGAAGGCTGATGAGAAGAGCATGTGCACCCTGCCTGAAGCCACGGGCTCTGCCCCTCAGGAAATAGATCCTACTAAAGAGAATCAGTTGCTCTTCACCTACTCTGTGCACTGGGAGGTGAGGCAGTACTGGAGAGCTGGCTGGCAGTGATGCTCCAAGTGTCTGTCACTGGAGTTGTAGAAGACATTGGGAATGTGCTGGTGTGAGAAGAACTCTCCTGTTCTTTCAGGAAAGTGACATTAAGTGGGCTTCCCGCTGGGACACGTACCTGACCATGAGTGACGTGCAGATCCACTGGTTTTCTATCATTAACTCGGTTGTGGTCGTCTTTTTCCTTTCAGGTGAGTGGATATGTGGGGAGAGGAAGGCTTTACCATTATCTGCCAGGAATTTTCTTTAAGCCTTAGCTGCAGGTGGCTCGAGGAGCATGTGGCCACATCTGAACCTGGTCAGAAGGAGCAGGAAATGAATTTAAAGCCTCCCAGTTCAAGCAGTGTCCTGTGGGGTCAGGCAGTTACCAGCCTTTCTCATACTGGGGTTACTGAGGGAGTAAAAAAACCCACAAGAAAGCCACAATGCCCCATTTCTGCTGGAATACTGCCTTCCCTGCTCCTTGGGGTTTTGTTTCTGTCTTTGCTGATGACTCAAGACCTCCTCTCCCAGCCAGAACAGAGTGTTGGTGCATGAAAACAGCACAGCCATGTGGGAGCCTCTGAGCTGAACTCTGTGCTTGTTTTCAGGGATTCTCAGCATGATCATCATCCGGACTCTGCGGAAGGACATTGCCAACTACAACAAAGAAGATGACATTGTATGTGTTTGTTCCTTGGGCTGGGATTAGAGGGAGGGAAGCTCAGGCCAGGAGGGCTCCAGTGTGCAGATTTGGCTGTATTGTCTCTTCCCTTGCCCCTGTTTTCCTTTGAGCCCTGGCTATGGGATGGGCAGTTGTATTGTGCTGTCACACACCTTTTTCTGCCTGAACAATCACATACTAGTTAGGATGTCTTCAGACCTAAGGAGTGACTGCAAATATAAATGTTAAAGCTCTGTAAGTGTGTGTCCTGGCACTGACAATTCAGGTCTCCGCGGTTTTTTAACCCAAGAGCAAAGAACTTTCTTGGCTAGAGTGGTAAAATTCAGTAGAAAAACAGGATCCAGGAAAGTTAACCTCTTAGGCTGGCTGTCTAGAACCTTAATTTCCACTGGTGTATCACATCTAAATAACCTCCTTTTTCTGTTGTTGCTGTAGGAAGATACCATGGAGGAATCTGGTTGGAAACTTGTGCATGGAGATGTCTTCAGGCCTCCACAGTACCCTATGATCCTCAGCTCTCTCCTGGGTTCTGGAATTCAGCTCTTCTGTATGATCCTGATTGTCATCTGTAAGTGGCACATGTTGCATGGGTTGGCTGTAACACGAATGATGCTCAAGGATGTTTGACTTCACCCTGTGGTCACCTTAGCTGGAGTGAGGCCCATGAAGCTGCTTCCTGTTGCCATCAGCCTGGGCTGCAGAGTTGCTGGGTGACATTGCCCAGCTGAAGGCAGCTTTGTGTGTTTTTATTTCCTTTGCCAAGCTGTGAGCCCTGGCTGATAGTGGGTTGGGAGACTTTTGCACAGGTGTGCCTTGCCTGCTGAGCTGCACCTGCTCCCATTCCTGGGGAAGCTGAGGCTGAAGCATGGTCTGCAGCTGAGATCAAAGCTGTGCCTTCCTCTCTGGCCAGTGCTGGAGGCTATGGATATGTTGTGCTGTGGAGGAAATCAGGCCTGTGCAGGGATTGCAGGCAGCTATGGGCTGCAGATGGGACAGGCCCCTGTCCTTGAGCTGCTGCAGCACATGTCCCTCAGAGCTGCTGTTCCTTGTCCTGTTTCCCTCTGCAGTTGTTGCTATGCTGGGGATGCTGTCGCCTTCGAGCCGGGGCGCGCTGATGACAACTGCCTGCTTCCTCTTCATGTTCATGGGGTAGGTGCCTCCACGGCTTCCCCCTGTGCTATCCTGCCTCTCCCCAGCAACAGCAGCTCATTTTCATTGACTTGGCTTGTCTCTGTCCAGGGTTTTTGGTGGATTCTTTGCTGGCCGCTTATACCGGACTCTGAAAGGCCATCGATGGAAGAAGGGAGCCTTTTGTGTGAGTCTTGGAGGTTCTGTGCTGTTTATCCAGGTGTGCTGATGGCAAAATCTGTGGCTAAGCTCCACATGTTTGTGGTAGCTGGATGCAGTCTGGCTGTGCTGCACATTTGCAGTGGGTTGAGTCCTTGTAGCTGTACAGAAAAGGCACCACCAAAGCACATACTAGAGCAAAGAGGATTGTCCAGGATCCTCCCCACAGCCCAGCTCCGTGTCCTTGTCCTGTAACAAAAGGGACACTTTCCCACTTCTCCCTGTGCCTTGTCTCAGGGATGGACTCATTCCATAGGAACATGTGGCTGATGAATCAGGTGCTTTCTCTTATGCTGTGGTTTCCTCTTGCAGACAGCGACACTGTACCCAGGTGTTGTCTTCGGCATCTGCTTTGTCCTCAACTGCTTCATCTGGGGGAAACACTCCTCTGGTGCGGTAGGTGCCAACCTCAGCCTGGGGCCTGCTGGGTGGGAGAGGGTCAGTGAGCTGATAGGGACTCACTTGGCTTCCCAGACCTTTCCAAGTGGGTGACTGGAGGGTTGGCTTGGCCAATGACATCAGTCCCCAGGGCAAGAGAGCTGTCAGCCTCACTTCTGTGGCTCTTGGTGTGATTCCAGGTGCCTTTCCCTACCATGGTGGCCTTGCTGTGCATGTGGTTTGGGATCTCCTTGCCCTTGGTCTACCTGGGTTACTACTTTGGATTTCGCAAGCAGCCGTATGACAATCCTGTACGGACAAATCAGATTCCCAGGCAGATCCCGGAGCAGAGGTGGTATATGAACAAATTTGTGGGGTGAGTGATGAGTGTCTGGGAAATATGGTGAGTTAAGCTCTCTCCCCTTGGTCCCCTTGGCTTGCTGAGAGTCAGCTGTTGCTCTCTGGACATGGACAGACGGCAGATCGGGTTCCTTGAGACCACATCTATAATTTGGATGTGGCATGAGGGGTACTTGTAGCCGTGGTACGTGCTCAACAGTGGGAGCAGCTGTGCCATTGCCTGTGAAATGTAGTAATCTGGAAATGTAGAGCCTTTGCTTGGAGTGTTCAAGGAATTTTTAATGTCCAGACAGTTATATTGTGCTGCTTATGGTTTTTGTTTCTGCTCTGTAGGATCCTCATGGCTGGTATTCTGCCTTTTGGAGCCATGTTCATCGAACTGTTCTTCATTTTCAGTGTAAGCATTTAACCCACTTTCCTCTTCAATAGGATTCCTTTCATGCCAAAGCTTTTGAAAGGGAGAGGGCTTCCACTGGAGCAGTCTCCTGTTCCTGTGTTCTCTGAAGCGGGTAGCTGGTTTCTTCCAGGCCATTCAGTAGTTTCCAGAGAGAGCTATGGGACTCTCCTGGTGGTTTTGTAATGAAGACAAAATTTACTGTAACGTTACATCAAGGAGGGGTCCTGGTCTTGAGACAGTCACTGTTCTGCTGCTACCCATTTTCACCTTGTATGGACGGGGAAGAATTTGCTGTTCCATTGCTTGGGAGATGCCGGGGAATGAACAAGCTATCTCAGAGGTGTCCTTGTGCACCTTTTTGCAACCTGAATCCTCTGAAGTGACATTGTGAAATGCATTAGATCTGTGGTTTCATCTAGGTGAGGCTGAGGGGCTCCTCATTTTCCCCTGGCTGGCTGCCAGAAGTTAGTCCCATGTTCAGTGATTGATCACAGTAACATGGAAATAAATTCCTGCTGTGTGTTTATTTCAGGCAATCTGGGAGAACCAGTTCTATTACCTTTTTGGCTTCCTCTTCCTGGTGTTTATAATTCTGGTGGTATCGTGCTCCCAGATCAGCATTGTCATGGTATATTTCCAGCTCTGTGCTGAGGTGAGATTTCCATGTTTGTAATTTGGGTAGCGGGGGGTACTTGATCCTGGAAAAGCACAGATCACATTATTGCTGCTGCTAGCAAAGATTAGTGTGGCCCAGCTTCACAGGTGTGACTGTCCCCAGTGTCCCTTCATTCTAAAGGGAGTTAAAGCTCCTTGGTTATCTGTTAGGCTGGGAACTGTGGTTTCATACCAGGAATTTTGCTGGGCACAGGGTGTTTTGAGCTGTTCCCAAACTGTTCCGTTCCATCCACATACAAAACAAAATGCAGGACCAAAGGTGAGCCATGTCATTGTGCAGCAGGTGCTTTGAGCCTGACTGTCAGCATCACATCTCTTGGTCTGGAAACACTTTTGTGACAGAAAAAGTTCCCCAGTCCCAAATTGTAGATTTCCTTTGAAGGAAGATTGGTGGTGTTCTCCCTGTCCTGGAATGGTCACAGCTTCCCTGAGGCAGTGCCTGGGGAGAAGAAAGTCAGGGGGATAATGAGGCTCTCTGTCCTGTCAGGATTACCGCTGGTGGTGGAGGACCTTCCTGGTGTCTGGAGGATCTGCCTTCTACGTGCTGATCTATGCTGTCTTCTACTTTGTGAACAAGGTATTCCTCCTGGGTGAAAGTGCCACGTTTTTGGGGGTGACTGTGTGATTTCAGAAGGGAAATGGTGGGCCTGCTAAGTCCCAGTCTGCCTATGCCAACCCAAGGCAGGGCTCACAGCCCTTCCAGACAGGAGAGGAGGGTGTAAGTGCCCCAGAAGTTCCGCAGAGCAGCATTTCCTGACCCCACCTCAAAGGGGATCTCCTGCCAGCGGGACAAAAATGAAAATTTTCCTCCCTTTGCCAGAGCTCCCCTTGCAGAGGTTGGTTTGTCATCTGTGTGTGTTATTTCGCTGACTTTTTTCGTCCTCTTCTGTTTCAGCTGGATATTGTTGAGTTCATTCCCTCCTTACTGTACTTTGGCTACACTGCCCTCATGGTCCTGTCCTTCTGGCTCCTGACGGGCACCATTGGCTTCTACGCAGCCTACATGTTCGTGCGGAAGATCTACGCCGCCGTGAAAATCGACTGAAGCTGGAATCCCCCAGCAGGAATCAGACACCTCTGAACACGTGTCCTCCCGGGAGGGACAGGGACATCTTCTCCCAGCTCTTTTTAAGGAAACAAAAATCCAGTGGGAGAGTCACAAGAGAAATAATTAACTCCTTGATTTGGAATGTAACTTTGGCACAGTGTACATGGATTCTGGGCTACTTCTGCGGGGAAAAGGGGTCTGTAGATAACTTACATTTTAACTTTATTATCCTGTTCCATATTTGAGGGAGTTTTTTAGCAGAGAAATATCCCTCTGTATAAGCAAACCCCCTTTTTGCTAATCCATCCTTTTTTTTATGTTGATGATGAACGGATTTGAGACAGCAGTGGAAACACTTGTGAAAACGTTTTCTTCCAGCCCTGGGGTGCTCTAGGATTCAGGGAGACTCTTCAGACAAGTATCAGACTGGGTTTTTTTCTCCTGCCTTCATGTCTGCACGGAAGAGGGAGCTTGTCTATGGCAGAATAACCAGAGCCTAAAGGCTCACCCAGCGGGAGTCTGGCGCACTCCGATCACTGAAGTCCTGGCTTCGGCTTGTTTACAATTTGCTGGAGGTGCCATTCAGAGCCTGGGAAGTGCAATTTCACCCTGAGAGAGCTTGAGTGACCTTCAGCATCACTTCTTCCTCCCTCCAGCCTCGGACAGCACAGGCCGCTGTGGGAGGGTGGGATTGCCTCTCCTTCAGAAGGCAGGACAAAAGGTCCTGGTGGACGTGACGTGGTTCTGCTGGAATACAGGACTGGAAGGATGCGTGAGGTAACTACAGGAGTTTGTTCTGTCAATAGCTCTGCTCTGGATGTGAGGAATCGGGGCAGGCTCCTTCCTGGGAATGCCACTGGGATCCTGAAGAGCCTGCAGGAGATGGCTGTGGAGCCATGGTGTTAGTGCCAAGTGATCTGAGGCAGTGTTGGGCCCGAGCTGCCCAAGGGTGGTGCAGGCCATGCTGAAGGGGCTGGCACAGGCAGGTGGCCCCGTGAGCTGTCCCAGGGCTGGGAGCGGGGCTCTCTCACTGGCCCTGTGCTCCAGCTGCCCTTGCTGCTCTCTGCTCCTCCTCTGAAATTCTCTACCTCCAGGGAACAGGAAAAGTGTACACCCCATAGCTGTATTTTGTTCTTCTCCACAAAAAACAGTCCAGGCTCTCCTGGATAGCTGACATGGGCTCTTCTTTTCCCATGGCTTGATGCCTGAATCAGCCTGTGGGAAGCTCTTTTTAAAAGAGGTTAAAGTTGGGTTGTGGGTTGTTTTTGTTTTTTTGGTCACTTCAGTGATGTTTATCAGTAAAAAGGTTCCACGTTGCAATGAAGGCTCCCTCCATCCCCAGACTCACTGGATTCAGCCAGGACTACAGAGGAGAGGTTTTAGTGAGATCTATGAAAATTTTTCTTCTTGGAGTAAGGTCTTCCAATGGCCAGCTGCCACAGGTCACATAATTCCAACCCAAAACTGTCCAAAGCCCTCCTTGCTCCCAGGGAGGGCTTTGGGGCCTTTTTAAACCCCAACTGCCATAAGTTTCCACCAGGTACATGCAAGGGCCTGTGTCCCTTCCTGTTGGCCCTGCCCGTCATGCCAAAGTCTAATCAGCCAGGAATCATGGATGGAAAAAAGGAGGAGGGGATGTGTGAGCCAACTGTGATGTGGAATCCTGTGTCAGTTCTGATTTGAGGTCCCTCTCTGAGATTCTTGTTGATTTTTTTTTTTTTTCTTCTGCCCCTGGCCCAGTGGAGAGGCTCAGCCAGCATTGATTTCTCTCCCTTCCCTGAAGTGTTTTCTCTGTATTCTTTGTAATTTTTAATTAATGTATGTATTCTTTGTGTCCTATTGTAAATAAATCTGCCATTGTCCTGTCATCCTGCTCTCTTGGGTTCTCCTAAGCCACGTCTGGAGAATTTCTTTTTGTAACATTTGGCCTGTTTGACACCCATGTGTGTGATGTGTAGCTTCAGCCAGAAGCAGAGCTTGGAATACTCTGGCTTTCTTTGTAATATTTTTCTCCTGGTAAACCAAGTTTCTCCCAGTGTGGCATGCCCTGAATGCTGCCATATATTGTAATTATGCCACCAGTTGAGGCATTTGGATCTGCTGCTGCTGTGCTGGGTAAGATCACTTGAACAACTCGTGTCTTGTGTGAGACACATTGTTTGACGGGTGGCACTGATGGGCAGAGTGGCAGAACTGTTGGATGGCAGTGCTGGGCAGTGCTTTAGAGCAGCAGAGGGGAGGACAGCTCGGAAGGGAGTTTGAGGAGTGCTGCTGCAGAAGCTGAGCCCTCAACGTTGGCTTCCAGCTCTATTGGCTTCCCAGGGCTGGTGTGTTTCTGCAGGGGGGTGTGTGGCAGGAGATCACTGAGCTTCTGTGGAGTGCTGGCTGAGGGAGGCAAAGAAAAATCCCTTTTCCTGAGATGGTTTGCTGGGCAGAGCAATGGATGTGATTCCCCCAGGTTAGAGTCCAGTGTTAGGGGCTGCTGAGTGTCTGTGAGTGAGACCAGAGCTGGCAAATACTTGAATCAAAACTCAGAAATTATCAGAATAATCCCTTCTCTCTTTAAAAGGCAAAAAAAGCTTCAGCTCCAGCACCAGAACAATCCATGCTGAACTTATTTCTCATTTTTGGCAGATGAGTGTATTCATGTTCTGTCACAGTCCTCAGTGCCAGGGGAAAGCTGCTGAGGAAAGGGCACATTTTAATGGTGGCTGAATTAGGAATGAAAACTAGAGCTGAAAACTAGATCATTCTTAGACAAGCACCTAACACTGATCATGGCTGTCAGCTTTTAATCCATGTTCTGAAGGAGAATCCCAAGAGGGCCCTGTGTGCTTTGCCCTGTTTCATCTTCAAATGCTGCTGGTGCCTGCAGCCAGTTGTAGCTTAAGCTGAGGTTTGGTCCTGGTTCTCCTGCCTGTGGGTAGCAGAGCATGTTGGGATTATTTGGGAGGGGGAGTGGGCTGAACTTGTCTGAAATGCTGCCACATGGGCTGGAAATTTTAGTGAAACCAAGCGACCAGAACTTTCTGTCTAACAAACATTATTCTACTTGACAGGGGATAATGGTGTCTGCTGTGGCTGCCTCCCCAGTGGGGTGCTGGGTTTTTTTCTTGTGGGTCTAATTCTTTGCTTGGCAGAAATTTAAAAACCTCTGTGGCTTCATGTAGAGCACTGTGTCTTTGACCTGCCTTATGATTCTATCCTGTCTTAATCCAACCAAAACCCGAACTCCCCTCCATGAAGACATCTGGGGTAGGTGATCCAAATGCTTTTAATAAACAACTTCATTATAAAAGATGCTCTCAATTTGAACTTCGTTTTGCAAGAGCTAATTTTAGTGATGAACCATATGTTTCCTAATGGTACTTAATTACAATTTAAAAAACCTTGTTTACAGCCCCCAAAACACTCCTTTAAAAGAGGTTATTCACTCTGTGTAAAAGTGCTAGAAAGTTTGTTTTTAGAAAACCAGTTGAGCTTTAACAATGGGAAGTTTCTGGCTTTGGCAGCTGTAGCTGCAGGGAGGGAGGTCAGGCACGGGGCCTGTCCAGAACCAGTGCAAGAAGGGAGAGTGTGAATGGAGGGGACACTGGCTTTCCCATCCCCTCCCATGGCTAATCCCAAACCCTTCCCCTTCCAATGGGATGTTTACAGGCTCCTGCGGGAGATGGCAGAGCTTGTGCTGGGAGAGGGTTCTTGGCATGACTTGTGGCTGCAGTTTTGGAGCTTGGCTGCTCCCAGGGGTTCCACAGGTTCTTCTTTGTTCTGCTTGTAGCCACCCTGGGTCTCAAGAGTACATCAGCAGACAGCTCCATGTTCTTCAGTATCCTCATTTAAGGAAAACACTGGTTCAGATGTTACAAAACAGTCTTTCTAAAAATTGCTCCTTATATCAGGAATCACTAAAGTGGGAAAGCTCCACAAAGCATCAAGGCTGAGGCACTCAGTAGGGTGAGGAGATCTGAAACTCCAGAGCAGCTTCTAGCGGAAGTTCTGGGATGTGCTGCAGTATGCAGGCTTCTACATCCTCATGTGGCACCCTGAAGTGGGCTCTGAGGGCTGTGAGCAAAGCTCATGTGTTACCTTCAAGTGCAAGACACTGACTACAGAGGGAGAAGGGCTGCAGGCAGGTCCCTGGCCTGTTCACCAGGACACTCAGCTAGTCTGGCCTGTCCCAGGTGTTGGAGGCTGTCCCTGTCCTGGAGGCCCTGGAGCTGTCCCCAGTCCACTCAGTGCATTCCATGCTAGAGCTGGTTATCCCCTTGTACAGTAGCTCAAAACAAAGACACAAAAGTGAGGGATGGTTGATTTGTTACAAGACACTTCAATGTTGAGGATTCTTCCCCCAGCTGAAGAGCTGACCTATTTGTAGTAATAAAAAAATTAATTCCAAATTCCCTGTTTATCTTCTGCAATGCTTTTAACTTCTCTTATCAGTGTGATCTGATAGAGAAGCTCCCTCTCTGTCATGTATGCTCTATTTCCATGCTGGTGTTTAGGCACTGGTGGAAAGGACCATGCAGACCTGGCTTCAATCACAAGCACAGAATGAGGAAGGTGCTTCAGGCTCCTCCTGCAGCCCACCTGTGCACATGGAAACAAAATGCACCTTGAACAGGACAGCCAAGCTCATCTCCTGGTGTGGATTTTTGAGAAGAAGAATGTGATCTGTTTTCTGGTCTCATTTCTGAACACCAGTTCTGTTTTTCCTCGACCTGTTTGAATGCTAGTGTGATTAGTGGTGTTTGGCCTGTGGGAAGACAATAGAGATTGCAGACAGTACCCCAGGAGAAAACTCCTTACCTGCAGCCACAAGAACGGCTCAAACCTGTAGGATTCCTAGGGGATCCCAGTTATTCACTAGAAGGAAGCAAGTCCATCACTGGGAATAGCCAGAGGTGAGTCTAATGTGAGTGTGCATGGATTGTGCAGCAGGGACAATAGAACCTGAGAGGTGGTGGGGAATAGGAATAGTGGTCCTGTAAGACAGCTGGATTAGTAGCAATGGCATTACCCTGGAAGCTTCCAGCTGATTTCCAGGAGGCTTAGTATAGCTGTGGCATGTTGAATAAACAGGCATGGAAAGGGTGAGGGGTGCCAGAGCTGGGGATTGGAGAGAAAAGGCTCTGGGCTTCCCAGATCCAGCAGACCAGGCTAAACCAAACCACCTTTTCCTGCTGCACAGGGGATGGGATTCAGAGCTTCAGGTGGCAGCTACCATCTCTAGGAACTGGGAAAAATACAAGAAGTAAGTTATGGAAAAGACACAAATTTTGTATGGGGATGGAAACCTGAAGTGGTTCTGTTCGAGCCATTCATCCACTTCACTGTTCAGTGGCAAAACAGCTCCAGGGCTTGGGCAGGCAATTAACTAAAAATAGGCACCTGAGGGAGAATTCAGTCAGCCTGACTAACTGGGATTAGAGGATAAGCAAGAAGGTAGGGTGATGGGAAGCACATCTCTGAAGATTTATTTGTGGAAATTTTAATTGCAGGCAGCAGGAAATACCTCTGTGGAGTTGTTCTGTCCAGAGAGCAAAGGTGGTGCAATGGTAGAGAAAGGAAAAGGGGATTTTTTCAGTGAACTGCAGGAAATCTTCCCAGCAGCTGCTGTTCACCTGTCAGCCAGAAAGGAATTAAAGAACAAAGAGCTGAGCTCAACAAAAGTACTGAAATCATCAATCTACCAGAGGCAAAAAAAGGCTTCCAGTTGCAGTGACACCATTTTTCAACACTGAGGCTAAAGAGCAGCAATGTTGTGAGACAGAGAATGGGGTCTGTCACAACGTGGTGTGTGGGTATTCTGTCATGTGAAATTCAGTGGAAACAAATGCAAGATAACATGTTGTTCCTTCCTACAAATGGATTTTGAGTGAGCTGTAATCCCAGGGGGAAAAAAGATCTTCAGCCTTTCACAGGGTTCTGGCAATCCTGGAACGATGGGCAAGAGTTAACCCTCTGCTGCCAGGGAGTGGTTTGGCTATTTGTTAGTTTTTATTTCTAGGGGGCATTAGGTGCTTGGCTTTCTGAGAATCCAGGGTCTGATTTATAAGGGCTGCCAAGTTCACGTCCTGTTCTTTTACTGACTGGAGGTCTATGGGTTTATTATCTTAGTTGACTGCACTGTTCCTATTGCTTTGGACCACACCCTCCCCCCCCCCCCCCCAGCCAGCCAGTTTAAAACATTCCTTTATTTAACTAAACCCTCCTGTACAATTATGTGCTGTAGTTGCTGCCCTTGGGCTCAATCTGGTGCAGTCTTCCTGTTACAGGTGTGCCAGGAACAGAAGGATCACAGTGGAATGGTTTGCTGGGCTCTGCCTGCCTGACTCACAGCTGTGTCCTGGACCTGCAGCCCCAAACTTGTGGTCCAAAGCAAAAACCAAACCCAAACTCTTTCTGGATGACTTTTTTATATCACATAACCAGCAGAGTGGCTGCCACAAAGCCCTGCACATACACCACAGAACAGATTGCAGGCTGTGCTGCAGCAATGCCCCTCACAGCATGCCAGAGTTACCCTTGTCCCTCACCTCCAGCTGCATCAGCAGGAGCTTAGTTAAGATGGCTTTCACTGACTTGCCCAAGAGCTTGGTACATATGTCCTAGTGGACTGGGATTCCCAAGTGCTGTAAGCTTGGATGCTCAAAGTATTTTCTTATAAACAGGTAAAAGTTGTTCACTACAATGTTCTGTGAATTGCATACTTGCTATTTCAAATGGAATTAGTCTCTGGTAAAATATTTAATGATTACAAGCTGTTGTGATAGAGGAACTTTGAATCCATTTTCCTGTGCAAACACCTGGAATCAGCTCCAATGCTGTCTCTGACCACGCTGCCCTTGCTGGGTTAGATTTTCCTTGTATTGACAAAGGTTACTGCAGTTCTGCTTGTTAAAGTAGCTGTGGAAAGCAAATCACACGTGCAAATCATAGCAAAATGAATTCCATTTATTCTTTGACAGACTACTGGTAGGAAAAAGATGCCTGGCTCTAAGTTTAGCTACCACTGCTAAAGGAATTCCAGTGATGACATCTGTTCAGAGTACAATGCAGGCAGGAAGCAAAAAAGCCGAATGTTCTGCAGTGGGAGAAGGTGTGTGATGGCATTGCATAAATCTGATAATCCTCACTGGCAGTGAGTGATCAGTTATGACCATTTATTTCTCAAAAATAATAATCCTCTCAACTGAAGACAGGGATAAGGCTTGCATATCATTGATAACAGTGTGAAACTCTTTTAATTTGCAAAGAGCAAAGCAATAGAAGACAGGCCTGAGGTATTCAATGCTGGTAAACAGACTGGCTGCAATGCCCTGTTTACCTTTGCTAGGTTAGAGAACAAGAAGGCACTCATTGGACTTGGAAAGGCAACATTTTCCAGTGGAGAAAAGGAAAAAGTACTGCATTCAACTTGGGGAGATCATTGCCACAGGATATTGCTGAGGTAAATAAATCTTATATTACATTTTGATACAAAAGTCTTATTTGCAGCATTGCTGGCTAACCTAAAACAACCGATCTATGTTCTGGAGAATCAATGGATTGCTAAAGAGTCATTCTGGGAAGAATTACTAAGCTAAATTAAAATTAAAATTCTGGAGTAAAATGGAAGGGGGACAAGCCTGTGACCAAAAGAGACACAGCTGATGTCACACAGTGGGATCATGGCTCAGCAGGAAGGAATCTGCATCAACTGAGGTGGATGTGCTGTGGGGAGACAAGGGAGGACAGCATCTGGCTTCACCCAAGGAGCTGAGATAACAGAGTAGAGGTAGATTTTGCATTTCCTAGATTTATGGAGAACAATATTGAGAGATTTCCTGGTTTATATTGGCCTACAATGGTTCCTCCATGCTGAGGTATGAAGATCTGCCCGTCCATAGTCATAAACATGCACCAGTGCAGAGTGACCTCCATATGTCCCCATCTGCAGTGTAAGTGCCCAGGAAAACAGGAGCAGGAGACAAGACAGGTGCTAAGTGACACCAGCAGCTGGCTGCCTCTTCCCAGGATAACCCTTCTGCCCTGGTAGGTAGACAGCCCATGGAAGAGTTGAAGAGGTAGGGCAGGGAGCAAGAGAAGCAGGGCTTTAACTTCAGGAGGCAAGGCTTGAGCAGGAGAGAACAGAAAAAGGCCAGTGGAACCAAATCCAAAGTGAAAAGTTGACTGCAGGCCCCAAACCTCAGCATTTGTTAGAACTATTGGTGTTGGGAGAAATGCTTCAAATACACTGACAGTGCGTACATGAAGCTGGGACCAATTTTTCCTTGATTCTTGGATGTTATCACCATTGAGGTTAAAATATACCTTTTAAATTGCTTCCTGGATAAGCCAAAAAGGGTGCTGACCTCAATGAGTGGTTAAAAAACTCCAAACCCCAGAAACTCATACTCTGTTCCTCATCCCAAGGGAACCTATGCAGCAGGGCCTGCAGCTTGTTCTCACCCACACCTGGTACGCCAGTGCTCGATGTCCCGAGCTCCTCACCCAGCTCTCTCACGTGCTTTGGTTTCCAGATCTGTTTGTCTGGGGGAGATATTTAAAAGGGCTCTGTCCATACATCGCACTCCAAGCTAAGCTGTGAGAGCTGCTCCGTCCCCTTCACTCGGGACAGCCAGCGAGAAAAGGCAGGAAGCTGCTGCCTACAGGGGCAGAGGCTGAAGTGGTCCAAAAGCAGTGTATTTCCCCATGGGGGAAGAACATGATAAGTGAAGAGAAATCAGTGCAACCTGACTTCGTTGTGTAAACAGTGTTCTAGCTACACCAGAGATGAACCCAGTGTATTCTGGTGCCTCCTATTTTTGCAATGGCAGAAACAGATTTGTGTTGCGTAAACAATGTTCACCATAACGAGTTTATCCTAACAGCTCCAAAGAGGTGATGTTGAATTCACTATGTAAACGGGCTTGTTGCTTAACACTGATGTGGAGTAAGCTGTGTTGGGTGATGGGATGAGAGGTAGCAGGGAAGGTCAGCCTCTTCCCCATTGGCTTCATACAGAGCAGTATCGTGACTTCTTCTCCATGTGGAGGTGTTGGCTGGTTTGCCAGAATTGCAGTGTGGTAACATGAAATGGAAGCTGGACTCTTCAAAAGTTTAGCCCAGGATGAAAAAGTCTCAACTCCTTCTGAGGGACAGTCCCTTCCCAGAGAGGAATACAGCTCCAGCATTCTCAGGGAAGGTCAGTGCTAAGCGCGGCTCCTGATTCACAGATTAAAAATTAGATAAAATATATCCAGTCTATCAGCTGAAATCTTTCTGCTGTACAGGACTGGGACTTGCACAGGTTCCAGTCTACAAGTGCTCCCTCCGAGATCAGAAACCTCCTGTCTGACCCAGCTCTGCCAGAGCTTTCACACCCCCAAGGAAGGAAGAGTTGTGCGTTTTTAAGGCTCTCCACAAAAGGGTGACTGAAAGATCTGTTCTCCAGTGCTATTTCCAGCCTATTGGAATGCCTGGTGGAACCGTGGCAGTGTGGTTGTGCTCAAGCTGGAGGTGAAGACGGGGGGCAACGAATGAAGGGGCCCAAAGTTCAGCGAGGCCCCGGCTCCGGGAGACTCTTGAGGTTGATGTTGCAAAGTGGTGAGCAGTGGCTGCGCCTCCCCCTGCGAGTAGCCCATGACCAATCCCCCCGATGAGACAGGTGGATTGCAAGGAGGAAGATTTAGGGGAAGGAAGCCAAGAAGATGAGAAAAGTCCATGTTAGCAGCACAGAGAGCCTCTGAGAGGTTAGCAGGGCTCTTGGAAAGCAAAGCCTCATCCAGGGCGGGTGGCTGAGGCGAAGAGGACTGAGGATCACCAGATGAGAGAGACAGACTGCCAGGGAAGTCTGACAAAAAGCTGTCCACCTCTGCTTTGGGTAGTTTCTCAGGCAAATATGAGGTAGATCCAAGCTGATACTTTGGAGGAGGTTGCGGTGGGGAGGAGATGGGAGAAGAAGACTCCAGAGGATAGCTCATTCCCATTGGAAGAGAATTGGGAACCAAAGAATGGGGCATCCCTGAGCTTGGCATGGTTTGGAGATGTGTGCTGTACATCCCCACAGGCAGCATGCCAGGGAAGCTCTTACCACCCATCATGTCTCTGGATGCCATACACAGGACAGGACTCAGCTCTTCCTTCACTGCTACAGAGGAGCTGCAGCTGAGCAGACCCAACATGTCCACTGGCTCCGTCTTAATCTTCAGCAGTTCCTGGGAGTGGCTTTTCTTCATGTGCCTGGTCAAGTGGTCTTTCCTCCCAAACCTCTGAGCACAGTACTGGCACAAGAAGTCCTTCCGCCCCGTGTGCACTACCAGGTGTCTCCGCACGTCCTTCCGGGTGTAGAAGCGCCGATCGCAGTGGTCACACGGATGCTTCTTCTCCTTCGCCCCGCCGGAAGCCCGCCTGGAATGAGCTTTGAGGTGCTCCAGCAGAACCTGGGTGCTCTCAAAGGTCTGGAGGCACACCTTGCAGCTGAGGTCACCGCTGGCAGCCGCGTGCATGGCCAGGTGTCGCCTGAAGCCCAGTTTGGTGTTGTAGTTCTTGCCGCACTCGGGACAGTGCAGGGCCTCCTTGTTGGGATCGTGGGTCTGCAGGTGGTTCCGAAGGTGATCCTTCCGGTGGAACATCTTCTCGCAGTACATGCACTGGTGGGGCTTCTGAGCAGAGTGTGTGGCCATATGCCTTAGGGGAGAAAAGCAGGAAAGGTCAAACATCCAGCCCCTGAGTGAACACATGCTAGTTTTCCAACATTTTCCTTGTGTCCTGCACTTTATGCCACAAAAATCCCAGATTTACCTCCATTAAACAAGGAGCACAGGAGCACAATGCTTCAGACAAAGCCTACAGTCTGTCCCAGCAGCTGTCTCTCCTCAGCTCCTGCTCTCTGCTGAGGCTGCCAAAGAAAACCTCCCTAGATCTCCCTAGTTTGTGACACTAGGTGAGAAAACTTCAGTTCATCAGGAGGGTCAGGCTGTACCCAAGTCTGCTGACAGCCACCGTGGTCTGATTTCACCTTGGTATCTCACACTTTCCCACACTGTGGTTCACCTGGTTTCAAGCTCTCAGCTATCACTGTTTATTTTGTGTTGTACTTCACTACATAAATAGGAACTCTACTTCTCCATACTGGAGCAACAGCTGCCATGGAATTATCCCTGTGGTTAGAAGCAGGATTTATGAATGCAAATGCTATTCTTGCATTTCATTCTGTTTTTTAATCTGTGAACTTCACTTTCTGTTTCTATTTCCTCCTCAGTGAAACATAAAACAGCTTGAGCTCAGGATACAGCATTAGCTGAAGTTCTCTGGAAGGCACTTAAAGAGATGCCAAGTATGGTAATGTATAGGACTCAACTGCTTTGCAAGGTAAAAGGGCATTTCCCCTCCTCCAGCTTCTCAGAAATTCAAGCAAAGACACATGAAGGAGGGGATTTCCCCTCACTTCTGGGCAGAGGCACTTAGAGATACCTACCTATAGAGCTTGTACTTGGAGGCAAAGGCCTTGCCACAGTGCAGCTGGGGGCAGTTGTAGGGTCTCTGCTCCGAATGGGAAAGTGTGTGAGTTCTCAGCTTGTCCACGTGAGGGAAGGAGGGCTCCGATAGTTCACACTGGCATTTTCCCTGACTGTCGGTTTCTTCACCTCTTGGTCTGGGGACTAATTTCCAGCCTGTCTCTTCCTCCTCCTGCTTTGCATCTTGAATCCAGTTGGGAACACTGGGAAAAAATGCCGTCATGGCAGGTCTAGTAGAACATGGCCATGTCAAGCAGAACTCGAGCCTGTGGGCGTCTCGCTGTGATGTTGTCCTGGTGCAGTTTTCTGTTGGGAGCCCCCTGTGACCAAACTGCTTTAATAGCAAAACTTCTTCATCTGAAATCACAGAAGGCTGGTGGTAAGATACTGCAACCTTCACCTGTGTACACAGTGAACATGTGAAGATGTGTGTTCCCAGCCATGGGAACCTCCAATCAATAATATTTTTCTGTCTCTTCCCCCTTAACCTGTTACCTGAATAAAATTATGTTAAACTTTTTCTGAAGTGCATTTTTTGCCACTATTAAGAGACAGTGTTACATGTTGGATGTATTTTCTCCTAAATTTCATAAAAGGTGTCTATTTGTAGCTCTGAATACTTTTCCCTGTGTGTTTTGCAGATCACATCCCATTTTTTTGATATTCTCACTTGCTCTTAGTCCCTGTCTACATGGAATTCTCACTCAGAGGTTCTCAGAGAAACCAAGGTTCTCTTGTATTTTCTTTTCCCATCCTTTCTGCTACCAACCTGGTGCACTGGGCAAAACCATCTCCAGAGCAAATAATTCTGAACCCCAACATGTGGCTGAACAGGGCTGAGGAAGAAAACTCACAATTATCATCAACATCACACCTTTTTCTGGAAGGCAACGGATGCTGCTCCTCTTCAGGGTGGGATTACTCATTGTATTTTCACTTTTCGATTGTGAGGCAGATTCCGCCTCTCTGGATCAGCAAGTTTTCTACTGTAATGAGCAATTTTTAACACTTTATTTTTTCTTTGACGCCTCATCCATTAATAATGGAAGCTCAAACTGTTTCCTGTTCAACAAAATACACCTCCTGTAAGCTCTTCTGGCTTTCATGTTGATGAGGTTCTACATTAATCTCTCTTAGCAGGTTGTTCTTGAGCTGAGTGTTGGTTTTTACAGGGTTCTACTGCCAGCTCGACTGGTAAACGGTCAGCTGAAATAAAACCAACCTCTTTCACTCAATTTGGCTGCCTGAGAAACTCTACTTAAAATAGCATCAAACCCTCACTCCATGATTGCTTCAGAGGAGGAACTTCCTGCTGCACATCAACATGAGTGCGAGTTGTGGGCAGGATGTGCAACTGCGAGGGAACAAACCAACCCCCAAGAAAGTGCTCAAGGAACGTTATGAAGAGCTGAAATAACAATTACTGTGACTGCACCATCACCCCAAATACCATGGATGGCTCCCTCAGGGTGGAAAACATATCACTGTAAGCTTGGGGAATGCCTGTTAAGAACAAAACTTAGTTTTGTGCAGGCTAAATCTACGTGGTCACAGCAAAACAATAAAGGACCAGAACTGCTGAGGTGCCACTTTGGGACAAACCAGCGTGATGTGACAGCTGCTCTGACCCCTCAGGGTGCAGGAGGCCTGTGGTTCAGAGCAATCTGTCTTTCCTGGGTGCTAAAAGCATGACTATTTCACCTCTCTATGAAATATGTCCCAGAAAAGATCAGTGTTCTCTACCTCTTGCTCCAGAGCTGTGCAGGTGTCCTGAGAGACTCCACCACTTTCACCAGGGAACTGCTCCTTTCCCTCCGAAAAAGCCTGGCCATCTGGGCCAGTTTCAAAGCTACCTGGAAGAAGACAAGAGTTTGAATGTTGATGTTTTTAACAGTAAGGTGCATAAACGATCACGCTGGAATTTTAGGGAATTCAGAGGTGCTGCTTCAACCGCCTTGCAAACGGCGGAGGTGCCGGGGGGTGGCCGCGAGGGGCAACTCGCTCCTCCCTCCGCCACCTCCGCCGTTCGCCTCGGAAGCCAGCCGGGAGACCCCCACCCCCGGCAGCGCTCCGTGGATAACGCAGCCCCGGTGGAGTGGGATCACACATCCCACCCCCGCCCCGCAGCCCTGAGGGGAGGGAGGCGGGCCCGGCCTACGCCCCCCCCTACGCCCCGCATCCTCCTCCTCCTCCTCACACGCCCCCCTGTCCCCTGAGGGGACCCCGCCACCGAGGGGAGGGTACGGCCGTGCCACCGCCCCTCGCTGCGGTGCCGCCTCCCTCCCTCGCCCCCCCGCGCTCACCCCGTTCCCCCGGGCCCCGCCAAGCGCGGCTCCGCTCCCGGCCCCGGCGGCGCCATTGCGCGGGGCCTTGTGGGAGTGACGTCACGCCTCGGTGGTGGCCGCCAGAGCGGCGCGCCGCGGGGCATGCCGGGATGGTGGCGCCGGGCTCTGGCCGCCGACGAGCCGCCATGGCGGTGCCGCCGGCCCCGGTGCTCCTCGTGCTCCTCCCGCTCCTCCCGCTGATGGCGGCGGGAGGCGGCGCGGCACCCGCCTGGGACGAGGCCGGGTACCTGCTCTACTGTCCCTGCATGGGTGAGGCTCTCCCGGTGCAGGCCCCCTGTGCATCTCCCGGTTGCATCCCCCGGTGCTGCAGACCCCGTTTCATCCCCCGCTGCATGCCCCGGTCCCTTCCCCGCTGCATGCCCCGGTCCGTGCCCCGCTGCATGCCCCGGTCCGTTCCCCGCTGCATGCCCCGGTCCCTTCCCCGCTGCATGCCCCGGTCCGTTCCCCGCTGCATGCCCCGGTCCCTTCCCCGCTGCATGCCCCGGTCCGTGCCCCGCTGCATGCCCCGGTCCGTGCCCCGCTGCATGCCCCGGTCCGTGCCCCACTGCATGCCCCGGTCCGTGCCCCGCTGCATGCCCCGGTCCGTGCCCGGCGCGGTCCCCGCCTGAGCCCCGTCTCTCGCAGGCCGCTTCGGTAACCAAGCCGAGCACTTCCTGGGAGCCCTGGCCTTCGCCCGCGCCCTCAACCGGACCCTGGCCGTGCCGCCCTGGATCGAGTACCGGCACCACCGCCCGCCCTACACCAACGTGAGCCCCCGGCGGGCGCGGGGAGGGCGCGGGGGCGCGGCGGGCAGGGCTGGGAGCTCTCCGGGGATGAGCGGGGGACCCCCCGCTCACGGGCTCCGTTCCCCCACAGCTGCACGTCCCCTTCTCGGAGCACTTCAGGCTGGAGCCGCTCCGGCGGTACCACCGCGTGCTCAGCCTGGAGCAGTTCATGGAGCATCTGGCGCCCCGGCACTGGCCGCCCGGCAGGAGAGTGGCTTACTGCTTCGAGGCTGCTGCCCAGAGAAGCGCGGACAAAAGCACGTGTCCCATGAAGGTGAGCTCCTCCTCAGCCCCCGGGCACGGCTTTATTCCAAACACTGTCACTGACTCATTCAGGTCGCCATTGATTTACAAATTTAGGAGTTAGCCGCCGCTAGTCGGTCTGTGTGGCATTGCTTTCACCACTCGTGGAGTGTGCCATCATCAGTTTTCTTTGTCTGCAAGTGCTTGGGGATCAGGGATACAGTCTGTGCAAGTACACTTTATCACTTCAGATTTAATTGAGACTGTAGCTTATATCCTGCTCTCTGTTTTCCAGCTGGTGTTAAAGCAACCTCTCTTAACTAAAAGTTTGGAAGCTGTGGTGTCCTTGTTCTTTAAGACAACCTTTGCAACCTTCTCAGTGAATTTCCCTTAATGTATTTCGATGTCTCCTTCCTGTGGAGCTGGTGTGTCAAACAGGCTATTCCAGCTGCTTCCATCCTGGAACAGGCTTCTGCTTTGCACTTCAGAATCGTCTTTCAGGCTCTGTGTGTGCCCTAAACGAACACTTGTCTTTTCTTTGCAGGATGGAAATCCGTTTGGTCCCTTCTGGGATCAGTTCCAAGTGGATTTTGATAAGTCTGAGCTCTTCAAGGGCATTTCCTTCAGTCCTGCATACAAGGACCATTGGATCCAAAGGTAGCAAAAAGATGGAAAAGTGCTGGCAGGTCACTGTGGGCATTTAGAGTCATTCACGAAAGCAGCTGGGACTTTACATTTTGGGGGAGAGATTGAAATGGTTAGTAAGATAGTTTAAAATATTAATGCTTTTTCCATTAAATATTTGCTGAGCACTTCATGTGGGCATTATTTTAGGTATGAACTCTGTTTAGGCTGATTGACTTCTGAGCCAGGAATATTTAATTTATCAAGTATTTATTAAATATATAATTAATTGTCAAAGAGAATTTGGTTCTCATTTGGGGATTATGAACTGTATTTTGCTGCTTACCTTGTGTTTTCAGAACCATGAGTGACTTTAGTGGTTATCAGTTAGTTTGGGTGACAGAATTGGTCTAGTTTGGGCTGAAAATGTAACATCCCATTGCTTGGCAGCTCCTCACTGCATGTTTGAGGTTCTTCTCTTATTGTCTATCAGATAAAAGGTCTGAGGTAAAATACAGTCCCTGAGATTTCTTCGGTTCAGATGGCAAAACAGCTAAAATTATCTCAGTTTGGAGCAATAAATGCTGCCTTTTTTGGGATGTTCCTGCTTTCTACTCTAACCATCATAGCAGCCTTTGTGCAGGTTCAGTCACATTTCAAACTGCTGGGGTTTGGTTTTCTGTAGGTTTCCAGCCTCTGAGCACCCTGTTCTCGCCTTACCTGGAGCTCCAGCCCAGTTTCCTGTCCTGGAGGAGCACCGGCCCCTGCAGAAGTACATGGAGTGGTCGGATGCAATGGTGAAGAAGGGAGAAGCCTATATCCAGTCTCTGCTGCTCCGGCCCTACGTCGGAATTCACCTGAGGATCGGCTCTGACTGGGTACGGCAGCACCTGGGGGCTGGTGACAAACAAAACTGCTCGAAAAAGGAGCTGTGCTGGGAGAGCCACCTGATGCCTGCTGGCATCCAGGAGCTCCCTGTGCGTTAGCAGTGGTGCTGGGATTCTTTCAGACAGGCAGAGGTGGGGGATGTGGTGGTGATTTCTCACTTGAATGTGGTATGAAAAAAAACAAGAAAAGATTGTGGTGAGGTGGGGTTCAGCCTCTCCTCCCAGGGACAGAACAAAGGGAAATGGCCTCAGGTTGCACCAGGGGAGGTTCAGGTTAAATATTAGGGGAAAATTCTTCACTGAAAAAGTGCTTGAGCACTGGCCCAGCCTGCCCAGGGCTGTGGTGGAATTGCCATTCCTGGAAGTATCCAGAACACAAGTAGAGGTGGTACTTTCTGATAAGGTTTAGTAGGCATGGGGTATCTGTTCAAAGTTTGGAGTTGATAATCTCAGAGGTCTCAACTTTGATGATTGTGTGGTTCCTTTTTCCTCTTCCAATAGAAAAATGCCTGCAACATGTTAAAGGATGGGACAGCCGGGCCACACTTCATGGCTTCACCACAGTGTGTGGGCTACGACCGCAGTGCTGCCGTGCCTCTCACCATGGACATGTGCCTGCCAGACCTCCGAGAGATCAAACGGGCTCTCAAGCTCTGGGTGGCAAAGACTGAAGCTAAATCTGTTTATATTGCTACTGATTCTGAGCCCTACACAACGGAAATACAGCAGTTCTTCCAGGAAAAGGTGAGTCTTCCAGAAACCTCTTCTGGCAGGAGTGCTTGGATAAAAACCTTCCTTGGCTTCTGGCCCAAGGCTGTCATGGATAGCAGACAGGCAGTTGTGGAATAGGTTATTCACAGCCAAATATTGGCATCTCAAAGTGAATTTGGCTCATAGCCATAAAAATTATCCTGTAAAATTCTTTTTTTTTTCCAGGAGATTGAAGAGCATTGTCTGGCATGGTAGTAAATATTTCCATGAAAAGGGTTTAAATTAAATAAACCTAAGTGATTTTCAGAAATGCACTGACATTGATCGAATCATAAATGAGTTATAGGGCAGAGAAAGACAAAACTCATTCTCTTTCTGTTGTGTATTCCATTTCTAATATTATGCCAAGACATTGGATTGTGATAATAGCTGACTGGATTCATCTGCTCTCCTCGTTTCTCTGCAGCTCAAGGTTGTCAGCTTGCAGCCAGAAGTGCCTCAGATTGATCTGTACATCCTTGGCCAGTCCGACCACTTCATCGGGAACTGTGTCTCTTCCTTCACTGCCTTTGTGAAAAGAGAACGTGACATCCATGGGAAACCCTCCTCGTTTTTTGGCATGGACCACCCACCAAGGCTGCGGGATGAGTTCTGACCAAAGGAGGAAGAGGCTTTGTGGTTCCAGGGCTCTGAGATGGGTCTTTGGTGCTGCAGCATTCCCTGTGGGCAGTCATTGCTGGGCTATGGGAGAGATCCTGCCCTCCAATGCTCCTCACAGTCCCTTCCAGACTGTCCTGCCTGATCTCTCCTGTGGTTCCAGTGTGAGCTCAGATAGAAATTGAAATCATGTAGTTTATAGGAAACTATAAACTATATATAGTTTTTTAAGATGTAGCTTTTATAGCTCTCCATTCTCACTACTTGGGATTCACCAGCAATCATGATGAAGCAGCTGCTCCGATTTCCTTCTCTTTTCTTTCTCTGTTAATTCTAAATTCTCACCTGGACATGTTTTGAAGCTTTGTGTCCAAAACTGACCGTAATTGGTTCTCTCTGAGTGTAAAACTTCTGTCAGGCATATCAGGTTCCCTGGAAAGGGCGTGCAAGGTGAAGCTCAGGACTGAAAAAGCTCTGGGATTTATCAAGGACCACAGTTTACTTGCCAGATTTGTGTCACCACAGTGCCTCAGTGTCCCTTCTCCTGTCCAAAGAGATTCCATCCCCTGTGCTGTGGGGCCCTGGATCTCTTTGGTGGTGCTGGAGGAGTGCAGTGGGACTTGGTGTGACAAGGCACCTGCCTGTTCAGCTTCTCTGCATCAGCCTGGGGCAAGGTGTGTGCAGGGACATGGGGGGAGATCTGTCACAGCCAGGCCAGAACTGGAGATGGAGGGCTTGTAGCTTTGTAGCTGTTGATGTCAGTGAGGTCTGTGGTAGAAGCGAAACTTTGATCCAAGGTTATTAAAATAGCTGTAGTGGGGTTGGGTATGTCATACCTGGGTCTATGGTATTGTTTTGTTTTTGTACTTTATATGATAACCCCTCTGAGAGCATTACCCTTGTCTGGGGCAGTTCTCAGTGGAGGTAACTCTGAAAAATTATTCACTGATGGGGAAGCAACAGCCCAAACCCCTCTGTTTGGCCTGGTGTGGTTTGATGCTGGTAACACTGATAATCCCAACATGGTGAGACTCAACTTGACCAATACCTTTTGGTGCTTCTGTGACTTCATTTTCTGGTCCAAAGACTGAGTACAGAACGGTTCATTTTTCAAAAATGCCATTTGGGTGAGTCTGTGGTACCAGAGCTGCTGCAGTCCAGTGCACTGCTGCAGTCCAGGCAAGGCTGTTATGAGCAGTTAACTCCAAATGTCTCTTTTTGTGGTGGTGTTTTCCTCCTTGAAATGTTCCTGAGCTTTGAAGGTGTTTGAGGGCTCAGGGGAAAGGGCAAAATGAGAAGGTCCCCAGTTGTCAGGGTGGCAAAAACTCATCTCTTGTTTCCTCAGGGCTGGCTTCAAAAATCATGGGATTTGGGGGAAAATTATCCAGTTTTGGGCCTTTGGAAGCTGGGCTTTTGAAGATTGAATCTCCTTGTGTCATACAGTTTACTGATCTTGGGTGATGCCCTTGGGGCTGCCTTGCCTTGCTGTGGAGCAGGGGAAGCCTTTCCCCACACTGTTGGGAAGACAAAGTATTAAAACAAAATGTTGGGGTGGGGTGGTTTTTTTTTTTTGTTTGTTTTGTTTTGTTTTGTTTTTTCTTAATAAGGTATTTTTGTAGTAATAAAAACTTGATTTTGTATTCATTCGTAGTGCACCAACATTCCTTCCTCCATTGCAGGAGCCTCTCGTACCAGAGCTGCAGCCTGCACTGCACTGCTGCGGTCCAGACAGCTCTGATTAAGGGGCTTTAACTCCGAAATGTCTTCTTTATGATGGTCTTTTTCTCCTTGGATATACTCCCGAGCTTTGGAGCATTCTAAAAGCCGCAGCCTGGGCGCGGCAGAGCGGCGGGACCCACCTGGCTGGGGCAAACCCCGGCATTTTCGCGATTGGCGGCGTGCGGGGATGCCCGCGGCGGGGCCCCTTTGTGCCGGCTTTGTGCATCCGGGAGCGGCGGCGCGGGGCGGGCGCGCCCGTTGCCAGGGAAGCGCGTCACGGGCGGGCGGAGCGGCCGCGCCGCTTCCGGGGCCGCGGGAGGAGCGGCCGAGCGGCTCCATGGTGACGGCGCAGGTGAGTCCGGCCCGGCCCCGCACCGCGCCCGCACCCCGCCCCGAGCATCCCCACCCGCCCCGGGCTGGCACACCGCGGGCCGCTGGCAGCCCGGTGCCCCCGGTGCCAGCCGCGGGCCCGGCCCGGACCGCGCTGCGGCGGCCGGGGCAGCGGGCGCGGGAGGCGGCCGGGCTGCGGGGGCGATGCCGCGGGCGGGTGGCCCCGTTCGGGTGGGTGTCCCCCGCTCCCGGTGCTTCTCCCCCGCGGTCCTTCCCCCTCTCCGCGGGCGCTGCCCGCTGTCCCCGGGCTCCCTGCCCTGCAGCGCCCGGTGTCGCAGCCGCGAGGGCGGTGGGTGATGCTCGGTGAATCCGCGGTGCCGGCTCTCCGGGGGAGGGAGCACCCGTGGGGTGCCGTGCTGAGGCGACAGCGGTGACACAGGTGACCACAGGTGACCCCAGGCGCCGAGTGAAATCAGGGCTCACAGGTGGCACCGCCGGCCCAGCTCCAGCGGCAGCACCGGGATGTCCTGCCCGGCCTGCGGAGCGTTTGGCAGGGAGGCGAGAGGAAAACAGCAGCACCAGGGGTGGTTTGGCCTGGGACGGAGGGAAGGACACAATTCAACCGTGACATTATGAAACCACAAATATTTGAAAGATTTGAATGGCGAGAAGCAATGGAATGTTTTGAGTGGTACCTTGGGATGTGCAGAGATGCAAGGGAAGGGTTTGGGCAGTTCCAATAAAATCTTTCAGAGATATTTAAGGCAGGAAGCAGAGCAGCTTCGGGATGTCACCTGTCAGGGCAGGTGGCTGGGTGAGCACAGTGCCTGGGGTACAGCTGTCCAACACAGCACCTCCCAGTCCTGGAAGTTTCTGAGGAAAAGTGGTTGCCCCAGCTTGTATTCAGGTTGTGGCATTGCTCATTTTTTCAGGCATAACCTTTGTGTTGACGGGAAAAAAAAAAAAAAAAAAATCTTCAGTTTCTGCCCATCCTCCCCTCTTGGTCATCAGGAGCACATTTGCAAGTGCATCCATCTCAGCCTTAACCTTGACTTGCAGAGACCTGGCCCAGATCACTTTAGGCTGAACTAATTTCATGAAAGAATTCCCATCTTTGATGGAGAAGAATGGGTGGCACGGCAGCGTTCCCAGCTTTCTTACCATTTGTGTCCAGCCACTCTGGCAGCTCGAACATTGCCCAGGAGTTTCTGGGGAATACAAACACTGCCAGCTAATTGGTTTTATTTTCCAGTTACACACTTGGATAAATCTGAGAAGAACCATAATTTGTTATGCTTCCAGTAAACTTCACCGCAGTAGCTAAAATAACTGGAGATGATTCAGGATGGCTTGTTATGAAAATAGCCCACATCAGGGGTAAAATCAGTTGTTTGTGACTATAAAAAGAGGCTTGCAAGTGAAGTGGGGAAAGGTGTCAAAAGCTGATGGTGAGGAGGTACATCCAGAGGAGCAGCAAACGTGCAGCATAATTTTTGTTCAAGGTGTACCTCTGGCAAGACTAACTTAACTCTGATCATTTAATATTTGTCATAATTGCTTACAAAAGAGGCACTTCTCATCAGAATAGTATTTTAGATATTCAATATATAAAATAAATCCATGCTTTCCTTGTCAGAACTTGTGCCTAATTCGAGTATTTGCCAGTGTGAACATGCAGATACGTGACACAGTGGTTGTCATGTGACCTTGTCAGAAAATTGTCTCTTGTGAACTTGAATTACTGGAATGTCTCTCAGAGCTGTGGAAGGGGAAGCGTGTGTTAATGTATACAACTCCTCAGGATGAACAGAGGGAGAGTTGTTCTTTGTGATTCTGCCAAGATTTGTCCTCGTTTCACTTATCCTTTCTCTGTTTGTGCTCTGGAATTCGTGTTTGCTGTGGGTCAGACAGGAAGGTCACCTTTATCTGGAGCTGTCAATTAGGAGGGAAATGGTTTTATTTAGTAGCTACCCAAATTCCTGTAACAGTTTGAGCTCTCTGTGCAGGGTGTGGAGTGAATTCTGAATGAATGTCCAGTTCAGTGCTTTTATAGGAAGAGTGAGAAGCAAAGAGTTTCCCTCCACAGACCCAAGGAAATTCCCAAGGCCGTATTGAGGTTTCTGTACAATTCTTAACCATGTTTATCTGTTACTTCTCTTTTACTTTTTGCCAGTCTGACTGTCTGTATATTGAGCTGGAATTGTGCTTCCTTTTACATCCAATAGCTCTAGCCCTGCAGTTCTCTGCCACCTTGTTGGAGAAGCTCTCCTGAGACATGCAATTATCAAGTGAAAAACAATTAGACAAAAATTCCTGTTTCCTGCTGATCCAGCTGGGAAGAGAACAGTGAACACATTCCAAGCAGGCCACACCTGAACCTGTGCCAGCACTACCTGGGCTTCCCTGTTTGTATTAGTTTTACACTTAGTTCTAGTTGGCAGAGGGACCTCAGGGCTCTTCTTGGAAGACATTTTGGAAATAAAAAGGGTTCTTAGAAATTGCATGGCATTCCCCAGGTTGTGCCATTGAGATCTGCCATGTGAGGCTTTAGCAGTGACTGTTTCAGCAGTTTAGAAACACAGGCTTTTTGCTCCATTTTCAATGACAGCTCATCTTGCTGATGACTAGAGGATGCACCAGTGTGTCCTCCCTCTCTACCCAGTCATGAGCGAGTTGGATCTGTGATTCTGGGTTTATACAACATGAATTTAGGTTGATGGTGAGTCCTGTAAACCTGATGCAGCTGGAACACCAGAGCAGGAGTGATGTCAGTAGGTCAGTGTAGCTGAGCAGGGATGACTTTTGTGGGGAATCCTGATAGAAGTGTATTGCCAAAAGTACAGATAATAGCAGACTTGTGCTCCAGAGAGAGCAAGGCTGTACTAGATTTTCAGAATGGGAGATTTAAAACAAAAGGCCTGACTGCAAAGAAAATGATTGGCAAAGTACTTTTCATAAATAGTTTCAAAAGTTTATTCTTATTTTTAAGGGTCAAGAAAAGGATCTTTACCAGCTGTAAAGATGTGATCTGATGATGAGTTTTTGCAGCAGAGCTTGTAAAAATTATACCATTTGATGCACAGCCTTTGGTAAAATAATTCTGTCTCAGTTCAGGCCTTTACAGGGTTTTCATGGTGTACATTATTTTAGTACTTCAAAAGCCCTTGCAACTTAATGAATACAAAATGCTGCTCAAATTGATGAGGCAAGTCTTTGGCTTTGTGAAAAGCTGTCCCCTGCAGAAAACTGCCTTCAGACATTCCTGCTTTGTTTTTGTTTCAGGTTTGTAGCACGGGATCATCTATCAACAGGATCACACCAGCCACAGCCCCGCCGTCATGTCCAAGTCAAAGAGCTCCGAGTCCGTGCGGGTGGTCGTGCGCTGCCGGCCCATGAACAGCAAAGAGCAAACCGCTTCCTATGAAAAAGTTGTCAATGTGGATGTCAAGTTAGGGCAGGTGTCAGTGAAGAATCCACGGGGATCATCTCATGAACTGCCTAAAACGTTCACTTTTGATGCTGTGTATGACTGGAATTCCAAACAGGTTGAACTCTACGATGAGACCTTCAGACCTCTTGTGGACTCAGTTCTGCAAGGGTTTAATGGGACAATCTTTGCCTATGGGCAGACTGGGACAGGGAAAACATATACGATGGAAGGGGTGCGTGGTGATCCCGAAAAGAGAGGGGTCATCCCCAATTCATTCGACCACATCTTCACCCACATCTCTAGATCTCAAAATCAGCAATACTTAGTTAGAGCGTCTTATTTGGAAATATACCAAGAAGAAATCAGAGACTTGTTATCCAAGGATCAGTCCAAGCGGCTGGAGTTGAAGGAGAGACCAGACACAGGGGTTTTTGTTAAGGATTTGACCACCATTGTTACGAAAAGTGTCAAAGAGATAGAGCACATCATGAATTTGGGAAACCAGAACCGCTCTGTTGGTGCCACCAACATGAACGAGCACAGCTCTCGATCTCATGCCATTTTCCAGATCACTATCGAGTGCAGCGAGTTGGGACTGGATGGAGAGAACCACATCCGTGTTGGGAAGCTCAACCTGGTCGACCTGGCAGGCAGCGAGCGGCAAGCAAAGACTGGAGCACAGGGGGAAAGGCTGAAGGAAGCCACTAAAATCAATCTGTCCCTCTCAGCTTTGGGCAATGTTATCTCTGCCCTGGTAGATGGCAAAAGCACGCACATACCCTACCGGGACTCCAAGCTGACCAGGCTACTTCAGGACTCATTAGGTGGCAATGCCAAAACTGTGATGGTGGCCAATATAGGCCCTGCCTCTTACAATGTGGAGGAGACCCTGACCACACTGAGATATGCCAACCGTGCCAAAAACATCAAGAACAAGCCACAAGTGAATGAGGATCCTAAGGAGGCTCTGCTGCGGGAATTCCAGGAAGAGATTGCTCGACTCAAGGCACAGTTGGAAAAACGATCTATTGGCAAAAGAAAGAGGAGGGAAAGGAGGAGGGAGGGTGGGGAAGAGGAGGAGGACACTGAGGAGGGTGAGGATGAAGGAGATGACAAAGATGACTATTGGAGGGAGCAACAAGAAAAGCTGGAGATTGAGAAGAAAGCGATAGTCGAGGATCACAGCTTGGTAGCAGAAGAAAAGATGAGGCTGCTGAAAGAGAAGGAGAAGAAAATGGAGGACCTGAAGCGAGAGAAAGAAGCAACAGAGATGCTGAGTGCTAAAATCAAGGTAGAATTCTTCCTCGTCATACCCTTTGAAAGCAATTTCCTTAGGCTGTGGGGAAAATAAAGGGTTTCCCAATTTGGAAAGATATTTCATATAAAGTTTCCAGGATAGTGATTTGTGTTTAGGTTGGATGATTTTGAAATAAATCATTTCTAGGCAGAAGTTGGAATTTCCACCATTAATCACATATTTCAATATTCATGAGTTGTTTCATTGTTCTTATGTGCTGATCTTAAGCAATTGGCACAGTAAAAGACAATGCATCTTTTCACAAGCTGTGCCACTAAAAACGTTTCCTTCTGTCACAGATCATTAACAAGTTATTTACAGGGGAGCACACATTTTGGTTCTCCTGCTTTGCCAAACATTACAGTGGTGCCTTATTCTAAACAAGTTACTGTGGCGTTAATCCCACCGTTTTGTAGGAATTTTAAGAAAAAGTGATTCCTGTAGCAGCTGCCTTGAAGGAGAAGGTTAAATAAGGGAGCTGCCCTGAAGAAGTTGTATCCATAGGAGAGAAAGTTACCCTCTGTAGACACTGTGACAAACTTCTGACCCTGGTTTTTCTTTTCAGACAATGGAAAGCAAGCTGCTGGTGGGAGGGAAAAATATTGTGGATCACACAAATGAACAGCAGAAAATCCTGGAACAGAAACGACAGGAAATTGCAGAACAGGTACAAGGAAGGAGATTTGTTATTTTGTATAAAAAGCCTTGCTCCTGAACTTTTGTAAAACATTGTGTCAGGGAAATTACCAGAAAGTTTTCCCAGAGTTAACCCTAAAATTGGTTTGATGGCAAGCATTTATTGAAAAGAAGGGGGAAGGGCTTGTGTCATATTTGTCATTATTTGAAATACGTAAAGAAGGTTTATAAAAGTTTTCTTCCAGCTCTTCATGGTAAAGATTTACCTCCTACCTTGATTGGAGCTGTTTGTAAGTGAAGAAATGTTTGTATGACCTCTAAGAGTACCAGTTCAGCCTTTAGCTCAAGGGAGGGGTCTTTATTCTGTACTAAAAATTTATTTTCTGTATTGCAAATTCTGTTGGTGATTCTTAAATGTAATAACCAGTATGAACTGATAAAAAGGAAAGAAAAAAAATCTAAAAATGACATTTGATTCCTTTAGTTGAAGCTTGAGCCTTGTTCACACTACCTGATTTTAATAGCAAAATAAGGACAAATAAGATGTTTCTGGTATTTCTGTGGCAAGAGACATGAAGAACTGGAAGGTAGGGAAGGAAACTCATCCTGAACATTGGTTTTATGTGTGTCAGCTGGAGGTGACAAGGTAATTGAGGTCTTTAATGCCATATTTTCACATTCTTCAGAAACGTCGGGAGCGAGAAATCCAGCAACAGATGGAAAGTCAGGATGAGGAAACACTAGAACTGAAGGAGACCTACAGTTCTCTTCAGCAAGAGGTGGACATAAAGACCAAAAAACTCAAAAAGGTAAAAAGAAAATGATTCCCTGTTTACCAGGCTGGGAATAAAATCAACTTGTGTGTGAAAGTGAGAGGAGCTTTGGCAAGTGATGGATTTTGGCTCTTGTTGTGTGCTCCAGTTGTTTTCCAAGCTGCAAGCTGTGAAGGCAGAGATCCATGATCTCCAAGAAGAGCACATCAAGGGGCGCCAGGAAATGGAACAGACCCAGAATGAACTCACAAGGGAACTAAAGCTAAAGTAAGCCCCATCACTTAAGTAAGCTATTAACTGTAACAGAGAGGGTTTCTCAGGGCAGGGAGTGGAGGGACTGCCTTGCACATACTTGTGGAATAAGATTTAACCATGATAAAACGAAACCATTCCTCCTTTTCCAGGGTTGTATTACATCAGTGGGAGAGGAGCAGTGAGGAAAGTCATTGCTAATTATGTTTCTTGTATATTTCTTATTTTTGTGGTTGCATGTAGGCACCTGATTATTGAAAACTTTATTCCCTTGGAAGAAAAGAATAAGATAATGAACAGATCATTCCTTGATGAAGAGGAAGACAACTGGAAACTACATCCCATAACCCGTCTGGAGTGAGTGTACTTCTGCTCTTGGGATGGAAATACAGGTCACAGGAAACCCTCTAGCTGTCAAGAACTAAAGAGAGATTGAACTGGGGATTTAAACTGTCCCCCTAGAGTTCACAGCTTCTTGATGTGTAGTAAAATAAAATAAAACAAATCAATTTATTCCTCTTAATAGGTGCTTTAAAATGTGAATGTAGAGTAAGGAGAATTCTTGAGGCATTATGATTTTTCTAATAGGCAAACCCAATAATTATATGTAAAATACATATAATAGTGCATTCAACCTTAAAATAGCAGTGCATTCCTATCATACTTCTTTCCTGCTCCTACAAACGCAGCCTGGGTGGTTTCTGCTGCGTTGAAACAGATTTCTGCATGGAATTTGCAGATGTTGTAGCTCATAAACTCCAAGAGGAGCCTTTGGTTTTAGGGTATAACAGCCTGAGTCTGTTTTTCTCTAGTAACCAGCAGATGATGAAAAGACCAGTGTCTGCTGTGGGGTACAAAAGGCCCCTGAGCCAACACGCCAGGACGTCCATGATGAATCACACAGCAGCTCGGTACAGGGTAAGCCCAGATGTGGTTGAACCTTTGCCTCTCCACCCTGTGATCGGGGGAATGTGAATTCCAGAGGGGATTGTGTGTTCTTCTTTGAGATGTAAATTTGTAGTGTCCTGCATACATTTATAAAGTACTTCAGATTAAGTTTCTGGAGGGCAAAGTAACAGTTTGTGTGAAAATATGGAGACTTTGATCCTGCTTTTCCTGTCTCAGGCAGAGAACATCGTGTTACTGGAAATGGACGTGCCCAGCCGGACGACGAGGAACTATGAAGGTCCAGCCATCGCTCCCAAGGTTCAGGCAGCTCTGGAAGCAGCTCTGCAGGACGAAGATGAGATTCAAGTGGATGCCTCAACCTTTGAGAGCTCTTCAAATAAAAAATCAAAACCCAGGTGAGTTGGACTTTCCCTGAGCAGACTGGCCCACAGGAGAGGTGCAAGTACAGTTGGCTGTCGGTCAGCACTTCTCATCAGTGAAGTGAAGCTGAGCTTCATAGTAAAGCAGAGAGAAAAAGGAACATAGAATCATTAAGGTTGGAAAAGACCTTTAAGATTTGAGTACCACCTCCAACTGAATCCCACCATGCTACTAAACCTTATATTGAAGTGCTACATCCACTCATTTTTTGAACACTGCAGGGGATGGAGATTCCACCCCTGCCTTGAGCAGCCTGTTCCAGGGCTCAACCACTCTTGCAGTGAAGAAATTTTTCCTAATATCCAGCCTCAACCTCCCCTTGTAGAACTTGTGGCTGTTTAACCTTGGCCTGTCACTTGCTACTTGGAAGAAGAGGCCAACCCCTACCTCACCACAACCTTCTTTCAGGCTGTAGGACATAGGACAGAAGAAAAAGCTGAAACTGTTTATTAGAGAATAACTCCAGTTTAAAAAATCAGCTTTTTTGTAGATTAATTTTGGAAAGTAACAGGTGACATTGTTAGAGCTTCTCTTGTTTATATTTAAATTTTTCCTTCTTCAGACCGAAAACTGGAAGGAAGTCGGTGGGATCCGCATCAGGATCAGGCACCCCCACTTCTCAGCTCTACCCACAGTCACGAGGGCTGGTTCCAAAGTAAAACCAGCAATGGCTCTCCAGGGAGGGAACAGCCTTTACCTTCTGGGAGCAGAGACAAGGACAAACCTGCAGAGAGAGCTCCTGGCCAGCCTCGAGCCCCTTTCCCTGGAGATGGCCTTGTTGCTGTATAACTGACTCGGGCCAGTCCAGGGGCACTGAGCCATGGGAAGATCCGTGCTTGCAATTCAACATTTGGCCTCTGTGGGAAATGGATTTTAGTTAGGAAATCAAAAATGCATGAGGTACGTTACAGTGTGTTAGGAGCAATGGGAAGCATGGGGATCACCTCACAGCATCACCGTCCTCCTCCTGCACCAGCCCTTCCACTGCACGGTGCTTTTTGGCTGTTGGGCACTAAGAAGACAGAGTTGAAAGTCATCTCCACAGAATCACCACTCTGCGGCTCCACAGTGAGAACCAAAAGAGGCTAAAAAGCAGAGGATCTGTTCAAACTCGACAAGGTGCATGGTTCTTCCTCTTCCTGCTTGAGAGACTGGCATCACCACCTGGGGTTCAGGCATTGGTCTGAGCAGGCAGGATGGCAGTGGCCAGTGTGTCCTCACCACCACACAGCTGTGCCTCCCCAAAGGGCTGTAGGACAGAAAAGGGTCTCAAAACAACTCTGTGGTCTCTAGAAAGGAAGCAGTAGAATCTGAAGTCCTTTCTTTGTTTACAGGCATAAGTGAGAGCTCCCCTAAGCTGACCTACAGACCTCCCCCCTACCAACAGGAGCCACCTTGTCAAGGAACACCTCTGCATGCCAGTGTTGGCTCCACAGCTTTCCTCCTCTCTCTTGCCTCCATCTTTACCCCTGGCATTTAAAACCAGTGTCCATATGACATCTTTAATGGCATATGACCATTTTTCTCATGCCTCCCACTGTTGATGGAAAACATAGCACTGGCTCAGAGCTCTCCCTGCGAGGCTCAGACTCTCAGCTGGGCAGAGCACTGGAACTTGGAGCTGCCTTTGAGTGCACTCCTGGGAATTTGGTCCCTTCCCTTGGTGTCTAAGGGGGTTTAGCATTCAGTGCCTCTTGTGCCTCACCTGTTCCATGTTAAGCAGCTTTCTCTCTGCACCTCCCAGCCCACCCAGAGCCTGCTGGGAGTGAACCCGACCTAACCGAGGCTGCTGATGGAAGCTGGTGTTAATTCCAGGGGTTTTACTTTGAAAACAAGGGAGGGAGAACTCCTGCTTTCGACAGTCTCATTGCAGAGCTGCCCTATGACTAAAGCAGGCTCGTGTAGCAGGGCAGAGGGAGGTGGAACTCCACGCTAAGGACAGAGTAAGGTGTCCCAGTCTAGTGTCCCACAGCTCATTCGTAAGTTTTAGTTCACTGTATATTGAGACTTGGGATGTTACTTTTTCTGGTTGCTCTTGGCTGTCATCCTGTGAACGTTTTTACCTGTTTTCCCCCACTGATGACTCCCTCCAGACTGACACGTGTGACTGTGTGAGGACTTGCCTGGTTGTAGACATGCTCTGATGTGTGGACTCTGCCTTGTACTCGTTAAGTGTCCACAGAGTGACTTCATCCAGGCTGGAGAGCTCCTTTCTACTGACCCCCTGAGCAGGAGGAACTGAGTGCTCAGCACAGCTCACCTGTGCATCCTGCAGGCACGGTGCCCAGGTGAGCCAGGTGGGCCCCTTAAACACTAACTTGGCTGCTGCATTCCACAGACTGCTTTCCTGGGCCACGAGGTTAAAATATGTATACACATATATGCACACATACATATATATAATAGTTTTGGTGGAGGAAGGAGGGATTTACTTATAACTGAGAGAGCAGGCACATGACCAATTTCTTTCAACCTGAACATGGAAACCCAGCATAATCTTTGTTTTCACAAAGCACTGTTTATATCCAGAGAGCTTTTTAACTGGCTTTTGTTGCATAATATAACATCACCTTCTCTTCCTTCTCTTCCTTCTTTCTCTCCAGCACATAATCTTCTGTACCAGGATATTTTAAAAGATGATTGTATGGTTTAAGTGCTCAGAGAATTGAAATTAAAAGGTGGGGGAGGTTTAAAACCCTGAGACAGCAGCACAATATATAATCACGCGTTTGTACATACCTCTGTACACATGTTTTATGTGAATAATGCATACACAGACACATTTGTGTCTGCACATGTACACACTTTTCCTCAGTTGCTACTATTCCATAGGGAATTCTATTCTATATTAAACTCATATGCTGGAAACTGCCTTTGTGGCAGGGCTGGTACCATGGAGCTCTGCAGTGCAAACCTGTTTTCATGTTGATGAGCCAGTGTCAGAAAGGCTCTGCGTTTAACTCTGTAGAAATTCATTAGCAAGGTGAAAGAAACTCAGTAGAGTGGAAAATAATAAATCTGCATATTTAATCAATATATGTAAATTGGGGCTTCGGTGGAGATTTGGTCAGTGTATTCATGGGCAATCTCGGCCTGTTACAGAAGCCTTTGGATTCCAAAGGACTTAACCCTCACCAGATGCTCAGTGGCACTGATATTAAGATACATTTTCTTAAGCTGTACAAAACATACTGAGCTCTGGGTTGAAGCTTTTAAGAAACATTCCTGCCGAGTTTGCCCTTTTTTGGTGTTATCTGAACCATCTGGGCTTCCTGCTGGTTAACCAAAGGCAGGAAATCCAGCTGGACTCCTGGAAGAGGCCCTGGGACAGCCTTACACCATCACCTTTTCTTCATAGGAATGTTTAACATTCAACATAATTGTCTTTGCTCTGATCTGTATAATGGGATCTTTTTTTAAAAAAAGTGGCATGGAGCAGGAGTTGGCTGTGGGAGCAAGCACCACCAGACACTGAAGCATAGGAATTAAAGCACTTTCTTAAATCCTTAACTTAGGTCTAGCGCCTTTTTAAAAGTATTTGCATGCTGCTTGAATCTTCCAAAACACATACCTCTGCCAGAGCACCCGGGGCTGCGCCGGTGCCTTATACAGATCAGAGCAGGCAGTGTTCAGTCTGTTTGAGGTGTGCGAGTCTGCCCTCGCTGAACACGCAGCGCTGGAGTTTCAGTGAAACACCTGTGCACCTGGACCTGTCCTCTCTCCTGTCTGTGCTGGGCAATGTGCACCAGTCTTTCAACAGTTCAGTGGAATTCCTGGGGGTCTGTTCTTCCAGTCTGTTCAAACACAGACTGGAAAAGAGAACCTGCAAAAGCCATAATTAGCTACAGAGATGGAACTGAAATGAGAACACCGGTGCTGCCTGCTGCACTGTGCAGTGGGGGGCTGACTTGCTGGGATCCAGGTGCTTACTGCTTTCTCCAGGCCCCTTTCTTTTTGAAGAGGTGACCCAGGATCCTTCTATGGGCACAGCTGTCGATGACAACTCTCAGCTCCTTGGAGATACGCCCACCTCCGCCTTCTCTTATGTGATCTGTAGAAAACGAATCTGTCCATAGTTCTGTCCATAGTTTTACAGCTTATATTTATTTGTATCATCTCTTTTGTCTAGGAATGTAAAGTGATCCTAAAATACAATGTGTAATAAAGTCAATAAGATTTATTGCATCTATCAAAACGTGTTTTTCATTGTTAATTTGGGGCGGGGCTCAGTGACTTCATGTTTTACAAAGCCTCACGGTATTTTTCTTTCATAAAAAAAAGTCTGCACAAAGTTAGTGGGAAAATGTAATTATGAGCAGAACCACAATGACTAATGTGATATATGTGTGTGTGTGTGTGTATGTATATATGTATATATATACGAGTAGAAGGTGCTGATGCCTGCATGTGGCACCTTGGGAACCAGAAGTGCTGGTGAAACCCTGCCAGAATCCCAGTCCAGGGTGGGCCCCTGGCCTCGGTTTTTCCTTGCTTGTAACTGCAATGGGTGGTGCTGATTTAAACCAGTCTTTTATTGGTGCTGTGGGGAGAAGGAGCCTTGGAATATAACCAGGATATCCAGAGAATGGAAACAAAGGTGGGGAAGAGTCTGTAGCGCATGTCCTGTGAGGAGCGGCTGAAGGAGCCAGGCGTGTTTACCCCAGAAAAGGAGGCTCCAGGGTGACCTTAGCACTCTCCACTTCTGGGAACATCTGTAGCCAGATGGGAGTCAGGCTCTTCTGCCAACCAGTGACAAGAGAACACAGTGTTAAACTGTGCCAGGGGAGGTTTCGCTTGGACATCAGGAAGAATTTCTTAACAGGAAGGGTCATTAGGTATTGGAAGGCGCTGCCCAGGGAGGTGGCGGAGTCACCGTCCCTGGAGGTGTTTGAGGAAAGACTGGACGTGGCCCTGAGCGCCCTGCTCTGGCGGACATGGTGGTGTTGGGTCATAGGTTGGACTCGCTGATCTCAGAGGTCTTTTCCAGCCTAATTGATTCTGTGATAGCCGGGAAGCTGGAAGAGCGATGGCCGCAGCCCTCAGCTCCAGCTCGGTCCAGCAGCCGCCCCCCGCCCGGGCGGTGCTACTTCCCTGCCGCGGCCATGCGGCGGCGGCGGCCTCTCCCGCCATGCGACGCGGCGGCCGCCGGGACTTGTAGTCCGCGGGCTACTGCGGAGCTGCGCTGGGGCTACGCAGGAAAACTACAACTCCCGGCGGTCCTTGCGGTTTGTTTTCCTTCAAACCGGCCCCAGGCCCGCCCCTCCAGCCCCTCCCCTCCGGTCCCTCCGTGTCCCGCCGCGGCCACCGTCGCTGGGCCCCGCCGCCCCGCCCCGCTCCCGGCCCTTTGACCCCGTTGTTATGCCGGGCCCGAGCCGCCGCCGCCGCCGCCGTCTCCCGTAGCGCCCGGAGTCGCCCCCGCCTCGCGCCCCGCCCGCCGCGCCCGCCGCGCCCACCCCGCCCCGGTCGCCGCCGCCCGCCTGCCGCCCGCGCGCCCAACGGTCCGCGCCCGCCGCGCCCGCCCGCGCGGGAGGAGGAGGAGGAGGAGGAGGAGGAGGAGGATGAAGGAGATGAAGCAGAGGAGGAAGAAGGAGCGCACGTGGGCCGAGGCCGCCCGCCTGGTGAGGCCGGGGGGGCGTCCAGGGAGGGGGCGCGGGGGCTCCACCGTGCCCCAGGGCCTCCCCGCCGCGTCCGGCCCCTCCCCGAGTAACGGGGCCAGCGGCGCCGCCGCCATCGCGTTTGAGGGGGTAAAAGCGGGGGCCGGGTCCGCCTGGAGGGCGCGGGCGGTGTTGCCGTTTCCCCGCCCGGTCCCGCGGCTTCCCGCGGTTCCCCCACCGGCCGCTGCGGCCGGGGTCTGCTGCACGGTTGTTTTTCTTCCTCAGCCCGGTGGGACGAAGGTGCGAGCGCGGCCCCCGGCCCTCAGTGGCGAGCTGCCCGCCCCCCGGGGGTCCCAGCGGCCTCCGCCGCCTCCCGCCGGGCGGGGCTGCAGCCGGTCCCGGGATGGGACGCGGGAGGTGCCGACCCGCAGCGGTTCCCTGCGTGCCGGGCAGGGCTGCGGGAGCGGCTCCGCTCATTCTCTTCCTTTCAGATGGTTTTCAAGCTCTGTGGGTGGAACCGGAGCCTCAGGAGAGGGCACGGCCGCTGTCAAAAGTTTCTGGTTTAATTACCGAGGGTGCGGGGTCCTTCTGTGCACCGGCAGCGCCCGAGGGCCGGTGGCGTGTGCTGGGCTGCTGTAGCAGCAGCTGGACTGAACATCCCTGAATCAGCCCGTATTTGGTCACTTTTGGGTTTAGGAGACGTGGCCATGGAGATGTCTCAGTCCTTTTGTCTTAAAGAATCTCCTTGTTGAAGGCTTCAACTTCCAAGCCCAGCTCTGCTCTGGTGGTGTCTGTGGGAATGCTGCTGTCGTTGGACTGTTGAAGTGGGAAGAAGGTGACTTCCCTCTGTGAAGCCTTTGAGCTGGATCTGGCTTGAACCTCAGTTATGAAGTAGGAAATCCAAAAAAGAAAAATAACTCCAGTTTCTTTCAGTGAGCTAGTGAGAGGTTTGATTTAAGGGCTGCATGCTGAGGTGTTTAGGCTGGCTGGCTGGCATTTGGGTGGAAGGAGCTGGCTCTCTCCTGGTGACCCAGTGACACAGGTACAGCAGTGCCAGGGATGGAGTGAGGGATGATCCAGCTACTTGGATGGAAATAGATCCCGTGGTTCCTCCCCGTAGCCCTGTCAGTGGTGTACAACTCGTGAGGATACATGTGTTCCTTCTGTGTAGCCCCTGGACTTGTGCAGAAATGGATTTATAGCGCTTGAGGGTGGTTTGTTTCCTTGTTTTTTCTGTTGTGTGTATTTTGGTTTTGCCAGCCCAGGTTATGTATTGAAGCATGTAAACATTCAGAAGGAACAGTGTGGGTGAGTCCAATGAGGCTCATGTCTTGTACTGAGGATGTTCAGGATAACTCTTGGTGCTTCTGAGTAAGATTTTTTTTGGCTATTGGAGTGTTTTCCTACTGCTTGCCAGGAGAAAACCTAATCAGACAAGCATCTGACTTCCAGCAACTTGCATCATCTTTTGTGTGTAAATGATAATATTTTAGACCCACGTGGCTTTGCTTGAAAAACTGGAGAAGGGCATAAGGCAGCTGCTGTGGGACTTCACAGCAGGAGCCTGGTGGTCTCATTCTCCATCCTGCATTTCTTCTTGGGATCCAGGTTCTTTGAACCAGGTGTGTCACTGCAGATGGCAGGGATGCTTTCCTGGCAGGTGACCCTGGGGGCAGAGGCTGTGTTATGTGTCCTTGCACAAAGTCAGCTCATTGAAACCTCCTGAGCCCTGACAGGTGAAAAAAAATCAATATTTATAGGCTGCCTAAAGCAGCACATGAGACTGTAACTCTAAAACAGTCACCTAATACACTTCCTCACCCTTGTGTGATGGGGAAGGCATTTCTTCACACAGTTCCTCTCACCTGTCTTCTGGCCAGGACCTCGGGCACGGTGGGTGCATGAGATGTCTAAGCCTCAGCAGCATCTTAGAGCCATTGATGAACCAGAAATAGACCGATCTCATACTAGATTATCCACTTAAAGAGACCTACAGTTGCGTAGCTGCACTCCAGCTTGCAGGACTGATTGTAAATCCACTAAAAATAGATCTTTATTTCACACTAGGCTTACACATGCTCCCTGTCAAATGCTTTTAATTTCCCTCTCTGACGTGTGCTGGTGTATTTTGTATTCTGCTCAACGTTTCTGAGAATCACAGGCAAAAATGTTCTTCAGTGTTGCTTCTCCTGCAGAGCCAAAACTCTGCACGTTCCATAAAATAAACTTTAAAGTTCATCTGGATGCCCAAAGCCATGGCAGGATCCCACAAGTGCTGTCAGAGCTAGATGACCAGTAAATTGAGGAAGTGATAGAAACTTCCATAATTAGGAGCATAGGAGCCCTCAGCTACCACTGTTATAAATAGTGGAGGGGGAAAATTCTGTTTTGGAGGTGAGGTATAGCCACTATTGAAGTTGAAGCTCTGGGAGTGTCAGGTTGGAGAGGGATAGAAGGGGCAGTGCTGGAGACTGGGATTTGGTGTCTAAAGCTTGCAGATTCCTCTCCTCCAGTTCTTCCATTAAGTGCTCTGTATACTTACTACAGCTCTTGATTGGAAATTGTTCCCCTGAGCATAGATTCTTTTATCCGTATGTAAATGCTCCTTTGTGCTCAGTTTTAGGCCACATACTTCACTTGCTGTGTCTGTCACTGGAGAGAGGTTTGAATAATTCCCTGATTTTTTGGAACAGATATGTTGTATTTTGCAGATCACACTTGGCTCGGGAGCAATGAGTTTCCCCGTGTCAGCTGTCTGTAGCCTTTGAGTGATGGGGTGACAGCTCAGGAGGGAGGCATGGAGACCTCATAACCTATGGAGGGAGGAAAAAGTGTGATAGAGCTGTATGGAATTTAATTAGTTTACTCTCTCTGAATATGGTTCATCACTTGCTTTGATTTTTCTTTACACTCTTTGTGTTTTCATTGGGTTTTAACTCAAGTTAGTTCTCTAATTCTCTTCCCCATGAGATTCTTACCTCATTCTCAGAAGCTTGTGAGCTTCAAACATCTGCAGAATACCTGTAGGGTAGGGTGGATATGATTTGAAAAATTCAATTTGTAGAATCAGGGCTTAGATTGGAAGGACCTTTAAAGATCATCTTGTTCCACCCCCCTGCCACAGGCAGGGACAATTTCCACTAGTCCAGGCTGCTCCAAGCCCTGTCCAGCCCAGCCATATCACAAGACACAGTTGAAGTGCAGAACTGCACTTGGATTTTTTGTTACTTGTAGAGGGTGGAGATGGTCTGGGGTGTAAACGTTGGCCTGCACAACTTTGGGTGATTTTGCTCATGTCCCGTTGGCGTGGCTGCTGCAGTGACTCACTTCTAGATGTTACTGATAGAAATGGGGCATCTAGGTCCTTCCTCTGGCTTCCCACACGAGTCATACTGAGAGACAGCACCGTGTGGCAGACTCCTAAGACATGGGGGCAAATGACACCAGGGCTGTACGTCGTGTGGCCATGAAGCTGGGGGAATTTAGACCATGGTTATGATCAAAAAGTTCCTGAGTGAATTCCTGTTGCTGCTTTCCATGCCTGTTCCAGGCTATGGCCTGTGCTTGTCTCAGCCTCTTTTTGCTCGTGGCCCCGGGTCTGTGGAGCTGGGTGCCTTTGCATTCCAAGAGCAGCACCGTCTGCTGCCGGGGAAGGCGCAGGAGCCGGCGCGTGGTCAGCAGCTGTAGGGTAATCTGCTCCCAAAGAAACTGCGTGGTTTACATCTACTGCAGCTTATTTTTGCTCATTGTTTCCTGTTTATGTGGATAATCTTCTTATCCACAGAAATGTCCGGTCCTCTCTTTGAATCCTTGAGTTTTTGCTTCTAGACATTTCAGAGCAGTAAGTTCCACAGGCTTAAAAAAAAGAAAGTAATAACTTCTCTACTTCTTTGTATATAAGTGACAATTCTATTCGTGATATAATATATGAAAGCATGAGTTGTTATTTATTGTGTTGCCTTTTAATATCTGATTTTCTTCATTTTATGTCAAAGGCAAGCCCTCTTAAGTATTTTTAGTGTCTCTAGCCAGATTTTTTTTTTCCCCAAATCCTTTACTGTTTTTTTTTGTCCTTTTCTGAATTCTGTCCTTCTCTGACATGAATTCTGACTCTTAACTTGTGGTTCCTTTCTTGGGATGGAGTGAAGATGAAATTAATTCGGTAATCTAAGGAAGGTACAGTATTGGATTGTATAGCTGCACAGTAATACTTTCAGTGACAAAAAAACACTGGATACTTTGTGGAGAGGTAGGAAAAGGTTTTACACTGTTACGGGTCACTGACCACTGTTCAGTTTGGAAGGTTTATGTGGCAGCAGCTCCATCTAATGTATGGTGAAGTCTGGTAAAGCTTCCCTTGGGGTCAAGGCCAATTTCTGCTGCTTTTTCCTCTCCATGTTTATATTTCAGTTAGTTAGGGAAGAGATGAAGGTGAAGCCTTTTGTTCAGCAGGATCCATGTTCAGCAGGATCTTGAGGTAGCCTGAAATTTTACTGTGTGTCTTTGCAGGTGAATCAAGTTTGAAGGGGCACATTTTTGGGTCTGGGCCACAGCTGATGGAGTAGTTCTGGGAATGCAGAAGCCAATTCTCTAATGACACTTGGTCTTTCTGTCTTTTCAGGTGCTGGAAAATTACTCAGATGCTCCTATGACCCCAAAACAGATTCTGCAGGTCATAGAGGCTGAAGGTCTAAAGGAAATGAGGTTAGTATTGATGATTTTTGTCTAAACCAGTGTGCAGCATGGGGGAGGCAGTGTATGAAGGCTGGTGTTGCTTCATACAGTTCTGCCTCATCCCCAGCCCACTTTGCTTCCCTTTTTCTCTTTTCAGCCTGGTAATTTCAGATGACAGTACAGACATTTATATACAGATTGTGAGGGTTTTTTTTTTTTTCCCACTGATAATAACTGGAAGATGTTCTTGGATTTTTAGATAATATACAGAGTCCCTTCATCCATCTATTGTGGAGTAAATGCCTCTTGCGGATCAGGCCCCTGTATTTTGCTGTACTTACCACTCACTCCCATGGTTCTCACATAAGTAGCTCCCAGCAGTTTCTGCTATTGTGACTTGAGTTTGAGAACAGTTTAAGTTTTATCTCCTCTGATGCCTCATTTCTAGAGCAGACATGTTTTAGAAGAGACTTGTCACTGGCTTGTGCTCAGAATCTTGAGCACCAGGAGAGCGCAGCTCACATCACACGGTTGTGGCTCTTGACATTGTAGGAGGAGATGCCCATCTCAGAGTGGATTTCATGTGGAAAAGAACCTGATACAAAGCCTTGGAAAGGGCAGAAGTGGGAGACTGCTTTCCTTGGTTAAGTTCCTGTGAGCTTCCATCTGTTTCCATGACAGTAGTAGAAATACAGAGTGTCTTGCAGCTCAAAGAAAGTGGGTAACTGTGATAGTCCAAATGCCTCAGTTACTGCTGCCTGCAAAAAAAAAAAAAAAAAAAAAGGAAGTTTGAAAAACTGCTGTCCAGGGATGGACTTCTGACAAATCCAGATGCAAGGACTGTTTCTAGTCTTGCTTCTCCCTCCCTTTGTTTCTGTAGACTGTTTTTCACTGTGGTGTTTGCATTTCCCAAACCTGTACTTTACCCATCTACAGAAGGTAAACTGATTTCTTTTGGGACCTAAATGTTAGCTTGTTTCTGCTCCTTGTTTGTGTGAAATCAGGAAACAGCTGTAGTGTTTTGAATAGTGAAAATCAGCGACGTTTACAGAGGTGTTGGGTGTGGGACCTGCCGTTGTTTGGAGAGGCATGAGGCTGACGTGTGCTGCTGCATCAGATTTGGAACTGTTGGAACACCCACCTTTCATGGGCTTTCAAGAAGGCTGGGGAGGGACTTTTCACAGGGCCATGTAGTGGTAGGACAAGGGGCAATGGACTTCAGGTGAAGGAGAATAGATTAGAATGGATATTAGGAAAAAATTCTTCCCTGTGAGGTGAGTTGATGAGGTCATGGTACAAGTTGCCCAGAGAAGCTGGGGCTACTCCATTCTTGGAAGTTTCCAAGGCCAGGCTGGACAGGGCTTGGAGCAACCTGATCTGGTGGAAGGTGTCTCCTGTGTTCTGTGATTCTGTGATGCTTTCTGAGATCTTCTCTGATTTGGATATGGGCAGTGGTTTCAGTAGAATTCAGACAGATTTTAATGAGGATCTTCATAAGAGGAGCTTTGCTTTAATCAGTCTTCTACAACTCTCTCACGTAAGTCCTGTTACCTAAGCAGGCAGTTGAAGATCTCTGTGCACAGGCTGTCCCCTGCCAAAGATAATAGCAGGGCTCTTCACACACATAAATTATCCTGTGCTTTCCCAGTTTTTACAAGTGACCTGTCACACTGTGTAAGTAAAGACCAGACTTTGGAACATGTGTCATGTTCAATCCCACAAACCTAACTCATTCCTTTAAAGGTCGATGGTTTCCCTTGGGATATCTGCTTTTCCTTCCCTGGTCATTAATTCTCTGCTTAAGAAAAGATTGTTTTCTTCAGAGCGTGATTGTTTGCAGAATAAAGGCAGTGAGCCTGCCTGGCTGAACGTGCAGCCAGCTTTGCTGGTGCTTGTATAGAAGCTCTTCCTGAAACTCCATTTCCTGAAGGAAATAGCTCAGTGCCTTGAGATGTTTTTCCTTCTGAATTAATTCTGAGGTGGGGCTCCCTGGTTGGGGGGTCATGCTGCTCTGCTGGGAGGGCTGTGTTCCATACCAGGCACTGACATTCCCATGAGCCAGTACCATGCTGAGTTTAGCTCCTGGTAGAGTTTTAACTGCTTGTGTTTTTTTTGTTGTTCCGGGGAAAATGACTTAGTTTGCTGTTTTAAGAGAGCTCTGTGGCTGGTGAGTGTGCTTGGAGTGTCTGGTAAACACAGAGGGGAAAATACTGTCTAACAGGACAGAAGGCTGGAAATTTTGTTAATATGATCTGAAAGTGATACAGGGTAACTTTGCCTGTTGCTGTGGCATGTGAAGAAATGTCCAAAACCCAAGCACATACACAGTGGAAACAGAAATTTTTCTATGTTTTCAATTTGACAATGATTTTCTTTGAAATATTTTATCTCAGTCCAGTTTTTAGTTTCACTTTTAGTAGGAATGCAGTCAATAGTGCTGTAATGTGTCTTCCAGACAACTTTCTGCCCGTACATGTGGGACTTACTGGAAAACACCATATTATGTGGCATAGCAGTTCCATCAGTGTGAGTGTAGGATGGGGCTTTAACCAGGAAATTATGTAGGAATTAAGAAATGAGAGCATCAGAGCCTTTGTATCAAGCTCTGCTCAAGTAGCTTGGTCAGGGAAACATTCTAGTAACATGTGTATCTACAGTTTATTACATCTTTCTACTGCTCAATATATCTGGGGGTTTTATAAAGTCAATCCAACATTGAAGGATTCCAGGAAATGAGGGGAGGAAACAGGTAATAAAAGTTAGAAATGTCTGAAAACAGACGAGGATAGCTTTAAAATTAGTGTCACATTTGCTGTTTGCTGTGATGTGCAAGGCTGATGTACAGGTCAGAATGAAACCAGTGACGCTGTTCTGACTGAAGTGCCTGTCCCATAAAGTTAATAGCATCACCTCTGTTCCCCTCATCAGCTAAAGGATGCCCATTTAATCAGGCTGTTTTCTTGATAATCTGTTTCTTAATCTCTCTCCTTTCTCTGTCTCTGTTGCAGTGGCACATCTCCCCTGGCCTGCCTCAATGCCATGCTCCACTCCAATTCCCGGGGAGGGGATGGGCTCTTTTACAAACTGCCTGGACGCATCAGCCTTTTCACACTCAAGGTAAATGCTGAGCTCTGCTCCCAGCTGAGGGCCCAGGGGTGAGTTCTGCTCCTTGTGCAGGGCTCAGTTTGAGCATCATGAGCAGTGAGATCATCATGTGAGAGAGGGTCTGGAATTCATTATTTTCTTGGAGCTTGTACCTTTCAGCTGTATTCAGCCATATATGATAAATTCGTTAAAAAAAACCCAGGTATTATTTCTTGAATTGCATAGGCAAGATGAAGCCTCTTACTGCAGTACCTGGTGTCCAGCTCAGGTGGCTGTTCATCAGAACAGATCTGTGCACTCCCTTGCTGCCAGCCCCAAGGGAAAACAGCCAACCAAGGATTTGGTCCAAGAGCTTGTAGCGACAAGTAAAATCTTGATAGGAAAATGTATATTCATTCTTCTGGCTGCTTGTTCTGTGTTCCACTACATTCCGTGTTATTTTACATTAATATTTTCCTCAGATCTTGAAATCTCTCTGGAATACTTTTTTATTTTTAGTTTATTGTTACAGTAATATTAAATATTGAAAATGTTTCTGGTCTTGAACTTTTCTTTTGCATTGTTTTGTACTGTTGGATTCCCTGATAAATATCAACTTGATAGATCTCAGCTACTTCATTTCCATCTTTTTTCTGCTGGTAGAAAATCCTGTTGAATTGATGCATTTTGCTGAAAATAGATGGCATTGAAATGATTTTTATTGTACAAGTAGGAAATACATCTCCTAATCTTGCTGTCTTAGTGTTTGGCCACTCTGATGTTACTTGTTCTTTCATAGTTAGATGCTTCTCTTTAATATGAACTCAGTACTTACAGAAAATGATGACATATTATGAATATTTCTATTAAGTTAATTATTATTAAGCTGATATTTTGGATATGTGCTTGTCTAGGAAGGGGCTATGGAGTGCTCCTAGAGTTTAGGTTCCGCTATGAGCCCAAATGTGCTTTAAAATACCTCTCTGCATCAAGGATTAAAATAGGGAAAAAGTTGAAGGTTAAAGTATGTCCAGTTAACTGTCTGGTCCCATTGGTGTAGACTTGGGAGAGAGGGAGGGCTGTAGCCACCCCAGTTCTGTTCCCCCTCTAGAAAGATGCCTTGCAGTGGTCCCGGAGCCTGTCAGTGCCAGAAGGGGAGGAGCTGGAGGACACAGCAGATGCAGAAAGCTGTGGGTCCAACGAAGCCAGCACTGTGAGTGGTGACAATGATGGTAAGTGTCTGGTGACATTAACCTTAAACTCCAGGACCTACTTCTGTGCCTGACTGAGAGCTCATCTCTTTCAGTGTCTCTTGATGAAACTTCTTCTAACGCCTCATGTTCCACTGAATCTCAGAGCAAGGGACCTGCTACCAGGGAGAGCTACAGAACTGCTTCCCAGGTAGGAAAAGGAGGGACTAATGGGAAGGATGAAGCCTCTCAAGGGGAACTTTCATTACTGTTGGGGTGGTAGGACAGGGACTATTTGTGCATAAGTGCCTCAGAGATAGTTACGAGTCTTCTTGTTGGACCAGAAGTGGCAGGATGGTGGGGGATCATGTATGGGAAGACAATTTTGAATTCTCTGCTAGTCCTAAATGTAGTGTTGCCTGAAGATTCAGCTAGGAGGAATCAGGCAGCCCTTTCACTGAAGAACATGCTGCTTAGAAGATTACTATACTCTTCCATAATGCCTTAATTCCCTTGTTTTGTTTTTGGTTTCTCTCTGGTCTGCAGACAACCAAACAGAAGAAGAAGACAGGTGTGATGCTGCCACGGGTGGTGTTAACCCCACTGAAAGTAAACGGGGCACACATGGAGTCTGCCTCAGGTGAGCATGGCTTTGGGGAGGGTCCTAATGACCTCACAGATTTCTCTCAGTCGGTCCCCAGTCATCTGTGTTTGCCTGAGGATTTCTGTAACACCTGCTGAGAAAGAGTGAGACTGCAGAGTTGTGTATAACTCACTCAAAATAGCTGGTACCTGGGCAATACCCTGTAGCAGACTTGTTAGTTACAGAGAATTCCCGTATGTTAAACCACTCTCCCAGCTGGGCTTTGACTGTTCTTTGCATATTTTTATGATGTTGTTTTACATTTAGGCTTCACAGGAAGGCATGCTGATGGGGAGAGCAGCAGCACATCCAGCAGCAGCAGCAGCTCCTTGGCCCTGTGCAAAACCAGCCTGCGCAGTAGGACAGAGATAAACAGGGATCCTCCACAGCTGCTGAGGGGCATCCGAAAGCCCACAGCTGGTATGTGCTCCTGGGTAAAGGTGGAAGAATAATTGGTGATGGTGAAGTCCAAGAGTATCTGAGAAAAGAGCACCAGGAGGCATTTGATGACCTGAGGTCACAAGCCAGGCTTTCCACCTTAAGTGTTAGTGATAGAATTGTTTAAAAGTTTGCCTGGTCTGAAGAGCAGCATTGAGAATCGTACCTGAATATGGCAAAACTGTGACCTCATGTCAGAATTCCAGATGTGGGTTTATTAATTACTGCGCTGGAGAGTCATTCTTCACAGTTGAATACTGCAGTCTTTATCATCTCTCTCGCTTCTTTTGTTGTTGTAGCTTGGCACAAATTTCAGCCCATAACGCTGAAATACTTTTGTACAACAATTTTAATTTTATTTCCCTGTCCTTAAACTCCAGGACAAATGAAACGGAACAGGGGCGAGGATATTGACTTTGAAACCCCAGGCTCCATCCTTGTCAACACGAACCTGCGAGCGCTGATCAACTCCAGGACCTTTAACGCGCTTCCATCACACTTCCAGCAGCAGCTGCTTTACCTCCTGCCTGAAGTTGATAGACAGGTATGAGCACTCAGGTGTTTTCCCTTCCCTGATTACCTCGTCAGTGTGGAACAGCTGGAGCAGATGTGTTCTGTTTGTCCTGGGTCTGTCCTGCTAGGTGGGGGCTGATGGGCTGATGCGCCTCAGTGGCAGCGCTCTGAACAACGAGTTCTTCACCCACGCTGCACAGAGCTGGAGGGAGCGGCTCGCTGACGGTGAGTGGCTTTGCTTTCCTGAGTGCCTGGGGAATAGCTGCTCATTTTGTAGGATTTTTTGTTTTCTTTTGCAGCTAATGAGTGGGAACTTAGTACAGCTTTGCTGCGTATCTAGCTGTGTTGCCCCCAACTTTTTTTGTGTTCAAAATCAAAGATACAAATTCTTTTGGTACCATAGGACCTTCAGCACTAAGTGCTGAAGGTGTAAGTAGTGCCAGACTTATTTTTCCTTAAATGGTGGCCTGTCTGTTAAAATGTGATTTTTTTCTGGAACCAGAGGCAGCACGTGGATCCAGAGTGGGATGGGGAGCAGGGTGTTAACAGCAGGTCTGCCTTTCATATATTTAGCTGCTGTACTGTTCAAACACTAGAGGCTGCATTTGCAGAATGAGTTTTGTTTGGAACTGATTTCCAGTCTCTTGCTTCCACGTAGGTGAATTCACCCATGAGATGCAAGTTCGAATCCGGCAGGAGATGGAAAAGGAAAAGAGAGTGGAGCAATGGAAAGAGAAGTTCTTCGAGGACTACTATGGGCAAAAGTGAGAAATGTCCTGTTTTATCCATGTTCATGCAGGTGGCAGAGTGTGTTTCTGTTTGTGGGTACCTGAGCAGATGCAGCATAAACTCCTTGAAAAGCACAGGTTGTGGGGTGAATTGTTCCAGCTGTTGTTCTGGGAAAATCCTTAGTGGAATTGGCTGTGTTCAGCTGAATTTTGTAACCTCTTTTGTTTCCAAGAAAAGTTTATGGTGTTTTCCCTTACAAATTTCTGGGGGTTTTTTCTCATTCCATGTGATAGCAATGTGGAATGTGTGAGTTCTCCCCTTGCAGGGTGAGTTAATGAGGCTTAGATGACTCTCTGCCCATGCTGGCACTATTCAGTAACCCTGAAATTGGGGTTTATCTTTTAGCTGGCTTTTGTGTTTGCCTTATAGGTTGGGCTTAACCCAGGAAGAATCCCAGGCGCAGAATTCGGTGCAGGAGGATGCTGAGAACAGGACAGAGCTGTCTGTTAAAGGAGAAGCAAGGCTACCGCGCGGGCCGACCACGCGCCAGAGGGACGGCCGCTTCCGGAAACGCTCCCGGGCCGACCTGCGGTGCCGGGCCAGGAGGAGCCTGTACAGACTGCGGGAACCTGAGCACACGGAGACTCCCAAAGAGCCTGCTCCAGTGGGGCCAGACCCCTCACTTCATAAAGAGACAAAGCCTGAGACAGACCTAAAGAAAGATGATCTGACCAGCCCCTCGGCTGCAGGATTGAAGGCAGAGAGTACCGAACTGCACCTCTCTCCCGAGACCTCCAAATCAAACAGCAAATCAGAAGATCCATCATTGGCAGCTGCCAGCAGAATTCCCAGTTTGCCCCAGGAGAACTCTGCTCAGGAGTCCAAGGAGCAGAAGAGGAAAAGCTTTGAGGAGGCGGCCTCTGCGTCCTTCCCCGAAAAGAAGCCCCGGCTTGAAGATCGTCAGTCCTTTCGTAACACAATTGAAAGTGTTCACCCAGAAAAGCCACAGCCTACTAAAGAGGAGCCCAAAGTCCCACCCATCCGGGTAAGAAAGAGCTTTAGTGCTGCTGTGTCTCAGGGCTGCCGTGCTCAGTAATATCAAAACATTATTAAAATGTCAAGTGTTGCTATCTTAAGGGAGGGAGTCGAAGGGTTTCATTGGTAGAGCTGGTGAAGTGCCTCTGACTGCCACGGCTTGCTGTTGTATTTAGACAGGCAAAGAATGGAAAATCATCCCAAGGTCTTTGCACAAGAGCACAGGGTAACCTTGACTTACTCCCTTCATTTGCATTTCTGTGGCTACAGAAACACCGCCTGAAATGAGCTGACTGACTGCAAAAGACCTTGAAATCGTCTTCTTTATCCTGTATAGTTTCTGAGTCTTTTCCTTTGCTTTTGGACAGAATCTCAGTGTTCCTCCTGACTTTTCCCATTTTGACCAGGATAACCATTTTAGTAGCTTCAGGGCAGTCATCCTGGTTTAGAGAAGACCAGTTTGATCTCTGAAGACATGAATATAAATAACTTCTTTCATATTTGCCTGCAGGCTCTGGTAAAACAATATTAGTGTGAGCTGAGTTTTACAGATCACAGAGCAGAGCTTGTTGGGACCATGCTGCTTCTCTGCCCAAATTAGTTTCTAAGTTGAAATTTTTGTTGAATTTTTGTGCTAAGATTGGTGAAGAGCAGTTGCCAGTAAAACACGCTTCACTGGAGGTGGTCGGTGTTAGAACTTACCGCATTTCCCTTTCTTTCAGATTCAACTTTCACGTATTAAACCACCCTGGGTGGTTAAAGGTCAGCCCGCTTACCAGATCTGCCCCCGGATCATCCCCAGCACGGAGCCCTCCGGCCGGGGCCGGCCCGGGGCCCGGACCCTCGCAGACATTAAGGCCCGTGCTCTGCAAGCCCGAGCCCAGCGCGAAGCCGCCACCGCCGCCATCGGAGGAGGGGGCGGCCCCGGCGGGGGGAGAGGCACCGATGAAGGAGGCAGTGGAGGAGAATCCAGCAGTCGTTCCCAGCACAGGAGATCCAAGAGAGCTCACGGAAAACGTGCGTCAGATCTACAGCGAGCACAACTACAGCTGTCTGTTCATCTGAGCGGAGGGAAGGCTGACTCCAAAGGGGCTGCTCAGGAAGCCAGCGTGAATTCCTGCCTCTCTTCCAGACAAGATCACTCTTCCTCAAAAAGCGAAAGGAGCAGCGTTCCGAGCTGTGCCACAGGGTCAGGGGACACTCAGCCTGGTGATGGGTCACCCAGGAGGCCGTTCTGTGGTTCTCTGAATGTGTCATCTTTGGACAATGCAACTCCTGAGAGGCAGGAGGAGAGTCCTGAGCAGCTCCTCCATGACCCAAGGACCGAGCTCCCATCTTGTGCTGTATCACAGCAGAGCACAAAGCTGGGATGTGTGGTTCCTGTGGTGACCAGTCTGTCGTGTTCTGGGGGGCAGGGAGCTGGGGTCAGTCCCACGGGACACAGGGCTGTGGTGGAACTCAGAGATGTTGGTGCTCCCACCATACAGCTGGATTATCCTTCTGATGTAAAGCAAAATTCCTCCAGTTGTCCTTTTCCACCAGAATTGTCATCATGTGTCACAGAACGCCATGATCCAGAAAAGGTGTCTGGTTTTAGATACAACAACTCCCAAACATTTCTGGAAAAATGTGGTGCTGATAATACCTCCAAAACGGTGACTGTTGGAGTGAAGAAAGTGATCCCTGCAGGGTGTGACGCTGCACAGCTGCAGGCAGGGAAAGGCAGTGATGGCAAGCTGAGTAATGAGGAACAAAAGGCAGAGGCTCTACTGCAGCCCTCTGTGCATGGTGACTTTATTTCTCAGAACAGGATAGATACCTCTGAAAAACTCCTGCAGCCAAGGAAGAGGTGCCCCGGAACCAAACCAGAAAACATACATCAGCCCCTGGGAGAGACTCAGGAGTTGAAGAGAAGTGGAGATGAAGAAATACAGAGTACACACAGTGAAACAACAGACACTGCTTCCGATTGGGAAGGGGACATGGCTGATGAGAATGTGGAGGTGGAGATGTGTTTCAGAAGTGTCACCTGTAGGGAGGTGGCTGGGAAAGGCTCTTCCTATCACAGCAGCAGTGAGAAGAGCAGTGGGATTAGGTCAAAATTGTCTGTGGAGACGGAGAGTCCAGCCTGTTCTGGGGACTTGGTTGCACCCCCACCTCAGAGGTGGGGACCCCAAAAAACCGAGCATCCGGCCAGCTCTGCTCGGCCCATGTCCTCCATCGAGACCAACAACCCTTTAGTGATGCAGTTGCTGAAAGGGAAGCTTCCACTGGAAGAAGTTCTCCCAGTGTCGCACGTCAACATCAAGCTGGAAATTGCACAGCCAGTGCTGCAGAAGCAGTCAGAAAACCTCTCCCTACAACTGGACAGCGGTCACTGTTTTGGCAAAGAATCTTCTCCAGATCTAGGAATAAAGACGAGTGCCCAAAGCAGGAGCGATGATGTTCGCTCAGTGAGATCTTCCATAGATTCCCAGGAAAAAACCTGTGGATCAGGAGCAGCATTGCCTAGAGCAGAGGGTGTAGAGGATCAGGCTATCCCTGAAAAACATTCCAAAGTTGGTTTGACTTTAAGCTGCCAAGACCAACTGGCAAACGTGGCAAGTGCCTCTCTGAAGTCTGAAGATGTGGACCCTCGGGAAAGAACATTTTCTTCCTGTAGTTTTGAGGAGCAGAAGGAGTTGCCCAAGGTCCACCAGATGCCACAGCACAACCCATTAGCAAGTGTCACGGCGAGTGAAAGTCCGGAGAAGCTGAATGCCTCTACAGAGCCTCGGTTTTTATCTCCAGGTGTAACTTCTCTTGGACCAAACCAGACAGGAGATGCATTAGTCAATAAAAACTATGGTGGGGTTCAAGGCAAAAAGCTCTTTGGTTCTGGTTTTCCTTCCAGCCCCAGCGTGAGGCTGCAGCACTCCAGGGCTTTGGAACACAGTTCAGCCATGGAAACCTTGTCCCCTGGCAAACAGATTCCCTTGGACAAGGGCTGTGCACTGGGAGAAGGAATCCCAGCTGCCAGGGAGGAATGGACTTCAAAGCAGCACAGCAGCACCCCAGGAGGAATCAGAAGTGAGAAGGTGCTGGTGTGTGGCAGCCCAGCCAAGAGTAATGCGGAGAACCGGGGGGATGTGGCCCAGCAGCCCACAGAACTGGCCGGGCACACACGGAGAGATCCACTGGTCATGGACTGGCCCTTCTTTAAGTTTTCAAGGGATCCAGGAAAAGGACAGTGTCACCCTTTGGAGCCTTCATCCATCCCCTCTCAGCTCAATATCAAGCAAGCGTTTTATGGGAAGCTTTCAAAGCTGCAGCTTAATTCCACCAGCTTTAATTATTCATCCAACACTCCGGCTTTCCCCCGAGGCCTTGCTGGGAGCGTGGTGCAGCTCACCCACAAAGCGAACTTTGCTGCGAGCCGGAACACGGCCCTGGCTGTGCAGATGTTTGCTGACAGCAGCAGCGTCGACGAGATCTCGTTCCAGTGCTCCTGCAGCCTCAAAGCCATGATCATGTGCAAAGGCTGCGGCGCCTTCTGCCACGACGACTGTATAGGACCCTCTAAGCTCTGTGTATTGTGCCTTGTGGTGAGATAATAAATTATGGCCATGGGACAGGTTGTATATTCAGTGTGTGTATTTTGATAAGGACTGATCCTAACGCCTGTACACAAAGTACACAAAGTACTCTCTGTTCATAGTAGAAACGCTGTTACACTTTGTTTTGGTGAGGAACGTTGAGCTGCCTTCCTACGGAGGTCGACAGTGCAGAGCTCATTCCTGCTCATGGGGACACCCTGCTCTGGGTGGGCTGTGCCCCATGGGAGTGATCCTGCTGCTTCCTGCTATCATGGAAATTCCAGCTGTGCTCTGGTATCGCGCTGAGGCTGACGCCGGGGGGAGAGGCCGTTCGCTGTGGCAATCCCTGGACCTTCTGTGGAGGAAATCCTTACATCCAAAGGAACTGGAAGATGGTGTTTGCTGTTTCAGGGCTGCACAAGGTGAGGCCCTACAGTCTTCCACTCTCCCCTTCTGCCATCTCCATTCCCAGTTTGTGTGGGAAGTGCTGCTGTGCAGTGAGTGTAAGCAGAAGAGCTGCCCTGCAGTGATGGTCCCATGCAGTCTTTGGATGCTGCAGCAGGATGTGATGCCCAGGGATGTGCTCTGCAGGTGGTTGTGGAGCCGTGTACAGCCCACCATGTGCCACATGGAACCCACGTGGAGGATGCAAGATGAAGAGGAAAAAAAATTTTGGGGCAAGTGCCAAGCAAATGCCTTCTGCTTGCCTGCAGGAAGCTGTGTGGCCAGGGAACTGTTCCTGGCTGAACTGGCCCAGCGGCTGTGCCTGCCTCCTTTGGCCAACTTCCACAAACTTCTGTGGAACACTGGAGGTTCCCTGGAGCTCAGTGATAGGGTCAGTGAGCTCTGCACTGCAGCTTTGTGGTGAGGACCTGAAACCCCACAGCAGCTGAGCACCTGCGAGCATCGAGCTGTGCATCTGTGTGACCATCACCTAACATTTAAAGCAGTGTTCTTTCCTATTTTTTATTTTCCTTTTTTTTTTCTTTTTTAATATATTTTCATTCTTGGATGTATAAAGTGAGTTATTTGGCTCCTGTAAGTATCCTCTCTGCATCTGTTTGATCATATATTTATATGTTGTACACAGTACTGGCCAACTCTGTAAATGGATGTAATGTACATAGAGCATAAAGGGGTCTTTTTTTTTTTTTCTTCCTTGGATTTCCAGGCTCTACAGCAGTATTGCATTAAAGTGGTGTTAGTTATTGTCAGAGCCACTGTATTCCGTCTTGCCTGACGTGAGGCTCACCACACTGGGGTCTTGGTTCCAACAGCCTCCCTGTGCCCGTGGTGCCCGGCTGGACTGTGCTGTGCAGGCTCAAGGATGGCCAGGTGGGATTTGCTGAGCCGAGCTCACTCCCCCATTGCTCATTTAAGCTCTTGCCAGCTCTTGCTGCACCTGAGCTCGCAGGGCATGGCTGTACCTGCACTGCAAGGAGGTGAACGAACATCCATGTGCATCCAGAGAGGGAGAGCAAAACTGCAGTTCTCTTCCTCTTTGGAGCAATTCCTAATCAAGAGTTAATTGCTTCAGTGAGGGGGAGAAGCCGCTGGCTTATTCAAGCGGGCAGTAGCAAGAATTTTAGGGAGTTTATTTTCATTTTTTTCTTCTCGTCCCTTTTCCAGCTCCATCCTACCTCCCTTCACCATGCACTTTCTTTCAGCCGTGCAAGTTCCTCTTTCAGCCACAATCGTGAGGGGTGGAACAAGTTCAGTCCCTGAGATGGTTTGATCCTCAGTGCATCTACCAGCCTCATCCCAGGAGAATGAGAGCCCGGTGCAGCGGCACCCCGGCCTGGGCAGGGCTGCGGTGCCGGTGGGGGCGAGCGGAGGTGTGGAACCTGCTTACCAAAGATGGGGAGCGGAGCAGGGGGCTGGCTCTGCCTCCTGGGGGGCCACTGCAGTGTTCAGCTCGGACTGGTCTGGGGGGCAGAGCCCTCGGGGGGGCCTGCTCGTGTCTGTCCCTTGTGCTATTGGAAAAATAAACACTGTAAAATCTGCTTGTGTGGTTTCAGTCCTTTTTCTGAAATCCTCCTCCATTCTAAGGCAGTGTGGCTTTTCCTTTCCTCTCTTTTAACTGCAGCTGTTCCAGAGCGCTGCTCAAGTCACTGAGGGGAGGGGCTGTGTTGCTGCTTGGCTTTGTTAAATCTGGTTTTATGCATTTAGAGAGCACTGAAGATGGTGCAGCTCCTGCAGAGATGCTGTGTGGCTCTTGGGGAATGGACACCCTGGAGGCTCAGAGCCACGGGGGTTGTGGGACACTGTGGGACCCCCCCCACAGTCACAGGGGCTCCCTGCCCTCCTGGGGTAATATCAGTGGGCAGCAGCACTGAGACTTTTCCCAGTCCCAGGGCAGGTCCTGCTGTTACTGCCCTCATTGTTGGATAAATGGACTAAAAATGTTTCTCAAGAGCATAAATGTGATACCAATTACAGTTGATTGAAACTACTTGGAAACTCACTTTATGGCCGAGTCCTTTCTCTTTTCTGGGCAGTAAGGAAATAACATGAATTATGATTCATGTGCCTGGGTTCTGCAGGGCGAGCAGGGATCTCCTGCCTGGGGCTGTGGGAGTGCTGAGATCTGTGGTGACACAATCCCTGACTTCCTGGCATTCCTCAGCGCTGCCGTTGCAGAACAGCAGCGATGGCCTCACACGAGCTGGGGCTGGGGCAGCAGATGGTCCAGCACCAGCATTTGGGGTGAGAAAAGGCTTCTGTGGTTTTTGGTGGCTCATTGATGTTCTGACTCTGGCAGGCTGTCTGCACACAGAATACCTGGATAATCTAAAAAAGCTAAATACAGGGAATGCAAAAAATTAGAAGAGTTGTTACTTGGCCAAGCTTTAAAACTCGGTATTTAATCCTTTCCTGTTTTATTGGGGTGGGGGGTGATGGCATCAGGATTAGCTGCCTCTGGAATAGGGGAGCTTGGGGGTTTCAAGAGTAAAACCCATTAACATCAGAATTTCACGAAGAGCAATACGCTTTTCTTTTTTTTTCTCTCTGTGATATTTGTGTGCCAAGTAACAGATTTTCTCTCTCCCAGCCCGGCTGCTGTTTGGCTCTGGCTCTGCCGAGTTTGGTGGGGCCATCTGCAGGCATGGGGACATCCTGAATCAGTCTGGCCAGGGGGCTGTGGAAGCCTCAGCAGGTGATGCCAACTGGTTTGCAGCTGCTGTGGCCCAGCACTGCTTATCCCTGTGGCTAGCCCTCTCCCATGCTTCCTTGGAAATGTGGAAGCAAAGCTCAGCCAGAGGCTCAGCCATAGACCCGACAGTGTCAGGGACACAGCCACTGGTGCTGTGCTGTCAGACATTAGTGAGTTCTATGGATGCTCCATTTGGGATGTGCTGTCCCAGGTGATCGTTTACAAGCACAAACATTCAGGTGGGGTCCTCTGGCCTCGCTCCCGGCTGCAGCCGCAGCAAATCCCAGGAAGGGGCAGCCCACCCGCCTGCCCCGCCAGCATCCCCACACCCCTGGGCAGCTGCATTTCCACGGAAGCTGCCAACCCCTTGGACCCTCTGGGTCTCCTGATGATCAAACCAGGAGATGGTATCTATACAGCGCTTGAAGAGGAACAGTTATGGATGCAAAGGTTTATTATACTTAGTGAATAAAGCTGATAACGAAAAATCAGTATTTTCCATGAGGGAGAACTTTGCACAAACTTCAATGAAAACTTTTTTTTTCTTTTTTTCTTTTTTTTTCTCACAAAAAACAGACACTTCACAAAATTAATTTTGTCAAAATATAAGTTAAGCATAAAACTGGTGCCTTGCCCCCTTTGTGAGTGCTGCCATTGCTCTCTCTGGTACCCACGCTGTCTGTTACGGAATGGAAAGCACAGCTTATGTCAACAGGAATGAGAGATGTTTTGGTTTTTTTTTTTTTTTTTCTTCCTTTTAACACCTAAATTTAGATCCCGCTCTGGTGACTGATGGCACCAACCTCTCGCACAGGGCCTGGGGCGAGGGGCAGCGCTGGGGCCAGCAGCACCCAGCGGGGCTCGACAGTGGAGGAGAAAGCCCTTTTTGTTATACAGTGTTTATTAAGTAGATTCAGTCTTATATATGATATACAGATTCAAAAGAAAAAAAAAAAAAAAGGATTCCACATACTTATGAAATCAGTGCATTTAGCAAGTAATACCATGGAGATAACAGCTCGATTAACAGCTCATTGGTCTTTGTTAAGTGAGGGGACAGGGAGTTGGCCTGTGCTAATCATTCCACAAACAGAACAGAATTAAGTTGCATCACATATATAATAGACACACATTCTAAGAATTAAAATATTAAGCCACATTTACTGGAAAAATCCACAGTATATAACACAAATAACTCTTATCAAGCTCGTTGAGGAGGAAGTGCTCATCTGCTTAAGAGCCACATGAAGTTGCATAGGTGCCTATCTGCAAAAATATCATTTCCAAAGGAATCAATTGATTAAGCAATAAAGTGTCACCTTAGAAGCTGGATTAAGTGCCATACGCTTTCTATCTGAGCCCTCAGGAAAGCACCAGCTTCCCAAAGAGCCTCTTCTGCCTCGCTGGGAGCCTCCCATGGGACCGCGCTCCCACCTCCACCCCAAGCCAGCAGCCGGCTTGGGTGAGCTCACCCCCTTCCCTAAAGTATTCCCAATTCTGCTCAGGAGTGTTTTCCCCCTGCTCCCCCCACTGCTCCCCTACATCAGCTGGACCCTATGGGCAGCATCGCCCTCCCGCCCGTGTGGGAGGAGGAGGAGGAGGAGGATGGGGAGGCAGCAGCACTGCCCAGATCTGGTGCTTCAGAGCTCCGGATCAGCTCGCAATTGGAATTGCAGCCCATCTGCAAAATTACTGGGGGGAAAAAAATACAACAGCTTGCGCAAAACCCAAAATTGCTTAAAGGGTGTCTGGGTTTGGTGGGGTGTCCCTCGGGGCGGGCGCATGGCGGTGGGTGGGTGAGGCTGTGGCTGGGTTAAGCAGACGAACTGGGTGAGGGGCAGCTTCCTCTTCAACAGCAGGTCTGGCAGAACACACGGGGTCGGGAGTTCTGTACATGTAAACAGTACACTTTCACTGAGTCCAAAATTAGGAGCAAAAATACAAAGGTTCACATTGGTCTTAGGTAGATACAGGCGAAGAACTGAGCTGTGCAGCTCCGAAACAACCGAACAAAAGTTTCTAAAGCACCACTAAATTATATAAAAATCAGACCATGGACGGATTGTAGTTGGTGTCTGGTGAAATACTATGCTACCTTGTAAAAAGTTTTACAAAAAATTACAAATCAAAAGTATATTAACCCTCTGAGTTCAAAGCAGCATTTTTTTTTTTCATGTACTGGTACTAAATCCGACGGCCGCTCCGGGAGGGAAGTGGCCCTTGGGATCGGGGAGGTACAAGTTACATCTGCTCACAACCCTGGGAACGCTCTCCCATAGAGAAACAGCGTCATGGGAACTGCACATCCAGGGTGGGATGGGTGTGTTGAAATAAAATAAAATTAAATTTAAAAAAAAATCTCTTTTTTTCGACCAGTGATCAGCTTTTCTAAACCCAACCCAAGACCATCCAGACCATTTGCTAACCCAGCATTCTCCTTCCACCTCTCAAATATCCAGAAAGCCGGTGTATTCTGCTCCTGCTTGTTCCTTCTTCTTGAGAACCTGGACTAGCAATTCCTGACCCCGTCCTGCCCAGTGAGAGTGCAGGAATGTGGCTGTGAACAGTCCTGGAGCACAGGGAGCCATGGTGGAGCACGGAGCAGCTGCAGAGCATGGAGATGTCTGTGGAGCTCATGCCAAAGGAACCAGAACGCTGTGGCTCACCAAAAAAAAAAAAAAAAAAAAAAAAAAAAAAAAAGGGAAAAACAAAAAAAACAAAGAAGGGTAAAAAAAAAGATCCCTGACAGAAATTCGGAGTCAATCCCGTTTGTTTAACAACTTGTCCCAGATGTGGCTGTCACCAGGGCTTTGGGAATCTGAGTCTGTACCATTCAGCTGCAGGTTATGAACATCAGGTGCTAGGACAGGGCGGTGTTGGGCACCCTCCTTCGCGATGTGGCCTCGGTGTCCTCTACAGCAGTTTGACCATGTGTGAGAGTGAGAGCTCCTGAACTTCCACATGTGCCGAGACAGGTTCAGAGGTGATCAGGAATGACTTGGATAAATGAAACTTAACCCAACTGTGGCTGTTGGTGGTCTGTCCATGTGCCCCCAGGTTACCTCTGTTTCAATACAAACGGATGGCAAACTTATGGCTAAAGGTTCCGCTGCCTCTGCCGAGGAGGGAGGCACCGGCGTGGGTGGGAGACCACGGAGAGGGAGAATCCCAGGACAGCGATTGTCTCTGCCTCTCCTGCCTGAATGGTAAGACTTTCACAAATGGCTGCAGTTACAGATTTTGTCAAAGGTTTGTTACTTCATGGTATTCACACAAAAATAAATATTTACATAAATTCCAAGTATGGGAGGATGCAGTGGACAAATCAAGCAGGCTTCCGAAGTGCTGGGGAAAGCATTAAGTCTAAGCCCTGGCTGGGGGGCTGGCATCCCCGGGGCCCCCTCCCCATGCTCCGCTGCTGCGGGCAGGAGGGGATGGGTGTGGCCACGATGCTCCTGGTTCCAGCATCAGGTCAGGTCTAAGAGCCACCATCACCTCATCTCTGCACTGACCCCTCAGCTGCACCCATGGCGAGGGGCTGGGTCCCTTTTCTCCAAATGCTACGGAAAGTTTAAGGTTTGGGGAAAACAGTCAATGCAACGGCTGATCCCTTCTGCTGTGGGGCCAGGCACACCTGGCCTCAGGAGCCAGCAGCTTTTTCTGTTCTGAGACTAAGAGCAGGGTAAAGTTTTGCTTTTCTTCCAGTGTGTGGAGCATCATGGGGTACAGAGGGTACAGGGGAACTGCCCGGGCCTGCTCCTGGCCAGACTGGCAGCTGCTCAAGCCTGTGCCACCAGTGTTGGCCCCCGGAGGGGCAGCCTCCAGCCGCTGGCTCCGAGTGGCCAAAAAATAAGATTAAAACTAGCTCCAAACCAAGAAAGTTTCTACCTACAAAACAGCTTTACACTTATCGAGTTTCTATCTCATGGTGTGGACTTCAGCCAAGCAGGGGGGCTGCGGGGGACAGGGAGCAGCGGGACCCTCGCTGGTCTCTGCACAGCTCCAGAGCACGTTGCATTGCTGGGCTGGGCTCAGCACCCCTGGCTGGAGCGAGGTCCCTGGGTTAGCAGCACTGGCAGTAGGTATTGCACTGAGCAAAACGAAGTGCATCGTTGTGGGGGGGTGGAAACAGGGCAGAATGGTCATTGGACTACGGTTCTTCCACACTTTGGGAACTGTGGGCTTGTTCCAGGACTGTGAGCAGGGAGGGGGAAGGATCCTGGGCCCCAGAGAGGACTTTGTCAGTTCTGCTGCTCAGTGCTGCCAGTCTCTCCCTCAGAAGCCGGCTGTCACCACTCCAGCTCACCTCTGGGGTGAGCCCTGGGGCTGCCCTGCCTCACACCCCGCGGGACCCGGGCGGTTCATCTCCCGTGCTCCCCGGGGCTGGCTGCAGACGGAGCAGAGCGCACGGCCGGGCGCAGCAGGACCCAGCCGGAGGTTCCAGCCTCCTCGGCACGATCCCCATGTCTGCAACACTCACTGACCCCCAGGACCGGCACCGCCAGTCCTGGAAGAAGCCCACAATGGAGTGTGAGGTAGAGTACGGATGGTGACCGCAATACAGTGTTTCTCAGGTATCTCCTTCCTTTCTTCCTTCCTTCTCTTATCTGCAATGATTTAATGAGTGCGAGACATCCTTCCAGCTGGAGGTCTGCTGAGCTTGCCGAGTCTCTGCGGGAGGTTCAGACCCCCACTGCTGCTACGGGACCTCTTAGAACAAAGGCCTAAGCAGAACGCTTGCGCTGCTGTTCAGCTCCCACCTACGCTCACTGGAGGCTGAGCAGCCTCGATGTCAAGGGCTGGATGGCAAACTTGCTCCCTGTGGGACAAGTGTTCACCAGAGAAACAGGCAGAGCTGCCTGGAAATTAGTAGTGTAGTGATATGGAATGTGTTATTTCACAGGAATAAATTCCTTCTGATCAGACAGACAAAAAACTGGCAATCTGTACAAACTCAAAAGAATCCATTTTCAGAAAAATAAATTACTAAGGGGAGAGGAGGGTCCATTTCTCAATAAATATGTGATTCAGCTCACCTAAGACTTGGAAATTATCCAGGGATGGGAATCTAACATTTGGGTCCACAAAGGTTATTCTAAATACATCTGCAGCCCCAAACCTCCCCAGGCTCCCTTTTGCCCTTCAAAGTCCCACATCCTTCCAAGCTCCAGGGTTGGCTTCTGGTCGGCCGGAGGCACGGGTGTTGTTACGGTTCCAAAACGCGTCCTTGTGCCTGAAGTCCCAGGTGCTTGGAGTGTAAAAGAAAACAGGTCTTTTGGATCCCACCTTCTAAAACTACATGTGCCCACCACGTGGCGGGAGGACGATGGTGGTCCTGAGCAGGACACCGCTGGGAGCCTCTTTCTAGCAGGTATAAATTGTCTTGTTGTCCGAGGAGCGATGCAGACACGGGGAGTCAGTTCTGCTGTAAAATGAGGTTTTCCAGTTCGTCTGCAGAGCGGAGCAGGAACGCCGCCGACTCCCGGTATCCGGCGATGAGCTGCCGCACGGCGCTGATCTCCGTGGGGCTGAGCTGGGCTGCCTGCATGCCCCGGCTGGTGCTGTTGGAGGGGGCTGTGCTGGAGGCCCCACCTTTCATGCTGAGATCGGTCGGACCTGCCAAGGAAAAGTGAGAGGGAAGCTCAGGCATAGCAACCTTTTCCATGCTCATCCTGTTGTGATTCCAGACCTCTGCACCACTTGGAAGGTCCCCACAGTGCCCAGATAATGTGAGGAGCTCCCGCTCCCACAGACACCAGAGCAGCCACTCACTGCCTCTGCAACAGGAACACAGGTCCAGAGGAGCCCACAGAGACGCTACAAAGTTTGGAGCACCTCTGCTAGGGAGACAGGCTGAGGGAATTGGGGTTGTTCAGCCTGGAGAAGAGAAAGCTCTGGGGAGACCTCAGAGTTCCTTTCAGTGCCTAAAGGGGCTCCACGAGAGCTGGAGAAGGACTTTGGACAAGGGCATGGAATGACAGAACAAGGGGCAATGGCTTCAACCTTACAGAGGGCAGGCTTAGATGGGATACTGGGAAGAAATTCTTCCCTGTGAGATCGGTGAGTTTCTGGCACAGGTTGCACAGAGAAGCTGTGGCTGCCCCATCCCTGGAAGTGTCCAAGGCCAGGTTGGACAGGGCTTGGAGCAATCTGCTCTAGTGGAAAGTGTCCCTGCCTGTGGCAGGGGGTTGGAGTGAAGTCAACTTCAAGGCTTCTTCCAAACCAAACAATTCTGCGATTCTATAAAGAGGTCTCAGAGCCAATATGACAAAAATCCCATCCTGCAGCCTGGATCACAGCTCTGTGAAGAGAGGGTCTGCTGGGATGCAAGCCAGCTCCCGTTGGCACCTGCACCATCAAAATCACCTTACAGGTTCCTGTTTTCCCTCTGCATATGGGGACTAACATCCCACAAGGGCCGTGCTTCCCTGGTTTATCTTGATGAGTGACCCCAGAAAGTTAAGGCAGGGGAAAGAGTGGACTCAGCTTCATGTTGGACTAAGTAAGAGAAGCAAAACAAAGAGCAAGAAACACACAATCAATTGGAAATGAAGAGAAAAGTGCCAAGAGATGTATTAGAGATGTGATAGTAGTGAGGGAGAGGAGGCTGCTGAGGCTGCAGCCTGGAGGGAAGGAGGGAGGACACTGAACTAACCCCTGGACTGTGAGCTAAGTGCTGCAGGCGGATGCAGCAGTTGGTGATGCTGGAGAAAGGCTTTGGGACGGCTGAGCCCCTGCTGGGTGGCCTGATGCAGCCATGGGACACCAGGCACATGGAGCAAGGACTGAGTGTTGTGGCTGTTTGCAAACCAGGATGGGAGAATTCAGCTGCCCCCGCGTCCAGGTGGGTGGCACTGGTGATGGTGGCAGGGAGGGAAGCTCATTGCCCCGGGTGGAATAGAAAGCATTCAAGGAAAGCAATGCTGGAGCTGCGGGAGGAGCAGCACCAGCAGAAGTGTTCCATGCCAAGAGAACCAGAGCTTCAAAGCGGGGGAGGAGGAGGAGAAGGAGGAGGAGGAGGAGAAGAAGGAGGAGGCTCTCATGCGAAAGCAATTTCACTGGGCAGAAAAGGCAGCAGTAAACTGAGCCTGAGCTTGTTTCCCGGCTCACCAAGGGGGAAGGAACTGGGAACAGGGATGTGGGCTTGAGCAAGAATTGCCTGAGGTGGGGGATGGAGGGTGAAGATGCTTCTGGGCAGCAAAGCCCTGTGGGGCCTCTGCTCAGAGGGAGGAGAAGACACAGCTCCTTGCAGAGTGCTCTTCCCTCCGAAGGACTGGGCAAGAGCTTGGGAAAAAGACAACTGCAAAACAGAGGTTTAAAAAATCCCTAGAAAGAAAGAAGGTGAGGTGTTGCTGGGTGCTGCACCTGGGGCCTGTTTCTTCCTCCAGGGATCTTCCTGCATGTTCACTGTCTCACATGGAGGAGCCGAAGGTGGGTGCCTGGCAGTGGGACTGGGTGCCTGTGCTGCTCTGGGGAGGAACCATTGCTGTGAGGATTAGGTCTCAGCAGCTGGAGGCCGGGACAGGATCTTTATTCAGGGTTAAGAAGCATTAGGAAGGGATGATAAGAGTTAATCCCAGACAGGCATCTCTCAGGCCTCCGGAAATCACATCCTTCCAAATCCTGGCTCCGGTCGGGGTGGGCTGGGGCAGGAGCCCAGAGCGCACCAGGACAGGCAGTGGCAACCTGGGGATTGCAGCAGGCCTGGACAAGGACTGGCAAGGGATCCAGCCCCTCCTGCCACCACTGCTGCAGGACAGAGCCAGAGGGAGCACTTGGTCTCATCCCATACCTCTCGCTCCAGGTGTGGGCGAGTCACGAGGTACCTTGGGGCCTTCCTGTGTGCCCTGCTCTGGCCCAGGATACTCTGCTCTGTTCACTTGCTCCTAATCTCAATCTCTGCCTAAGCTCTCCTTCCACCTTCCTGCCCTGCAGCATCAGTCCTGTTTTCTCAACTGTTCCCAGGCAGTCCCCAGCCCCTCAGAGCCCTCCTGAGCTATGGCTGTGTCCCCCACCCTGTCCCCATCCCCGAGAGCAGAACAGCTCATACCAGCACAAGATCAGGGCAGCGATAGGCGCCCGCCCCTGTTAATAATTAACAGAGAATCTGGTATGAATTCTCCTTTTTTTTTAAGTGACACTCCTTCCCTCCACCAGTGCCACCCAAACCGTCCTTCCAAGTGCAGTTCAACAATTAACCACCTGCTGATGACGTGAGCAGAGCCACCAGACAGAAGGGACAAGAGGGGATTTTGGAGCAGCAGCTCTTTGCAGCCATGAGAATGGTGCTGCCAGGACTGGGAGCTCTGTGGGAGCTGTGGGAGCAGCCCCTGCCTCTCCACCAGCAACCAGCTCAATCCCACAGTGGGGGATGCCAGGAGGCCCTGGGGCACAGGCAAAGCCAGGGTGGGCTCCCCGTGCCCCTGGCACAGCCACTCACCATTACTGTGGTTGCCCGTCTGGAGGGATGCAGGGGGCTGCAGGCTGCCCCCCAGGGACCCGTAGCCACGGTAGCTGTAGTTCAGGCTTCCATTGATGTAGACTGGGTCTTGGGAGTAAGATGAAGCTGGCAGTGAGTAGGAGGAGTGGGTGATGGCTGTGGAGTCTCTGGAGTGCTGCTTGTCTAGAGCGATGGGTTCGTCCTGCACAGGGGAAACACAGACTTACTCCAGCGAGGAGCCTGGCTGTCCTCTGTGGCCAGCAGGATGGACAGTGCAGGGATGCCTGGTGTCCTGTGGCTGCAGTGTGCCCAACCCAAACCAGCATTCCCATCCCCATTGGCCTGAGTCTCAAGACACACCACAGGGTTCTGTTCTGCAGCCCCTCAGACTTTGAGACTTTTGACTCCACCATAGGACACTACCAGTTCTGTTCCCCACCCACCCCCAGCTGCCAGCACTGTACCTGGGAGGTCTGGTAGATCTCCAGCCGCATCCTCTTGGCTGCTTTCCGCGTTTCGCTCTCGCAGGCGGCGGCCAGGATGTTCTCCGCCATGGCTGAGGTCAGGTGAGGCGGCGTGGGCCTGGTCTGCAGGGACACAAGCAGAGAGGATGCTCAGGGATGTGTTGCCCTGGGCACTGGGACTAAGGGCAGGGCACTGGGGTGGCCACTCACCATCTCCATCCCGTTCTTCTTCATGCGGCGGCAGGACTTGAGGTAGGTGCGGATGCGCTTGCGTGCCCGCTCCTGGAACTCGGGGAACTGCCGGCTGCAGGACTCAATGATGGCCTGGATCTTCTCCTTGGGCTGCTTGGAGATGGGAACCATCCGGTCCAGGTTCTCATCCACAAAAAGGCGCACGAACATCTGCAAATGAGAAGACAGGTGGTGGGAACCCTGCGATGAAAGGCAGGCAGGCTCACCCTCCCTGTGGAGCTCTCCTTACATTGAAGGCCTTTAGCCTCTCTGGGTCCATCCCCTCCGAATCATTGATCTTATCATTGTCTTCATGGTCATCGTGGTCATCATCATCTTCATCAGCTGTGGGGGCCCTGCCGACAGTCAGGTCCTCAGGACAGCCGCTCACCTCTGTCTTGATGGAGTCATAGCTGCCAGAGCTGTATGGTGGGGACTGAGAGGAGACAGCGGTTACCACCAGCAGCTCTCACCTCATGCACCTGCCCTTTCTCCATGTCTTGCCATATCTGTCCCCTCTCCTGAAGGTTCCCCTGTAACCCAGGGAGATGAACCCATGGCCAGGCTCCTCTGCGTGTCACCTCCTGCCTGCTTTGGGCAGGGGGGAGCATGGTGACCTCAACAAGCCTGTGATAACCTGGTGGCCCAGTGACAGCCCTGACTGCTGGGACCGAGGCTCTGCCTGATCCTGTGGGAAACATTGCCTGAGCCAGCAAGAATGGGCTCCTTGTCACATGGTGGCTGTGGCACAGCTGGTCAGGGGTGAGGTGAGCCCACTGCAGTGCCCAGCTCTGGGACAGCTGGGGTGTGGGGCATGTCCCTGGCTCTCCCAGAGCATCCCAGGCCGTACCTCTGCTGTGGTCTTCACCCCGTACTTGACCCTGCTGCGCAGCCCGTCGGCACTGCAGCTGTCAGACTGGTAGGAAGGGGTGATGTGGGCAGGCGTGAGCTTGTCGCAGAGGTTGATGGGCTGGTCGTCAGCGGAGGCGGTGAAGTCCATGGGGGCTGTGGTGCCATTGCCGTTCATTTCGGGGAAGGCGCTGTCGCCCTGCGTGCTGCTGGAGGTGGAGGGGTTCAGGGTGGAGGAGCCATTCCCGCTGCAGCTCTCTGACGAGGAGTCATCTGCAAAGAGGGATATGTGTCACACCCATGGCACCCTATGACCACCTTTCCGAAGCTGCTCTGGATTCACTTGGTGGCTGAGTTGCCACTGAGAGCCAGGCTGGCACTGCTGCACTTTGGGCCCTGGGATGCAGCAGATGGAAGTGCAAGTGCTGGTGTCCATGCCTGCAAGACCATTGTCACAGAGATCCACTCCCTCATCCTCAAAGCACACCAGGTGCTGCCGTGCCCCATGCCCGAGCCACCCATCCCTCCGCAGGTGACAGTCCCCACGCCTCCGCCCTTGGCCATGGTGCCTGGGCTTGAATAAGAACTTTGGAATTTGGTCCTTTTCAGTTTCTGTTTGCATTGCAGGGAGGAGAAAGGGGCACTGCCTCTCCCTGCCAAGTCCCCTGCCATCCTCCTGGCCCAGTTTGGGGCTGGGTGCAGTGGGAAGTGGCAAGTTCCAGCACTGGTGGTTAAGGGACATGCAGTTCTGCAGAGTGCTGGGCCATGAGGATGACACACAAGAGCAGGCTCACTTGGGTGGGAAAACCCTGAATCCATGGTGCCTGGAAGCAGCATTAGGAGCTCTGCTCACAGCTGGCACCACCCAGCAAGGTTTCTGCTTGGCATGCTGCTGCAGGGAGGGGACAGGGGCTGCACAATGTCCTTCCTGTCTCACTCAAAGCCCAAGTGACCTATACCCTACATGGACACTCCTGTTCCCAGTTTCCACATGCCCTAGAGCCATCCCCACGGCACATACAAGGCCTTTTCCCCACCACACAAGCAGGTTGGGGCCCTGGCAATGGCAGTGCCACGCACACCCAGCGCACAGATCTTGGCTGCATTCACACCCCAGGCCCTGGCACCATCCCCCTGCCTGTGCCTGCTCCCACCACTGCAGCTCCTGATGAACAGCCCAGCAGTGGCAGAGAGCCCAGCACTCTGCCTGCACCCACCCTGCCTGCACCTGGCCAGGGAGCCCAGCCCTGGGGCCAGGCACGACATTTCAAACTGCTCAGCCTGCTCCCTTCCCTCCCCCTCGCCGCAGTAAATCCTTTATTTCATTAGGTGCCTCCGCGAGAGGGAAAGGGCGAAGCACGTGGGAGCTGCTTCCTGCGCCAGCGTGCGCCGGGCGGTGAACAAAGAAGCTGTCGGCAGCGACGAGCAGATGGCCGTCCCCACGCCCGGCCTGGCCACCGTGGGACAATGGGCCGGGGCTGTGGGGTGGCCGCAGCCCTGCGCCGATGGCTCCTGGCACACGAGCGCCAGGTCCAAAGGTGTGCAGGCGCAGGGTGGCGGGATGGTGCCCAGCAGCTGCCATCCACCCTCCTCCTCCTCCCCCTGCCAGCACCTGCGGGAAACTTTCCTGTGAGGCTGGGCGAGTGCTGCGGTGACCCTGTGGTGGCCCAGGACTTTGTATCCCTTAAAATAAACACACTTGAGGACACTCGGGCACCCCAGCCGACCGCGGGGCCGGCCGGGGCTGCTGCCGCGTGTCCCCAGCCACCCCGCTACGGGTGCCAGCGCTCGCTGCCCAGCCTTGCGCCTGCGCCAAGGCGGCTCCTGGCCCCATGAGTCCCTAAATTAAAAGGTCCCTACTGGAGCTCCCCGCTCAGCAGAGCTCCCTCCCCCTCCTTTCCCTTGTGCTGATCCACTTATTCGTCTGAGCGATGACCAGAGCTGACCTAATCCCGGGGTGGTGTTTATGTGCTGGGTGCTCCAGGCCAGTGGCAGGCATCACCCGCCCCACCACGGGGCTGGGTCCTGGCAAAAGCCCTCTATGCCAGCTCTCTGTGCCAGGGAGTGCGGGGCTCCAGAGGGGCTGAGCAACCAGTATTTATCCAGGGGCACCCTCCAAGCCACCTCTCCAAAATAAGCTCCAGTCTCCTGTCCCATGTTTGCAATGGTGGGGCTGCAGTGGGCAGCTGCATCCCAGCCCACATCCACATGTTCCTGCTGCATCTGGAGGGGCAGGATACTGGGGGCATTGCCACCTGCCCCCACACCCCTCCTGGCCCAGGGCACTGATCTGGTGCTGAGTACCACAGGGTTTTGCTGTCCCTCAGCACGGGTGCAGGAGCAAAGCTGGCTTGGCTGTGGCCCCAGCAGGAGCAGGCAGGTGGCCGGGGGCACAGAGGCCTCCCTGCCCAGGATGGCGGCTGTCCCTCCCCCAGCACTGCTCTCTGCGCCAGGGGAGATGGGGCTCCCAGAGGGAGGCTCCAGTCTCATCCAGCGATGCCTCTCAGAAGGATTAAGGAGAATTATTCCTGTGCACGGAGGCACGAGCTGTACAGGCCCCGCCATCGGCCCGGGCACAGCCACAGCAACAGCGCTGGGCCAATCGGCACCATGGCCAGGATGATGGTGGGGACCTCCTCCCTCAGCTCCCCTGGCATGCCTGTCTGCACCAGCAGGGCTGGGGGCCCACCATGGCACAAAATCCCTGCCAGGCAAGGGCACCAAGAGAGGCGTCACCTGGGAGAAGAATGTGCACGTGCCCTGAGCATCCCCAACCTCACCTGCACATCCCCAAACCTGTCCTGGGCATCCCCAACCTCCTCTGGGCACCCCTGCAGGGATGAAAGCATCCTCAACCTGCTATGAACAACCCCAGACATCCCCAATCTGCCTTAACTACCCCCACTCCCCCTGGGCATCCCATTCTGTCCTTGCCCATCCACCTCCAGCCTCCTCACAGCCTCCAACTCTGGCCCCCCATTCCTGTAGGCAGTGACAGTCCTGCACTGGCTGCTTACACCAGATAGGATCCTGGGGGTGACACCTGGACCACCCCGATTCCTCCAGGTCTCAGGTTTTCTTTTGTGTCACACAAAACACACACAGCAGCAGCTGCACGTCAGGTTTCCACTCAATGCTGCTGCATTTACAAACCCTGGGTTTGCTACAGGCAAAAGATATTGCAAACAAAGAGGAAGATGTCTCTAGGAACCTGCCAGGTGGGATAAGGAAATGAAATGGGAATCTAATATCAGTAGCCAGCACCAAATAAAAGAACAATTTAATTTATACAAGGATGGATGTACGTAAATAATGACGTTTTTAAACCCATGAGCTACAGATGTTTTCTTATTTCTGTATTTTTACATGTTATGCTCTCCCAGAAGCCCACACACAAAGTGGTGGGTTAATCTCACTACTGCGAGTAGAGAAATGGCCACAAATTCAAATTGGTGAGTCCTTGGGTCCAAGTGGGAATGGCCTCAGCCAGCTTGAAAATGCAGATGAGATCAGGAGGGAGCTGCAGTCTCCTTGTGGGGATGGATGGGCCAGGAATGGGAATGGGGCTGCTCCTTGGGCAGGTTTACTGGGGTATCTCCAGCCCACAGTCACTCCTGAGAGGAGATGGAGAGCGGGACCTGGGGAAGAGGGAGCAGAAGCATTCCCACCTTGCGTGCTAGGACCAGATTTAGGCTCCTGCGTTGCTTTGGCAGCCGTGTCAGGACGCTGAGCAGTGGTGGGGCTGTGTTGACCACACTCCATTTCAGCAGAACCCACCAAGCTCCGGAGCTTGGAGAGGTTTTCCGCATCTCCCAGCAGTGCCCAAAGCACATGTCAGGAGCAGGGCTCCAGCAGCAGCAGGCGAGCAAGGCCAGGCTGCGCAGCCATGAATATATTCATTATCAACCAGCACGAGCCTGGTGAGCTCCCTGCTCGCGGCTGGAGCTTGGCTGCACGAGGAGCCCCTCTAATGAGGATAATTGGGAGCCCCCCTGCTCCACCCCCGTGCCCTAATTGAAGCAGATGGAACTGCAAAAACAATGTCACTTCTAACCGGTTTGATCTTTCGGTTGGAAAACGGGACTATTTCGTTCTCCTGTTTAATCCCCTCGAGCTGGGGCTCCATGGGCTGCATGGAGCTGGAGCAGCCCCTGGCACTGTGCAGGAGAGGTGAGGCTGGAGAGCCCAACAGAGGCAGCTGGCCCTGAGGTCCATGGAGTGCTGCCCTCTTCGGCCCCTCTGCGGAGGCCAGACCACGACAAGACACGTGGTGAGGCTGGTGAAGTGGCTGTGGGGGAGCAGCCTTGCGCCTCTGCTGCAGCCCCGGCATCAGCCCAGGAGAGCAAGAAGCAAAATGGCTTCTTGGGCCGCGGTGCTGGGGGAGGAGGGGATCAGTCACTTATTAAATGAATTAATCAGGGCTCAGCGTTTTCATTTTGAAGAGGCTGCTGGATTATCCTTGATTTCTGTGGCGCTGGATTTGAGGAGATCAGGAGGGGAAGGGGCGATTTCCAACACCTGCTCCCCGGGAGATTTTATGGCGGGGAAGTGGTTGGGTTTAACGTCTCTGCCGGCGCAGGGCACCGCACCACTCTCCAGAGCAGAGTTAAAGATGAATGGGGCAAATTGTTCCTCCTCCTGTCACATCTCCAGAGCGGAGACAAAACCTCTTTTGACTCAGGAAACAATGAGCTTATGTAAGAGCCAGCGGCCCACGGAAACCTCGCCGCAGCCCCGCACCATGCAGTGGGCCAGGGTCCTCCCGGCTCTGCCCACATCCCGCTGCCATGGGACCCCTGGCTGGCCTTGGGGCAGCCCTCCCTTGGCTGCTGCCCACCTGCCTGGGTGGTTCTGGGTATCACAGCCATGCCGGGTCCCACCAGTGACCCTTGGTGCTCTATGGGCCATTATGGATCCACCAGCCATCACCTTGCTATGGCTCCACGGGTGATGGCCGTGGTTCTGCCACACCTGAGTCTTCCTGCGGTGGGTCTGTCCCATTTCCAGCCTGCTGTGGCACCGGAAAAGGATGGAGCTGCACACCCAGCCTGGGAGTGGCTGTCAGGAGGGCATAGAGCATCCCATCACCGCCCGCCTGGAACAACAGCCAGGAAGATGAAAAGTGCCATAAATTATTCACTCACAAAAGAGACAAGAAGGGAGAAGAAGGGGAGGAGGAAAGCCTGCGAGGAAGGGATACTTAATACAAATTAGAGAAACTGAGTGGGAATGGGGGCCCCGTGGGGGGGCCACTGCTGGGTGTTAGAGCTGCACTCATAAGGGGCAAGGGACCACCGCTTCAGGGATCCCGCACCCACGACTGGGTGGTGAGTGGCAGGAGAGGCCCTGGACCCGCACTGCTCACACAGTCAGAGCACAGAGCCCATTTTCTCCAGGTCCTGCCCAGCATTTGCCTCCAAGATGCACAAGAAAGAAAAAAAGCAACGTGGCTGAGAGCTGCAGTGCACTGGGGCTGGCCAGGTTCCAGTTAAGACGCTCTATTTCCTGTCTTCCTTCGCTAACGCAAACCTCGTTATGTCCCAGACAAAGTGTCCACCCTCCACACTCCCTCCCTGGGTCCCTGCCTCGACCAGAGCCCTTGACGAGCCAGACATCTGGCAGGGCCGGACACAATGCACGTCTGCAGGGAGAGCTTGGCCGGACAAGGCAGCGCTGTGCGGCCGCCTCCCTGTCCCCTGCCATGAAAGGTGCCCCCCAGTGCCGTCTCCCCCCGGCTCCACTGCCCAGCCTGAGGGAGCAGCTCCCTCCGGCACTGGGATCTCACCGCGCCAGCCCCGTGCTGGACATTTTCCCATGCACCAAAGCTCGTCAGCTCCCGCTGCACAGAGCAGCCTTGTCACAAACACTCTCTGTCCCTTGGTTTTCCCTTCTCCTCCCAAACACTGCTCCTTCCTTCCCACTGCTGCTCCTCCAGCCACCTTGCAGCTCAAGGAATGCTTCAGCAAGGAGCTGGCCCTTGCTCACACTGAGGAAGGAGGTGGCACAGACCAAGCCTCTCCTTGTGCCACTGCTGCTGGCAGCCACCCGGATCCTGCTGCAGGGAGGGGACATGCCCTGGCCCCATGCTGCCTGGGCACTGCCTCTCCCCACGCCAAACAAACGAGTTTGGTGGGTCTGGGCTGGATTCATGCCAAGCTGGTGCCTCCAGCACAGATCTACCACCAGAGAGACCATGCTGTGCACCCCCAATCCTTTAGGGACTGTCCTTTAGCACTGTGGGGCTCACTCTGCTGCCTCCACTCACCCCTCTGGTTGGGGGTACTTATTTTGGGGAGAGAGGGGCACAGGTGGTGCTGGCTGTCCATAGCCTGGTGATCCTCTCTGCTCCAGATTAAGGAAGAGACCCCCAAAACCCTGCTCCGTGCACCAGCAGGATGAACTGACTGACTCGGCAGTGCCTGCACCAGCCATGAGCAAGCTGGAGCCGAGTTCAGTGTACCAGGCTGGGAAAGCCACCACAGCCTCACAGTGTCCCTGCTGCACTCCCCAGCCTGGCAGCAGGGAAGGACAACTTTCAAAGGACACCGAAAGGAGGGTGTTTATCACGGGCCAGGGCCTTTGCTTGGGAGGAGCAGATGTGCCCCTGGAAGAGGTGACAGGAATGCAGTCACCAGCCCAGACCGCTCAGGCAAGGCAGGTACATGTTTGTTGACTCCTGCTGTGGAGCCAGCATGGCATGGGGACACCCTGGAGAAAGAGGAAAATTATCCCTAATGAAAATGTGGTAAGGTTGTGTCTAACTGTGGTAAGGCCTGGCAGCTGATCCTAGTCATGTTTAGAGCTGAGGCTTTAGGGGGCCAAAATTCAACACTGGTGCAAGAAGGCCTGGAAAGAGTAAGGATTTTGCATCCTGGGCTAAGCAAGTGTCTTGGGGCTCACAGGCCACCTCCTGCACTAGCCAACCAACAGACTGCCCATGGTCTGCTGGGCTCTACCCTGTGGCTTACAAAGGGTATTTGTATTCACCTGGAGCAGGACTAGGCTGGCTGAGGAAAGCCCTGGGAGCTGTGTGACACCCAATGCTGCAGCAGTGACCCTGTGAAGGCACAGTGAGGTGGGCACCACTGCCCCATGGTTGGGTGCCAGCTGTCAGAAGTGCAGCTGTGGAGTAGGACATCACTTGGGGATGGAGCCTGGCTTCTGGTCAGCAGTGGGCAAGAGGCTGGTCCTCCCCAAAAAGCTCTGCTAGACTGGTGGTTCAGGGGAGCTGGTGATGTGCAGCACATCATGGGCATCTCATCAAGTGCCAGCAGTGTGAAACCCAGAGCTGTGGGACATGTGACATACCAGCAGAGAGACTGCTGTGCTGGGGGCAGCTCTATGCCATCCCTGACATCCAAGGCAAGGGGTCCAGAGGAGTGACACACCCTACCAGGCCCTAAGACAGAATCTGGAAATAATGCTTGTCCACATGTCCTTGAGGCCCCTCCTTGTAGCACTCCTGAAGAATGTCCCCAACACCCAGAAGCCTCCCCAGCCAGCTGCCTCAAGGGATGCCTCCAAGAAGCATGTGCCTTCACAGTTAAGTAGGTTAAGAAAGTCCTTTCTCCAAGGTCTGGATTAGCCACTGCTGCTCCGGGCAGAACAGACTCAGCGGGGACACTGCCAGTCAAGCGAGAATGGCACATGGGAATCTCAGCAGAAGGGGATCAGTCCAACATGGTGCCATGAAGCAACCCCATATTCCCCAAACAGAGTAAGCACACCATATACCCAGGAGTTTTCCCTGCTCTTCCAGAGAGGCTGGGGAGCAGCAAGCCCTGCCTGTGGGCTGAGCACTGCTCCTGGCCAGTGGAGCAGGATGTACAGCAGGATGTACAGGGACAAGGCAAGGTGGATCCTGTTAGTGGGCAGGACAGAGGCTCTTCTGTATGAGTTCAAGCACTTTGCCATGTCACACACTGAGGTTTGGGGTCTGACTCCTGCTTTACTTTCAAGGGCAGTGCACTTGCCAGAAAGTCACAGCAGGCCTGGGGTGGAGTACCCAGCACCCCTGTGGTGGGACACCCCACTCAACCCCTCACACCAGACCGAACTGGGAGGTTTGTAATGCAGTGCTCGCCTGTGGAAGCAGACAGGCTCTGAAGATGGACAGAGCTCAGCTCAAACTGCCACAGCAACACAGTGCCAGGGCCTGGGACCTGCGCTCAGCTGGGACTGTGCATGGGATGCCTTCAGGAATGGAGATGGGCTCAGACAGCAGGATGGCGCAGTATTCAGGGCCCCTTTGCTCCCGGTGTGTGCTGGCTCCCGCAGATGTGTCCCTCCAGGATGTCCGGCACAATAGCTCCGCTTCAGCAGCAGAGTTTGTGTTGATCTTGCTGCTGCTTTGGGCAGCCGTCGGCTTCCTGTGGGCACGTACGCTGTGAGCAACATCCGACTGGGAAGGGATGTTGCTGGGAGCTTCATGTTTTCCGTGCTGGGGCCCGCAGGATGAGTAACAAAGGAAAATGGAAGGAGCGAGTGTGTGTGCTCAGTGCTGCTGCTCAGGGCTGGCTGGTGTGTCCTAAGTCCCACCGTGTGCCCACTGACCCAGCAGGGACCCCGGCTCTCCTGACAGTGCCTGCTCTGTCCATGACCCACCCACATCTTTAGGTGTATTTTGCTCTCCCTGCAGTTCCAGGGCTGACACCAGCTGTAGCATGGCTGTACTGGGTTAAGGCTTCTGAGCACCCAGGACAATGAAGGTGTTGGCTTTTGTCCCAGCTGCTTTTTAGGCCTCTGATGATTTAGCAGGTACCTGTTTATCAAAGTATGGGACGACAATTCCGTGCTCTCCCGCCTCTCTGGATTTCAAAGAGCACTACTCTATGCCACAGAAGAGCACTTGCCACTCCCAGGCCTTGAAAAGACCTGGAGCTGGTGCTTTGGTCCTTTAAACAAGACTTTTTCAACAAGCGTGTCAGACGATACTGCTCTCCTACTAGGCAACTCTTCATTAAAACTTTATACTTTAGCAAGCCTTTCACTGAAGACACACTCCAAGCATCACACCCATCAAACAGCAGCAGGTAGGACCAATTTAGTAACTCAAAAAGTTTTCCTGAAGGTGGAGAGTATCCAGTCCTGAACAAGCTCCCAACTGAAGGACGTGGTGTGCAACCAGATCCCTCTGCAGCTCCAGGATGCCCGGAGCTGAGCCCAGCCTGGCTGCAGGGGATGTGTGGGGCTCACTTTAGCACTGGCTGGAGCTCTGCAGCACTCCTGCGGGGCACAGGGGACAACTGAGCACAGGAGATGTGGGCAAACCTCGAGCTTGGGAGTACTTGGGCTGCCCCAGTGCAGGCACACTGCGCCGGCAACTTGGCCAACTGGGCTCCAAGGAGGCTCCACAGCTTATGTGGGCTGGTTACTCACATTTTTTGCACAGCTTTAGCAAGCTCTTGTGAACCCGGAAAACACATTTGTTTCCAAAAAAAAAAAAAAAGAGCTTTCATAGGTTGAGAGAAGAGGAAACTGGAGACTTTGATTGTGCACGTTCCTTTCCCCACAGCAGCAATCTGCTTTTCCTACAACATGCTCCTCTGCTCCCTGCTCCTTTCCCTCAACCACCTACTGCCCTCCTGGGTTACTCCACTGTCCTTCTTCCCTTCCCACTCCTGTGTATGCTCCATTCCTGGGTGGCAGCATTGGTTTGGCAGAGGGACTGACATGAGGCAGCATCAGTCTGTATTTAGAGCTCTAATACAGATCATGGACATTCCCATAGGCACAAAACCTCAGTCCACAAAATGCTTCTGAAGTGTGACAGCCTGGTGAAAATTGCAATTCCTGGGGTTTTTTTTGTTTTTTTTTTTTTTTTTTTTTGGTATGGGTCTCACTTGTCACCCTAGGCTTGGTTTGCTTATTTTTTTGACACTATCACTTCTGATCCACCAAAGTCTACCCAGTTCAGCTGATGCTGACACCAGGGACACTTGCATTCTTATGGGACTATTTCTGCTTTATTTCTCATCACCGAACCTTACAAAAGCAATTAAGAGGAGCCAAGAAGAGCCCCAAAGAGGACACCTGCTTCTGAAGGAAAACCACAGGGCATGAAAAATTGGAAGCAATTCCTAAGAGGGTGCAGAGAGAGAGGATTTAGATTTAGTGAGAACATCTTGATTTGCCTAAATACCTGAGTCCCTTATTAAGTTACTGTCCTGTTGAATAATAGTGTTCAGCAAAGGGATCAAAACTGTGTCATTCTAGATTGTAAATGAGACTTGGGAATTCAGTGGTGAGGGCTAAGTCACAAGCCTGAAATGTCCCAATGGGAGAATGGCAAAGTTCAGGGGGTACAGAGAGACCCAGTCAGGTCGCAAGGATGAGAGGCTGGGCTTGTTGGGGTGGAGGCTGCAGCCTAGTCCTGAAGAGCCAAAAGCTTCCATGGGAGCAACTGTGTCATCACCAAAACACTCTTCCTCCTGCCAAGACAAAGGCCCCTGGGGCCCTGGGCAAGCAGAAGTGCCTGTCCCACCACTGGGATGCAGTGCTATGCAGTCAGGTTTCACATCCTCACCAAGGCTGCCTGGCTCTGGGGCTGGGGCTGGCTAGGGAAAACCAGCAGTTTCCCAAAACTGCAGTTTGCAATGGAAACTGAAATGCCACAACTCACTGGACTGAAGAAAGCAGTGGCCTTGCTGTCCCTGGGACTGAAGAGAGCAGTGTCCCTGTTACCCCTTCTGTCTCTACCATCCCTGTCACTGGCCACACCACCAGCTAAAAGCCACGCCAGGGAGACCCGCCAGCACAAAAGCCTTTTCTTCCTTTAGGGGTGGTTTTCCAGTCCCCTTTCTTAAAGCAGGACCAACCCAGTCTCAGTTGTTCCTCAGATTCCTCTGCTCCTCCCTGCACTCCCAGCAGCAGCCAGGCTGGGACAATGAGGGATTCAACCTCTTGAGCAAAAGCCAGTAACAGCCCAACCACCAAATCCTCCCAAGCATCACGGCGATGAACTCTGACCTGAACTCGTACTTCTACCACTTATTTACTTGCTCTTGTATTTTAAGTTTGCATGTTTCACAGACGCAACACACCACCGCTCTTCACAAAACTCTTCCTCCCACCCAGCCCACGTGTGCTGCTTTCAGCCCTTCCAACTGCCCGCCCCGAGGGAGGAGACACCCACAACATCGCTGTGGCTGCTGCAGATTATTCACAATTCCCTGCCTGGGGGATGCAAGACCTGTCAAAGGTGCAGCATTCCAAACACAGAAACCTGTGACTGCTGCAAAACCTTGGCATCCTCCCTGTGTTCAGAACTAACAGTGCTCTCCTCATCACCTGGGAAGAGGATGTGGGGAGCGGAGTCCTCCCCTTAGAAGGGGATTTAGTGACCTCTTTCTGGAGGAGCTGGGAGACAGCTCCAGGCACAAGGACCATCAGCTATGAGTTGGACAGGGTCCTGGCTGAGCAGGAACCCAGAGGCTAAATTGGAAGGACTGGAAGCAAGCTCTGAGCTGATATGAAATCCATCCCACAGGTGGGACACCTGATCAGAAAGGACTGGTTAATGTTTAATCAGTCACAAAAACATCCTGTGGCAGAGGCGTGGGGCTCTTCCCGCCTGCCGGGGGACTCACCATCCTCATGGCCGTGCAGGTTCTGCGGGCTGCGCATGCTCTCGTCCTGGCTGGGGCTCAGGCTGGAGTTCAGGTGCTGGTCAGCTGAGATCCATGTGGAGTCGTTCATATCAAAGTCCTCGCTGCTCACCGATGTCTCATCCTGGAGGCAAGCAGGAAAGGGTTAACTCATGGAGCTATTTCCTTTTCTCCTTTCTCTGGCTTTAACATCTCCTCACCACACTCCTTCCTAAAAACAACTGGGTGGGCAGCTCCTGTTCCCCCCCCCGAGAAGCCTTGCTGGCCCCTTGGGCTTCCCAAGGCCACAGCAAGCAGCCCTTCCCTGTGCAGGGCGAGGTGGCTACCCCAGCGGGGACCAGGGCTCTGCTTCCTGCCTGAAGACTTGCCTGAGCAATGGCACTGTCTCTAATTGAGGACAATTAGAAAGATCTCACATCCTGTAGGAGCGGATGGCTGAGCCCTGGAGTTTACCCTTTAATCTCCATCCACCCCAGCGTGCTCCTGGTGAGGCAGCGGTGTGGGAGAGCTGAGGACAGGCAAGAAATGGCTCCTTAAAACAACTTGGACTTTTCTGAGATCAAATCATCTGCTACACAAGGAATCACCAGAGCACTGGCAGCAGCAAGGAGCAGCTTCTGGGTCATACCTGGGCATAGGTATGGATCCCCAAAGATCTGCACTGCCTAATGCTGCAGAGAAGGCTCCTCCAGACCTCTTCAGCGGGATATTGCCTCTGCTCCCTGATCAAAACACCTTGGGAAGGGGCTGGAGGAGTGAGGTCCCCAGTGAGACAAGGTCACCCCAGCTCAGGCCAGGGACCCCAGCCAGCCGCCTGTTCCCTGACGATGGCATAGATGACATTCCTCGCTCCCACTTCTGCAGCTCAAAGGACATTTTCTCTCTCCTTCTCTCCCTTCTCACTAACCTTTACAGTACTTCGAGACACAGCCCTTGGATCGCTTCCAGTGCCGGAAAGGTCAGCCACAGGATTTCAAAACCATCATCATAAAGGCAGCACTGAGATCCTGAATGAGAGGAGGGGCTGTGGGACCTCCCCAGGCTGAACTCTCCCAATGCAAAGCTTGGGAGGAAGCAGATACGTGTTCCCGTATGGACACGGTCCTGCTGGTGATCCCTTTATCTGCCTTCCTCTCCCTGCTCCCCTCCCAAAGCCAGGGGCACAGACAGCCCTAGGGTGCAGAGGAACACCGAAAATGTTTCCAGAACCGCTTTCAACTCTGCTTTCCTTTGATTGAAACATTTCAAAGGCTTGTAAACCTCTCTGCTCTTGTTTTTTTTACCCTCCCCCTGGTCCTGAGATAAAATACAATCCCCGCTCCCTTTCCGTGTAAGCAGTAATTGGCAGCACCCCTCCAACCTACGCCTGCTCCTCATAAAAACGGCCCTGTCTGGCTGCCGCTGGCTGATAGTTTTTTATTGTGAACAAACAAATGTCTTTAAAGACAGGTTTGTGCTTTTCCTCCCAGCTCCTCGTCCCTGCAGACACATCTGCTGGCTCAGGGCTCGTGCTGGCCCCAGCCCGCTCCCTCCATGTGCCTCCCGGGGAGTTTCCTGGAATTTACAGCTTGTGAAACCCTGCACGCACCAAGGGACGCACCAAGGGACAGACTGATGGACAGACGGACAGGACTCGGCAGCCCCGTGCATGCCCCCCAGGGACACCCTGACCCTAGACCCACCAGGTGTCCCTGAGCAGCCCCCCTGTGCCCAGGTGGAGCTGAGCAGGAGGGCAGAAGGTAGGGACAGGCACATTGTCCCTGGCTCAGCACAGCTCCACTGCCACACCAGCCACAAAGCAATCCTGCCTCTCCAGAAACTCCATCTTGTAGGTAGAGGAACAGAACTGCAAAGGTCTCCCTGTTGCAAACTATAAATAGTCTCTTTATTGTAAGCATTTGCAGGGAAGCAGCCACCCTAATATCTGGCCTTCTTCACAAGGCTTACTCAAGATTACTGTCAGGCTTAAGAGACAAATGCAAATGCCAAGGTCCTTGCTGCCCACAGTCTCTCACCTGTCCGGTGAGGAGGAGGAGCCCGGGGAGCGACCCACGATGTTTTCAGGTTGTTCAGGCTCAGGTGCAGAGGATATCCAGCCTCAGCACCCGAACCACAACCCAGGAGGCATCACGTTCTCTGTGCACTCACACACGGGGGAGAAGCAGTGACACAAAGGATGCCTCACATGCACATGCGATGTAAAGTGCTTTATAAATGTGTACAATTCTCTCGAGGTGCAATAACATTCGCCTATTATTAGAAATACTCTGGCTATCAAACCAGAAACTGATAAGCTATAAATGACTCAAGTTAAACAAGGCTGTCACACGTTCACCAGTCCAGGATTCAGCCACCAGCAGAAAGTCACCCCCTGCTTTCCAGCCAGAGCTTTCTGCTTTCCAGCACTAATATCTGTGGCCAAAATGCCAACAGGATGAACTTCCCGGCATCTCACAGCTCCCACTGCACAGCCCACCCCAACAGAATGCAAAGCCAAACATGCAGGTGGCAGCAGGAGAACCCCTCCTGGCAGTGGGAACTGTGGAGAGAGCATCCACTGCCTGCTGAGTCTGGGCAGCCACACGGCACTGCCCACACCACTGTGCCCCAGGAACTCCTCACACCTTTGTGCCTCTTTACTAAAGAAAGAGAAAAGCCCCAGCCTCAAGAGTGGCTCTGGCTGGCCCCATCACTCTGGCTCTGGCATCCTGCACTAGCCCTTGGCTGCATTCCTCACTGCTTGTAGGGACACCAGAGGCCACCAGCAAACTCCTGCCTCAGCACACCCCTCGGAGACCAAAGGCTGAACACTGTGACCTCCAAGTGCTGCCCATGAACTGCTGGCACTGCCTCCTCATACCAGGGACAATGCCAGGGACAGGAGGCCCCAGCAGCAGCATCCAGAGCACCGGCTGCCCAGCCACAGCCAGGAGCACAGAGACAGCAGCACAGCACAGAACAAATCCAGCCTCAAAGCACAGGACACCAGAGCACGATCAAAATTTCTGGCTAGGTGGGAGCTCTGAATCTCCCTGGATGCCAGTAACCTGGCTGGAGGCTGAGCCAGGTGGGCTCCCCATCCAGCCAAACAAGGAAGCGTTTCTCAACAGCAGCAACAGCCACGACTCGGAGCAATACGGTAAATGTAATCTACCCTTCCACCCTCTTTTGGCTTGCAAGTCAGGCAGCTCATTCTTTTTCCTCTCTGGGTTCTCAGGAGAATTCCCTCTGCTAATTTCTTCTTTCCTGTAAACAAACTTCAAATGAAACTTTCATTAGAAAACAGAATGCAATCCATTACCAGTGCCTGTCTCAGGACTTGCTGCCTTTTCCCCAGTTCCACACCACTCGTGGCACAGATGGAAGTGCCAGTGGCGCCCCAAGCAGCCAGCCCAGAGCCAAACCCTGAACCCCAGCACTGCTGCTGCCGCCCTCCTCCTTCCTGCCTTTCCCAGCTCTCCAGAGAGATCTCCTCACCCCGCAGTAAAGTCCCATTGCTTTGTTTCCAATGTTCAAGGGACTGAGCGATCAAGGGTCAGGCAGCAGAGCTCCTCTCTGCAAGGGAAAGTCAGATCCTGCTGCTGCACTCGCAGGGCACACCCAAACATTGGAGCAGGGCTCCCAGCACCACTCAGGGTTTGGAAAACAAAATCCTTGCTTCTCTCCTTATCTACAGTCCAACATTCACAGCTGCTCTACAGACATTCACAGCCAATATTTTCTACCCAGCAGAAGCAGACACTCACATGTGCAGGGCTCACACTCCACATTTCTGTCCCACTTTCCATTCACGATCTTCAAGCACTGTGCCTGCAAGTGTCCGCTGAGCTTCCCAACTTCGCTGCGAGTTAGAAAACTACTCCTTGTATTATAAAGCTGGAAACCCCGGGTACTGACAGCCACCCTGGCTGATCCAAGAACACAGAGAGTCGCTGGCAGAACACGGAACCTAATCAAGCCCCCCGACTGCAAGGCTGCAATTGCTAGACAATGTTTCTTCACCAAAGCTCTTCTTCCTGGAGAACAACCTCCCACAGCAAGGGCTGGAGCAGGGCAGGGGGGGAAGCTACTCTTATAACCTCGTAAATATATGCAAGACTATCGGTAACCTGCTTATTTTACAGCCAGGCTCAGTTTCTCGGGGACTGCCTTCCAATCTCTCTCCAGTCATTTACATGCTGTGCCTCACGTTTAAAATTCCAAGCTCCGAGTCTCAGGTTGGTTTATTTTCTCTCTTTAAGTCCTTTTATTTTAAAGCATGTCCTTTCACGCCACAGCCTACTATCCCGATGGGATTTCCTTCCGCGGAGCAGGAACCGAGGCTGTGTGCCGTGCAACCTCCCCAGCACACAGCCACGCTCAGCTTCCCACCAGAACCAGCCGTGTTTTTAGAATCAACAAAAGGCAACGCGTGACTGCCAGCCCCCAGAGCTGCTCCACTGCCACGCCGGTGCCGTGCACGACCTGCCCGGCACAGGCAGCCCCCAGACCTGCCAAACCTGGCCAGAGCAGAGCTCCTTGCGCCGTGACCCCCGGCAGCGGCGCGCAGGGACGAGCTCTCAGGAAGGCAGCCTCATCTCCGTCTCAGCCACTGTTTAAACCCAGCCCTCTGAGCATGCCAAGAAGGTATTGAACCAGATTTGACCCTAACTTAACCAGTTCCGCGCAGAGAAAGGCTTACTAATGGAAGATAAAACACTCCGGGTCAAAGATTGGTACTGCAGCCACAAATACTGTGGTGGACATCGCTTCAAAGACCCGAGAAGCCTCACAGCACACGGGTGTACGCGGGCTGTGGCGGCGGTGAGCTGTGACTGCGCTGCCTACTCGTGTGTACAATTCCCACACCAAAGAGAACATCCCCGGCGCTCTTTGTCAGGTCACTTACGTCCTTATTTACCGCGATTGCTGCCGATTTCTACGGGACACGGCAAAACCCGAGTAATTTCCTAGTTCCCGAAAATGGGCAAAACAGTTAATTTTAACAGCAAACGGCAAATGGAAGAGGAAGGGAAGTTCATCCCCTTCGCCCCCTCCCCCTTCTCTGAGAGCTCCTCTGGGAACCCCCCGAGCATTCCCACAGCCCCGAGGCGCGGGGAGCGGCCCCGCAGCCCCTTCCCGGAGCCGCTGCCCCGTTCCTGCTGTTCAGCGGGGAGGTGCTGAACGCGGGGCAGGGGGGACCGGGCTGCACGACTCCCACCACCACCCCGGAGCCCCGCACCTGCCTCCCCCGCACCTGAACTTGCTCACAGGCGTTTGCTTTTCCATGCGAGGTGGGGACGGTGACTGATACCGCGCGGTGTGAAAGGGCACTTTGCTCTTCCCCCAGCACCGGGAAGCGAGTGTCGGGGGGGGAAGGACCCGGTTTTGGAGGCGGTGGCCAAGAGAAGCAGCGTTGTGGGCTGAGCGGCCGGGGGTCCCCCTGTCCCCACCCTCCCCGACGGCCACGGGACCCCGGAGGGACGCGGTTCCCACGCGTGTGTCCCCGCAGCAGCGAGGTGCGAGGCGCCGGGCGAGAGTCCCCGTCCCCATCCTACCCCCGCCCGCAGGTAAATAGATACACCCACGACGGAGCCCTGCCCGCGCGTGTGCGGGGCTCAGCGTGCGGCGAGGATTGACACGTAAGTAGGGCTTTACCTCCAGGGAGGCGGCTATTTCCAGCACAATCCCCTCCCGGGGTCGGGGCTGGTGGTGATGGCGGCGCGGGGCCGGTGCCCGGGGATGGCTGGGGCCGGTGCCCGGGGATGGCCGGGGACGGAGCGCTCCCGCCGACGCCTCCTCCCACTTTCTTCGGCGCTTTTGTGCTCTTCCGGGCGCGGGGGAGCCGCGCCGGGCGCGGGGAAGGACGCGCCGCCCTCCCCCCTCCGCCGCCGGGCAGCCGGGCGGGCGACCCGCAACTTCCCGGGGCCGCGGGGCGGCCGCTCCCCCCGGAGTTGGGGCCGGGCCCCGCGGCCACCGCCCCCCCCCGCCCCGCCCCGCCCCGCCCGCCGGTGGCCCCCCCCCCTTCTCCCCAGCCCCGCAGCGCCGCGGCCGCGTGGAGCCCCCGTGCATCTCCCCCCGCCCGCCGCCCCGGGGCCGGTACCGGAGCCCCCCGCGGGCGGGCGCCTACCTGGAGCGGAGCCCGGGGCCTGCCGGCCTGCGCCAGCCCGGCGGCGCGGCGGGGAGCGCGGGGCGGAGGGACGGAGGGACGGAGGGAGGGGGCCCGGGCTGGCGGCGCTCCGGAGAGGCTGACAGCCAGCTGCTGCCCGGGGAGAGGGGCCGGCGCTGCGGAGCGCGTCACTCCCGGCTCCCGGGGGGGGGGGCCGGGGAGGCGGAGGGGGGCAAGCGGGGCCCGGTCGCGGGCGGAGGGGGCGGGGGCGGCGGGGGAAGGGGAGCGGGGCCGCGGGGGGCGGGCGCACCGGGCCGGGCGCGGCGGGGGGCGCGGAGCCGCGCCTGGAAGAGCACATTGTGGAGGGCCGGGAGGGCCCTTCCCCGGGAGGAGACAATGTCCAGGGCCGGGAGCCTGCTGGAGAGCGCGAGAATGCGCGGCCGGGGCACGGTACGGATCGGTTCGGATAGGCCAGGAGGGCCGCTACCCGCCCGGGCATCCTCCGCTCTGCACGGCCCGGGGGGCTGCAGCCGATCCAGGGACCCTCCGCTCGGCACAGCACCGGGGGCTGCCGCCCGTCACGGCCCGGCCCAGGGACCCTCAGCCCGCTCGGCTCGGTGCGGCCCCGGGAGCTCCGTCCCTGGGTCCACCCCTGCGCGGGTGTAAGTGCGGAGCCCCTGCAGCGAGCCCCGGGCGCGGTGGGTCCCGCAGCCCCTTCCCCGCGCGGTGGGTGCCGCGGTGCCGAATCCTTTTGTTCCCGAGGATTCTCCCTCGCTCCGCGGGAGCAGAAGGACCCCGCGCTGCCGGCAGCACGATCACCCACCGCCGCAGCCTCCGAACGCTGGAGCAGGGCTGTTGGGAAAACAGCGGCTTGCCCAGCACAGCTCGGTGCAGGGCACCGGCTGCCAGATCCCCGGGAGGATGGGGATGCTGCGGCCCAGCTCTGGCAGGGCAGCGCTGGGGGCCCGGCATCCCCCAGGCTGGTACAGGCTCCAAGGCTGGGCTCCGAGGGCAGTGGGTCAATGACCTCTATCTCAGTTTGGGATCACCATGATGGGCTGGTGATCACCACAGTGATGGGTGCCAGCATTGCAGCATCCCCCTCCCCAGCCCACCTCATGTTTCACGATTTAATGGTTACAAAGGAAATGGTTTAGGAAATAAACCAAGTGTAGCAGTTCAGTGTTGAGCCTACAATAGGCTGGTACCAGAAATGGTGCCAGAGCCAGGATGGAACTGCCAGGTTTGGGTTTATGGTTTGTTAGTGAGGATGTCCAATTATGATGTTATCTGTTCCAGCATTAACCACCTCACTGCCAGCGAAGAGGCAAGGGAAGAGGGTGGCTCAGGAAGATGTGAGGCCAGAGGTGAAAATGGGCATCACTCACTACTACATTTCCATCTCCTCCAGGCTGCTCCCTCAGCCAGAGGCTGAAATGCAAGCGTGGAAACTGTGGGGGCCTTCCTCAGGAGGCGAATGGCAGGGAGGCCAGAGGTCTGTGAGCCCCCAGCCTCAGGGACTTCTCTGCACTCCCAGCTCCATGGTTGCTGCTCCTCCCTGAAGCTAAAATAAAATCCTGACCATTTAAGGTGAACAGGAGCCTTGCCGAGAACCTCAGCAGAGCGGGCTTTAACCCCTTCCCATTGCTGGGCTTTGTTTACTCCTTGCACTTCCTTTGGCTTCAAGCTAGACCGGCTTAAAGCCATTTGAGAGAGCACATCCCCTGGGACTGAAGTGCCTGTCCCTCCATTTGGTGAGCTTGCAGAGGACATAAACTGGCCAGGATGCGAGTTTGAAGCACAGTCACTATTCCGTGCTGTCTCACCATGTGGACACTCTTATTTTATACTAAGTGCCTTTGTGTGGGTTAGCTTAATCCACTTTGGAAATGGATTAACCTAAATTTCACATCGGCAAACTTAGTGTGGAACAGCCGGGTCCACACAGGGAGTGAGGGAGGAAGAGCCATTCAGCAAGAGCTGCTGGGCAGGAGCTGTTCCCTGCACAGGAGAGGGGTCCTGACCCCAAGGGGGGTCACTGCCGTTACAAGTGGGGTCATGAGCCCGACAGAAATGCAATTGTTTGTGCCAGCGCATGGGGTCACGAGGCTGGCAGAAGTGGGGCTCACCAGCGGAAGAGGGGCTGCCTCCAGAAACTGCCAGGGAGGCTCTGGGAAACAGCCCACCAAGCGCCTTTCTAGTGGGCATTTTTCGGATTCAAATTGTCTAGGGGGAAATAACTGGCAATTAGATATAGAATTGGTAATAATAATTTATCGAGTTGTCAGGAACGGGGGTAAGTGCCTTATGAGATTACACATTAAAAAAATGCACACCATAACAAACCAGTGCTGCTGTTACTATATCATATATATAATATACATCAAATATATTATTTATAAGTCGCTTCCTTCCCTCTCTCTTCACAATGTGTTCATTACTTCTGGTACCTGCCAGCCCTCTCACATGGACACAGATCTGCCCATGCAGAGAGCTTGGGGCTCCCTGTCCGATGGTGTTGGTCCAGCAGGGTCCTGCTGGATGCCACCAGAGCCGAGCTGCAGGTCCTGGGAAGAGCCATGTCCCAGCTGTGACAGCACCTACACCACAGAGCCTGCCCGAGCATCAGGCAATGATGCTTCCAAGGGCATCGCTAACAATGACCTGACCTCATCTGTTGTCATTTCCTAAGGCAAGGCTCCACAAGAATGCCAGGACTGCTGTCAAACGCAGGAATACACGACATTTAAGGCGCTGCAGGAGCTTAATTGAATGGTTGTGGTTCTATGGATTGTGGGCACAGGGATCTAGTGGTGGGAGCAGGGACTGCAGGCTCTGGCCATCACGCCAGAGGAGTCACTGACTCATGGACGACCTTGTGCGAGTCACTTGATGTTCTTGTGCCTCTGAAAAGTAGGTTAAATAACAAACGGGACCTCCTGCACTGGGTCCTCCGTGACCATCAAACCCTGCTGAGGAATAAGCAGTGAAATGCGATTCTCTCGGGGGCAAGGCCAGGAAGGAAATGGGCAGGAGGGACTGAAGCAGGGCATGGCATGAGGGGCAGACACAGCTTTTATCCACACAGTACCTTATCTGCCATCCAGAGCAGAGTCAGGGAAAATATGGAGGGTAAAGATTTGGGAAGCTTCATGATAGGCCAGGTTCTTTGTGGGCTAAGGGCTGTATTCCCACTTCATTCTGATCACTCCTTCCTTAGAAGCAGCAGTAGTTAGCATCTGGAATGGGCATGAATAAAAGGGGTTTTCTCCTCCCAGGAGCCAAGACCAAGAGAAGGAAAGGAAATACAGCTCTGTACTTCACAGGGTACACCAGTCACTGCCAAATACAGGAGCAGGAAAGGAGTTGTTTCTGTGGATAGAATTTTCTTCTGGAGTACAGGGAATGGGTGTTTGAAGGGACAGGTCCCTGGCAGTCAAATATCCCCTAACATTCCTTTCCACTGCCCAAACCCACAGCCCCAGTAGCGATGTCTGCACTGCTCTATACAGTGAGGACAACCCTCACAGCTTATCTCTTGGTCCCCCAAATCAGAATTGAGTAACCATACACAGAACCCCCACTAAACCCATTTTTGGCAATTCTCAAGCATTGCAACCGATTCAGAATCCATCCTTGTGAGTAAAACTGACTCCTCAGCTCCTTCTGTGCACACACAACTCCTGGTGTGGGTGTGAGGGGTGTGTGCAAGCAGACAAGGTGCAAACCTGCCCGCGCAGGTTGAACAGCAGCGGAAACAAAAGCAAGCACACAATTCAAGGTTAAAAAGCTGAACCACACAGCTGCATCTTCTGTAATAACGGAAATCATTAATAACAGTTTGCACTCTCAAAGCAGTTGCCATCCAAGCTCTTGAAGAGCTTTATTAGTGAGCAAGACCTCAGAAGTCTCTCTAAGGTATTATCCCCTTTTTAAAGGGAGAAGGCAATTAAGAAACAGCCATTTGTGTGACTTGATCAAAGTCAGTGTAGAGCACATCAGCACCTGAGCTTTGGGATGATGCAGAACAGCCCACCATGCACAGCTTTCCAAAGGAACAGGACAGACCCAGCCGGATCCATGAGACCACTCCATGGATATTGCAATAGCGTTTTCCTCACTCTCAGGTTGACATCTTTATTTTTCCCCTGGAAATATTTCCCAGCCCCACTTTACAGGCCCTGAACCAAAACCTTGTTTCCACTTTACTGAGAACAGCTGCCTTTGATGCTGGTTAGCACACAAGGGAATGGGCAGCAGCTCTCCATGCCCAACAGGGAATGTACTGGGAAGAAATGAGGAATTAGAGAGAGGCAGTGTGGCTTCTGGCCCTGCTTATTCAGTGTTCCCAGACACAAGCTCATGCAGCTTGGCGGCAGCAGGCTTCTGATACCAGATAACAGGCACCAGGATAGGTGTGTGTGTGGTGGAGAGTAATCAGTCCCAATTTCATTTCCCATGGATGGAGCTGCATGACAACCATAGCCCCACCAAGAGCCAGAGAAACTTATAAACATCCCCCAGCCACTTCTCCAGGACCTTATCTGAGCTGCAAAACACCATAGGGAAGTGAAGAGAGAGTAGGGAAGGGACACTGGTGCATGAGAACGGACTGGAGCTGTCACATGGAGCAACTAAATACACCTGAGTACTTCAGGGGGATGAATTGTCCCCAGCACCACTAGAAAGAGGCAATGCCACCTCCTTTTTAATAGAAAACAGCATGATTAGCCCCAAAACAGCAAAGAGTCAGAGCCTTGGCATCACTTCTCACTGGAAGACAAGAGCTACAGTGGCAGGACTGACCCCAGCCAGCCTACGTCGGTCTCACGCTGTTTGCTCGCAGCACACGTCATACTGAACAAACACAGAGCTCACCTGGAGCACTGGGAAAAGTACTGACAGATCCACACAGCGGGAAATAAAAGCTGCCGAGTTTTTACTAGCTGGGAATGCCAGAGTTAATTCCCAGTAAAAAAAAAATGAGCTGCCCTTCACTGAAAGCCACCCATTCACACCAGGGTGAAACCAGGCAAAATGGATCGGTCATCTGACCTCCTGCATCTCGTGAGCCTTTAGGCCAAGGATGAAAGTTTTGCTAAAGCATCTTTGCCAGTAAAGAACACTGGTGTGACAGCTGGGCCTGGCTTTGCCTGGACTAACTCTGTCGTTAAGAGCAGATCGAAGTTTCCCAGGCAAAGCCGGCTCCCGGCGGCAGAAGCTCTGTCCCCACTAGAGGGCTGCGCAGCCGAGCCCGCCGAGCAGCGAGCAAATCTGCTCCCAACTCGGTGTCTCCCTGTGCCTACGGCCGGTGGTCCCTTCTGTGCCTAAGGATGCGTTCAGGGAACTTCGCTAGTGCTCAAAAATTAACTTAAAAATCAGCAGCAGGAAAGAAAGATCTTCCCAAAACATACAAAGCTTCTTGAATGAGAGCTATCTACAGCTCAAGTCAAGTTATCTAGAGATGTTTAACACCGTCTTTAATTGACTGGGAAGTACCTTATCATCCTCATGTGATGCAAATGCATCATCCCACTTCCTTTCAAGTACTGCCTGTTTCTGCCTTCCTCACCTCTGTGAACACACACAGCGTTTCTTCAGGATATGTTCATGAAACACTCAGCTAAATCCAGGTCACAGGGCTTGTCCAGCAGCTGCCAGCTCTGCCAAATTTGCTCCTGGTCTCTGGACTACATAGAATGAGATGTCTGCAGTTCTCACTACTGAACTTCCAGACTGAAAGTAAAAACCTAGTGCGCCTTCCTCTACGGCTGCAGGCTCCCCTCCCTGCCTTCTGCACCCCCAGGACTGGCTGGAGATGGCTCCAAAGCAGAAGGAAGCGAGTGAGCTGCCAGGGGAAGACACATTTTAGTTGCTCTCTGAGCCTCTGAGACACTGAAGTGAGCAAGCACAGTAATGGGTAGGGCAGAGAAAAAGGAGGAGGAATTCACATTACCAACCAGCCTCTGGCCATGAGGCTCTGTGAGCTCTCAAATCCTGCAGAGGCTTGATCCTCATCAGCACCAGACAAGACCAACTCCATGCACATCGGTGGGATTTAAGCCCCTGCACCCCCCTTCCAGGATTATCCAGCTATCTGAGCTAAAACATTGCCTGAAATAGTGCTCTGAAAACCACCTCACATCCATACACCGTCACACACTCCATGCTTACAGGGAAATTACTGGATGGATGGGATGTGTGATGGTGTAGGACAAGGCTATGTCCCTCTCAAACACTTACAAGTCAGTGCAGCAAAGCCATAGCAACAAGGAAAACACTCTTCTTATTTCCCATCCAAGAGCAGCTCCTGCCATTCACTGATTGCATGACCTTCTGCCAGCAGCCACTGAAGCAATCTTTGAAAACATTTCTGTATCATTTAAACCTGGTTACTCGGCCCTGGACTGTTCCTGCCAAGGTAGCAGCAACAACTCTGGAGCAGAGCCTGGCATTTCAGTGCTGATTTGTCCTCTTAAAATCTTTCTATTCCTCCCGTCACCAGTGGAAACTCTGCCCAACAGCAGCATAAAAAATAAATCCAAGGCTGAGGTTGAGTAACACAGAAAAGACTGTCTGAAAAATGGCTGCAATAGAATAACCAATCATTTAAAAATGCTAATATTTAGTATTTGAAAATGAGGTGGAAGGATCATTATAGATAAATATCAAATATCCTCTATTCATTCCTTTTTGCTGCTAGATTGGGAAGGTCAGGAGTTCAGAGATGCTTTAATGCCTTGGAAGATACCATGAAATGGGGCTAATTCAGCACTTTGGAAAGGGTAAGGGGCCTGATTTTTCACACATGTGAGAACTGGTTAAAAAATGGGGATAAGATAAAGGAAGATTCCCACCCCAGAAGATCCTGCATGTCCTACTGAACCCAGTATAAGCAACACGGGCCTTTGCTGTTTTCCACTGTCCCAGAACAGATGTTCTGACTCCAAAAAAATATATAGAAATATATTCTGTGGGAACTTTACATTTTGTGAGCAATCATGTAAAGAGCTTCTCTTCTGACAGTTTTTTGTCCCTAAGCAGGGATAAAATGCTTTCTTTAAGGTTCTTCTGCCTGTGCTTCCTTCTGGAGACACTGGTGCCCTAACACTGATGTGCTTAGCAGCACTAATAGATTACACTTACACATACTTTTTTTTTTTTCTCCCTGAATAATGAAGTTAAAAGGCCACTTTGGCATAAATTCACTCATTGTTACCCCAAGTGAAGTGAGTTTCTCCTGGTGCTGCTGCATACAAATAATTGCTTTTGGCCAAAGCCAAGGGAAGCATGAGTCCATTGCTTAATTTATTTCTATTAACACCATCAAATGTTAGTGAGAGGAAGGCAGCAAAGTGGCACAATGGCAGCGCTCAGCAAGAGCAGCCTGGATATGCTGGTAGATAAAACCCTTGCAGGGGATATCTGCGTACAGCAAGTTTTAAAAGCAGGTTGCATTTTCTTCCAGTTTTGCATTTGCATAAAAGTCAGAATTATTTCTACTGTCTTTAGAGGGCTCTTTCAGTTGGCAAACACCTGGAACTCCAAAAGCTGCAACACCTGAACTGTGAAACCCTAACCCTTACCCTGGGGAAGGGACAGCAGCAGCCTGTGTCACACAGCCCCTGTTCCATGGACCACGCTCCACACAGACTGCCCGGTTCCTCCAGGAAAAAAGAATGGCACTGTTTTCTTTCCAGTGAAAAGTATGAAGAATAAAATTAGCAGGAGAATGCTTGTGGAGGGATCTGACCCTTCTTATTTGCATTATTACACTCATTATCTTCAGGTAGCCTCAGCATTAGCAGCTCCAGGTCCAGCCACAGCTGCCTCAGGAGTCAGGAGTGTGGCACTTGTTTTCATTCAAGTTACACCAGGGGAGGTTTAGGTTGAATCAGGAAAAAATTCTTCACCAAAGGGCTTGTCCAGCCCTGGAACAGGCTGCCCACCATCCCTGGAGGGATTTAAGCCATGTCAATGTGGCACTTAGGGACATGGTTTAGTGGTGGGCTTGGCAGTGCTGGGGGAATGGTTGGACTCAATGATCCTGAAGATCTTTTCAACCTAAACAATTCTATTGATTCCCCAGGGGAAGCCAGGGAATGTCCCATGTCAGAAGGGACTGCACTCAAATCCTGCTGGATTTTCCCCAGCAGGTCCAACCATCTGAATCCTCTCCAGACTTTTGTCATGATGGAAAATTTCAACGCTTCAGAAGTCTGAGCAATAGGACTGATCCTTTTTTTACTTTGCTCTCAGGAATCAGTTTCAGTAACACAGTGAACAGCAATTTTTACTTCTTCCAAACAGGTTTTTCCCTTGGCTGCTACGGCTTGGAAAGCTTTGAAAGCTGCGCTGCAGTGTAACAACAGGAGCACAGGAGAAGGAAAACTTTAGAGGCAGGGAATAACATCAAATCATTTGATTTATGATCTAAACCAACAACTGCTGGTTGCCTCAGCTGGTCCCTTTTTGTTCCCGCATGACAAACGCTTCTATTCCAATCTCTGCAAGCTTCAGGAGTATTCATGTTAGCAGCACGTTGTATCGATCTAGTGACAGTTCCAGTGCAAACTGCTGCACCAAAATTCAGGGTATGAACTCTAAATTACCAACCAAAGTTCTCAAAACAAGCATCCCTAAGCAGGCAGCTCAAAAACTCAAGATCCACTACTGAAGCCTCCCAGCTTCTGGGTGGTTTGCTATCCTGGGAGTAAGATCAAACTGCAAGGTCAGTGTGCTACCTGTATAAACTGGATACAGGAGTTTAATGAAGCTTTGTAGCACACTTCCCTTAAGCAGCTTCAGAGCCAAGAGGAACTGGTTGAAAATGCATAAATGGCTACAAGTCAAACCACTCGGTCCTCTGTATGCAGCAAACTTAACTTGAAGCAACCACCTGAAATGCTGAAAAGTACAGCCAGCTTTCATGGCCCTGAGTCCTTAGCCTTGGTGAAGAAAAGGATTGCAGGGTCTGCCACACCAATGCCGCCCTGCCAGGAGCTGCACCAAGACCCAGCAAAAAGTGCATGACCCAAAGGTGGTTGGAACATGTTGGCCTATTTATCCAGAAGTGGTCCCAAAGTAGCAATCAGATGGCACAAAGGGATACATCCATCCACTCCATGTGCACAGCCCAGTTCAGCCCAGTCCAGTTCAGCCCAACTGCCCCCCAAATTATCCACAATTCTACCGCCTGACCCATCATGAGCATAAAACCTGGCACATCAGCCTTTAACCTTTCAAAACGTGAAACGAATCCTGAAAGTCACTCAAGTGTCAAACAAGTGCAAAGGAAAAAGCTCTGAGACGCAGGAGTGCTTCCCATCAGATGCCATTTTGTCCTCCAGTAACAAGGTTTCACAACAGAAGTGATGGAAAAGCTCGGTATCCCTCCAGCAAACCCACACTTGGCACTTTACACCCTGGCAGTGATGCTCTAACCCACATCCCTTTAGGAAGCTGCTGGATAAAAGCCCCCATCGGGTGCTCAGGCTCCCTGCAATGTTTTCTACCACAGCACCATGAAAACGCTGTCATATCTTGCCACTGGCAGCAATGTGTGAAATCAAGTTCAGGTTTCAGTGTGCTGGAAAGAAATTCCAGCACTGGCTTCCAGTGCAGATTGTGGGGAGCAAGTAAAACATACTTTTCTTTTTATAGACTGTTTCCATGGTGCACAGAGGTTCCCATAGCTAATTCTGCAGCTGCAGAACTTCAGAAAATTGCACAGCCCGGGTATAATCCTGTGGCAGGGTGCCCTACACATCCCCAAAGCAAAATCCAGTGGCTTAACACTGTCACCAAACAACAGAGCCGTGTCCCACTTTGACGTGGGAGCGGAGCGGCTGCAGCTGAACCCCCTCAAGTTGCTGAGCAGTTTAAGAGAGTCCCAGAACAACCAAAGCCAGGTCTGGGCTTCAGACCCCATCTGCTAAAGCTCCCAGACATCAGTGGGAGATAAACAAATTACTACTTGCCATATATATTTTTAAAACAATTTCTTAGAAGTGCCGTACATCTAAAGAACAAGCAGACTCTTACAAGCAATAACTTCACCAACCCCATCTCTGCCTCTCTCCGCTGGCACAACTCTGAAGCAGCTCAGCTTCCAGGAGATCCAGGATACACTGCCTCCCAACTTGCTGTGCTTGGTCAGAGCCTGACCAGCTCAGACAAACCAGCCATTCCCAAAAACTTCCTCCTGAAATCAAAGTGCCCCTCCCCATTGCTCCCTTCAGCCCCTCGGCACAGGCAGATCCCGGCGCGTCACTCACCTGCTCCTGGGAATTCATCACCCGCAGCTTCATCTGCTTCAGGTAGGTTGAGGTGAGGGGCATGTTGTAGTCAATGATCCCAGAAACCAAGGAGGAAGGTGGCTCACTCTCTGAAGAACAGAGGAAAAGCTTTATTTAGATGAGGGACCTGCAGGTATGTTCTTGTAAATTAGGGGTATTTAGGAAAACTTCAAATCCCTGGCAAAAGCCACCCGCTGAGAGAAGGTTCCTCTAAGAACATGACCCCACCAAGAACATAATTACAGAACAGATGTTGTCTTGGGGGAAAAAAATAAAGAAAGAAAAAAAGCATTGCTGTCATCTGTGAAAAAAATGACACATAATGTATAATTTTTCAGTGTCCCCCAAAACTGAGGAAGAAATCGAGTCTTGCTGAAGCCTCAGAAGTGCTTCTATGCACATGGGAATTATGCAGGGGGTGATGAACAAGGATCTATTTGCAGCTTGCTTCAGCATTGCAAAGTCTTGCCAATTTTGCTGGGATTCCCTCAGGTAGGAGTTAACATTAAGGCAACGTATTAAGTATCTCTATCTGGTGATGAAGATTATTTTTAACATCCTCATTAAAACACAAACTTAATTTTAGAGATCTTTAATTTAAATTGTTCCTGTTGATTCCTCTGGCTGCATCACACTGAGGTCTAGAGACAGCTCCAGGTTTGGATGCTCCTGCAAATCACTCTGTCTGGCCAGGTCGAGTCCACAAAGCAAATTCTCAGTGATTTCTCTGAATTCTCAAAGATTTTTTTGCTCTGCCACCACCACTACGGATCCTGCAGGACACAGAACATGAAGGCTGCTGGAATGATCTGTTGTAACACTGAATTTTCAGGCTCACACAGTGGGTTTGTCTAGGAGAAAAGCTGCCATTGTCCACAGGGATGGCCGATGGCTACAAGCAAGATTTCTTTGCCCTCAGCACAGGCAGATGCAAGTCTGGAGAATTAATCCAGGCCTTCCAGCACATGCTGAAGGGATGTGTGGTACCCACTGGACAGGGACCTTAAGCAGCAATGGGGAAGAAAGATTCCCAGGAGTTGAAGGTGAACTTATGGTGGGAGGTTTCCATTCCTGATTCTGAATCTCCCTGGCTGGCTTGCATTTTCTGGGGTCACTGGTTTCACAGGCATATGTGACAGAGCCCCTTGAAAAAGAGCCTTCACAAAATGTTTTACAGCACCTCAGAAAAGCCATCAACCCAATTCTAATGGGCCTGCTTCTCAGAAATGCTGAGTATTAAAAAATCCTGTTGGAACTCAGCAGACCTGAAGATGCTCCACACCTCTGGAAACACATCTATCATGCCTGATTAAGAAATTACCTGACCCCAAAACTGCCTGTAATTGACTTAAACATCACAAAGGTCTTTGTAAATCTTCTCTATCAAGACATTGACTGGGTCCATGGAAATACAATGCTTTTTTCTCAGGTTCATCTAGTCCACTCCTGGGCAGATAGAGCATTCCTGCCTGTGGGTGCAGGGAAGGGTGGCTAGTGCCACTCAAGCCATCAACTTGCCCAAATATGAATGTCCAAAGCTTTTAGGAACCTTGTAAACTGATTCCTCCATCTTTTCTCATGGCTGTATGTCAGCAGTCTCTGTCACACTTTGACCTACAGATTAGGAGCACTTATATGTCTCTATAACACCCAAAATAAATCTTTATTGTGTTGTGCACAGATGCTGTGCTGTGATGAAAAGATGCTAAAATCCCAGTGCAAGGGGAGCTTTTCACAGGAACAAAACCTGCCACCTTCCCCAGCTGGCTGAGTCCCTAAGAGTTTGGGAAAGCATTTGCTAAGAGTAACACGGACCGAGCTGCCCTCTGCTGAAGCACAGGCACGGATGAGGTGAGTGTTTGGGATCTCTGAGGATGATAAGTTGCTCTCCTGCCATTCCCCACTCCACTGCTCAGCACTGCAGAGATGAATGAAGCTGAACAGGAGCAGCTCAGCATCTTCAGATGGGAAGGAAGAGGGAGGTTAAGTGATCTTTTAGTGCTTAGATTCTGCCTGAAACGATTCTGATGTAAATTTGGAACAATCCCATTAGAGGCCACAAATTTAATGTGAATTTGTGCAACTGCACCACATAAGGGCTTGAGCCCAAGAAACCAAACCCCTTTTTTTTTCCTTTTTCTAAGTTATCTGGGAAAGAAAGAAAGAAAGAAAGAAAACCTTTGTTTTAAAAGGCCTGGGGGCTTCACAGGAACAGTCCTCACATCCTATGTCACAAGAGGAAGCTCCTGGAATCCTTTAGCTCATTTTTCAGTTATCTCTATCACATGCCCCACATGCTGGACACACAGATGGAACAGGCAGAAATGGTTTTGATCCTAGCTCCACATTTTTATCACTCCACCAGAATTACTCCTAATTTAATAACACTGTAAAGAGATCCCAGTGAAGTCCAGTGACGTTCAAACTTTCCCACAAGCAAGACAATTTGCTTTTATGAATGATGTGGGTGCCCTGCAGGGTTTGATGTCAGATATGTTTAATTAGGGGTTTTTGTGATCACAAATTAAATGTGTTCAGATTTCTTTCACAGACAAGAGAAGTAGAAAGAGATGGGAATGGCTCAAATTTTGTCATCTTACTGAGTTAAACTTTACCTGTATGTGCCTCTATGTGTGTATGCACGTGCATACACCTCAGTAATTCTTCTATGACCCCAGTGGTTTTTTTAGGTGATTCACTCCTGATAAATTCCTGAATACCCGTTAGTGAAATCAGACACCCTTCCCCAGGAAAAGTAACCTTATCTAATCTATTTAATGCATTTTCACATGTACTTAGTCACTATTTAGGTACTATTCAGGCAGAGAAGCACTTCTGTCCTTTCATTCATGGTGGGTAAGGCTTTTTACCTGTGGGATCCTTTGTATTCCTGATTGATTTATTTTTAAGAGAACTGCTAAGGGAAGAAGCTTTATGAAAATAAACAAAAACTGATATTAATATAGAAATTTGTTCAGGAAAGATGGATGTCAGCCTTGATCATGTTTCCCAGAGCTAGGACCACAGTGGGAGGGATATCCAGAACCAGGTGTTCCCTGAGCTGCCTCTGAACTGGGATGGGTGTGTGTTGCTGGGAGAGGCACAGGAGATGCAGCATGGTGGGTGGGTGGAAGCCCCTGAAGGAGGACCAGGTTGGACAGGGCTTTGAGGAACCTGATCTAATGGAAGGTGTCCCCGCCCTTGATGGGGTTGGGATGAGATTGACATTAAGGTTCCTTCCAAACCTAACCAGTCTGTGAATCTGTGAAGGAACAACAACCCTTTTTAGCAGCTGCTTCCTGAAAAGGGATCCCAAGCTCTGGAACTGGCAGCTCAGCTACTGCCAGGCATTTAGGAAGATGTGCCTGGTGTGGGTGAAGCCAACAAGTGACATCCCTGTTGGCCTGGCTCATGCCATCACCCTTCCTGTCCATGAGCTGGCTGCTGCTCCGAACGTCACCCGTGAGGGATGTGGTGCAATCCGTGTGAAGGTCAGGTTTGCTCCCAGCAAGGCCAAAGGCCAAAATTTTCTGGATGTAATTGGAAAGAGGGATCAGGCCCTTAGCTGGCAGAGTGGGAAGTGCTGTGGTAATGGAGCTTCGACTAATAGAATTCACATGGAGCTATTTGGGAGAGTTTTTGAGAAATTTAAAAAAATCTAAAGAGTACAAAACATTTCAGCCACTACCTTTGGCTAGATGGCACATAATCCACTTACACAAAACCTCTGGGGTGTCCATAGCTCTGCTCCCAGCAGTAACAATTGGCAATCAGCATTTAATATTAGAAATTCTCTATTGTTGTACCTTTTGTTCCTTAAATTCTGCTTCCCTTCCTGATAAGAGCTGCCAAATGAGCCACTTTGCCTTGCCACTTTTGAAATAGACCAACTCCCTGCACTTTGCTTAGGTTTTTTTTTTTTTAAAGAATCAATTTTAATGGCTGAAATCAACATCACTTTGCACTTGATCATGAAAACAAGTTTGTAATTCAGAAAACAACCACACAAACATTTAACCAGCTCCTCTGGAAGAGAACCTGGTCCCATCTTCTTCCCACTCCTGCTCTCTCTTAGACCTAAGAAGCTGCAGATTGGATCTGTCCACAAAAGAACTATAAGGAGTCAACCACCTCAGTGGCCACACTATGTGTGTACACAGGCACAGTGTAAATGTGATTGCCAAAACACTTGCCATTATCTAACTCAGGAGCAGGTGCTTACCTATTAATTAAGTGTAAATTGCTTCTTTATCAGAAACTTCAGCTATTCAGAAATATTCTGTGTCTTTCAATAGAAAATCACCAGTTCCAGGGAAAAACCTGAGGTTATTTTTTTAAGACATTGAGGTTTCCAGCCTCACATGGTGGGTGATTGCAGCCACATCTGTGGTATTTCTGACCCATGTTTTGGGCGGCACTGGGGAAGCTTGAAAGAAAGCCAGGCTGCTTCTGCTCCCTAAGCTGTAAGAAGCAGGTTTAAGCAATTCCTTCAGCTTGGCTATGAGATGAAAAATATCCCAGGTTAGGAAAACCCTTAGGTTACGATGTATCTCAGGGGCAGGACAGTATCTGGCAGCTCTCGGTGGCACTGTGCTGGTGCAAAATGCAGAGTCAGCTGTGCTGGCAGAAGTCACTCGCCTTTACCTTTGGGCTCCAGGCCATTGGAGTTGAAATGCATCCTCTTCTGGCATTCAGTGCAACTCATCAGGAACCTGGTCACAGCTTCTCTCGGGAGGAAAGCATAGGTCTCTGCAATCTGAGGAAACAACAGAGAGCTGTAAGTCCTGGGAGAGGGAGAACGGGGTGGAGAGTGCAGGGATCGCGAGCATAACTCATAGCCACAAGTTGTCCCCTCCAGCCCTAAATTCCTCCCTCCAGAGCAGCTGTTGGTGGGGGAACACTTTTGGGAGGGTAACTGGTGTGCCAGTGAGGCACCAAGACACAAATGAACAGACCTTTGGTATCCCTCCATTCCCATGCCTTCCCAGAAACTCCTTCCCATTTCCTCTTGAAGTCGGAGAAGAGCAAAGCTATGAATGTGTAAGAATCAAATGTGAAAGTAAGGCCTCGTCAGCTCTGTTTGCATTGTTAATTACCATCACACCACTAACCTGAAGAATCCATTAATCTTTTGTAAGGGCAGGTCACTTTTTCCCACAATGACAATCAATTACTGTTAATAATACTTTGCACTTCTGTGACATATTTTATCTAGGGAATTGAAAACATTTTTCCAAACAGTAATGAATTAAGTCTCCTGAACCTTTGTGGGATATATATTTTACAGATGAGGAAAAGCTAAGGATAAATATTTAAAACTTGAATGCTTGAAGTTAAACACTAGATCCAGACCTAAGCACCCACAGAAGGTGTCTGGCAATCCCTGTTATTGCAATTAATTCCTGCCAGCAGTAATTTTATGGTATTTCTAAAGATCAAGACTAGGTTATTTGGAGAAGGAATGAGACAATTTAATGTAGACAAAGTTCTTTAAGGCCATAAAAGACCATCAAATCTTGAAGTCTGACCTGTGTAGCACAAGTCACGAAACTTCACCCAGGTTCTCCTGCAGCCCAGTGGCCGGTGGTTCGCCTAAAACATCATCCAGGAAGCCATCTGGTCTTAATTGGAAAGCATTAAAAGGTGGAGAGCCCACCTCTTACTCTGGGCTGGCTCCTATGGTTAATCACCCATCCTGTTTGGTCTAAGTGACTTGTCCAAGCACTGCAGTTCCCAAACCAGGGGCCGTGACCCCCACAGGGGTCACAGCACTTACAAGTGGGGTCATAAAGCAGACAGAAATTCAATTGTTTGTGCCAGTCCTCGGGGCTGCAAGCCCGGCAGAAGTGGGGCTCAGGACGGGAAGTGGGGCTGCAATCAGACACCTCGTGGGTGAGGGCTGGTGACTGGGCTGAGCTGAGAGGACAGCCCAGGATGTCCTGATCCCCCTCCTCTGGCCGGTGGGCATCGTCCTCCTGCCTGACATAGTTAACAAATAATTCCAAAATTCTAAAAGTCCACATTAAATACAAAAATACCTAAATTCCACTCATTCTTCTACCCGGAGGGGGTGCTGTTCTAGAAGCAGAGCAGCAGGGCAGGGGCAGAGGCTCTGCAGGATCATGGCTCAGGCAGCGCCGTGCCCGGCTCTGCGGTGGGAGGGAGCCGCATCCATCTCCACTGCGCGGCAGCAGAGCCCGGGCTTTCACACGCACAGAATGCCAGATGGGTGGAAAGTTCAGGCGGGGACCTTGTCCCAGCGCTCAAATGGAGGCTGCAGTGCCTGGTCCTCATGGGATTCTCCTCCTATTTAGCTGGAGCCCCAGCGAGCTCTGTTGTGGCCGAGCGGATGCCAGCTCAGTCTCTGCCTCGGTGTGATATTTATTGATGCACCAGCACAAGGGATTCCCGCAGAAACGCTGAAATGAGGGGCCTGGAAATTGCTGGTGGCAGCCGTGGTGGGGTGTCGCAGGTAGGGAACTGTCCCCGCGTGCTGCCTGCCCGGCTCAGCCACCTCCCTGCCTCTTTGGCTCCAGCAAGCCCACAGTCTCTGCTGCAAATGTTCGGCTAATTTTAGTGATACAGTTGTTATTTCTCAGCTGATTTGATGCTCTGCAGAGCAGACAGCTTCCTTGATGAGTTATCTCCCATCCAAACTCCCTTTCTGATTGCCTCCCTTCAGAGGTCATGGACAAGGGCAAACTCTCCAGTGTCTCTAATCAGAAGTGGTGGGGAAAAGGAGCAGGGAGAAGGAGGCAGGGGACCCTGTAGCCTCTCAACTGGCCACCCAGCAGTGTCTCTTTGTGTACCCGTTCCAGGCGTGGCGTGTGCTCTGCACCATTTCACCTTCCAGCTCAGGCTACAAAGGCGCTCTGGGCAGCAAGGGCAGGAGTGAGGGCAGGAGCGGGGCTGGGCAGCCCAGCCAGCAGCGTCCTGCCAGGTCAGGAGGGGATACACGCTGCTAATGTGATGATCTCAGCTCAAGAGGGAGATGAGGGGTGGAGCATGAAGCTCTCTGACTGCTGTGAGCAGGCCTGGGAAAACAGACGGATCCAGCCTGCTCCCCTGGGGCTGTGCAGGGCACAGATTAGTCCTCCAGAGAGATGAATTGAAGGAATTAGGGAAGGGTCGGAGTGGTCTGCTGGGGAAATGAGCAGAAAGTTTTCGAATTGTGGTCACGCTGCTGGGGCTGCCCCCCCTGGACCATAGAAAGGTCACTTGCCCCCAGCCAGGGAGGGTCAGTGCTTACCCCAGCCCCCAGCCCCATGCTTTGCCACAGGGGCAGGACTGGAGTGCTCAGGGCAGGGAGCGATGCCATGAGCTCTGTGTGCAGAGCCCTGCTCCCTGGGGACTCCCACCACATGTGGGAGGCTGCAGGGCACTGGGCTGCCTCACCAGCACTGCCAGCACCACAGCGTGGATGGAGCAGGGACACAGGACAGACTCCAACACTGTGCTGACTCTGGCAGCACACTGAGCTGTGCAGAACCTCAGGCATCATCAGGGAGATGAGGGCAGCCTGCAAAGACCTCTCTGTGACATTGTATACACCAGAGAGATGAGCTGCCAGCAAGCCACTTCTGTCTCTAAGCGACCTGGTCCTTAGGGCTGTGGGATTCAAGGGAGTAGCTTGGTTCTGGACAGTAAATTCAGCTCTTCTTTTAAAAGGAGAGCCCAAACATTTGCATCGAAGGGCTGTGCAGAGTCAGGAGAAACAGCAAGCTCCCTGGAGAAGCACACTTCAAGCTAAATTATTCCTGACCTAACTAGAGTGGTGTTGCAGGGTGGATAGAGCTGATTCTTGGCATCCATAGAACCAAGGAACCAAGACAAGCCTTAGCTGGGTGTCTGCTTCCATTTTGTAACTGAGGAAACCCAGGGCAGGAGAGGTGGGAAAGGCCAGGGCCATGCCCCAGTCCCCCTGTCTGGCTGCTCCTGACCTTCAAGGCCCACACGAGACATTTCCCTCTGGCAGAGGGAGACAGGGAGGCAGATGACCGAGAGCAAGCAAGGGACCGGACAAGCATTCTCTCATCCATCACTAATACTGAGGGTTTCTCTTCCTTTTCCCTTCAGACATGCACAGTGTCTTTGTATGATTCCCCTGCTCTCTCCTCTCCCGGCAGCCGCGCACTGCTGCCGCTGCAGCCCGGATTCCCGTCCCCGAGCACAGCTGCTCTGCCTTTAAACCCCTCCTTCCTCACGCCTCCCCGCACAGGCACACTGGGCTCTGCCTCGCCTCTGCCTCCCGCCAGTGGCTCCGCTTCTACCTGCCCTGTCATCCCCATTCCCGAGGGACTGTCCCTCCCGCAGCCCCTCCGCTCCAGAGCCCGCCCTGCCCGGGGCACGGGGGGACTCTCACCGCTCGGTAGGTTTTCTTCTGCCCGGCATGTTTGGGTGCTTTGCCCGGCTCCGACGAGCTTTCCACATGCATCGAGTAGATGATGTCAAAGAAATCTTCCACCACAGCCACGCGTTTGAGAGAGATGCCCTCGGGCTCCGACAGTCCATCTGCCCCCTACAACAGTGCAGGCAAGTTGAGTTAGTGTCAGCGATGGGTGACAGGGGTGACGAGATCGGCCCGGGGCTAATGTGGTTGGAGGGGGCAGAGTGGCTGTGCTCCCGCCTCGGGCTGCCTTGGGCACGGGGGATGTGGGGGATAAATTAAACAGCGCTTCAGGGAGGATCCTGCTGTAGCCAGGGCAGTGGCGGCTGCTGCTGTCGTGCTGCTAAAGCTGGCAATGAAATTGGGCCAGGAATAAAAACAAGGGAAGAGTCCAGAGTGGAGTCACAACTGATCAAGCAATTCAATTTCCGTAATGTGGGATGGTTTTGCTAGGCGGGGAACAGGCGGGGGAAGCTCTTTAGACCTGCACATGGTGCTAAACCATCTTGGGAAGCCCTGAGATGTGAGGTACTCTTGCTGGCTACAGTCCCTGTGGACATGGATCAGCCAGCAGGACAAGGTTTCACTGCGATGCCAGGATACAGCCCCTAAAGGAAGGAGCCAGCATCCCCTCCTTCCCTGCACTGACCTTTCCAAGGCTCCCTCCCTCTCACAGACGCAGAGCAGCTGAGCGCTGGCAGCAGCAGCACAGCTCTTTGTGTGTTCGGATGTGCTGGAGAGCAGGAGGCAGTAATTCTGCCACACGACAGTGGTGACAGACTGATGGGAGTGGGAAGTGTGGGGAGCAGTGCTCCTCCGAGCTGACTGGCACCAACGGTGTCAGCTCACACTGGCAGGGTATGCCGTGGGAAGGGGAGGCAGCCTCTGGGACCCGGCAGCTGATATGGGCACTTGGCACAAAGCATCAGGGCAGGAAGGGCTAGTGGGAGGTGGTCAGTGGCTACTGTAATGGCAGGGGAGCCGAGAGAAGGCCAGACTTTGGGAGGTCACTTAGCTTGCTCCTTGAAAAAATGCCATTTTTGCATAGACAAAAAAAATTTAAATATTCTTTCTATCTATCTATCTATCTATCTATCTATATTACATCCCTTTAAGGGCTGCTTTCCAAAAGGAATGCATGGATGTTGTCCAGTGGGTATCCACCAGGCTGCTAAGCAGCAACCTGCACATCTAAATTACCTGCAAACTACCTTTTTCACCGGCATTCACACGTCCCTGAGGGCAGGCAGAAGCTGCCAGGGAGCTGTGGGCAGGGTTTGTGGGCAGGGTCTGGCAGGGGTCTGCATGCAAAGGGAACAGCCAGTCTCCTAACCTGCATTTCTGTTGTCCTTGGTTGGGCTCCGTGTATCTTACACAGTCTATAGATTGAATAAATGCTGTTCTTTAAGCCACCAGTGAAGGGCCTCTCAAAAATCAATCACTTAGTGGGCCCACCTTCTGCTAAAGCTACCCAACATCTCAGAGGAGCAGTCATTTAATGTACAGCGCTGCCTATTAGAGTTGGCTCCTCACCCCAATTTCGGAACAGAGACTGCCTGTCCTGGGCACACGCTGCAGCGGGACGGTCGCTGAGCTCACCCGGGACACGGGCACGAGGATTTTCCAACACAAACCACCTCTCCCCTCCCCGGGGAGCCCCAAGCCGGGTCTGAAGGTGGCTGTAACAAAGAGAATATTGAGAGCGAACACAAGGGGCAGGGTGGCAGGGCTGCGTGGTGGGGGTCGGGAAACTTCGCCCCAGGGAGTGTCTTTGAGGAATATAGATCTAATTTCTTCTGTCACCGTTCAGAGAGTTTCAGTTTAATCGAGGGCATGGGTATTCCCCTGCCAAGGAGGAGCGGGCATTAGGAGGCTTCCTACTGACCAATAATCCTCAGAGCAGGGTTGAAATGAGGATAATTACAGAAACAGGACAAAGGAAAATGCAGCAGGGGAAAAGCACAGTCAGATCTAACAAGCAGAGCCCTCAAAATTAAGGCTGTAACCAACCCTGTATGCAAATCATTGTTTCCAACCAGCTAATATCCTCCTCCTGCATGGCCAGCAGGTCCCTGTTTCCTCCCCGGTTTCAGAAGGAATGCAGTGAAGGTAACCTCAGGGTCTGGGCATTGCTACAGCCTCCCTGCACACCCAGCAGCGCTCTCCTCTCCACCCCGGCTGGATGCCGGATGCCGGAGCTGCCTCCTCAGCATCCCACTCCCTGCAGCGATCCTCCATCCCCTCCTCAGCCTTGTGACTGCTCTCCCCGTGATGATTATTTAGCTTTGGGAAGCAGGTGAGATGCAAGCCGTATCAAAGCCACTGGGTATAAGAAGCTGTATCAAGTCAGTGCCTCCAGGATTAGGGAGGTTTATATCTGGCAATATATCCAAATGTTGACCTAGGATTTAAGAGGACACGTGTGCTATAAAGTACCTCTCCGAGGGGCCCACGCCCCTCGGGTTCCTCCTTCCACACCCAGCATTGCTCACCAGTATTCAAGGCATGAGTCAGAGACCATAATATCTCAGAAAGGCTTTAAAACCCTCAGGTTTAAATAGCAATAAAAATTCAGTTGGGAAGCAGAATGGGAAGAAGGGATGCTTTTACCCTGTCCTGGTGTTGGGCCTTTATTAGAAGTCACCTGCCCCCACAAGGAGTAAAAGATTTCAGAAGCAAAGCTCAGCCCTGACAGAGCTGCTTGGAAGCGGGTGGCATTTCAGGTGCTGAGGAGTCTCTCTAGCACCTTCCAGCCATCCTCCTTTCCCCTGTATTTGTCCAGCACCGGTCTGTCTCTCCCTCTTCCCAGTCTCTCCTTCTTTTTCTCTGTGTACTGTGCCCCATAGTTCTCACCCCCCCTTTCCTGTCATCCTCCCCACCTTCCCAGAGCTGTTAGCACTCTCTCCTCTCAGCTCCTCTCCTCCATCAGGTCTTTTTCCTCCCCAGTGTCCTTTGTCTTCCCCACCTCCTCTAGTTCCACATCTCTGAGCACCCGTACCCCCGGGACCCTCTGCCCTAGCACCACTCTCCTGGGCCTCGCTGCCCCTGCACCTCCCCTGTCCCTGCTCCACCCGCCCGACCCCGGCCTCCTCCAGCACCCGCGGATCAGTGCCGGGAGGCGCCTCTGCGGCCCGAGGTTGCCTCCCGTGCTCGGCCCCGGGCGGCGACAGCCATTTCAGGCAGCGCTGTCCCGGGTGCGCCACGGGCCGGGCAGCGCTTCCCAGGGACCGGCCATGGCGCTGGCAGCGCCGAGCCCCGGCACCTTTGTTCTCGGCAGCCGCCCCGGGCACGCTCGGCCCCCGCCGGGCCCGGGACGGGGGCGGTGCGGCGGGAGGGGACGGGGAGCGCCCGGGCAGCCCCGAGCGGCGGCGCGGGGTGACATCTGCCGCGGCGGGGAGGGAGGCAGGGCCGGGCGAGCCCCCCCGCCCGGGCCGGGCTGGGGCCCGCCGGCAGGTAGCGGGTAACCACGGCAACCGGCGGTAATCCGCTCCCCCGGGCCCGCCGCCGCCGCCCCGCGCCCGCTGCCCCCGCGCCCCGCCCGGCGCGGACCGGCCCGGGGCAGGCACCGGCGGCGGCGGGGCCCGCTGCGGCCGGTCCCGCACCTCGCCGAGCCTGGGACGGGCGGGCAGGGGCAGGGGCAGGGGCGGGTTCCTACCACCCCCAGGCACCGCCATCCCGCCGGAGCTCTGCTCACTTGTCGAGCCCCACTGCAGCCCTGCCGCACTCCCACAGCCCTGCCACACCCCCACACGGGCCTGCCCCGGCTCCCGCAGCCCTGTCAGGCTCCTACACGGACCTGCCCCGGCTCCCGCAGCCGTCAGGCTCCCCCACGGACCTGCCACAGCTCCCCCATGGACCTGCCACGGCTCCCACACAGACCTGCCATGCTCCCACAGTCCTGCCATGCTCCCACACAGCCCTGCCATCGCTCCTATACAGCCCGGTCCTGCCTTGGAGCCTGGCAGCAGCACCCACACATCTCCATGACCCGCCTCCTCCACCCACCCAGCTCCCTCTGCACCCAGCAACCCGCTGTGTCTCCACCAGCCCCCGTGGTCATTCCTGAGCAGCCCAGACTGGGTGTGAAAACTGCCATAATGGGAGATTTTCACAGCCAGACCGTAGCACTGATGAGCTAGCCCTGTTTTCTGTGGGGCAGCAGATCCACGGCCAGCAGCTGCCACCTGATCCAGTCCATTCTGCCCGCGGTGACCTCCACCCCAAGCGCCGGTGAGCTGCCACCACCCCAGCGAAACCAGACTCCCAACCCAGGCAGCTCCAGGGAGGCCAAGGGATGACAGCAGGCTTCATGCACAGGACTTCTCAACCCTTCAAGCCCTTCCCCAACTTGGACTTGGGTTTGGGAGAATCTGGGAGCATTTAACCTGAGCTCTCCAAAGCCTGCATGCTCCCAGCTCCTCTTGAGACTGACTGGGGTAGACACTGCCAGAAGAACTGGAAACTGCCCGTTCTGGGCTCAGCAGCATGGAGGGTCTTGGATCTGCTCTTGCACTGCCTGGCAGGGCAATATCTGCCTTCTCCAGTGGCACTGGCAGTTCTCCTGGGGCCCAGGAAGCTACCCCGCTTCACAGCTCTGCAGGGAAGTATCCCTTCTCCAAGGGGGTGATGCTGGGAGGGCCATCAGACTGGGGCTGCTGGAGCAGGAGTGGGATGGGAGGGAGTGCCGACTGCTTCCCCATCTGCTGTGCTCAACAGCAGATAAAACACTGCCCCGGCCCTCGCACGAGGGGCCGATACCAGCCGAATTCAGCTTCCTGTGAGTCAAAAGCAGCTTCCTGCCAGCAGAGCTCTGCCTGATAATGGCTGTGTTCTGCTCTCTGCCCGGGAGCAGACCCTCTGCCCTTGCCTCTCCTTGCACTTCCCACATGAAAGCATTCCCTTCTGTATCTCCCAACCACAGCATCTCCCCACCCCAGTACAGAGGCGCACGTTAAACTAATTTCCTGCTGCTGGCTGGAAGGGCCACTGTCACCCTCAGCCCTGGGACAGCCGAGCTGGATGTTTGGGGCCAGCCGTATCGAGCTGTCCCTCAAGGTCATCTCCCTTGTACACAGAGACAGGCCACATCGCTTGCTCCGCCTGTGCTCCAGCTGCTGCTGGCTGTGGGACACAGCCACTGTCCCCAGCCAGGTCAGGATCAGAGTTCCCCTGTCCCCCACTGGAGTCACCCCATGGCATGACCGTGGGTTCCCCAGCGGACACCAGCAGCAGTGCCATTCCTGTGGCACTCACCCATCCCTCGCCCTTTCTTCCAGCCCTGGGTGGTTCCTTCTGCTGCACAAAGGAGGATCTCTTTTTTGATATGAGCAAAAGTGGGGTTTGGGTTTTATCTGAGCACTCTGCTGCTCTTTCCTCTTTGAAGTGTCTTTCTAATTTTCTACAAGTTGTATTTTGTTCTAAGGGAATTTTTGGTCTTCTGACAAAAATGCTCAGCTGGACAAGGGAGTGGATGTGCACAGGACAAAGCAATTGGGACCTACTGGGATCAGAAACTGTGATATACAGTATGGGATGTAATCCTGCCATGATGCCAGAGACTTCCTATCAAGCGCTCCAGAGATCATAGAAACGTAGAATGGTTTGGATTAGAAGGGACCTTAAAAAACATCTTGTTCCAATCCCTCTGCCAAGGGCAGGGACACCTTCCACTAGACCAGATTTCTCCAAGTCCCATCCAGCCTGGCCTTGACACTTCCAGGGATGGGGCAGCCACAGCTTCTCTGGGCAGCCTGTGCCAGGGCATCACCACCCTCACAGAGAAGAATTTCATCTTAACACAGTGATTCCTCAAGTCCATCTCCCTGGGCAGCCCATGGCCCCCCAGTGTCTACCTGCACCAGCACTGTGGCCACCACCAGCCCACAGCCCACAGCCCACCTCTGCAACTGCTCCTCCTGCACAGGCTTCAGCACCAAAACAGACGTTTTATTTCAATATGGACTCTTACAACTTTTGATCAAGAAACTGTTCTTGGTACTTCTCATCTCTGGGAAGTCAGCCCTTGATTGGCTTCTATATTTAGACTTCTCCAGGGCTTTAGGAAGTTCACTCCTCATGGTATTTAGGTGTAGGATGAAAGCAGCTTTTGCGGGGGATATGTTAAACCACAGCAGGCTCCCTCTGCTAATGCTGCGAGGAGAAAGAGGAGCTAGATTCCTCGAACTTCCCTCTTCCTCTTGCCCCTCATGCCAGGGGCACAGAGCGTGCCTTAGAAATAGGCACCAGGAAGACACTGGCCTGAAAACAGTATCAGCTGTATGGCTCATAATAAAAGGACCCACAAGAAGACGATGGGAAATGCTCTGACTGACAGATTTTTGCTCTTTTTTTCTCCTGGAAATATTTTGCTAGGAATTTTTTCTGATCATTTCTGGTTGAAAAATGGGAGAAAAGCAGTTGCTAAAATGCTGATGGTGCTTCCCTGTGCTGAGCATTTTGTCTTGTGTCTGTCTTGTTGCACCAAGCAAACAGGAGCCCTATCCTGCACTTAGAGCTCCAGCTCCACTCACTGCAGTGAAAACAGCCCCAGCCCTCCTGAGCAGCTGAGCATCCCTCTGGCCCAAGAGAGCTCATTTCTCCTGGGGAAACTGAGGCACAGGAAGAAATTATTTTCCCAATACTCTGTGCTGATTCAGGCCAAGACTGGGGACATTCACATTGCTTCTCTAGCCAGAACTGTACACAATACTTTTTTTTTTTTTTTTCCCAAAGTAAATACTTCCTCATGAGGGGAGCCGGGTGCTTTATTTTTAGCTGGCAAACACAGCTGAGGTGCGTGTCTTTCACGGGGCACAGGCGCCTCCTCAGAGCGAGCTGCTCTTTCAGCTGCTGCAGCTGAGCCATGGGGATGGGTCCAGGCCTTTGCTCTGACCTCAGCTTACTCCTCTCCTGCCTCCCAGGCCTGGAAATGAAAACAGAGCAGCCTGGGAGGGGCGAGCCTGGAAATGGCAGCCCTGCCTCCAGCTGAGGAGAGGGCCCAGGTGCCAAGGGGAGGTTGGTGTGCTCAGGGTCTGGTGGGTGGCTGGGGATGGGGCTGCCACCCATCCCGGGGCTGCCACCCATCCCAGGGCTGCCTGAAGGACAGAGGAGAAGCCCAGCAGGAAGAGATTCTTGCTCAGATGCCTGCTTAGAGACTCCTTGGATGCCTGCTCTGCCCGGGAGGCAGAGGACATTTTGCACGGCGCAAGAGAGCAGAGCTGCCTCCCTGCCAGCACCAGGCTGTGTGCCGGCAGGGAAGCTGCAGGAGCAGCTGGATCTGGCAGGCAGAGGCAAGCACAGTGCTCCCCAATAAATTGTGACCCTGCACCTGCTGGACGGGAGCAAGGGGGATCTGGCTCTTTCAGGGATAACAAAATACTGGGTGCTGTGGGGCTCCTGAGCACTGTTTCACTTGCGTTTGGTGAGAAAGGTTTCTGCAGCCTCGTGAGTGGAGCACCCGACTGACCTTCCTGGGAAATTGCTCCCTGGAGCTGTGGACTTCCCACTCCCTGTGGGCTGGTGAGCATCACCCTCCTCTCCAAGGTGTGAGGGACCTGGGTGGGAAAATTGCCACACTGCAGGTGCCAACAGGAAAGAAATCACAAGCATTACTATCTGGGAGTTATTCTAATGTTGCAGTGTTTCTTACTATTTTGAAATAGGCAGGGTTTGCACAGAGGAACTGTGGATGCTGTGTCGGTGAAAGTGCTCAAGGTCAGGTTGGACAGGGCTTGGAGCAACCTGGTCTAGTGGAATGTGTCCCTGCCCATGGCAGAAGGTTGGAATGAGATGATCCTTAAGGTCCATTCCTACCCAAACCTTTCTAGGATTCTATGATTCTAAAATGTAAGTTTGGTAGTTTTTTAAAAATATATCTGCAAAGGTGGACAGTGATTTCTTAATGTTATTTGTATCTTGGTTTAGATGATTTAATGGAGAATGCTATTGGAATGGAAAAAAAGGGGGGAATGGTGCTAAACTGCATTTACAATCAGAAGAGTTTTTATATTCCATGGCATCCTGAAAAAATATAAAACTAGGAATCTAAAGAATGTTGGCAATATGTAGCTGTAACACAAACTCAGAACATGTCTAGAGGTGGCTCTTCCTTGAAGTAACTTATCACTGTGAGCGATCTCCCCGGCACCAAGCACTAATCTAATAAAAATCACAACCAAAGCAAAATCCTTTGAGTCAGAGGGGGGCCAAGGCACTGTAACAAGTGATGAGATGACCTGTCACAGCAAGGTGACCCCTCTATGCCTAGGAATAGACCCAGCAGTGTCAGGGCAGCCAGGTGACATCATCACACCTACAGTGAGAACGTGGTGATGTCAAAATGAAACTGAGGAGGAGGAGATACGGAACAGCAGCAGTTCAGCTCGTCAGTGGTAAGAAAAATTATGTAAAATCAGTTATAAATGATGCTACAGTGAATCAAGGTCAGGCAGGGCTGAGAGGCTGAGCCCTGGATGTGTGGCATCCTGGTGGCAGCTCCCTGTGCCCTGGCAGCTCCCAGTATGTGGGCCACTGTCGGAGACTCCCACAGGAACAACGTGATGTGCCTCTAGGGAAATGCTGACAGCTCAGCGGATGTTGGAGGGGGGGTAACAGGCCTGCACGCCCTCCCCTTCCAAACCAGCCTCCTCTCCAGGTCAGGGCACAGCAGGGATTGAGCTGCACCACACCACAGTGGCTTCGGCACAGCCCAGCCCTGACGCCGGAGCCTGGAAACACCGGTTGCCACTGCCAAGCACAACCATGTCTGCTCCCTATGAGCCTACACTGGGTTCAAGAAATGGGGACATTGTGAAACCATAAAGGTCATGCTGGACTCCATCATGCCTTTTCCCAACATGGGAACCCAGGAAAACAGATGTCCACTGCCCACAGTGAGAGCAGGCACTTGTTTTTATCCCGGACTCTGGCTCTGCAAGGCTGGAGGGTCCTATACAGGCAGTCAGGGGAGGGGCCACAGGGGACAGACACAGATGGAACTCTGTTCTCTCCTTGCATTTAGGTAAACCCCCTCTGTATTCTGATTTGTGTCCATCATAACCACTCCAGGTGAACCCCAAACCTTCCAAAAGCCAAACTCAGACTTGTAAGATATGGCCGGAATGATTCCCCGCTAACCTGGGATGACCAAGTGGAATTTTTTTGAGCTCTTAACTGAGACTACATGTGGGGGGAACAGAAGTCAAGACTGGTCTTAAAAACTGTGTCATGGTAATCCATCCACAGAGATCCCTCTCCCAGGTGTGACACTTCATCCCATCCCGTGTGGTCTCAGTGCCATAGCACTGCAGACTGGACACATGGGGCATATGGAATGGCCTCACATCTGGCTCACCCTGATCTTTTGTGAGTCTGTGTCTCCAAACAGGGATGCTTTTGGGAGCAGAAGACAGGAGGGGCAAAGCAAGCGGGGCAGGAAAGGCAGACAATTAATACAACCTGCCCTCTGTGTGAGGAATAAATTGGCAGCTGACAGGTTATAATCTGTGCAAGCAGGATCTTCACAGGAGAGGTGAAGGCTCCATTGGGGGCCAATTGGATGGTTAATTAGGAGGACAAAGCAGAGAACTCGTGAAAATGTTTATGAAACAGTGCTTGGCATGGGAGCCCCTGAGAAACGCACAGCAGAGAGGAGCTGCTTTGGGCTGGGAGAGGAAATACGAGGGTGAAACAGCAGAACGAGCACTGAGAGGGAAAACAGCCATGCAAATGTCTGCGAGAGGACGGGGATTCCCAGGTGCCCTGTGGAGGAGTTCAGCGGAGGACCTGAGGACACCTAATTTTTCTAGAAATACACGGGCTGTGTCCTCCCTCTCTCTCCTCCCTCTGCCGTCCCCACCCTGGTGCGGTGGGGAGCAGGCTCTGGGTGCCGGCAGGCACTGCTGCCGCAGCCAACCGGCGCCGCTGGCCGGGCAGAGAAGGGCACGAGGAAAGCAATTAAACCGGAGCTTTGATTGGGCTCACAGATGACTTGTTGTGCTAGAAATGCCTGAGCTTCTTTAAGCACCTCGGCGGTGGCTGGAGCCGGCCTGATCCCCCATCCCCTCCTCGGCGCGTCGCTGCTGCGGCAGCGGGAGCGTGACTGATGCTCTCTGTCCCACACACGGCTCCGAGAGCTCAGAGGTAGGAACCAGTTGCTAAGAGACAGGACTGTACTTTCCAGCCCACATCCAGACCTTTGTCACCAGCTCAAGGGCTTTCTGCCGGATCCAAACGCCGGGCGCAGGTGAGCGGGAGCAGGCAGGCCTCCTCCCAGCCTCCTCCCAGCCCTGGGAGCCACACGACCAGCGTTCAAACTGAGAATGGAAATGACAAACCCAAAAGCATCCCCAAGGGACCAGCCTCCCTGGACTGGCTGCTTGTCCCAGTGCTGTGAGACTGCAAACTGGAACACCCTGCAGCACCTGGGAACCAGCGTGGGTGGTACCTGCAGCACCAACACCCAGAAGGTTTAGGATGTCACCAGTGTGGATGAGTGGATGGCTTGGTATTTGCTTTGAGATCCCTCCTTCAAATGCAAGCCATAAGAGGAGTCCCAAACTTTAGTCTCCTTTTTTTGGGGGGGTTCCTGATGAGTTTGGATTCTCAGCCCAAAGATTCCCATAAGAACAAACCACTACCAACTGGAAAGCCTGAACTTGAGCCACAGAGACTGAGTGACCCCATCTTCTCCAGAGCACTCCCTCCCTCTTGGTGAGGAGCAAATCCATCAGAGCCTTTGCCCGTCTGTTGGAAGGGAAATACATTTTCTGGGGCTGGCAAGCCAAAGAAGAGCAAGGACAGGGAGAAACCACTCACACAGCATTGTCTTCCTGGCTGTCGCTCCGTGAAGGGCCCTGCACCGTGCCAGGAAGACACAACCAGCCTCCACTCCACTTCCAGAGGCTGCTGCCTTAACCTGAGACATGGACACTGTTACCCAAACCTCTGCTCTGCTCTCTGCTCTCACACACAGCACAGACTGTCTGCAGTTATTTCTCCTCAGATAAATTGCTATTCTTTGGCACCAGCCATAAATGTGGAAGTCAGTAGCTTTCCAACAAAGACAGTGATTTTGGCCAACAGGTACCTGCCCTTGCTACAATCAGCTAATTAAACCAGACACCGAAGCTCAGGGGTGGCTCTGGCCCATTCTCAATGTGATTCTTTAGAGGTGGGCACAGCTGATACGAGATCAGGGAAAGATAATTAATGGTTTGCACCAAAGAAAGCTATATTAATATGCATCCCTCTGTCATGGCAATGCCAGAGCATCCATGCTGGCCAGGCTGGGTGGATGGACACTCTACCTATGCTCCTCCACACCCCTGGGCTTTCCCTGCCATTTGCTTGTCCACAGTGCAAGTTCACAGACTGCTCATATCAAGCCTAACATAATAATAAAACTAAAACCGAACAAGTTGTATCAGAAGGAGATTATTGCTGAGAATGGTCCTGAGAAAGTTCCCACTGAAAGGACTGTGGCTGCCTCTCTGGGCTCTGCTGCAGACTTTAGTCACTGACTGAATTCCCCCTTCTGCCTTTGGTCAGAGCAAGCCCCTCTGAGCAATGGCCCACGAGGAGAGCTGAGAACAGCCATGTACTGTCCTTACACCAGTCCTCTCTGCTCCTCACTAACAAGGCCCTGAGTGCTCAGACACCCTTCCTGTGCAAAGGTGGGACATAACCTGGAGTGTGGGATCAACAGCCCCTTGTTAGACCTGGGCTTCTTTCAATTTCAGCCTCATTGACCAAGGGCTGGCAGAGCTGTGCTTTGGTTGTTTGCTTTTGGACCTTCTTCAGAGTGACACCCTTTGAGAATTACAAATATGAAAACAATTGTAGGTGAAAGAGATAACTTTCAGATAAATGTTATGTGAAAAACACTTCTCCTCTTGGATCAGCAACGCCATGCCTGTTTCTGGAATCATGTGGGATGTGCAGTGTAAATGGCAGAGACTTGTTTTTTCACAAACTGTCTGGTCAGACATGCATTGGGAACTGGAACCTTTGCTGATGGAGCTCCAGGTCTCACAAATGCCGGTGCCCAAGGATGAGGGCAGCTGGGATGGTGGGATCTCTGGGACTGGGACATGGTACTAACAACCACAGTGGGATTGCCTCTAATCAGGCTTGTAGGCTTGGCAGAAATAAAGCAAGGACTGAATGAGATGCTGGTTTCCCCCTTATCATTAGAAGTGGCTTCAGCGGGCTGTCCTGAAAGGGTAGGAGTGAGCAGGGAGTGGGCTTTGCTGCCAGATCTGCTCCCAGCAGTGAGGAACTTCATTCTGCCAGTCTGTGTAACTGCAGATCATAAGAGCTCTTTAAATTCACCTTGCTAAGGCTTTAGCTACTGCCTGGTGAGGCTATGCCAGCTGCTATGCCAGCTCTTGGGCCCAGGGGATTGGGTGTCACCGCTCTCTCTGACTCTTATCACGAGCAGCTTCAGATGTGAAATCTGTGACTGATGCTGTGCAAATTTGGAGCTGAATCTGGAGGGACTGCTAATGTGGGAGATTTTCTTTAGATGGAGTTGAATGGGACCATACACGCAGGCCAGAATTGTTCCAGTCTCCTAAGGGCACATTTAAATGTAAACCTGCCATCAGTTCCACTCCTTGGAAAAGCTGGTGCTGCCCTGTGTGCTCAGGGTGGGATCTCTCCACAGGTGAAAGCTCTGCATGCTCTAAGTAAGGCTGGTGCAATGGGAGTAATAGACAATTTCTCAGATAATACCCTCAGGCCCATCTGCCTTGTCTAAGGCTCTTCTGAATGGTCTTGATTTATTTTTTTTATCACTTGAAGTCCCCAGAAAGTCTGAGTGGTTATTCACGCCGTGAAAACCTTCTGTTGACTGATGTTCTTAGAGGTTATAGATGTGCAGCTTTTTGGGGCACTGAATATGGGCATTGAAGGGTACTTGTATCAGGAAAAATGTAGCCTCTATTAGCTGTTGGAGCAGCATCTTTCTGACATGCCTGGCTCCTCAGCTCCGGCATTCTGCCACTGTGCTGTGCTGTCCCACGGCCTGGCACCGCAGCTTTCACAGCACAACACTCCCTGTCTCTGGAGCTAAAACGAATTTAAGGATAGGCTGTGCTGTGAGATTTATCTGCTGTCCCGTGGGATAGTTTTCCTGCTGTCCACGAAAGCCTCCATCCATTTTGTATTTTGGACTCGCCAATTATATTTCCAGCGCTCCCCCCACCCCAGCATCATTCCTTGGGTGAGTTTCACCAGGCAGCATCCTGAAATAATTTTGAACATCTGGCTCCAGGGGAGCCGGCACAGGTGAGCTGTACCTGTACAACAGCAGCAATCCACTCGAGCAATGCCCTCATCCTGTTAGTGATGCCTACAGAGCCCCAGAGCCTCATGGCAGCGCTGCGGGGGACGGGGAGAGAGCAGCAAAGCAGAATCAAACGTGGGCAGTGCTGCAGAGCCTGCCTGGTCCCCACGGCTCCGCACAGCCCCCGAAGGGCCGGGCTGACGCCAGGCTTCCCCTGCTCATCCCGCAGCCCCCCAGCCTGCACCACGACCCGCCAGCACCAATCTGTCCTGGCCGCCGCGCTGGAGTTGTGACAAGCTCCCACCACACACGGCCAAGTACAGCATCGATTTAGAGAGCAGCTAACGCCCGAGCTGAAGTCTGAGGAGAACCCTCCCCTGCACACCCGCTGCTCCGGCCACAGCCATCTGCTCCGCCGGTTGTCACCGAGCGCTGTCCATTTTCCTGCACCGTGGCTCCATCTCGCTCCACGTTTGTCTGGGAAAGACTGTCTAAATGATGCTAAATGCTTAGGACAAGAGGGACATGAGATTATAATGAACTGCATCTTAGCACCTTGTCATGGACAAATTCTCCCACAGTTCTTAGCAAAGATGGGGAGAAGAATGAGTGCTGCCCATCCAGTGCCAGGATTCGGTCCAGCCCATCGATAATGATGGGGTTCACACCTTAGAGTGTGTCAGCCATAGGAAAGAAGGGCAGATCTGAGCACTTTGGGCTGTATCCATTGTCTGTGCTGCAGCAGCACACAAAGATACCCTCCTCCTCCTCCTCTTCAGTACAACCTAAATATATTTTTTCCAATACCCTGACCTAAAGGATACAGAGTCCAGCCTACGTGTGAATAGGGCCGTCAGGCAACAATGTCCCACACCGCTAAACTGCCTGTGTTTATCTGCGTAGGGCTTTTTTAATTGTATGTGTTAAACGTCCAGCATCTTTGGGACGTTCATCTGGGAAAAAGAAATGTGAACAGTCTCTGTGCCAGACATCCGTCCGCACTGCTGTTCCTATTCCCAGTGCATTCTTTGAGAAGACCACCATCTGCTCTGACCACCACCTAAGGCAGATGCCCCCTTCTCAGTGCACAGTCCCTGCTCTCAAGCCACCCAAATCTGATTAGGCCTGTTCTGATGAGAGGCCTGGAGGAGGGCAAGGGAAAGTTACTCAGGAGAGAAAATAATAACCACATGTTAATTAATTTTTCACTACGGATGCGCAGAAAATACACAAACCAGCTCAGGGTGCATAAGCCAAAAGGAACAGCTCTACTGGCTTGCTGGGTGGGAGGGGGTGTGATTATTTTGAGGGTTTGGGATTATCATTATTACTATTTTCCAGAGGAGGAGTGGCCCCAGCCCTGTCAGAGAAAGGAAATCTTATCCCCACTGCTGCCCTCTACACGCTCTTTACCACCTCTTTTCCAGCTTTCCCTCCTGGTCCCTTGGATTTCCTGTGGCGTCCTGCAGTGAGAGCAGAGCGAGATGCACCCCCTGCCACCCCCTCACTGCACTCGGGGTGGGGGCTCTGCCTGTCCCTGCAGCAGGGGACATCCCCAGGACATCACCCAGCAGACGTGCTTGGGGAAGGGCAAGCGGACAGGACGAGCGGGATCAGATTGCTGAGGAGCACAGCCAGGGGAAAGCAACCAAAACACTGCTCCAGAAGTATTTGGGAAAAGCAGCTGAACAGACATTAAACCAGAATCCAGGAGTTACTGTCCAGCAAAAGCTGCATATCAGCTTCATGAATTATTTGACTGTGTGCCTGAGAGCAAGGAAATACACCCCAAACCCAGCCCAAACCACCAAGGATGCGGAGAGCACTGAATTACAGGGAGCTGAAGAAAATCCCTGACAAGTTACCTCTAAATTTGAGAGCCACTTCAGGCAAAACCAAACTCTCAACTGCACCCATCTGAAATGGTCCATGGGATTCCTGGCCAAGGGGGGCCAGGACCAAAGGAGCAGGAGGCAACAACTTCTACAGACCCCACTCTGGAAGGTTTTGGGGACTGTGATGACTGGTCTCCCTTTGCAGTGGCTCTGCAAAGTGCTCCCAATCCTAACATCTGGCAGGCATCTAGGCACTGGGAAATAAGCTGTATTGCCCCTTGGAAAATTCGGTTGTCCCCTAGGGTATATCTGCTTGTGTTTGCTGGTTTAGGGGAGTCTGGGTGTAACGCCTGTCTGTAGCCTGCAGGGACTCTGCCAGGGAAGATGCGGGGGCCTAGGCATGCTCCTCGCTGAAACTTCATCTGTGCAGAGGCCCTTTGGGAATATGCGGGCTTGTGCCGGCCTGGTTGAGCCGCTGACCCTCGGGACTCCCTCCCGGACAAAGGGGAGGGGGCGTCTAGCGAGCAGCGGGGTCGAGGGAGTCTGGCTCGGCCTCTCTGGGGTACCATGACTCTGCAGCATTTGGAAGATCTGGGATAGAGTCGCTGACTGCATGGAGAGGACCCGGGAGGGAGGGCTGGATCTTTGGAAGGGGGTACAGCTCCTAATCTGCCCTCCTCAGGGGCTCCTGGCACAGGGGGAGTGATAGAGGAGGGCTGCTAAGAGGTCTTAAAAAAAAAAAAAAATCGCGAAGAATTTTTTTGGGGCATTGCATGGGGGAGGGGGGTCTGAGAGGGGAGAAAGAAAGGAGCCTCTGAGCACCACGAAGGGAGAGGGAGAAATAATGACCCTTCCCCCTCCCCCCAATAATCAGGCGGACCAGATGGGAGGTAAATAGTGCGTTTAGAAGCATTTGCCACAGATGGGCTGCCCTCAATGGAAGCATCCTCCAGCCACATCAATGCTGGAGTCTGTGTGCACAGAAAACACTGCACCCTTCAGAGCAGCAGCAGCGGCAGCAGCAGCAGCAGCGGGAGAGGCGGGGAGGGACAGGGGGAAAAAAATCCCTGCCAGAGCCCGCCGGTGCCCGCGGTCCCGGCGGGGCGGAGAGGGGCGCGGGGGATGGCGGGGGGCGCGGGGCCGGGGTCGGGGCAGCCCCGCCGGGCGCTCCCTGCACGGGGCCGGGGCCGCCAAAGTTGCGCGTTTCCCCCCGCGCCGGGGAGCGGGACACGCTCGGGACGGGAACAATGGGGCGGCGGGGCAGCCCCGGGCGGCGGCAGGAGGAGGGAGGGAGGCGGCGGCCGGTGCCCCGCTCCCCGGCCCGGCCGGGCGCCGAACAATGAGGCTCCGGCGGGGGAGTTCCCGGGACAGCGGCCCGCGAGCGGGCGGGGGGGGCTGCCCTAATCCGGGCTCTGCCGCTGCCCGCAGCCCCCGGGGCACCGGCTGCGGCGGCCGCGCCGGGAGGGCAGCGCCGCGGGACGCCGGGGCCGGGCTCAGCGCGGCGGCCGGGCTCGCCCCGCTCCGCTCGGCTCGGCAAGACTCGCCCCGCTCCGCTCCGCTCCGCTCGGCACGGCGCGGCAGCGGGGCGGGCAGGGCGCGGCGGCGCAGCGGGGGGGCGGGGGGTGCCGGCGCCCCCTCCCCGCCGCCCGCTGCCCTTGACTGCAGCCCTGTCCCCGGCCGTGGGGCGGATGGGAAATGCCGGGCGAACGTGATCGGACAGGGCGGGGGGGCGGCGGGGCCCGCACCGGGCGGCGGCGCGGCCCCCCCGCGGGGGCAGGTGCACGGCGGCGGGCGCGGGGCACTGCCGCCCCCATACCTCCCCCGCGCCGGCAGCGCTCGGGGAAGGCGGCAGCACCGGATGGGACGGGGACGGGGATGGGGATCGGGGGGGCAGCGGAAGGTGCGAGGCTCCGGGCGGGCGCCTCACCCCATCCGCATCCCGGGTCGGGGCGGCGGGGGCGCGGCGGCTGCCCCGGGAGCGGCGGGGGCTGCGGGAGCGGCCGGGCCCCGCGTCGCGCCCCGCATGGGGCATGCGCGCTCCCGGCGGCCGGCGGGGCTGGGCCGCCCGGTGCTGACGGGACAGGGCCGGCGCGGCGGTGGAGGGGACCGGGGCCCCGGGGGTGCCCGCCCCCACCCCGGGCAATTCCCCCCCCCCCCTCCCCGCCCGCACCCCCGGGGAGGACAAACAGACACGGACAGGCAGGCAGACAGACAGACACAGAGCCCCCGGGGCACGGAGCGCACTAACCGTTCCCGTTTTCACCGGCACATATACCACCACTTGACCCATCTTCGTCGCTTCCCTGGTGCCGTTTCCCAGGCGGAAGCCCTTGGACCGGACCCAGAACTGGAACTTGCCTTTCTCCCCCCCCGCCGGAGCCGCCGCCGGAGCCAGTTCCCCCCTGCAGCACCTCGGCGATGCGTTGGTACTTGCTCCGGGTCACCGTCTTGGTTTTGGCCGAGTCCCCGTAGGTGCGCAGGCACCAGTCCCGGAACTGCCGCCCCAGCTCGCTGTCCCCGGGGCGGCTCCCCCGCAGCAGTAACGGCGGCTTCGGCATCGCCCGACCGGCGGCGGCGGCGGTAACGGCGGCGGTAGCAGCAGCAGCGGCGGCGCCCGGCCCCGCGCCCTGTCCCGGAGCGGGCGGAGGGGCAGCAGCGCTCCCGGGACGGGCTGCGGGGGCGACGGGCGGGATGGAGCGGGGAGCAAGAGGCGCAGGAGGGGTGGCGGCCGCTGTAACGGGGAGGGGGGGGAGCACCGGGGCTCGGACAGCGACCGGAGGGAGGTACCGGCGGCGCCAGCAGCAGCAGCAGCCGCTCCTGTCACAGGATCACAGGCGGCTCCGGCTCGTCCCCCTCCCTCCCTCCCTCCGCCCGCCCGCCCGCCCGCCCGTCCCTGCCTCCTCCGCCCCCCTCCGGCCGCCTCCTCCTCTCAGCGGGATCCCACCTGTTAGAGCGGCCTCGCCGCCACCGACGGGTCGTTCCCCCCCCCACTTCAACCCCCGGCCCCGGGGCAGCTGCTCCCCCCGCCCCGTCTCCAGTGGGATGCGCTCCCCTGGCTGGGCCGCCTCTTTCCCCCCCCCCCCCTCCCCCGCTTCCCCGCTCCCCGGCCATACGGCCCCGTACGGCCGGGGAGCGGGATAGCGGAGCGGGGGGGCGAGCGGCTGAGGCGGGGTAGGGGGTGTCGGTGGGCGCGGGTCCCGGTGCCGGTCCCAGACAAAGGGCCGGCGGGGCGCGGGCGCACGTGTGCGGCGGGACGGGCCGGCGGGGCGGAGGCGGGCACCTGCCGAGCCGCCGCAGAGCCGGGGAGGAGCCGCGGGGGCAGCGGGAGCGGCGGTAGGAAGGTGAAGAGGGGGGGTCCGCCTCCCGCCGCGAGGACCGGGATCGCCCCGCAGCGCCCTCGGTTGACCGGAGCGGCTGTGGCTTGTCCCGCCGGACCGGGAGAGCCGCACCCCGCCCCAAGCCCGGCCCCGGGGCAGCCGCGGTCCTGCCGGCCCCTGGAGCGGGAGACAAAGGCCGGACCCCGGCCCCGGTGCCTCGCTCCGCTCCCCCGCCCTCCGCATCCGCCTCGCGCCCCGCAGCCGCGGCTGTCCCGCGGCGGGACCGAGCGCCGCCACTGCGGGGCGAGCGGGGCGGGTCGGGACACGGTCCCGATGCTCCGGCCCCGAGGGGGCGGAGGCGAGGGCGGCCACGGCGGGCCCCGGGGGGGTGAGATGGGGCGGCCCGTCCCGGCCGGCGGCTGCGGCTCGGGCTCTGCCCGGCGCTCACACGCATGTGCCGAGATGCTGGTGGTGCCACACGTGTGCTCGCGGTCTGTCCATCGTTGTCACATGTGTGCTCCATTCCCACCTGGCAGTGCCACGCGTGTGCTCCTGGTCTGCCCATCAATGCCATACATATGCTCCCGGTCTGTTCGTTGGTCCCACGCATGTGCTGCTTGTCCATCAGTGCCATACGTGTGCTCCTGGTCTGTCCATCAGTGCCACATGCATGTTCCATGCCCACTCAGCAGTGTCACAGGTGGGCTCTTCTTCTGTCTGTTGGTGTCATATGTGTTCCCTGTCTGTCCATCAATGCCACATACGTGCTCCTGGTATGTCCATTAGTGCCACATGCGTGCTCCATGCTCACCCAAAAGTGCCACATTTCTGCTTCTGGTCTGTCTGTTGGTGCCACCACACCAGTTCCTTGTCTGTCCATCACTGCCACACATGTGGTCCCAGTCAGTCCTTGAGTGCCACACATGTGTTCCATCTGTCCATCTGTCCCATACCCGTGCTCCCTGTCCATCAGTGACCTGCATGCTCCCAGTCTGTCCATCACCGCCATACCTGTGTTTTCTGCCGGTCCATCAGTGCAGACATGTGGTCCCAGTCTGCCCACTGGTGCCACCTCTGTGCTCCATGCCCAGATGGCAGTGCCATTCATGTGCTCCTGCTTTGTCCACCAGTGCCACATGTGCTCTGTGCCCACCCAGTAGTGCCACACATGTGCTCCATGCCCACCTGGCAGTGCCACACACTTGCTCCATCCGAAGTCAGGGGCACAGTAGTGGTCCATGGTCAGCAGTATTACGGCTGCCATGAGGATGTAGGAGCAGGAGCTGGGAGACTGTTGGAACCTGGAAGAGGAATTTGATGTCTCAGGGAGTTCTCTGAGGCCAGCGCTGGAGGTGCTGGGCGTGGCATCAGAGCAGCCAGGGTGCAGCTGGCCACAGTGCCACGTGCCGAGGCTGGAGATGGGGGAAGATGAGGGCGTTTGATGGCTGAAGGGCAATTTTCTTCACTGTCTCTTGCTCTGTGCCAGTCAGATGGTGCCCATCCAAAAGATCTTGAAGTGAGAATGGAATGCTGCAGGAGCTGAGCCATGGGTTGGCCATGCCAGAGGGGGTTATGGTGAAACCAGGGGATGTCCATGACACTGGAGCATTGGCATTGCTTGTTGCAATATGCCACGGTAGATCGTGTTGACTGCCCCTAGGCAGACAACTCTCAAAAAATTCTCAGTGTCGCCATCCAGTTTTCTCTGGGCCCAGCATGACACCATTGGAGAGGGACTTGGGCAGCTCAGAGGGTCTTCCCTGTTGTGGATTTTCACCCCCAGGCACGTTGTGCAGGATGCCTACAGGAACTCGCTGGTGTGCTGCATTATTTCTGATGATCACTACAAACAGGATGGACATCCTCTGAAGCCTCAGCCAGCCATGGAAGCATGGCTTTATCCAGAGATGACTGTGAGGAGCAGGGAGTGGATGGAAATGGAAGAAAAGGAAAGGATGTTCTGCAGAATTTGTGTTCAGTGGGCAACTTTCTCGCAATCAATTTGTGGATAAAGTCAGGCTCAGCTCTCAGCCTGCTCCAGCCCCTGGGCATACACTTGTCCCAAACAAAGCAGTGACTGGCTGAGCTGTTGTTAAGAGCTGGCTGGAACAGGTGAGCCTATGGGGGAGCCTATGAGAACTTGAATCAGCATTGTGAGAGATGTGGGGACCATGGGATGGTCAGGAGAGCCAGGGTAAATCCTTTTTTCTGGAGTCTAGCCACTTTGCAGGAAATGTTGAGCAAGGAAGGGGAGTAAAAGAACATTTTGCTTCTGCTGAGGAGTTGGTCTACCCAGGATTGATGCTGCATTTTTCACCATGACCAGACTTCCTCACTGAGGTCACCACTGAATTCCCCACCTTGCAGTTGAGCTACTGAGGAGCCGGTGCAAAGGGAATGTCCTCTTGCAGCACCATAGGGGCAGAAGTCTTCTCCTACCTCAGCCCAACCATTGGAAGGTTTGGGGTCCACTTATAAAGCAGTGCAGAGGGTCCCTCTCTGGTGAGCATGTCCATGAGTTTCTCCAGTTTGTGGATGCAAAGCCAGTCACACCAAGAACTGATGTCTTCTGAGTGAGGATTCAGGGCAGACCATTCACACCCGGCCTGAAGGTTCAGATCAATGTTTTAGATCAAATCCAGCAGGGACTCAATGAGGGTTTAACTTGCACTGCATGAGCAATCTCATGACACTCCAGATTAGGATGCATGATGTTGAGGCACCCTTGTCCTTAAAGGTAGGGGAAGAAGAAAGTGGAATTGTTTGGTGGCACTGGACTTTCAGCTGTTGGTTCAGGCTGTCAGATACTGGGTGTGTTCAGCAAGGGGTCTCTGCTGATGGCTTTTTTGTAGACAAACCTGGTGACTCCAGGGCCATTGTTATTTATACTGCATTAAAAAAAAGTTGGATTTGGGTTTTATCTGAGCACTCTGCTGCTCTTCCCTCTTTTAGGCGCCTTTCTAATTTCTTACAAGTTGTGTTTTGTTCTAAAGAAATTTTTGGTCTTCTGACAAAAATGCACAGCTGGACCAGGGATTGGACATGCACAGGGCAAAGCAGTTGGGACCTACTGAGATCTGCACAACATACAAGATGGCAAGAAATCCTGCCATGCTGCCAGAGACATCCCATCAAATACTCCAGCGATCATAGAAACATGGAATGGTTTGGGTTGGAAGGGACCTTAAAGACCATCTTCTACCAACAGCCTGCACTGGGCAGGGACACCTTCCACCAGACCAGGTTGCTCCAAGCCCTGTCCAACCTGGCCTTGAATATCTAGTCTTGGTCAGCATCTGGACTCGTACTTGAGTAGAGCCAAAACTGGAACTATTTACTGGCTGCCCCTGAGAGTTGCTGGGTGGGATCAGAGCCAGGCAGAGGGGTGGGCAAGACAGCACCCAACCCATCCTTAGACATCATTTAGTGCCAAGCCACACAAAGGGAACTCGGGTGTTAATAACCATCCCTTCTGCTGGCATCCAGGAGTGCTTCCTTGAGGAGGGACAGAGAATTTTGAGGTACTTGTGGCATCACCATGGATGATGTTTGGCTCTGGTAACTGTACATTCACAGCTGGACAGCCAGTGGTACCTGGGTGTCTCAACAGTCTCTACAGACAGTGTGAGACAACGAGCACCCACAGAAACCATTCATCCCCATTCTCTGAACACTCCCTGTGGAGTGAGATGAATTGCTCACTGGAACTGTCTTATTCTTCCCATCAAACACAAAGGGAACCTGTGTGTCTCTGTCTGCATCTGAGATGTTCACCTGCCCAAGGCTGGGTGGGAGATATGTGATCTACCAAGGGCAGACCAGTGATCCACCAGCTGGGTAACTGTGATCCACCAGCGGGATGGAAAGGGGAAATGATCCCAAGTTGTCTTGGGAAAGTCATTTCAAGGGAGGCAGAGAAAAGTATGAGGGCTCTGGCAACACTTTGAACTGCCACCTGGTTCTGGTGAGCCACATTGGGAGAATTTAGCCTGAAAACAGTGCAGAGAGAGTTTGCTGGATTGTTCAGGAGAGAGGAGAGTGTCTTACAGAGATGACTCAGCTCCCTGATCTCTGAGATCTCTGAGAAATGGATGCTGAGAGAAGACACATTTGTGGAAAACCAGAGATAGACACCAGGGAGGGACATGGGCTAAACCCTGGCACCACCTTAGGGCAAGATGAGTAAGAATGAACAGACCATGAATATCCCTGTGTCTGAAACAAGGAGATGCTGACCAAGCATTGGAACCATCAGGGTGCACAGAAGTGACCTCAGAGAAGAATTGGGAAAAGAACCTGGTGGCTGCAAAAAAGAGCTTGGTCGGGTTCTGGGTGACATGGCCCAGTGTGGCTGCCTCTCACAGCGGGCACTGGGCACTGCCAGGGGTCCCATCGGGGTCTCTGTGCCCAATGTGAGAAATCGGATTAAATTCTCCTGTAGCTTTTGCTAACTCTGAGCCTAAACAATGAGGTTTCCCCAAATAGAATTATTCTTGACTTTAATCAAAACCCAATTTAGATCCAGGTCAGATAATAAGTCAAAGCAGCTCAGGAAAGTCAGCAAGGAGCGTGGATTCCTTCTGGAGCCTCTTGGATTTCTGTGTGTATCACAGCACCAAACATCATTTGGTTGGACTTCTGCTTAGGAGAGGCCTGGGACTAAGAGAAGCAGAGCAGCCAGAGTCACAGATTGAGAGGGGATTTGTGGAAATAACAGACATTTTTCCCACCTTCTTATTCAGTCTCCAGCATCTCTTCAGCGGGCTGGGAATCAAACCACGTGGCCACTGGATTGATGTGCTTGGGGGAAGAGCCACAGAAGGAGTGGGGTAGCCTGGCGCTGTGGGGAAGAACCGAAATACCCAGCAGCTGCCAGAGCTGTGTGGGAGCCTGGGCAGGAACAGCCAGGGAGCTGCAGAGCAGGGCTGAGCTCCATTCCCAGAGCTGCGTGGGGAAGGCTGATGGCACCTGCCCACATCCTCTGTGACTGCACATGATGCCACGTCTCCCTCAGTTTCAAGACCAGCAAATTCACCCTTCCCTGCTTTTTCTCTTCAGGAGAAAGGCTGGGGGGGGGGGGGGGGGGAACCAACCGGGAGACCACAGATTTCCAGGCTAGGCTGTGCTAAGGCAGCACAAGCTGTCAGCAGGCGCGCCAGGAGCAGCCAGGAGCAGCCGGGAGGAGCTGGGGTGCCCTCGGCAAGCTGGAGATCTCATTGTCTGCGTGGCAGAGGACTAGAGGGAAGGAATATGAACCAAAAATAGTCTCACAGTTTAAGAAGTAAGACTGTTCCTGTGACCTCTCACAATTGTGTTGGGTTAACAGTTGGACTCGATGATCTTAGAGGTCTTTTCTGCCCTTTGCAGCTCTGTGGTTCCTTGATTCTCTGATTCTGTGCTGGGGGGTCTGTCTTCCTCCACCAGTCCAGAGCAAGGTCCTCTCCACTTTTCCAGGTGTGATCTGTTACTCCAGGCACATCTGCTCAGGCCAGCCTACCCAGCCCCTTCGTTCTCCTTTGAAATCCTCACCATGGGTACACTCCAGCAGCATCTCCAGCTGCAAACATCTGGATGGGGCTTTCCAATGAGCCTGCTCTGAAATCAGGGCATTGCTTTCTGCAGGACCCCTGGGTACAGCTGGCCCAGGAGGGGAAAGCTGGGGTGGGTAGCTCTGATCCTTCCAGAGGACCCACCTGTAGGGGTCTGGCCTTTACCTTACAACATTTAAATGCCAATGCTGGAAGGAATTCCTGGCAGGTGGAGAAGACACCTTGTACCTGGGAAGTGCTGCCTGCTCAGCAGGCCCCAGGAAAAACTGGGTTTACATTTTTGGTGTGTTGGGGGACACTGGTGATATTTCTGGGTGAGATTTAATGGACTCAGCCTGAATCCTGGGAACTTGTACAGCAGCAGGAAAATGAATTGCCAGCTATTCCTCAGTCTGGCTGCATCCCACCTCCGAATACTTTAAAGGCTTTGACCCAGCTGTTAACTCAGAAGTGGACACTGGTCCATGTGTCTCATCCATCCCTCCTGCTTAGCTGGGTGCCCAACAGAGTCTGTGCTGAGGGCACTGTGTGGCTGTTGATGGCAGAGCTGCTTGTGGCTGTCCCTGGGCAAGTTCCTGGTGCCATCCATCTCCCTCCAAAGGCAGAGCTGAAAAGCCTCACCTACAGCATCACCCCCAGCAGATGCTGAGCTTCAGCCAGGCTACTTCCATGTGGGACAGGAGACAGCAGAGCCCTCCCAGAGCCATACCCCATCCCATGGGATGCTGCTGATTCTCATCCAACTTTCTGTGTCAGACAGCACTGGGGCAATTTCTCCTGGATTAATTTGGGGACCATGTGATTGGGTTTTTGCCTGATTTCCTCAGGGATGTCCCAAGTGTGGGATGGTCCCAGGATAAAGTGAATTCTGTGCCATTCTAGGGCTGAACGGGTTAATTTTTGTGCTTCCCTCCCCAGCTCGCTGCGGACTCTGGCTGGGACAGAACATCTGTCTGTTGCTATGGCTGCAGTACACTTGAAGGGGATGACTGGATAATTATTGCAAACATCCATCCTGCCTGGTGTGCTCCTGGACCCTCCCTGCCCCAGCCAGGGCAGCGGCCGCTGCTCGGGCCCAACTTCCCTCGCAGGGACCCTACCGAGGAATGGTGAGTTGGCATCACCTTTTCATTTGCATAATTAATGTGGCCAAGGCTGCAGGGCTCCTGGGAAATCCGACGCAGAGCAGCAGAGATGAAATGGCACGGAGGGCTCCAGCCTTCTTGAGGCTCGTTAGAGCTCGGCTCATTGCTGACGCCCCACTTTGGAGCTACCGGGGAGTCGTTCTTCCATTGCTGTTAATTTACCACCCACTTCTAACCGAACAGATTGCTCTGGGCTGATCCTGCCGTGCCTCCTCCAAGCACAGGGTTCCACCTGGCTGCTGCTGAGCAGGACCCTGCCAACTCAGCACAAACCAGGCTGCAGACCCCTGGGTTGTCACAACATCAGGGGCTTGGGAAGCAGCAAGGTCCTGAGTCACAGCGTGGACCCAAGGCTTTCCCTGGTTCTCCCCTAGGTAGGCTGCTGCTGCTGCTGCTGCTGGCACTCTTGCCTGTGTTCCCTGCCTGCATACCCTGCCTCTGTTCCCCTGCTTGTGCTCCCTGCCTGGGCTTCCTGCCTGTGCTGTTGCTGTCTGCAGCTCAGTGACATGCTGGGTTCAGCTGTGCCCACTGTTCACTCTGCAGCAGCTGGACACTGCCCTGTGTGTGTGGCTGTGGTGCCAGAACTGGATCCTCAGCAGAGCCTGCTGCCAATTGCTGCCCGGTGATCCAGGCAGGATCCCTGGCCTCTGGTGGAGCCCATTTCCACTCAGCACCTGGTGATCCAACTGGGATCCCTGGCTTCACCTTGCAGTTGCATGTGCTGGAACGTGGCATGGTCTAGCCCCACTTCTCCCAGTAATTCCTTCCCCTGCTCCTAAGAGTCAGCCTGCCCCAAAATACCTGTGTCCCCTTTGTTCCTGGGGTTGCTGCTGTTCTTTTGCCTACTGGCATTTAACCCTGCCTGAGATTTCACACCAGGGGTGTTCAAAAATCCAGATCTTGCCCTGTGGATTGTCCCTGTTTCAGCAAGTCCCACCTCTGAATTAACAGAGCAAAAGATAATGCAGAAGTTCCCCTTCTGAGCAGCCACTGCTGCTCTGTTTAACTGGGAACTTCAATGCAGCCATTGTACATTTTTTTTTCTGTTTATCAACACGTGGTGGGTAAGAAGCCCAAGTGGAGCTGGGACCAGATGAGGGCAGACCTCCACAGCCACTGGTCAGCAAACAGCACCGCAGCTGGGACCCTCTGCCATGTTCGCTTTCGCTCTGCAGGGATCCACGTAGGCTGTGCAGGACAAGGCTGCCTCTTGCTTTTCTTATTACCTCTAACATTGTCAATAAATAATACTATTTTCACACAGTGCTTTGGATCTGCAGAGCAGCTGTCAAGCACTCATTGGTGTGGAGCATTCCCAGAGGATCCATAGTTAAGGTAGAGAAGATGGAGCCAGGTCATGGGAGCATATATAGGTAGGGATGGAGCCAGGTCATGACACACACACATCAGGCAGTGCTGCCTCTTTAAAGTAGGAAGCAGGATGGCACAGAGATGGAGAGATCTGTGGGCTACTCCTGGGTCCTGTCTGATCCATATCATCCCAACATTTTTGTGTATGATTCAACAAAGTCCTTTGCTTGCACAACTTAGTTGATTCTCATCTCTGTGACTCAGGTGCAAATGATCTGCTCACATTTGCAGTGAGAGAGTTGAGCCCTGTGGCTACAAAACCTCAAACACAAAAGAGATCCTCACTTTGATTCAACCTGGAGGACAGAGCCAGGTGTTTCACTTTTGGAGGCCCTTGCAGAGGGAATGGGGTGAATGAGGATGGCAGGTGGGTAGGTGTCACATGAGCTCTGTGACCTGGCTCCCAGGCACAGATGAGGCTGGCATTTGCTTGCCACACATGCAGAAGGTCAGTTAGAGTGTGAAGGGCTCCTGGAGTTCCCCTCTTCCCCCAGGAGCTCATCATATCCTGCCCCCAAGGAAACTCTGGGATCTGCTCTCCTGAGTCAGGCCTCAGGCAGCCAGGGCCGGCTGGGTTTTTGGAGGGAGGTGTTCTGCTCCACAGAGCAGGCTGCAGGGAATTGCAGGCGCTCAGCACCTCTGAAAGCCCTGCCATAGGGTGCCCAAATCTCCTGGGAGGTACCTCACTGCTGGGTGCCTGTGCTTGGAGGTGACTCGCCTGAAAACACACAGGGTATCCAGGAGCTGCAGGGCTGTGGGAGGATGCAGGCAGGAGGATTGCTGTGACAGGCAGAAAGATGGTGCCACTTTCTTCTTGCAGCGGGGTATCTGCGGCAGCCTGGAGCAGGTGGGAGGTTTCTCCTTCAGCCCCTGTGGGGACAAGCTATCTGTGGTCTCCCCTCCTGTTGGTAATTCTGGGGGAGAGCAGAATGTCCTATCCCGTGGCAGGGTGCAGGGCATTATCTCCTGACAACAGTGTCAGTCCAGCAGTGACACCTGTGTCCCCGGGCCACTTTTTCCGGAAAAAGTGCTCTCGGGGACAGCTTTGCTTTCCGTGCTCCCCCAGGACTGCAGGCAAAGCCATGGCTGAAATGCAGAGCTGTGCCTGGCAGCGGGGCAGTGGCTGCAGGGGGAAGGAGGAGGAGTGGGCACAGGGCTCCCCCAAGGACAGCCCTGGCTTGGAGCTGGCGATGGGGACTGGTGTGGGGATGGAGGCTTGCCACCTCCCCTACCTCCTGGGCTTGGCCCCATTTCCAGCGTGTCTTGGCACCATATGGCGCTTGCTTTATTTGTTCTGCTGCGACTTGGGAAGGAGGGCAGTGTTTCATTGTCTGGCAGAGGAGGTGGGACGCAGGCACAGGAATATGCCCGTGTCCCGTGGGATCACTGCCTGAGCCAGGCGCTCCACATCTCGTCCGAGCTGCAGGTCGGTGTCCTCATCCTTCCAAACAGAGGGGTTTCCCCGGAGAGTCGCTGCCGGAGATTCACCCACCCACGTGGCGTCGGAGCTGAAGCAGCACCGCGTGTGCGGGCGCGTCCCGGTGCGGAGCACGACCGACCCGCCACGGGACGCTGCCTGTAGGAGGAAAACGTGGCAGCGCTGCTCCTGACTCATTGCATAGGCAGGAATCCTGCGACAGCGATGCCGGGCTTGCCCAGCACCAAAAAGTGACAGCATGCTCCACCCACCCCGGCTGCGGGAGCAGGAGCCTTCTCCGCATGCCCGCGGTCTGGAGGAGCCGCTATCCCGTGCACATCTCCCCGTCCTGCTCCGTGACACACCAAATCTCATCCTACTGCCTCGCCTGCCGCCCCCGCGCTCCCCCGGCTCTGCCTTTCCCTTCCCTCGGTTGCCCAGGGCTCAGCTCGCCCCACGGAGCTCTGGGATGGGGAGGAAGGGGAGAAAGGCAGCTCAGAGGCTGAGGCCCAGCCCTCCCAGATTTGCATATTTTTTACTGGCTCCCAAACAACACATTTCTCCGGGGAAGTGAATGCGTCGCCTGCCGTTCCCGAGGGTGCTGTGTGCTGGGACAGCAGCCGCTCTGCGTGGAGGGGCCGCGGTCCCGGCACCCACCGCGCTCCTGCTCCACACGCCCGCAGTTCTCTGCTGCCGCAGGAAAAGCCTTTTCCTTGGTGGTTTCAGAATTCACGAGCTTTAATGCTGCTGCCCTGGGACTAGGTCCGGTCCCTCTTGGCTCACAGGAGTCCCGGAGGCGGCCGGGCTGCAGCCGCCTGCGCAAATCTGCTCATTTCTATTTTGCCACTAGAATTTCCAGCATGTCCCTCCTCTCGTGTATAATTTAGTCGCATGAAAAGGAACCGCGCGAGGAGGGGAAGAGGATGGGGAAACTTGCAAAGTCAGCCATGGAGAGGGAATGTGTGTCAGGAAGCATCACAAAGAGAGCCGGGGGATTGGCTCCGGTCGCTTCCAGCGGCTGTGTGTGTGCCAGCCCCTCAGGAATCGCCCGGCGGCTCCTTCCCTCCCTGCGTCCCTCTCGCCTTCACTGCGCTGCGGCCGGGCTGGGACAGCCCATCGCCGTTGCCATGGCTGCGGTGTGCGGAGGGGGGGCTCGGCCGGGTGCCCCCGCCGGAGCATCCCGCACCTTCCTCCCCGCCGGCCCCATCGGATACGCTCCGGCCCCGCCACGGCCAAAGCCGCACCGTGGATTTGACACCCGTGGGATTAGACAGGGCTGTGCCCGCGGGAGAAGTAGAAGAGGAGGAGGAGGAGGTGGAGGGAGGAGGGAGCAGGGAGCAGGGCAGCTCCGGGCTGGGCGGCCGCCAGCCGCCCCGGGGAGGGCCGGGAGGGCGGCGGGCAGGTAGGGCGGGCAGGGCGGGCGGTGCGGGGGGGGCCGGGGCCACTCCCCAGGGAGCGGGGGGGCCCCGGCGGGGCGGCGCGGGGCACAGCTGATCCCCGGCCGCAGCTGATCCCCGCCGCCCCCCGCCAGCTGCCGCAGCGTGGGCGCAGCCGCGGTCCCGCGTGTCCCCGCCGGCACCGCGCACCCCGGCCCGGCCGAGCGTGGAGCCCCCGCGGCGGGGGGAGCAGCAGAGCCCCGCGGCGGGGAGCGGCCAGCTCGGTGTCCCTGCGCTGTGCGGGACCGGCGAGGCGGCGGCGGGAGGAACCTCTCGGTCCTGCCCGCGGCCGGGGCCGAGGAGGAGGGAGTGGGGGCTGCTCCGTCCCCGCAGCCCGGACCGCTCAGCAGGGAGCGGCCGGAGCGGCTCCTGCCTGAGAAAGGGGGGCCGCGGGCAGCGGGAGGGGGAGGCCCGCGCTGCGGGCAGCTGCCTCCAATCCCGCCAGCTGCGGCCCGGGAATGGCCCTGCCCGGCTGTGCCCTCCCCGAGCTCTCCTTGGGGCGGCGGCTGCAGCCCGGACACTGGCCTTGCTGCGAGGAGGGTTCGGGGAGCGGCCGTGGGACCGACCATCTCCCGAGCCGGGACGCCGGGAGCGAGGGCGGCGGCAGCACAGCGGGCCCGGGACCGCGGGTGTCGGTTCACCCAGCCCTCGGTGGGAGCCATCCCCCCCGCACGCCCACGGCTGCCGGGGACAGGCAGTGTGTGCCCCAATGGGGCTGCACCGAACCGCGGTGTGTTCCCTGCCACGGGGACCCTGCGCACGCCCCCGGGGATAAGCGAGCAGCGGTTCCGCCGGGGGCGGGGAGCTCCCGTTCGCCCGGGGCGCGCTGGGTCGCTGTGCTGTGTGGGGTCGGGGCGCAGCGAGCCCCGGCAGTCCTGCAGTGCAGGAGAGGGTGTCATGGCCTCTGCGGTGCCACCAGGCTCCCGGTGCTCCCCGCTGTGTAGGCAGGATGCAGGCAGGGTGCCTCCGTGCTCCCGATTACCATCTTGTTTGGAGCCGAGGCAGCGGCTGTAATCTGATGCTCTCAAAGTTGGTGTTTACAAGGGACATGGCAGCCATCAGAGACTCTTCTTGTTCTCCTGGTGAAAGCATATTCCTGTCTCCGCCGCGTGTGGCTGCTCCGTGTGCCAAGCACTGCCCGGGTCACACTGAGCATCCTGCAGAAACACCTTGGAGGGTCAGAGCCTCCAGAGCTGCTGTGCTGTCCGGCCAGTGGGGTCGGGGCCCCCACACTGGGGGCATTGGTGGGATAGTGGGTTCAGACCCTCTGGTGCAGTCGGCACTTGGGACCAGCCTGCTCTGGTGTCTGAGATGGCCGTGTGCCGTCAGGAGCCCACCTGCTGGACAGGGGGTGCTCGGAGGAGGGCGAGCTGGCTGCCCTCGGGACTCATCAGCTCCCTGTTGACAAATCCTTTCACTCTCGAGCAAGCAGAGCGGGACAGAGCCCAGCCCGACGCTTCCCAATGCCACTCCAGCCCTGCAAGTACTGCGTCCTTGCTGGGAGCCCACAGGGCACCCATCTCCCCAGCTGGGGGGGTGGTCTGGCGAGATGCCCCCCACCTGAGCCCTGGCACCTCCCCAAGCTGCCCCCACAACCCGAGCACCCGCAGCCCCACCCGACAGGGCTCATCTCCAGAGCCAGGAAACGCCGCTGGCATCTGTGCCCTCATCTTTTCACCGGGGCTGCAAATCGCATCGGTCGCGGCACTCAGAGCCCGGTTCCAGTCCGGGTGCTCCAGCAGGGTCCGGGAGCTTTGGCACGGCTCCCACAGCACAGCGTGACACGGGACTGTGCCTGATGAACAGATGGCACCAGTGCAGCCACAGCCAGGTTTGGTGGCAGAGGAGAACCTGCTGCCCTGTATTGGGGCTGCTGTGGGAGTGGGGACCTGCGCCCCAGCCCTGGGGAGGGCCCCGGGGATGCTGTTTGCAGAATGCTGGCTCCAAGGGCAGGCTCTGCTCCAGGCAGGTCTGGGAGAGCCGTGCAGGATCAGCAGCAATAAAAGCTCCATGAGCCCTTTGTGCTGCACCATGTCTGGGCAGCACTGCCTGTCACAGGGCAGCAGAGTCCCTGTTTGGGGGTTTTGTGTCCCCAGTCCATGGGGGTCCTGCTGGGAGGAGAACACAGGTCAAAGCCAAACCAGCTGCAATGGGGGAAGTGCTGATGGGAGCTTGTGGGTGGGTGTGGGGACTGCAGATACCTGGGCCAAGGCAGGAGGTTATAAGGCAGGTTGGAAACCAGGGCACGTCATGGCAGGGAACAGCCTTGGGAGGGGATGAGGCTGGAGCTGGAGCACACTGAGCTTGGAGGACACAGTGAGTGAGCTGCGGTTATTCACGGCGCCATTATTACAGCCACCCATTTCCAACACCCTCGGCAAGGCGGGAGCACAATGTGCTCCAAGGAAATGTGATTGTGGGTCCTGCCCCTTGGCCCGGTGCTCGCTGCACTGTGCAGATGGAGCTGGCAGCGCCTCGGCTCCGCTGCCTGGAGGGAGAGCGAGATGGTGGAGGGGAGGCAGGACTCGTCCTCATGGGCACAAGGCAGAGCTCTGCGGGAGGGGGACAGAGCTGGCGCCATGGGGGACAGAGATAGTGACATGGAGAGGAGAGGCGAGGCAGCCCCAGGCTGGCTGCGGTGGCCACTCTCCCTAATGATCCCTGCCCCAGCCAGGAGTGCTTTCTCCTTCTTCCTGGAGTGGAAGGAGTGATGGGCGCATCACCTGCACGGGCTGGATTTGTCACCTGCCAGCTGCTATGGTTGACAGTGCTGCGCTTGCATCTCTGTGTCCCACAACTGTCCACGGCTGGCCTGGCTTTCCCCTCTGATCTCTCTGCTCCTGGCACAGAGGTTGGTTTCTAGGCAGAGCCTAAAAAACCACATGCATACAAGTACTAAAAAAAGCATAATTTTATTCAATAACTGCATTGTGTGCTCAGAATTTCCTATATGTGAGATGGAGCAAGTGGAAAAACTGGTGGAAAGGTGGGTGCTCCCCCTCTCCTTCACCTGCTCTGACGGTGCTCTGTCGAGCTGCTCCACGCCCGCAGCCCGGGGAGGGGGGCTCTGGCTCCCCCCCAAGTCCCACCCCATGCAGCCTGGCCAACACGTTGGGCTCTGCCTGAGACCGGGTTTCTCTGCACCCAGGGGGGCTCCAGAGAGCCCAGCATCCCGTGCTCCTGCTGCCTCCCTGGAACCTGGCCCTGCTGAGGCCACCTGCAGTGGGACAGGCACCCTCCGGCATCCCCCGGGGTGTGTGGGGGGGGAGGGGGGTGGGCTAACATCGATAAATCCATAAATACAGCTGATTCCTCGGTAGTGGAAGCTGAAAGTCCCAGCCTGCCTGGCTGGGAGCAGGCGCCGTGAGGTGCCCCCCAGAGAAGTGATGGGTCTCCTCGTTATTGTTATGATTATTTTTAATCTGCTCTTATCACAGCCAGCACGACTGAAGAACTGCCTGACCCAGCGCAGCACAGGGCGTGTGCGGTGGGACGGGAGCTCACTCCAGTACGAGCCGCGGGTGACAGAACGGAGCAGGGACGCTTGGGTTCAGTTTTATTTCTTTTTAATAAGTCCGGGGGCTCCTGCCCACAACCCGGAGCTGAGCCAGCGTGGGGGGCGCTGCCGGAGGCGGGGGGAGCCGGTGCTCGGGGCTGGGGCTGCTGCAGGGGCAGTCCAGGGGGGGCTGGGGTGGGATGACGGGGGTGACGCCCGGCTTTGGGGTGGGAGAGGAAAAGTGTGGCTCCGGGGCTCCCGACTGGAAAAGAGCTTGTGGGAACTGCGGGGGAGATGGTGCTGCTGGCAGCGAAAGGCGGGGGGGTCGAGGTCGGGGGGCTGCCTGCCGGGTGCGGGGAGGGAGGGTCCATGGGGCCAGGAGGAGGACTGGGGCTGAGGAAGGGATGAGGGAGAGGAATGCGTCGAGGAAAGGGGACGGGGGAGGGAGGGAGGGATGCTCGGGGATTGAGGATGCAGGGAGATATCCTGGAGGAGGGCGGGCAGGATGCCCCGGGGAGAGAGGGCGGGGGACGGGAGCGGTGGATGGGGGAGCGAAGCCTGGAGAATGGAGGGCGCGGGGCGGGGTGTCCGGAGGGTGGGACCGGGTGGGTGCGGGGAGCCATGGGGGTGTCCGGAGGGTGGGACCGGCTGGGTGCGGGGAGCCATGGGGGTGTCCGGAGGGTGGGACCGGCTGGGTGCGGGGAGCGATGGGGGTGTCCGGAGGGTGGGACCGGGTGGGTGCGGGGAGCCATGGGGGTGTCCGGAGGGTGGGACCGGGTGGGTGCGGGGAGCGATGGGGGGGTCCGGAGGATGGGACCGGGTGGGTGCGGGGAGCGATGGGGGTGTCCGGAGGGTGGGACCGGGTGGGTACGGGGAGCGATGGGGGTGTCCGGAGGGTGGGACCGGCTGGGTGCGGGGAGCCATGGGGGTGTCCGGAGGGTGGGACCGGCTGTGTGCGGGGAGCCATGGGGGTGTCCGGAGGGTGGGACCGGCTGTGTGCGGGGAGCCATGGGGGGGTCCGGAGGGTGGGACCGGGTGGGTGCGGGGAGCAATGGGGGTGTCCGGAGGGTGGGACCGGTTGGGTGCGGGGAGCCATGGGGGGAGCGCGGGGCCCTGCGCGGTGCTCTGGCGCCCTCTGCTGCCCCGCACCGCGCACCGCAACGGGGGCGGGCCGGGGGGCGCCGCCCGGCAGTGCCGTGAGTTTATCGGGTCTCAGCAGCGGGGGCGAAAACGGAGGCAGCCGGCCTGGGGATCCCACCCCAATCCCCGCCCCGCGGGGGCTGCTGAGCCGGACGAACAGGGGTGCCCGCGTTGGTGGTCCCTGGGGGGCGTTGCCAGCACCCACCCGTGTCCCAGCCAGCCCTACAGATGAGGGGCGGTGGGGTGAGGATGCAGGGACAGTCCCCAGCCCCGCGGGACAGCGGGTCGGGCCACCCGGGTGCTGGCGCGACGCCGAGTTCCAGCAAGGGAAGGGCCCTTGACCTTGCTTGCAGCCTTCACATTTTTCCGCAGGAATGTGAGCGGTGCTGTGTCCCTGTGGGCAGCAATGGCCTCGGCCACCCAGCATCCCCTGCCTGCACCCTGGCTGCATCCTGCTCCTTATCCACATCCCAGCTGTCGATGTGAAACAAAGCTGAGAGATGGGGACATGATGGGGGTCATGCACCGTCCTTTCTATGCTGCTGCCATGGACACCGGCTGCGAGGTGTAGCCTCAGGGCTTGGTGCTGCTGTCATGGATATGGGACTGCTCCGAGAGGAAGGATGCTGTGGTGCTGGGGCTGGCATGGGAAAGGCATGGGAATCCTCCCCTGGTGTTTCATAGCTTTCCATCTCCACTGGGGCTTGTTAAAATCTCGTTTCCAAGCAAAGCTGTTCCCCAGTGCTGTGGGATGTGGCAGTGGCACAAGGGTTAACCCTGCTTTCCCTTTCTGTTGGTGCCTGGTCTGGGATAACCTCGTTAGCGTGGCAGTGATGCCCCTGGGACAGAGCAGCCCTATAAACTGGAGTTGAGTGCTGGGAAATGGGCTGAGCTGCCTCAGTGAGGGGCTGGTGGGTGATCCCCCCGCCAAGCACCAGCCCGTGGCTGCTCAGGGTGTCATGGAGAGGAGAAGCTGTATCAAGCTCTTGGGGACAGGATGGATTTGTCACCGCAGGGCTTGGCATGCTTTGTGAAGCTGTGCCTGCAAGGGAATAAATGCCATCAACCCTGGAGAGGACACCCCGAAGGTGCTGGGTGCTGAGAGGGGCTGGCCAAGCCCCGATCCCACAGCATGGAGGCTCCTCTCTGTCCCCCAGGACTCAGCTCTTCCTCCTCAGCCACTTGCAGTGCAGGATCACAGGACCTTGTAACCATGGCTGTGCCAACCATGCCTACCCCAGCCCCACATGGGGCCTGGGGATGCCCGGCCACTCCCTCCCACTGGGTTGTTCCTTGTATGGGCTGGGGAGCACCCACCCTCTTCTCGAGGTTGGCACTGGCATGGGTGCCCGGGCATTGTTTGTGCCTGTGCTGTTGTGCCACAGGCTGGTTTCTGGTGGCCACCTCCCCTTGCTGTGGGAGAAGATGGGTTCCGTATGCTGGAGCATTCATTCCCTCTGCTGATCGACAGCCTGCGGTCTGGCTGAGCAACCCCAATTGTTCCCAGTGTGCTTGGACAAAGAACTGCCTAGAGAGATGGCAAGGCTTAGGAGCAGACGACATGCTAGGAATATTTCCACTGCCTTGGACACCACCAGTCTCTTCCCCCACCTCCTGCAAGAACGGGAGGCAGCAGCCCCGTTTTGCAGGCAGGGTGGGACGCTTTCCCCCTGTTCCAAGCAGAGTGGGTGCAGAATCCTGTCCCAAGGCAGGCTGAGGACTCGTCCCTGGGAGTGTGTCCTCAGCTGCATGCTGCTGTGCCAAGTGCCAGCCTCGCCTGTCTGCTCTGGTGAGGAGACAGCAAGCGCCACGGGAACCCCAGGGAGCCCCACACAGCCCCTGCAGGTCCCTGTCCCCAAGGATCCATGTGGCACAGCAGGGTGGTGGTGCTGCACTGAGGCCCTCCAGCGTGCTCAGGGCTGCTGTTCCCAGGCACACAGAGCAATTTGGGGAGCTGCAGTTCACAGCTGGTGTTTTTTTCTGGGTGCTGCATCACCCCAAAACCAGGAGGAATTGGGGAGGAGGATGGCATGGGGTGAGGAAGCGCAGGATTGCCTTCAGTACTGGGCTGAGCTCCAGCTGCCTTGGGGCCCTCACCTGCCGTTTCTGCTCCTTGGCTCGTCTCAGCTGCTATGGCTGTCTCCTAGCTGTGGGCCAGCCCTGAGATTTGTCACTCTGCGTTGCAAAGGGGAAGTCTGGGACAGGATTACACAGCAAGCTGAAAGTCCTCGGCATGGAGCAGCTCCTGGTGAGGTCTGTGGAAACCAGGATGTTCCACGGGAGCTCTATCAGTTCCCACATGACCTGCTCAAGGTCAGGCAGAGCCAGCAGTGAGGAGCCCCAATTCCTTCCTTCCCTGCCTGCCCATGGGCTCACAGGCATGTGAGCCTGATGTGGACTCCACATCTGCTCTGCTCCCTCAGAGCAGCAGCTTTTGTTCTCAGGGTTTGGAGGATTCCTTCACGTATGAAAGGAGCAGCAGCACCGGCATTTCCAGTAGGGAGAAGATGCTTCATTTGAAAACATCCCAGTTCCCTTGGTCATTAGCATCTGACATGGCTGAGAATCATTATCATTGAATCCACGCTGGGAACTGACAGAGCCCAGAGCGCAGCTCCTGTTCTCTGCTGCGCTGCTGGCGCTGGCGGGGATGAGCGGGAGGATGCCTGGGAGCACAGGATCCCCCACTGCAGCCTGGCTGCTGGGGCCACTCTGCCATCTCCCCTGCGCCCAGGAGACACTGCCTGGCAGCCCGGGGCGTGCTAAGGTGGCCCGAGGCAGCAGAGACGGGGGCTGCACACGCGGGGAGGCGACCGCGTGTGACTTCGGCCTGGCCGCGCTGCCCCTGCCCCGCTGCGGCCGGGAGGGCCCACGCGTCCCCCGCAGCAGGGACGGGGGTGGGGGGGCTGCGGCACGGCCGCCCCGGAGGAAATGGGTCGGGAAAGGCCTTGGGGAGGCAAACGGCCGCGGGAGGAGTACGGTTAGCTGCACCCCAGGCTGGTGAGAGGCCCCTGCTTCCCCCGCGCCCGCTGTCCCGCCGAGATTAGCTCTCGGCTGGCTGGGCTTGACGGGCAGGCGGAAGGGGCCGCGCACACGAGCACGGCGGGGCCGCCCGGAAACACGGGCAAAACGGGCACCGGGCCGCTCCTTCCCTCCCCCTCAGCCCTCCCGGTGGCTGTGCCAGCTGTGCCCGCCGCCTGCCGGGTCCCAGCACAGGGCTCCGGGCACTGGCCATCACCCCCTGTGCTGGTGGCGAGGCCGGGGCCGTGCTGTGCAGGAGGGCCACGGCTGCCACGCTGTCTCCCAGAGCCCTCCTTGCTCCTGGGCGGCCCCATTGGGAGCGTGCCCCGATTCCCTCGCGGCTGGCGTCACCCCGTGCCGGTTCTGCCAGAGCTGGCTCCCCCTCCAGCCCTTCCCCGCGGGGCTGCCGGCTCGGCTCAGGCGCAGCCAAGCGCTGTGGATGAAAGGGCGCTGCCGGGGCCCCGGGAGCGCCGGTGGCAGCGGCAAGGTCACGCCGCGGCGCACATGCCGCCGATCCGAGCTGCCCGCGGGGACCGCGGAGCGGCATGGAGGTGACCCCTGCACTCGGGGTCAGCGGGCTCGGCGTGCGTCAGCCCCGAGCGGCTTAATCCCGACGGGGCAGGGGGAGGAGCACGGGGGGACGGCGGATTCCTGACCCACAACCGAGCCTGGCATCTTCTCCGCAGCGCCGTGGCCACGTCCCGACATAACCGGATAGGGCTGAGTGGTGTCGCCCTGGCACCGGGAGGGTGAGAAGTAATGGGAACAGGCAGCAGAAAATGTAAAGCAAAAAAATTGCTTTTGTCTCGAGAAAGCAGCAGCCATTTGGACTGCTTCTTCCTCCCTGAAATAGCTTTTCCAGCCACCCAAAAGGAGACAGAATATTCTCTAGAACATTACTTCAGAGGGTTTTTTTGTTTGTTTTTTTTTTTTTTTTTTTGTTTTTTTTTCATTTTTACAGTAAGCATGTGATAGAGCTTGAAATGCTTGTGACTGACCTGATATGTGGGAAAATAAATAAATCCATTCCCAGGTTTGCCAGCAGGATTCCCCAGTTCCCAAATATATGGCTCAGCCTGTGCCCGCTGTCGTTTTCAGCCACTCCTGCAGCACCACAGGAAATGCAGTGCAGGGACACTCAGTGCTGGGTTTGCTGCAGCTGGAAACCCACGGGTGAAGCTGTGAGTTGCAGGGAGCTTTGTGATGCTTTTCTCACAGAAATGATCTGTTTGGGATGGGTTTAACTGGAAGCAACTGCTGCTGAAGGGAACCCCACAGCAGACTGGCAGGATGCCATGGGACAGTGAATCCCTTCAGGTGGAGGCTGGAAACAGAGCATCTTACTGGGATATTCCCTGGTAATGTGGTTTGTTCCCTTCACTGTGTGCCAGGGACACAGAGATGCTTTGGGACATGTTCTGTAAGAGGAGCTTTCTTCATCCCTGTGCTGTGGGAGAGGCTTCAGCCAGCTCAGGCTGCTGGACTACTCAACAGTCTGGACAGGAGAGGAGCCTCAGTGACTGTATCATTGCCCCAGGTGGGTTGGAGCACCCCTCTGCTTCCTGATGAAGAGCACATCCCCGCCCTCAGACAACTGAAGAGTCGAGCTAATGGCACTTCATGGGGTTTGGACATATGTCCACCAGGAAACGGGCTGGGTCTGACTGTGCCATGTCACACAGGCTGCAGATTAAAGAGCAGCACATCCAAATGAGATTTATCTCGTCACCCCCTGAGATGTCCTCCCCCTCCCATCCACAGAGGCAGCTGTTTGGTTGTTTAAGATTTAAAATCACCTACCACTGAGATACTTTTCCATAATGAGGCACAATTGGGAAGAAGCTAATCAGCATATTTCTTAATACAAGAGAAGGGAGAGGCTTGAAGAGAGCACTAAGTGATTCCCCACATTAGATGCTCTCCTTGCTTTCGTCATCCTCTCTGCTTAATCCTTCCAAGTTTCAAAATGATTCTTTGCTCCCGTTTCTCTTTTTCTCACAAAATCAGATTCTGATACAAATGCAGCAGGATGGGAATGGGTTTATTTCTTTGCTATTTTAGTAATGGTATCCACATTACTTCTGACCACAGTTTCTCACAATAGTATAGTAAAAAAGGAAAAAAAAAAGAGTGGACTTGTAGGTGCTTTGAAAAAGCTGAAACTTAGCCCAAGTTTCAGGTTCTAAAGGATTGATGGGTCCTGCTGGGCCATGACACCACTGCTCATTGCACAGCTTGTCTTCTCTTATCAGGGTGTGAAGAGTCAGCTGGGAAAGAGCAGATCTGCAGGCCCATGAGAAGGAATTAAACATCCTGGACAGATGTCGGCTCAGGTCTGTGCAGTTTCAGCTGAAGCTTTCCAGGCTGGTTTTGACCCGTTCCATTTCATGCAGAAAACTGTAGAACTGGGGCAAAGTTAACTCTGAATGAAAAAAAAAGAGGCATGAAGTCTTAGATTTCAGGTTACACTTCCAACATTGGCAAAGCTGTTTTGGTGCTACCACGGAGCAACTCATGTTCACCTAAGCTGGGCAGGATTAGCCACTGTGATTTCCAGCAGCTGGTCCTTATGCTAGCCAGGCTGCCACGGGGACAGGCTGGGATCTCCCCCTGGGATGGGATCTCCCAACAGTACTCCATGCTTGGAAATAATTTATTTTCCTCGTCTGCCCTGCTGCTCTGACTGCTCTGCACTGCTCTGTGGCAGATCTGTGTTTACTGAGGCACAGATGTGAAGGTGCCCAAAAGTCAGTGTTCCTAAACATTTTTGGAGTGCCTGTGACAGTGATGGAGAGGCTGAGGCAGGAGTAACCACAGTGATGCTCTTGCAGTTATCCCACCCTGGTTCTGCCCCCAGACTCCCCCACCCCCAGCAACACCCTGAGCCCCAAATTGCAGCTTTCCCGTCCTTCCCTCTTGTCAGAAACGTTGACTCACCGACATACACATTTTCCAATTGGCTCCCTTTTTTAACCACCAGCTTCAGCTTGGGGAAAGGAAAAGCAGAAGTATTTTAGTTCAGAGACCTGTATCTGAGCACTAGGAGCAGACAGCAGAGCAAGAGTCTGCTGTGAGTTTGACTGCTGCACAGCACACGCATCTTTGACAGGCTTTTCAAGAAGTGCCACTGTAGGAACAGATACCCTGGGCATTGGAAGATCTCTGGAAGGCCTTGATCCCACTTTCCCTGCCTCCCCAAGATGGTTGACCTTTGCTACACTGAGCTTTATGAACAGCTTTTCAGAATGGGCCACGTTCCTGTGACACCTCATGTCTTCAGAGGAGAAACAAACAGCAGCGTGTCTGCTCTCTGCTGGCAGCAGCACTTGGAGACTGAAGATGCAGTCACAGAGCCCGTTCCTGTGAGACCCACAGAGCTTCCCCCTCCTTCCCTCACAGCCAGTGCTTCCCACATGCCTGGCTGGAGCTTGTTCCTCAACTGCCCTACAAGCTGAACTCTGTGATGTGGGCGATTTACCTGTAAGAAGATACTTCCCACTTTTTCCAGCTCACTGCTCCCAGCAGTCACTGTGAGTCAGAAAGAAGAGAAGGCAGATAATCTGTTAGTTAAGTGGTGAAATAAAACATCATTTAGCCAAGAGCTGCTGCTGGGTTTCCCAGCCCCTCCAGTTTATTACCAGTCTATTACCTCCAAACTTCCACTCCATGTCTATCAGCTGGTTAATCATCAGTGTCTGACCCACAGCCAGGCGTGTTAGGGTGGGGGAATTCACCTTCCACTACAAGAGCAAAAGACACACCAGCAATTAATTCAGAGAGGCCTCTGTTTGTACCCGAAACTTCAACAAGAGTCAGAACGAAGGCAGAGGATGGAGGATGGCAGAAGCCCAGAAGAGTGAACTAATGTGGTCAGGAGGGCTTTCAAAGGTGTTTGAGTCCTGCTAGGATTTCCATCTGCCCTGTCACTTCTGCAAATGAAACTCACTGGTTTTGTTTTAGCACTGGTTCAGTGTAACAATATCTGTGCAAAAAGCCATGTGTTCATGTAACTGCATGACCTCAGGGCCCAAAGCATGGGAAGCACAAAAACATCACATGAAAGCCACACAGCAGTGCAGGAACTGTGACACTGATGGGGGAGAGGCCCTGGCAAACCAGAGGTATCATCAGACAAAGTGCTCCTTATTAGTTTTCTGAGGATCTTCAGTTCAAAATCCCAAGCTGGTTTTGAAGAAAATACCCAACGTGCCGACGCATCTCAGGAGCACAGTGGGGTTTTAGGAGTTCCCACTCACAGAACTGACATTTTGTTAGCTTAGAAACAAGCAAAAATATATGAATACCTGTTCTGCAAAATAACTGGCTTTCTCTTCACTGAGGCCTGTGGAGGGAAACCATATGAGATTACTATATGTGATAAATATTAATTATCTTTTATTTAGTGGAAATCACATGACCTACCTAGCGCAATAAAATCTGCTCTGACTTGTTCAGAAGACAAATTCCTCTTCAGGGCACCTGAATAAACACCACAATGAAGAAAAAAAAAATCAGTTTTTAATGAGTCAAACCAATTTTTACTGAGTCAAATAGAGGCAGGGACAGGACCCGACGCTGGAAAGCCTCTGTTTCTGAGCTGCGTTTTGAAGCAAACCACAGCTCCTCGGAGATTGGAAAGCCAGTCGTGCCTGCCAGTATCTCTGCAGATGCCCGGTGCTTTAAAAGTCCGGGCTCTGGGAGTGCCTGGGAGAGGGCGAGATCCCATTGCAGGTATCCATGGGAACAGCGGCAGCGGTTATGTTTTGAAGCTGCTGCTTTCTCTCCTGTAGCCGCTTTGCTTGTTAAAGGAGAACTGTTAAGGCTGGCGGGCTGCTAATTTGACCTACCTGCTGTGTTTGGGATGATGGGTGTGAACGTGTGCATATAACACTTTCCCCCGCTGCGCCTTCCCCCTTTGTTCTGGGGCCCAGGCAGCGCAGGGACCTTTACAAGGATTCTGCTCTCTGAAGCCAAGAGCAGGAATCTCATAAATTCAAGGAGACTGCCAGCCCCACGTGGCTTTCCGGCTGTGTAGCACAAAGTTATCTGCTGTGATCTGTTCTGATATCGTCCGTGGCATCCCAGAGCTGAAGGAAAGTTACAACGGGATTGAAGCCAGAGCACACGCTCACAGGAACAACAAGATGGGGGCACCAAGGCCTGAATCAGGATGGGAAAAAAGCAAATTCTGCACTAAATCCCCACAAGACGGTTGTAGGAAAGAAAATTGTTGCTACTCATGGATAGGAAAAGTTGCTTGAAGCAGTAGAACAAGTTTAAGACAAATTCAGAAAACAGTTGTGCTCAGCATCAGGGCTGTGAAGGAAGCTACAGGGAACCAAGGGCTGAAGGGTAATAGCAAGGGACTATTAATAACAGGAAGGATCAATGGGATGAATGTGCCGTGGAGTGTTTGATGCATTATCATGTCAAACAGCAGCCACAACATCACAGTAATCCTATAAAGTGGTGGAGTCTGGGGTATTCCAGTGGAATCCCCCCGAACCTCTTTGTCACTGTTTATAAACGAGAAAGAGCTGGCCACGGTGTTTCTCTAGAACTGCAAGATCAGCTGTCTCCTTCACATGGCCTGGAACTGCACCAGTCCCAGCCCGCTCCAAATGCGTGTGCCCTGCCTTATTTCTCTCCAGCAGCGCTTGGCCTTGGAGGAATTACAGCACTGGGTCACTTGGGTGGAATTCCTGCAGAGACTCGGTGCCAACACGAGGCTGCCCTGATCTGGCAAAAGGGATTTACAGGTACTGCTTAAACCAAGCACTGTCATGGTGTTGTGCTGCATTTAATGCACAGATATTTAAAGGAGTTTACTTAAGCCCGTGAAATGTGCATGCAGGCAGGGTATAAAGAATACAAAGAGTCACCAAACAGGGGAACTTTTGATTCTTAAGTGCTAAGCACTGTATTAGCTACCATTAACACTTATTGTGCAAACCAAGCCCTGCGGGAATGGCTGGGACAGATTGGCCTCAGGGCAGGATATGCAAATACATCACTTACCGTTGGGTACCAGAAGAATACTTTTGACAATGTTTTTCAGGGGGCCCAAGCTGATTTTATTCATGGTGGCAAAGTCTGAGAGCTGCGTCAGAAACCTTTCTACCTGCTCAAGAGAAAGAGCAGTGACAAAACCTTTTCTCTGTTTCTGACCAGAGCTGCACTCACATTTCTCAAATTTTGCCTTACCTCCTTGGGCTCTGTCAGAAAGCGGAAAAGCACTTCAGTCAGCGCTGAGAATTGCTGTGAAGAAACAGGAGAGTGTTAGACTCAGGTATCAGCACCTCCCCACCCCACCAGCACCACGATGAGGTGGTGATGCACTCCCCTGACCCAGCTCCACCCGCCTCCACAACACTGCTTCCAGAGCTGGACCTGTGCTGGTGCCCTGTCCTTGGCATTATGTGATGCCTGTGGATGGGATTTGCCCAGGATGCTTTTCAGAGCCTTTCAAGGGGTCTGGGCAGCTGGGTAGCTGGCACTGCACAGGGCTTTTGTGACTTGTGGCTAATCGGAAGCTGCTGTTCTATCTTGTGCAATCCAAAAACTGTGAGTGAGAAAAGTTGTGAACATCCAGTCTCATGTTTCACAAACCCCATGGGGTAACCAGACTGACTCGGGAAAGGAAGAGAACTGGTTAAGGGTCTAGTTGCTGCTTTCAGTGTTCTGGGTGTGCAGCTGGCAGACAGGGATGGAAAGGCTGCCCAAGTGGCAGAACACTACCAGCACCCTCCTCTGCTGGCACCAGCACCAGCCCTGGCTGTGACCTTCTGGGTATGGCCAAAAGTGATGTTGGCTGCTTTGTGGCTGCAGATCCTGCCCTGCCCTTGGCCTCGGCCATGGAAGAGAGATGGCACCAGGCTGTTACCAGGCTGCTATCTTCAGTCCTGGCAAGCTGGGCTGGAAAAGCCTCAGCATTTCCACTAACTTCAGTCCAAGCTGCACAGCCGGTGTCGGTGGTCTGGAGGCAGATGGTACCAATGACCACAACCATTCAGCCTGAGGCAGGAAGTACAGGGTGGGAATCTGGGGTGGGAATCACAACCCGAACACTGTGTGGTCCCACCACAAACCCCAGTTCTTGACAGGACCCCACTGCCCACCAGGCACGATCTGAGCCCTCCACCAGGAGCTCCACCAGTGTCCCTGCCCATGGCAGGCAGGTGGAACTAGATGGTGTTTAAGGTCCCTTCCAGACGAAACCGTTCTGGGATTCCATGATTCTGTAATCTTCCTTCAAACAGCTCCGGCGTGCGCGGGGCTCGCCCGGCTGGATCGGGGCTGTACCGCCGCGCACCGGGCCCAGCAGGGACCCGGGCACGTGGGCCTGGAGACGCGGTGGGACCGGCACACCCGGGGCTGCGCTGCCGGCCGGATCCAGCTCCCGGCGCCGGCCCGGCCCGCCCCGCCCGGCCGCCGCTGCCCCGGAGCCGCCGCCCCGCCGGTTCCGTGTCCGGGGCTGCCCCCGCCGCCAAACGCGCCCGTCCCCGTCCCGGCGCACCTGGGCGCTGAGCTGGTTGAGGTTGTGCATGTCGCCGCTCACCGCCTCCGGCACCGGCTCGCGGGTGAAGTTGAGCAGCCCCATGGCGGCGGCGGCTCCGCCCGCCCGGCCCCGGCCCCGCCGCCGCCCCAGCCTGAGCATTGGCGGCCGCACTTTCCGCGCCGCCGCGGTCCCGGACCGCGCTGAGCGCACCCGGGGGGCCCGTCCGGCCCAGGCAGCGCCCCGGGCTGGCCCCTTGGCCCCCGCAGCCCGAGCGCCCGCCGGGGTTCGGTGGAGCCGGTGCTGGAGAGCTGGCTGGCAGCTGAGTACTGTGAGATTTTTTACTGTACAAAAACCTAAAAAAAAAAAAAAAAACAACAAAAAAAAAAACCTTAAAACCATGGTTTATAAGGTGAATAATGGTTTGGGTTTTTTTCTTTTTTTTTTTTTTTGGTTGATTGGTTGGGTTTTTTGTTTTTTTTTTTCCTCCGAAAATTCCACTTGGGAAGTGAAACTTCAATTTGCTTTTCACTCTCCGCCGACTGCTGTTCCCAGCACTGCTCGCTGCCTAACTCGGGGTGATGGGTGGCCGAGGGACAAGCAGCCCACATCCTAGTACTGGACTCCATGGAATGAGCAGATGTTGGGCAAGGAAGCAGCAGCCCCAGGATGAGCCAGCCCATGGGCAGAAAGTGCCCAGATGTCCATGGGGTCAGGGTTCCATAGGGAAATTTCAGACTCGGTTCTCGACATAATCTGTATGCAGGAGGTCTCCTTGACTCAAAGATGTGTTGCAGGAAGGCAGAGGAATTGCCTTCTCATGCCCTGTTACACAGTGCTGTTTCTGTTCGATCTTGGGAGGAAGGCCTTGGTCCAAGAATATTGAAACTTGATTTATTCCCGCAGAGGACAATGGAACTGATTCCATCCTGAAGGATTCTCTTGCCTTAAATTGCTATTTCACAGCTTCCTTTGAGCAGGAGCAGGAGCTCTCCGGGATTCCACTATCAGTGTGAAGTGTCTGATCCATTTTATCAGGGAAGGTGTTCCCTGTCTGTCGGACCAGAGGACACTGTGTAAAAACCTTTGTGGAAGCTAAAACCTCGACAGCCCACAGGTGTTCTGGTTTATTACTGACACTTGCAATTGCAAATGAGAATATAGGAAATTTTATAGTGCTTTCATTGTGAGACTATCCCAGCAGTGGTATAAACAAGGAGATAAGCAGCTAAGTACCACTAATGATGGGGAGTTAAGAGATATTTCCTGGTTGTCTGGCTGGAAATAGCTTCCAACTTCCTTTTCTTCCCCCTCTACCTCCTAGACTAGCTGGGAAAGTTTTTGTTTCATAGATCCAAGGTGGGACTGGGCACCTCCTCGATTTTTGGGGTGAAAAAATTTGATCCTAAATATTTAGGACGCCTTTAAACAAGGTAGATTTTTCAGATTGAAACAATGTATTTGTTTCTGTGGCGAACCGTCCAAGTCAGCATGTTTAAACCATGGGAAATCCTTGTGTCTAAAAATGAGTTAAGCTGAACTAAAACTCCTCCAGGGAATGGGATGCAGGGGGTAGCACTGGATACCAGTATGTGTGAACACAGAATTTCCCCCTTTAAAATGATGCGTACAGCCCTATGCAATTCTTCCCAAGTGTAAATTAGTAGTTGCAGTTAATTATCGCACATTTTCACAGCTACCACATTTCCCCCCGTACTCTGTGTCCGAAAACTTGAAACCAGGCACGAGTCAGCCTTCTGCCTGGTTTGCCAAGGTGAGGAGCAGTCTGTGGTGGATCTTTCCTTCCCCCCGTCTTCCCAGGGTGATGCTTTAGGAGCTCATGAAGGGCGGTCTGGGTGCGCGCGTGTGCGAGCACGCCGGAGGTACGGCAGGACGGTGACGCCACCGATGTTAAACAATTTCTCAGGCAGCGAACCAAATTCTTGAGGAAAGTTGAGTGACGGGATTCAAGAAGAGTCTCGGCTGACGTACGTGATCACAACATCCTGTTCAAACAATCGCCAGGAAATTCGGTGGTCCTCCCTCCTGCGATATGAGCTGTGCGCCATGCAAGCGCCATGAACCCAGCTATGGCACAGGCGGCTCTGCCAGAATTTACTCAGTTCTCAAATCAAGAAGGATTTACTCGAATAAAAGAGCAGGTTGCAGGGTGATGACCGTAGTTATGGGGGTGTCTGGCGGGGGATGGTGCTTAGCGTCCCGGGCAGAGCCCCAGGGCTGCCGTAGGGGTGCAGGCAGCCATCAGCCCATGGGTGCTCCTGCCAGGCCATTCTCATGCAGAGCGTGTTGCTGATGGACTCATCAGAGCTGAGGACAGGCCAAGGGCAGAAGATTGGAGTTGCAGGTATGTGCCCTTGTTCACCATAAATACCCAAGTAAAAGCAGCAGCCAAAAAGCAATGGGGACACACACACCCACAGGAAAAGTCTGAAAACAAATGGTGCTCTCCAAACTGAGCAGAGGATCCATGCACCCTACTTGAGATGCATTTTTCAGTTTCACTTCACGTATCGAACTTGAAAAGCTTCCTCAGCACTTGGAGAGTGTTACCCCGGGAAGGACCCTTATTTTATGTATTCCCAAGAGATCAAATCCTGGGGTGTCCCCATTCTGTTCTTTGATGCCATTATCCATGCCAAGCTCCCCCAGCCCTTTGCAGTTGCTCCCAGGTCAGCCTTGCAGCTGAAGTGGGGAACATTGCCTGCATTTGCCAGCCTGAGAAAGGCCTGGAAAAGACAAGAGTGTGTGAAGAAGCCAGGGGGGCTTTCACCCAGTTGGTCAGAGCCCCCCTGCTCTCTGGGTGTTCTGCCCACCTGCAGTGTCTGCCTTGGGCTGGAAGCACTAAGAGAACATCTCTAGGCACAGTCTGAGGGATGCTGTGACTCCTCCTGGCTGCCCAGCTGAAACTTCTGAGGAGTTAGTTCTGTCCCCCTGGATAAATGAGATCTTTGAGACCAGGATTTCAGTTTCTTCTGCAGTTTAATGACCCTTGCTCTCCCCATCACACTCCTCAGCCTTTGGTCCCAGGCAGACACTACTGCAGAAGCAAGTGTTTGCCAGCCTTTCATGCAGAGGTGGAGCAGGTCTGGGAGCTCCACTGCTGGGCTCTGGCACACTCCTGCCTTGCAGTCACAGGCAAAACACTCCCTCTCTCCACCAGCTCCTCTGCTTCTGAGCAGGAACCATAATCCCTGACCCGGGCAGGCAACAGCAGCTCTGGACCTGGCATGGAGGGAGGGGGCTCTGTGGGCAGCCACCCCCTGGGAGCAGCGTTCCTCTAGGTAAAAGTATATGTGCTGAGGAGGCTGGTTTGGGGAGGCCTCCTCACTTCAGATTAGGCTGTAGCAGGCATATCCTGTTTTCTAGGAAAAAGAGGATTTTGTGGCCAGCTTTGTTAGAGAGGCATTGAAGATTTTTCTTTGTGTGCCTTGGCGTTTGAAGTTTGCAGGCAGTAGCTGCAGACTTTCTAAATGTTCTGGTTACACGGATGACACTTATTTTTAACCTTATTTTTATTAGAGGTTTGTATCATGTGGGCCTGGCCAGCCCACAGGAAGGGCTAGAAACTTCTTGTAGGAGGGATAACATTTCCTATCTCTGTGTAAACAGCAATTCCCCCCAGATGGGAAAAGCTAGCCCAGCTGTAAGGCAGGCTGGGGCTGTATTCCCACATGTGGCAGCAGGATGAGGCTCTCCCACAACGGGAACAGACCTTGCTTCCAGCAGCCAGAGCCCTGCTGAGTGGCACAGCTCTCCCCGGACTCAGGAGAGGTGCCAGGAACAGGAGACCTGCTCTGGGGAGCTGTGGTGAGGAGTGACTGGTTGCTGAGAGCTGTGATGGAGCAGCACTGGTGGAGCTGGTGGAGGAGCAGGCGGCCAGCGCAGGGGTGGGGTGAGGGCTCAGACAATGAAGATACTCATGGAAGAGGAGGAGACATCCTGTGGGGCGTGCTCCGATGGGGTCTTACAGTGAAGAATGCTGTGCAGTGAGAATGATATTACTGTGGGCTGGGAAAGAGCCTCCGAGCTGTGTGTACATCATGGGAACCACAAAGCTTGAACGCAGCAGGAGCATCACTGCTGACTTTGGTGGAAAGAGAAGTTCCTTCTGCTCTCAGCCCCAGCTTGCAGCTGTCCAAGTTGATTTAATGGTGCTGGTGCTCCTCCCTACCTGCAAGAAGACTAAACAAGTTCTCAGCCGTTACTGGGACATGGGAATCTGGGACCCACAAGATCTGGAGGTGACAAGGTTACACTGCTGACAGCTGTAGGTAATGACACACATTTATTTATTTGTGGAGGATCTCCAAGAACACTGCTGTGATACATGCAGTAGGTCCCAAATCAAACCCTTGGGTGCAAAGCAAAAGATGGGAGATGGTAGCAGCCAGAGCAGAGCTCTGAGCAGGGGGTGGCATTAGTTTGCCTGGCCAAGGTGACAAAGGAGAATTTTAGGAAGAAATTAGAAGTGGGAGAACTGGGTGGACAGGGAGGAGCTGGGCCTGGTGCCATACCCCAGGTGTACTTCAGAGAAGGCACTGGCTGAGCAGCCTTCAGTGAAGAGAAGGATTCAGGGTTGGGAGTGAGGAGTTATGTGTGGAAGAGCTGGCATGGTTGTGGGAAGCATGTGAAAAATGAGGAGTCACTTCCAATGTGAATGGATGTTGCCAGTCCCGACTGTGTGATAGTGACAGGGAATGGCTCCTTCAGCTGGTCGGTCACTGGCTCCATGAATTTGAGATGCAAGCTAGCCAAAGGAGCACAGCCAGACAGGGGAATGGTTCTTGCTTGAATGACATTTTGCAGAGAGGACATGCTGCTTGTGCCCAGGGGTGGTGAGGGACCCCCTGGTTCTGCCTCCCTGTTCACATGAGCCCTGACCATGCTGCCTGCTCCTTGCAGCTGCTCCAGCTCTGGAGTGGAGGAGCTTTGCCCACACAGCTGTGTCCCATCATTGGTCTGTGCTGGAAAGCCCCAGGGCTGGTGGGAAGCAGTGAGGGAGCTGCTTTGGTACTCTCCTGACAGAGGCTGCTGATGCCAGCTCTGGCTCAACAGGAGAGCCTGGTGCAGGTACCTGGAATGTGTGGCTGGAGCCTGGATATAAAATCCTCTGTAAAGGTACCTTGTTTCCCATGAAATGACAGACACATTCTCTTGATTGTTATGAAATAAACTCTCTTCATCTCTCTGTGGTGTGTGTAGCAGAGACAGGAAAAGAATCAGGCTTTGGCTCATCGTCTGCCAGAGCTGCTTTGTCTGGTACCAGACCTTTCCCACAAGCAGTCTGCAGAGCCTTGCTCTCCTGAATTAAATGATAACTGAGGGGCAGAGAGGGAAAGAGGGCGTTTCGGCTGGCGGGAGATTGATGGCAGGTCAGTGAGGCCAACAGCAGCAGGAAGGTTTCCGTAGAAAGGGAGAGGAACCAGTGGATGCTGGAAGGGCTGATTCCACCCTCACAGTGCCCTGGAAAGTCTCATGAGCACAGCTCTCAAAAGCATTTCCCTTTCCTAAATCTGGAAAAACAAATGGGAGTAAAATATATTTATTTGTTTTAATCTACTTGCCCGAGCTGTGAATTGGCTTTAGGTTTATGTGGTGCATGTTTATTTGAATGTTGATGTTTAGTATCCTCAGGGGCTTATTCAGAGTGGGTTTCTCAGCTCCTCCTGTTCACTTGCAGAGCATTTTTTACATTTGCTGCCAAATTTTTCATGCTTGTGTTCTGCAGGGATGGAGGTGTGGTTTGGGGGAACCTGCTGTACAGGCCTGGGGCTAGTCCTGCAGATTTCAGACACTTTGGCTAACTAAGATTTTCTCCTGACCTTGAAAGCTCATTTCTATCACACCAGGATAATCATATTCCTTTTCTTACTGTTACACACTTTTCTGCTGAATCTAGAAGTAATAACAGGCAAGCAGGGAAGATTATACCCCACGTGGACTCCGGATGCTTTGTCTGGGGCAGGAGAGGCGCGGGCTGTGTCCCTGGCCCCGGCACAGCCCTGCAAGTGTCTTGCCTCTGGACGGGAAAGGGAAAGAACAAACAAAAACTGAATGTAAAACTTGTGGGGCTTTGTCTGCTCACGGTGCGCTGCGCGGGGTTGTGCTGCATGGGGCTGTGTGGGGCACGGTGCTGATGGAAACCGGTGGACAGAGTGGTGGCTCGGTGGGCGAGGGCTCTGCCCAGCCCTGGGGTGCCAAGGGAGTCTCCTCTGCCTCGGGGATTGAGCTCCGTGGGGCTCCGAGCCCCGGAGAAATGATGAACCCTGGGGGATGCTGGGCAGTGGAGGTGATACCAGGACGCCGGCGGGTACCAGGGAGTGGGGAGCCCCGGTAGGGTGTGAGACACCAGAGGAATGTGGAGCCCCCGGAGAGGGATGCTGAGCCCCGCGGGGGTGATGCAGAGCACCGGGGAGGGTATGCGGGGAGCCGAGGCAAGGGGGATGTGGGGCACCAGGCGGTGGTCCCAGGCGATGTGGGGCAGTGGATGGGACACATTGGGGACCGGGGGGTGTGGAGTCGCGGCGGGGGAGGATGTGGCGCCCCGAGGGATGCGGGCCCTGGGAGAATGCAGGATCCCGAGGGCTGCGCGCCCGATGGGCTTGGGGGGCCTGGCGGGTGCAGTGGCGGTGCGGGCCCCGCGCTCCCCTCCCCCGCCATGGGGCGGCGAAGGAGGAGGAGGAGGAGGAGGGGCTGCCCAGCACGGGCAGGGTTAAAGCGCCATGTAACCGGAGCGCGGGGCTGTCGGGGGCCGGCCGGGGCGCGGGCAGCGGCGAGCGGCGGCGCGGCCCCGCTGGACGGCGCGTCCCGCCGCGGCGCAGGTGAGCGCTGGACCTGGGGGACCGGAGGCTCCGAGCCGGAGCCGTGGCACATCCTCGTGGGCGGCTTTGTTGTCCGCGGCGGTGGCGGGGGACAATGAGGCGGGGGGGGAAGGCGGCACCGGGCGCACCGGAGCGCCGCGGCGGGAGCGCCCCGGCCGGTCTGGCGGCCCCGGTGCCCGGTAACGGGGGACTCGCGGCTTCGCCCCGGGGGCTCGGACAGGGGGCAGAGGGTGGTGGGCCCGACCGCCACTTGTTGCCGCTGGGGCGTCTTGTAGGGATCGTTGCTCCCACAGCTTCGGGCATGGTCCCCTAAGTCCCCCTGGTCCCGCCCACCTCTCCGGTCCCGTTGCAACTTTGGGAGTTTCCCGCGGAAGCGCCGCGAGCCCCGGGGGCGCGTCCCGGGACTGTCACGGCGGAGCCGGTGCGGGACCCCCCGCGACCCGCGGGGCCGGGCCTGGGCTGAGCCAGGGACTGCGGCGGGAGGGTCCCCTCGCTGATACGGCGAGTGATGGCTGCGGGGCGGGGGTGGTTCGGGAGGGCCGGGGTCCCCCTGCCCGGCTCGGTCGTCCCGGGCAGCGCCGCCTCCAGGCCGGGGGCACCGTGGGGAGCTGCCGGGGGTACCGGGACACGGTGGCGCTGCTGCCCCGGGCCAAACACCTTTGTTTTCTCGGTTCTCGGTCGGGGATCTGACAGCGCATCTTCCCTCTCTTTTGGCAGGAAAAAGAGGTTCCTGGCAGCGCCTCGGGCGCGAAGCCTCCCCGGGGCCGATCCGGAGGGACGGGGTGGCCGGAGCAGGTATCGACCGGAGGGCTGTGCTGCCATCCGCCTCCTGCCGAGCCCGCGGGGAGCCTCCGGGGAGGGGAGATCATCGGAGAAGGAGGAATGAACTCTTCAGAGTGGCCCCAGCGTGGGGCTCAAGTCCCGGGAAGCCGGGAAAGGGGAGCGGCGGGGGGACTCCTGGGCGAGTGCTGGTCCTGGGGCAAGAGGTGGTCCTGCACCGACCTCCCTCGGAACGGGAGAGGGCAAGGAGGGGGTGGCTGGAATGTGCTGCCCTGAGCAGTACTAGTACTCTCCTTTCCTGCCTCAGTTTTCAGTTTCCAAATTTTTAATCAGCTGAGGGGGAGTGAGGCCGGGTATCCCAGTCCCGCCTCTGGGGCTGCACGGGGCTGGACGGGCGGCCATGGGGACAGCGGGGTGTCATTGTCATCTTTACGTCCTCTTGTTCAGGGGGAGAATGAAGCGGTGACGACTCTGGACAGAAGACTGACCACCTCTGAGCGGGCCTCACCTGTGCACCACAGCCCCCACAGCCCCCAGCTCTGCCCCCAGCTACTGCCCGCCGGCAGCCCCTGCCCCACGCCGCGGGGCTCGGCCCGGCAGGATCCCACCGGGATGAACATGGTAAAGAGCCCGGAGCCGCTGGAGCAGCGCTTGGCGGGGATGGTGGCTGTCCGGGAGACGTCTCCAGCCTGGTCTGCGCTGGGAGAGGAGGGGCTGGTTTGTGTTTTGTTTCTTTTCTCTAACCCAGCTTTGCTGAGAGGCAGCGGGGAGAGCCGAGGTGGGCGCCGAGGGCTGCGGGGGGAGCGGAGCGGGGCAGGAGGAAACCGGGGGAAATGGAGGGAAGTGCCGGAGTGGGAGAGCAGAGAGGCCAGGCACAGGAAGCGGGCAGGGGGAGCCTGCCCTTCGCCCCCTGCCCTTCCAACAAGCACATCTGCGAAATCGGCGCCTTTCTTACGGAACTGCCAACCCAGCAACTCCTTTCTTCCCAGGATTAGAGGGAAATGTGCGGTTTGGGAAGACTTAAAGGCCATTAGTGTGCACCACAGCCCAGAGCCAGCCCGGCCATTAGGGTCCTTTATTTCTTTTTGTTATTCAAACAGGGCTTGGGCGATGGCTCCATCCCAGCCCTGGGTAAAGCTTCCCTCCAGCCTTTTGATATGCATGCCCCTGTCTGGAGGCAAAGTCCGAAACCTCCCCACCTCCTGGGGACATGCACCTGATAACAGGGCGGCCTCTTTTCCCAGCAAGGAAAACTGAAACCAGCCTGGGGGAGCAGCCCCGGGAGCAGGGGCAGGGGTCCAGTCCCGAGCATGGCCCAGCTAGGTGAGCCCTGCTCACCCTGCCCTCTCTGCCAGGTGAGCCCAGCCAATCCTGCCTGCTCTGCCCACTCCAGGGTGGCCGGCAGTTGTGGCCAGGCAGGGACCAGAATTCTCTCTAAGCAGTTAATACTGTGGCATGGTCTTTAACCAGTTTGGCAAATCTTAAAGAAACTGGTATTGCAAAATGAAGGCGGGCTGTGGAGTCAGCGGGTTCATTGTCTTCTCGGGTGGGATTTGGCTGCAGGGCACGTCCTGGTCACCAGGCAGTGCCGGGGCTGCCGCTGGTGCCGGGCTCTTGGGGAACTTTTGGCAGTGGAGCTGGAATTGTGCATTATTTGACTCTTCATGGATTCCTGTCTGGAGTACATGACTGTGGAGCACCCGGTGTGTTTGCAGGGTGCTGGGCAATGCAAACACTGCAGGGTTGGTCTCCCATGAGCCAGCCCATGTGAGGGCAGTGCTCTGTTTCTTATTATTAATGCCCTGAGTGCACATGTTGGTGTGTTTTTGCGAGGGGAGGTGAGGACAAAGAACCAAGCCTTCCTCCCGAGCAGGAGGGGCTGAGCTCACAAGGATGTGGCTCGTGCAGGGGACCCTGGGTGGTCAGTGGGCAGCAGGATGGGCTCCTGTGGCTTCAGCACTTGGTGCAAAGTGCAGGAGAAAGGGATGGGAATTGCAGTCTTGCTGCATAGGTTTAGGATTTTGGGAGAGGCACTTTTAATAAGCAGTTTGTGCCATGGTCTGCTGTTCCCTTTCCCGTCAGAGGATGGTGATGGGATGACCTCAAGTGATCCTGGGCAGTGCAGCTGGAGAAGGGCACAGACCAAGCAAGGAGCTGACGTGCCTGTGCTCACGGCAGGGCCTCCGTGCAATGCACCCACAGAGCTGTGACCTGTGGGTCTCTGCTCTGCCAGAGAGCAGTTCTTTCCAAAGGGATAACCCTTTTTTTCCCCACTTCATAACTGGAATAAAGGCCATGTGGGATCTCCCTAAGCATGTGGCAAAGCTGAGCTTGGGGCATCGGGTGTTCAGTCCTGGCTGTGTCCCTGGCGAGACCTGGCAACTGTGTCACCTTAGTCCTTCACCTCCCCAGTGCTGAGCTGACAGGACACCCTTGCCTGGTGTGCTAGACATGAGGCAGTTGTGGGGCTGAGGAAGGAAAAGCCATTTTGAAGTGCAAGTTTGAACTTCCTGGACTCAGGTTCCTGACAAAGGAATGAATGCAGAGGTCATCTGAGAGTCCCAGTGGAGTTTTGTGGGTGCAGATGTTTGGGAGGGCTGGGAGATATCCTTGCCTGCTTCTGTCCTCCCTGAATGTTACCTGCCTCATGCAGCTCCATCTCCTTGTACCCTTTGGTTCAGATCACCCTCATGCTGGGAGAGCAGCCTCCCTGTAGGGATTCCCAAGGGAGATTCACATTTTGGTGAGTTTTGCCGGTTTTGGTGGCAGCATTGCTGCCAGTCATGGCTGCTGCTGCTCTGCAGCATTGTGGGCTGGGAAGGGGGAGCAGACCAGGAGGAGCTGGCCCTGACCTGGCTGTGCTGTGGTGGATTGCTGCATCCTGGAGCATCTGGGGCCATGTGGGACCATCCGCCTGGGCCGGGGGCAGGCGGCGAGTCTGGGCAGCTCCCAGGAATTGTTTGCTGGGTCTGGGAGCAGATGTGCTGCAGCAGAGGGATTTCTGCACACACAGCTGTGGGAGGTTATGCAGTGTCTGGTGCCATTCCTCTCCTCCTCCCTTTGTCCAGGGGGGAGGCAGTATGTGCACTGAGGTTTCTGCCTGTGGAGGTGGGTGCTGGACACCTGTTTCCCTTTGTGTTTGAGTGTTACCAGGTTTTTAACTCTGCCCTCTGCGTCCAAAACATCAAACTCCAACTGGTCTTTGTTTGTCAGAGGTGCTGACAGATGACTTCAAAGCAGAAATCTCAATTGTTAATGCAGTGGTTGGAGGCGATGCAGAACGAGAATGACACAGAAGGGGTGGTGGGCTGGAGCTGGGGTCTCTGGGGCTGAGGGGGGTGTTACTTTGGCTTCCTAACAGAGCTGTAGGTGGGCAAAGTCCTGCGAGCTTCTCAGCTCTTGAGTTACGTGCTACTGAAATGACTGTGCTGCTGAAATGACTGTGCTGCTGAAGAGGCAAGTTGCAGCACAGACCCATAGCCCAGCAATGAGGCAGCATAGTTCATGGCATCCGGGTGCCTCTGGGAGAGCTGGGAGCTTCTACTACAGAAAACAGGAGCCAGGGAGGGCACCCAAGGAAAGGCAGCAAGCAAGGCAAGCCCCAGCTCTGCAGGGGACACCAGGGCAGGGGCTGCTAGGATGCACAGCCCCCTGCTCTGCCCCTTCACCCTGGGGCAGGGCAGCTGAGGCCAAGAGTGGGGGACAGGAGGAGTTTTCTCCCTCGGGAGAGTTTAGTGCAGGCTCCAGGACTTTGCTCCCCGTGGCGGGCTGCCTGCCTGCTCTACTGCTGCCGGAACAGCCCACCCACCTGTGGGCGTGCTGGGCAGCTAGAATACAGGGAGGCCAGGGAGCCTGGTGGCCCAGGGGTGGGCTCTCCCCGGGGGTGGGCTGGCCCCAGGGGTGGGCTGGCCCCTGGTTTCTACAGGGTGGCCAGGAAGTGCAACTCCCCTCCAGACAGGGTCTGTCAGAGTGAGCTGGGGCTCGGCAGATCTGAGACAGCGTACAGATGTTGGGGAAAAACCTGGTGTTCCCTAAGGATAAGTGGGGTTGCATCTGGGACCTCATTTAGATGGAGCTGGTTGGCCTTTAGGGCCACCAGATTTGTGTGGAGGTTATGTGCAAGTGCTGTTTATTTCCCAGGACCTTTAGCTGCATCTCCAGTCAGATCCCTCTGCTAAGGGCACAAAGTTAAAGCTGGCTCAAGGACCTCACTCTGTCTGCTTTGCCCTCCCCGGGGCTTCCTTGCATAGCTGAATTTCCTTTCCATTCTGGCTTCTACAGGCGACCATGAAAAAGGACAAGAGCCACGGGCAGGATGAGGCAGACTGTAGGGCAAAGCTGATCCTCATCAACGGGAACAATGCACCTGGCGTTGTACTGGAGGCGAATGGGAAGCCCAGCACTCCAGGTGAGGCTCACCACACTGAGCCCAGAGTGCTCCAAGGATGCACAAGGTTGGGGATGTCACAGCCTCTGTCCCAGGCCTTGCTGGGGGATGAAGTGCTGTGGCTGTGGCCAGAGTCCCCCCCATGACCCCAGTGGATTTCTGTGATCCAGGAGCACATCCAGGCTGTGGTATGGTTGTGGGAATGGGTGCCACACTGGGGTGCTGGCTCTGCCCCCGACAGTTAGCCCCCATGGAGTGAGGGAAGCGGGGGAGCCCCTCCAGCCTGAGGGGTGCCATTGACCTGAGGGGCTGCATCGCTGCTCCTGGGATTCTCCAGTCAGGGTTCCCAAATCCCACCTCTTAGGTTCACAAGGTCCTGCTTTAAATGACGTGGTGACAATCCTGGAAGAGCTGGCATGTGGCCTCCTTGTGCCTCTGAGCTTTCAGGAACAAGGGAGTAGATAAGAATATGCCCATGCTTGCTGCTGGTCCCTCCCAGTTTTAGGTACAGGTGTGTGACCTGGGGCTGTGGTGCCACAGTGGGGAGCCCTGGGGACACCACTTGTCCCTGCCTCCAGCCACATATCTCCGAGATGAGGTTTTGGTGTCTCCAAATTGTGCTGCGGGAGCAGTGGGAGGCTGGGGCATGCAAGGACATGGCCAGGTGGGCTTGCAGAGCCTGAGGCTGCTCTGTCTTTGCAGATTCCAGGGGCCTGGGGCTGCTGCCTGTGAAGAAGAAGGACAGCAATGGAGACCTCTCCAAGGAGGACCTGGCCTGGCCACTCAATCTGCGGGTGCAGAGGGTAAGTGAACACCTAGGGTGTGTTTTGGATACTGTGTGTGGACAGCATCTGGTGCCAGGATCCTCATCTCTTTCCCTCTGGCCTTTTCTTGTGCTCAGTGCCAGAGGAACAATCCAGTGATGAATGCAATACTCACAGCGTAATGTTTTAATTTTTAAATTCCTGCTTCTCATGATACAGCAGTAGGAGGATGCAGTTATGCCCATTACATGCTGCAGCAGCCTAATAAAATAATTTTGCTGATATTTTCTTTAAAGTCATGATGGTATTGATAGACTGAAACATCTCGTGCCTCCCACTGTTGGGGTGAGCTGCTTTTAGCTGCCATGGAGCTGGACCCCAATTTCACCCACCCTCTTTTGTTGACTAGGTTGACAAACCTCCAGGGTCTGGAAGCATTTTTGCCTTCTGGCTTTATTGTTTTGAGTTAGAATTAAAACCCAAGGTTGGAGATCTGCCTGAGATGAGGCAGCTTCCAAAAGAAAGAGCCATAAATCCAGTGGGTGAAAATTGAGCTTTCCCACTATGTTTAGTTTGGGGGCTCTTCACTGCAAAATCTCATTTAATTTTCAACCTCTGTAATGCTGGGTGCAGGCAGTAAGTCTGGGCTGTACTGTACCTCTGACCACCAGGGAAGGGCTGGCCTGGGTGCTGCTGCAGGGCTGGCTGTGGGAAAGGGCACCCATGGGAGTGTGAGAGCATCCAGGGTGTGTAAGTGGGTCCATGCCTGGGACAGTGCTCTGCTGTGGTCTGTGGTTCTCCTGGCATCCCAGTTCTCCCAGCTATGGCTCCTGCTCTCTCTGTCATTCTGGGTGCAGTGGGCTGCAGCAGTGGGGCTCCTGAGCCTTGCAGAGATGCTGTGGAGCAGAAAGTTGCCCAAAGGGGCTCAGCACAAGGTGCTTCCAGCATCCATCTATCTCCTCTCACCTTCCCCAGGGCACTGCCTGTGGTGCTCAGCCCCATGAGGCACAGAGTGTCCGTGTCCCCATGTGAGGAGGGCACCCATGCTGTGGCCCCTCTCTGTTCTGGTAGCAGGTGCAACCCTGGGGCAGTGCTGGGTGGGAGAGCAGCTTCAGGCAGAAGCCCACCCTGTGCCTCATGTTCCAGGCAGGGCGGACCCGACAGGAGATGCGGATCAAGGAACCAGCACGCGGTGTGGAGACTCTCAGGGACCTGCCAACTCCCGTGCGGGTGAGGGTCTGGCAGGGCCAGGGCTTCCCTGGGGCTTCCCGTGGGCTCCAGGGACTTGCACTGCTGCTATGCCCTGGTCAAGTGTTTTCAGAGATGGCGCAGCCTTCCTGTGCCTCAGTTTCCCCTGTGAAGGGGGTGTGTTTGTGCTGTATTTTGCCCCTGCTATGAGCTGGGTGCATTGACCCCCCTGGTGGGGGATTTGGGACAGGAAAAAGGGAGGGGGCAGTGGTGCACCATTTGCTCTGGGTCTGGCAGGTAAAAGCAGAGCTGTTCTCTTGCAGATGCCCCCATTAAGGGCTCTCCTCTCTATTCATGGCTGCAGTGGTGCCCTCACTCCCTGGCTCCCCCTCTCCGATCCCAATTGCAGGGCTGGGGGATGACACAGGGCTGTGTGTGGGGAGTGGGGGTGATGTGGGGCAGGTCTCTGCTCCCCCTGTCCCTCTCCATGCTGCGTTCACACTCCTCTGCCTCTGCCATGCAGAGCTCCAGGCGCCGCTCTGCCGTGTCCACACCCGTGACCATCGACCTGACAGAGGAGGACTCCCAGGACTCATCTCGAAGCAGCAGCACACTCTCTGGAAGCAGCTCCCAGGAGGGGCAGAACGGCTCTGCTGACCTGGGGGCCGAGGAGGCAGAGAGCAGAGACATGGGCATAGCGCTGGAATACCAAGTACGGAGGGGCTGAACTCTGCTCCTGCACCCAGGGTGGTGGGGGGCAAGGATGAACCTCTGTGACTTGTCCCAAAACAAACTTGGAAACCTCAGTGCTGTTCCTCCTGCCCACCTTTTCCCTGCATGCCTTCCCTGCATGCCTGATGTTGCCAGGCTGTCTCCATCTATCAGGCTTGGATGATTTGGGGACCAGCCCCGCGAAACTGCACTGGTGCCACACGTGGGCCCCCCGAGATACACGAGTGTGCCGTGTGCCGTGCCCTGCTCAGACAGGCAGTTGCATGTGCAGAAAACATTTCTGTCGGGGATGCTGGAGAGAACCGAAGCTGCTGGGGCTGCAGAGCAGGATTCGGCGCCTGCGGGCCGCAGGGCAGGGCCCCAGACTTGCAGGAATTGGGCAATTGCATCTTGCTGCATAATTAAGTATGTAATTGCAGAACAAAGCTGGAAAGGAGGGCTCTGCAGGCAGAGAGGTGACTTTTTTCCGTATGAGGTTCCTTGCTGTGCACAGCACCCAGCGTGGCCTGCGATGGGTCCCATCAAAATTCTTTTCTTTTTCTTCTCTGTTTTTGCTCTGCCACATTTCTTGCTCTCTGCAGCAGGAACAAGAGGAGGGTGGGTGGGTGGGTGTCCTCTCCCTGGGGTGCAGCCACACAACACAGGCTGAGCTGTGAGCCCTGTGAAGGGGCTGCCCTGTGCCAAGGAGGAGCCTCATCTGCTGAGGGCACCCGGGGAACAGCCTTGGTGCAAGGCTTCCCCGTCTTTGCAGAGACCCTGGGAGGGCAAGCAGGAGTGGACACGCACGGGGCCCGCTGCCAGGTGGGCTGTGCAGGATGGAGCATGCACCACACTGTGCCAGGCATGGGCTCAGCATGGGGCTGGCACACACAGGCTTCCCCACCAAGCTTCAGCATGGATCAGGGCTGGGATACAGTGCTGCCGGCGGGGATGGCTTGGCCCTGTGCTTGAGGGAGTGGTTGAAGTTTTTGGAGATCGCTGCACAGAAGTTCTACACGCGTGACACACATGGCGACACACCAGCGCTATCCCCTGTGCTCCGGGGCTCTCCTGCACAGCTGCCCAGACAAAATGGAGAGTTTGTGATTTTGGCTGATGTGTTGTGTTGTGCTTTCAGGATGGGAAGGAATTTGGAATTGGGGAGCTTGTCTGGGGAAAGATCAAAGGTTTTTCCTGGTGGCCTGCGATCGTCGTCTCCCACAGAGCCACGGCCAAGCGCCAGGCAGTCTCGGGCATGCGGTGGGTGCAGTGGTTTGGAGACGGAAAGTTCTCAGAGGTAAGCCTGCTGCCCAGCCCAAGACACCCTTCCCAGCACGTTTCTGCCCCGCTCCTGAGGCTGGCTGTGGGCAGTGTATGTGCTCCTGCAGCCTCCCAGGCCTCCCATCCCAGTGTTAAGCATAGCCAGGCCCGGCAGGTTCTCATCGCTCTGGAGTCTGTTACTAATCACTGTAGGCTGGTGACAGCATCCAGACATGGGGACATCTGCCTGACCACTTCACAGGGTTTTGTCCATGCTCCAGAGCTTCCCTTGTCACTCCCTGCCTGGGGAAAGATGTCCCTTCAGAGCGCTGTCACCCTCACAGAATCAGTATCCTGAGTTGGAAGGGACCCACAAGGATCTTCAAGTCGCACTGCACTCCTTCCTTGCACAGGACAGCCCTAAAGTCCCACTATATGTGTCATCCAAACACTCCTTGAGCTTTGGCAGGCTCCTGCCATGACCACTTCCCTGGGGAGTGTGTTCTAGTGCCCAACCATGAACCTTTTCCTAATATCCATCCAGGATATCCAGCCCCTCCCACGCTGCAGGCAGGAGGGAGGAAGCGCCGTGGTGGTGTCAAGCCAGCAGTGCCGGCAGAGGGTGCAACCCACCCGTCCTTGTCACACTGCTGCTCCTGGCAAAGCTGCCACTGGGCTTCCTCCTGTGGGGACTGCACAGTGCTGGGGGGATATGGCCCAGCAGGGCATTCCCATCTCACAGGGGAGATCTTGGTGCTCTCTCCCAGGTTTCTGCAGACAAACTGGTGGGACTGATGGCCTTCAGGCAGCATTTCAATTCCTCCACGTTCAACAAGCTGGTGTCCTACCGCCGTGCCATTTACCACGCTCTGGAGGTAACCACCAGGGGTGGGTGGATGGGTGAGGACGTGCCAGCTGAACCAGCTGGGCTGTGGGTGGCTGGTGGGATGGGATGCAGTAAAACCCTCCTTTCACTGCTGAGATGATTTCCAAGTGCAGCTGGGGGGCCAGACTTTGCTTATCCTGAGGGTTTAGGGGTAGCTGCTGCTGCTCCCAGGGGTCTCACTGCTCCAGAACTCCAGGCCAGACTCCCTGTGAGGGCTTGGACGTGGCAGCATCATGGCAGCAGGGCAGTGCCAGGTTGGCCAGAGGTGTCCTGGGTCAGTGCCAGATGCCCTCTGAAGTTAGGGCTAGTGCTGAGCACCTGTGAATCCAGTCCCCATCCAAGGGATGTCAGCCTATGGGGCTGCAGACCCACAGGCACCTCTTCTGCCTTTTCTTCCTGCCACTTGCCATGGAGCAGAATCTGGGCAAGAGCTTTGGCTGGGCTGTCTCTGTCTCTGCTGGCTCCACTGGGGCTGGTGGAGGACAGATGGGCTCATTGTAGGGATGGAGGCACCCTTGGCTGTGGCCAAGGGCACACCCAGAGTGGGAATCCATCAGCTGCCACCATCCTGGGGCCACCAACGTCTGTGTGTGTGTGTGTGTGTGTGTGTGTGTGTGCTGGGTGGGCAGGGGGCCTGGGGCTGTGGCCCTGGCAGGCTGTGGCTGCTCCCCTGACAGAGACCACCCTGTCACCCTCTCTGTCCCCTGCTGCCCATCCTCATCAGGTGGCCCGGAGCCGGTCGGGGAAGACGTTTACAACTGGCCCCAGGGAGTCGCTGGAGGAGCAGCTGAAGCCCATGATCGACTGGGCAATCACTGGCTTCAAACCCCTGGGGCTCAAGGGACTGCGGCCACCCAAAGGCTCAGGTGAGGTGGTGGCATCAGCTGGCCGAGGGCTGGTGGAGGGCTGGCATGGGCAGTGGCCACTGGGGGCTGGCCCCGGCTGAGCCTGCTCACCCTGTGCTGTGGCCATGCCAGTCTAGTCCCAAGGTGATCCTGGGGCTTCTCACTGGGACCCTCAGTAGCATTGCAAAAAGCTGGAGCAGCCTCCAAGCCCCATGGAAATCGGACCTGGCAGAGCCTTGTGCCATGTGTGAGGACCTGGGTGGCCAGGAAGGGTCCTGCTGTGGCTGGGGTGAGACCTGGCAGGCCTTGGCAGGAGGTGCCTAGGGCCAGTCCTGAGGCTGGAGGCTTGTCCTTAAGGAGGTTCCTTTGCCTTGCAGAGAATGGGGTGCTGAGGAATGGGACAGAGGAGGTGGTGTCCTTTGAACAGTGTCCCCCCACCAAGAGGCTGAAGACCTATCCCTGCAACAGCAGCAAGGAGCAGCGTGTGGAAGAGGACCAGACCCGAGGTAACCAACAGAGAGAGCTGGGGAGTGGCTTGGCCTGGGCTGTGCACCCCAAGAGCACGGGGAAACCATTCTGGTAAAGGGCTTGGCTCTTCCCAGGAGCCATGAGCCTGGTTTCTGAAGGCAAAAGCTTCTGTGGTCTGGTGGTGCTGACTTGTGCCTTACAAGACACCAGCAAACCCAACTGCTAGACATGGGCTGGGCCCCACTAGTGGCTTGGAGCATGACCATGTGCTGCTACACTGAGCTCTAATATCTCCATCAGTGAAAGGATGTGGGCTTTGCACCAAAATCTCTCAGCAAAGCTGGAGTAGTTCTAATGAAAGAAATAAGGCACCTGTAAGTAGAGTGCATTTAGAGTTTGTAACATAAGGAATGATAATGTCTTTTTTTTTTTTTTCCTTTTCAAATTTATAAAGAGCAAATGGTTTCTGAAGTTACAAGCAACAGTGGGAAGCTGGAAGGTAAATGCTGGCTCTGTCTCTCCTTGGAAGAGGTGTGAGGTGCTGGGGGTGCCCAGCAAGGGTTGTGGGTCCTTTTTCAACTCCACCATGTAGGAAGGGGGACAGGGTGCTCAGGGGGACAGGGTGTTCAGGGGGACAGGGTGCTCAGGGGGTGAGGGTGCTGAGCAGATCCTCCATGGCAGCCACAGCCATATCTGGATGCGGTTCCAAGGGCAGGCCCCATTTGGGTGCAGTTCTGAGTGCAGGCTTTATCCAGACATGGCTCCAAGGTGAGGCTCCAGCCTCTGCAGCCTGTGGCGGGGTGTAAGGGGGCCCTGCCTTGGGTGCTCCCTGCCCTGGGTGAGCGCAGCTCTCTCTGTCCCACAGAGAGCTGTTTGTCCTGCGGGAGGAGGAACCCGGCCACCTTCCATCCACTGTTCAAGGGGGGCCTCTGCCAGACATGCAGGGTAAGTGCTGCTGTGCTGGGGCTGAGCAGGAGCCTGGGGCCAGAGGATGGGGCTGGGGCCCAGCCAGTGCTGCTGGGACAGGGGCTGGCTGGGACAGGTGCTGGCCATGCTGTGTCTCCCACGGGGCTGTCCCTTGCCATGTCCTCGCCACCTTGAAACACTGAGGATGTGCATCTCCAAAATCTTGGCATGTACTGAGAATGGAGCAAAGCTGTGTTTTTCACTGTCTGAGCATGGTTCCTGATCCTCTGTCCTTCTCTCCTCCTGGATGTCCTTTTGCTAGGATAGATTCCTGGAGTACTTCTACATGTATGACGAAGATGGATACCAGTCCTACTGCACTGTCTGCTGCGCAGGCAAGGAGCTGCTGCTCTGCAGCAATGCCAGCTGCTGCAGGTGAGCCCCAAGTCTCTGCTCCTGGGGCTGAGGGCCTGGCATCCTTCCCAGGGAGCTGCAGGGAAGCAAAGTCCTCCATGAGCCTGGGCAGGGGCTATGCTTCTCCCCAATTGGCTGCCATGCAGCATATCCCAACACAGACTACCTTCCCTTACTGAGCCAGGTATCACCTGAATAAGCCCTGTGGAGGTTGGCAGGAGTCTTACCCATGCCTTGGTCACCAGCTTGTGTTAGCAGCTCTAATAACCAGGGTACTGCCTGGAAAAATATCCTGTAAAATGGCAGGGACTCTAGTCCATGGCAGGGGAGACTCCAGGAGGAGCTGGGGTGACCCACAGGGGTTTCTGGGGTGACAAGCACAAGCTGTTTTGGTTTGGGCAGGTGCTTCTGTGTGGAGTGTCTGGACGTGCTGGTGGGGCGAGGGACGTCGGCCAGAGTAAAAGAGCAGGAGCCCTGGAACTGCTACATGTGCCAGCCCCAGCAGAACCATGGCGTGCTGCAGCGCCGGCAGGACTGGAACACTCGCCTGCAGGACTTCTTCACCAGTGACAAGGGACAGGAATATGTAAGGGCTGGGGGCAGGGAGCCTGATGTGCTGGGATGTGGGGAAGAGGGTTAGTGAGGGCAGGGCAAACGACCTGGACTTCCTCTTCCCTCTGCCTTGGTCTTGTTCACCCACCCTTTCTAAGGGTGCCAGGCTCTTGGTCCCACAGATGCTCTCCTGAAGGTAGAGGTGCTGCATTCAGAGCCTAATGGGACACTGCAGCACTGTCAGGGCTGGGGCTTCATGGCTGTCTCCATTGCAGGCTGCACCCAAAATCTACCCAACAGTTCCTCCAGCAAAGAGGAGACCAATTCGAGTGCTCTCGTTGTTCGATGGGGTGACAACAGGTGAGGCAGTAGGGAAGCATTGCTGGGCAGCTCTTAGCACTGGGCATTGGGGATGAATCATTCCGTGGGCTCAAACCTGTCTCTAAAAGCATGCTGGGGAGGAGGGGGTGAAAGCAGGGAGATCCCCATCAGAAGAGGGATGAGGGCAGGGTGTCCCTTTCCTGCTGCACAAGGCTGTGGAGGAGGGGAGGGATGGAGGGAGGGCATAGAAGAGGAAGGGATGGAGGGGAGGGCATGTGTGGGCACCTCACAGAGGTGTTCCTGCTGTGCGGAGTGTGATCTGGGGTGGCTCATTCCCTTGAGAAGCCAGAGCTGTGGGAACACCAGTAGTCTGAATTGCCTGAGGGCAACTGGTTTGGCTCAGTTCACTCAGCTCTGGCATTCTACTTTCTGGGAGCAAACCTGCCTGGAGGAATGGGTCAAATAAAAGTTTACTCACCTTGAAGTGCTGTTTGACTACACCCACCTAGGACATCCAGGAGCAGCCACATCGAGCGGTGCTGACGAAGGAGACTTGGAGGCTAAAGAGAGCAGTGCCACCTCAGACCTCTGTCCGTTGGCAGGGTACACAGTGCTGAAGGACTTGGGCATCCAAGTGGAGAAGTACATTGCCTCAGAGATCTGTGAGAACCCCATTGCCACGGGCAAAGTGCGGCCCGAGGGCAACATCACCTACGTGCGTGATGTCAGGAACATAACCAAGAGAAATGTGAGCTCTGCTTCTGTGGGAGCCTGAGGGACATGGCACCAGTTTCTGTGCCATTCCCTGACGATCTGGGTTGTCTGTTCTCTGTAGATTGAGGAGTGGGGTCCTTTTGACCTGGTCATTGGTGGAAGCCCCTGCGATGATGTCTCCCTGGTCAATCCAACCAGGAAGGCGCTGTTTGGTAAGGCTGCTTTGCCTCTGTTGGGCTGCATACCTTGGGATGTTCCTGCACCGAGGAGCCTCCTTACAGCCTGGGAAGTGGTTCAGCCCCAGGCTGTATTGGTGATGGGCTGTCTCCATACTCCTCTTGGTGGGGAGGGCAGCCAGGCCCCCAGCCCCACACCCCATGCACCAGCTGGTCCCAACCTGCTGCTCGGCTTTTTCCTTGCAGAAGGAACCGGGAGGCTGTTCTTCGAGTTCTACCACCTGCTCAACTACGCTCGTCCTAAGGCAGGCGAGGAGCGGCCCTTCTTCTGGATGTTTGAGAATGTGGTGGCCATGAGGATCAACGACAAGAGGGACATTTCCCGGTTTCTGGAGGTAGGGATTGCTGACAGCTGTGGGAAAGGCGTTGGAGCAGGTGACATTTGCTCGGCTGTGCAGGGTGTGCCGGGTGTGAGGGTCTGGCTATGGTTTCCTGTGGCCCTGATGCTGGAAACCCCCCTGCTTGGTGCACATGCCAAGGAATCAAGTTTAGTCTTGGCTCTGGATCCTCCCCTCTGGCTTTCATCAGGTCAAACCCAAGCACAAGTCCTCTGGGGGAGGGATTTTGCCAGCTTTGCAGAAAGCATCTGTTCCCAACAATGCCTGTTATTTCTAGAGAGAGGGGGGGGTCAGGACTGGGAAGGAGTTTTAACTCTGTGGTAGCCAGGATGGGTTGTGGGTCAGCAGGGACCACTAGTGTAAAATCACCAGTGAAGGCTGGTCCTGGTCCATGGGAACCAGCACTAAGCACCCTGTGATGGTCAATAGCTGCTGGCCACGGCCATGGCCTGGGAGCTCATGTGGCTACTCAGGCCGTTCTCTGGTGTGAAACAGGGTTTGTGGGAGCTACATCATTTTGAGGATTTCCTGAAGACTTTTAAGTCCCTGCAGTGCAATGGGAAGGGCTGTCCATGCAGGAGAGAATCAAGCCAACATTTCCTCTAACTTTCATTTCCCCTCTTTTTGGCTCGCAGTGTAACCCAGTTATGATTGATGCGATCAAGATATCAGCTGCCCACCGAGCTCGTTACTTCTGGGGCAACCTCCCTGGGATGGACAGGTCAGTCAGTCTGCTCTCCTTGGATCTCTCACGGTGCTTTTGGTTTGTTTTGTAGTGCCCATTCGTGTGGGTTTTTTTTGTCTCCCTGGCTCTAAGCCCAGCTCCTGGGACCAAGAAGCCACAGCTCCCACATGGGGCAGCTTCCCTGCAGTGATGTGCACACGATAATTAATGCTCTTACTAATAAGCAGTGATAAGACTGCAGGGGAGAAGTGTAGCAGCATCCCCTGCCCTGGCCCTGAAGGTTTTGGAGGGAGGAGTGATGGGGCTTGCTCAGGAGGCTGTGGTGAGTCTGGCTGGGGGTGCACATGTGGACTGCCTTTGGGGTAGGGTCCAGGCTGATGTGGGGGTGCTGTATGGCAGCCCTGTGCCCCGGTCAGTGCAGTGGTTATGGGTTTATGGAGGGGAGCTGAGTGGCTGCTGTGGCTGTGGTGGGTGGTGTGGGGGAGCTCACACCACAGCCAGCAGCTGCTGTGGCAAAGCATGAGTGCACCCTGCTCCACACTTCACACCTGTAGCACCCTGAATTCATGGCAAAACACAGCAGAAGGTCTGGGAGAGATAAATCCAATTACAAGCAGTCCATTACACCAAGTATGTGTGACAAAACTTGAAGGTTTTGCACCGTGGATGCTTCTGGCCAGTAAACACAAGTCTAGGATTAAATACTTCTGCTTGCTTATATTTAAATTGCCAGTATTTGTTGGAGTTAACACTAAGCTAAAGGCATTTGAAAGTAAAATAACAATTCCAAGCCTTTGTCATGTGAAATGGCTGTTGGACTTTCATCTGTCTGATTGTAAGGGAAGTGCCCAGCCCATGACTCAGAGCTACTCAGTCCTATCTCCCGGGAGTAGCTCTGGGGCAATGCTTGCAGAGGTGCTGCTGAGCAGAGGCAGGTGGGATGTGGATGCCCAAGCACAGGAGCCTTGCCAGGAAATCCTACAAGGTGCAGGGCACTGGGGATGGTGGGAAGCCACAGCCTGGTCCCATCCAGAACTACTCAGGTCACATGGGACTGGCGAGCTGAATCCCCTCCCATAGGAGACTCCAGATACTCATTGTCTTTGGGTGGCCTGGGAGTGGTGCTGCCCAGGGAAAGGAATTCCTGCTCCTGCTCTGCCTCACCTGCCCTCTCCTGCCTCTGCTCCGCAGGATCTTTGGCTTCCCCCTCCCCTACACGGATGTCTCCAACATCAGCCGCGGGACTCGCCAGAAGCTGCTGGGGGGATCGTGGAGCGTCCCTGTCATCCGGCACCTCTTCTCTCCACTCAAGGATTACTTTGCCTGTGAATAGCAAACGGAGCGTCCCTCGTCTCTCTGGTAAAGATGCACAGCACCGCTGCTGTGGCGGGAGAGGGACGGGCACGGCCACCGGACCGCCAGGGCCCCGTCCCTCCCCGGCCACGTGCCGCGGGATGGCAGCCTGGCCCTGCCGGGAGAGCCGAGGAATGTCTGTAACCAAAGAACCTGGCAGGGCAACTTCTTTAAAGGGACTAACAGTGATACGTAGGAAATGATGGACGAAGCTTTAATTACCCAGCACACGAAGCTCTATGCATCACTGATGAGATGGGAGTCTCATCCTCCAGAGCATTAACTATTCCTGTTTAGCCTGGAGCCGGGAAGTCACCACTTGCTGAGCAGCCAGTGTGCGGGCAGCTGCTGGGGACCTGCAGGCAAACCTGAACTACAGTGAATTGGTGCTTTTCCTAAACAAACAAAACCTCTTGAAGTAACTGCCAAAAAACCCCAAACTGTAGCAGCAGGTGTAAGGGACCCTGCTCAGGTTACACACTGAACACAGCATCATACAGAAACCAAATCTTTGTTGTTTTTATTCTTTTTGATAAAATTTAATTTTGTTGTTTTAATGTCTATTGCTGCTTTAAGGCATTACATAAGAATGTGGAGATTCCTAGACCTGAATGTAGCTGAAACTGAACTGTGAGGTGATAGAAATACTTTTCTAGCTAGAACTAAAGAAATACTGTTTTATATGTTTGGTTGTAGTTTACAGATATTCACTACTTCCTTTTTAAAGCATCTAAAACCTCTCCTTACATTTTAAAATCCTGCTGAATGGTTTGAAAGCTTACACAGTAGCTGGAGCAGGGAGGATTTGGGCTCCAGGGTCTGTAAAGGAAAATATTCTTGGAGCATCCAATTCCCCAATGAATGTGGTATGTCAGCAGGAAGGACAGTGTAATGGTCAATGGCACCCTCAAATCTCAGCACCCCAAGTGTCATGTAGGATGTCATGAACCCAAGCACTGGTGGCAGGGCATTCCTTCCAGGGAAAATTTCACCCAGCCCTCGTGGAGTGCAGGGACCAGGAGTGCAGCACTGCTCTTGCCTGTGCCCATCTCATGCTGTGCACAGGGAATGGGACAGTGAGGCAGGAAAGCACTGCTACTGATGGGGGGGTTTGGGGCTGTACTTTTCCTCCCCTGTGCTCCCATCTCCCTGCGCACAGAGATGGGATTGTGTGCCTGGCCCCAGCCTGGCAGCACCCTGGGGGCTCCTGGGGCTGTACCCCCAAACTGGGAGCTGCTGTGGCCACCACTGTGCTCACTTTTGATTGCCTTCCCAGTTTTGCCAGAGTGATAATCATGCTTTCCATGAAGTCCTGGGCACACTGAGCCTGTGGCCAGTGGGAAGGTGCAGGTGCCAAAACCTTCCGCCAGGTTTTCCGTAGCCACTGGGCTACTGTTCCAGCAGGCATCTCTGGGGATTCTGAATTCCAATGCACATTTCAATGCACTGAAACGACTCCCCCCTTGGTCCCTCTGTCCTCCCCTACCTCTGCTGTCACCTGGCTCTGGAAGAGCCCTTGGGCACCATCTCAAAATTATTCAGGTTCAAACCATGAGCCAACCCTCCACCAAATCAATGCCAGGCTGCCTTGCTCTCTTGCAAGGTGCTGTACAGCATTACTGGGAAGAACTTCTCTCCCAGCTCCTTCTACCTCTCTGGCACCCCTGTCCTTGTGGTGGAGGACAGCAGCCTCCCATTTTCCACCCTTGTGTGCAGTTTTCCATCCCAGCTCTGGGAATCATCTTCTCTTGGTCTCCAGTCCAAGGCTGTGCTTGGGAATGGACAGCAAGGGAAGCCCAGGTAGTTTAAAAGATTTTTTCCCCTGTTTAAGCTGGAGGTTACTCTTTAGAGAGAACTCCTTGGGGGTTCATTCTCGGTGACTTGTTCAAGCCACATGCCTTAGTTAAGAAAACTCTGAGGAAAGCCAAGCAGGCTGGTCCAAGTCATTGCTGGCACCTCCAATGCTTGACAAGTTCTTGGGGACACGTAGCACCCTCTTGCCACCAGCCCCTGGACTGGGAAGATGGCAGGGTGGGTTCTGTGCGTGCTGGAGGTGTTTGGGAAGCCTTGGCACTGCCAGCGCTGCACCAGCTGCTTTTGGACTCCTCGCCAATCTGTGATCCTTGTGTCCAGCTGGACCCCAGCCACAACACTAATTCCTCATCCCAGGTCCTCGCAGTCCCAGTTTGGAGCCCAGTGTGGGGCCTGAGGGCGAACAACCATCCAGTGCAGGGGCTCAGGGTGACAGCCATCCTCTGCTCTGATGGGCTTGATTTTCCAGACTGGGCCAACACGTGCCCTCCACTCCATGGCATCCCTGATCTTATGTACTCCAGATCTCACATCCTTTCCTATCTGATCAAAAGGAAAACAAATAGATGAGGGAAAAAAAAGGACTTGGGGAAAGTAAACAAAGATAAAACAGGAATGAGAATTGTCTTGGCATTAAGCTCTCTTGATGAGAATTGTAGTAGACAAGTCTTCCTTGAAATGTTTTTCCCTGTAAGAGCTGCCTTTTATTTTCAGTTTATAAAATGTTAAGGGAGGGGGATCTCAGAAATTCCTTTTTAATACTTTTTAAAGGTTTCTAACTCTCCCTGGTGCTATTTTTTTAGGTTAAGGATTTCTAATGTTGAACATGTTGCGGGTTTTTATACAATCTTTTTAAAATGAGAGAAATGTATCATTTTTAACACATTTCACAGTTTTTGTATCCTGGAGTGTGGAAACTCGCAACTCTGCCTTGTCCACATGACTTCACTGGTTTCCATGTGGGAAAAAAAATGTCGACAGTTTACCATTTATCATGTCTGATTAAAAATGAGTATTTCTGTACGGCTGGACAATCTTATTGGGTAAATAAAGGGGGTTCACAGTGGGAGGAGGGGCACAGCCAAGGACCTGAGCTGTCCCTCTCCTGCTGCTGCTGAGGTGACACCAGTAACACCAAGGTGGCTGCTGCTGGTGTGCCAGGAGAGCTGGAGCCGTGCCAGGCTGTGCCAGGGGTTCAGGGTCCGGTTGTGCCGGGGGTTCGGGGCCCGGTTGTGCCGGGGGTTGGGGCCTGGCTGTGCCAGGGGTGCAGGGTCCGGTTGTGCCGGGGGTTCGGGGCCCGGCTGTGCCGGGGGTTCTGGGTCTGGTTGTGCCGGGGGTTCGGGGCCCGGCTGTGCCGGGGGTTCGGGGCCCGGTTGTGCCGGGGGTTCGGGGCCCGGTTGTGCCGGGGGTTCAGGGCCCGGTTGTGCCGGGGGTTCTGGGTCTGGTTGTGCCGGGGGTTCGGGGCCCGGCTGTGCCGGGGGTTCAGGGTCCGGTTGTGCCGGGGGTTCAGGGTCTGGTTGTGCCGAGGGTTCAGGGCCCGGCTGTGCCGGGGGTTGAGGTCCGGTTGTGCCGGGGGTTCAGGGTCCGGTTGTGCCGGGGGTTCGGGGCCAGGCTGTGCCGGGGGTTGGGGCCCGGCTGTGCCGGGGGTTCTGGGCCCGGCTGTGCCGGGGGTTCTGGGTCTGGTTGTGCCGGGGGTTGAGGTCCGGTTGTGCCGGGGGTTGAGGTCCGGTTGTGCCGGGGGTTGGGTCCGGCCGCCCCGGTGCTCGCGGCCGCAGCGGCCCCGTCGCACCCTCGGGCCCGGCCTAGCGCGGCCCGTCTGGCACGCGGGACCCCCGGTGTGGGCGGAGCCAGCGGCTCGGCCAATGGCGGGCGAGCCCTCGGGCGGAGTGGGCGTGGCATCTCCATAGCAACGCATCAGCTCGCCCCGCCCCCTGGCTACCGTTCCCCTCCCCGTGCCGGCGCGCGGCGCTCCCCGCGCGGGCCGTGACGTGCGCGTGACGCAGGCGCGCAGCGAGCGCGTGACGCGGTCCCGGTCAGGGCGGGCGGGGCCGGTTTGAACGCGGGGCCGACGGGGCGAGCGCGGCGCAGGTACCGGGCCGGGGCCGCGGCGGGGCCGCCGGGCGGCAGCGGGGAGGGCCCCGGGCCCGGGGAGCGGTCCGGCGGGGCGCCGCCGCCGTGAGGGCACTGGCGCGAGGCCTGCACGGCCGGGCCGCGCCCCTCGGCGGGCGGAGGTGCGGCGGGGACCGGGGGTGGCGGGGCGGAGGGACCGGCGTGGGGCGGTGAGGGGTAAGAGCGGGGAGAGCGCGGGCCGTGCCCCGCCCGCAGCGCGGGCGGCCCTGCGCGGCGGCAGCCGCACCGGCGGCTTCGCTTTGTGCCGGCGGGGCTGGGCGGGGACCGGCCGCTCGGTATTGATCCCTGGGGAGATACCGTGGCCGCGCAGGAAGTGCTTCAGCCGTTCCCGGGGGCGCGGGGGAGAGGGATGAGTAACTTGCCGCAGCCGTGGTTCCTTCCAGCGGTTCCCACGTGAGCGCCTCGGTGCTAATTTTTCGTCAGAAATCCCGAAGCCGAGCCCTTTGCAGGGGCGGCGCGGGAGGGTCCTCCCAGCTGTTGGCAGCCCGCGGTTGCGTCGCGATTCACTCGCTGATGCCTCGGGAAGGCTCAAAAGGAAGCGGCTCCGCGGCAGCCCAGCCTCTGTGGCGCTCACACCTCTGCTTCTGTGTTTCAGAAAATGGCAGTGAATGTGTATTCTACTTCAGTGACCAGCGATAACTTGAGCCGACATGACATGCTGGCGTGGATCAATGAGTCTCTGCAGCTGACGCTGACCAAGATTGAACAGCTGTGCTCAGGTACGGGGGTTCTCCCCGCGGGCACTTCCACATGGGATGTGCACCCTGGTTCTGTAGAGGTGCAGCTGCACCCTCTGTGCCGCCCTGCTGCAGCTGTGCTCCTGGCTTAGTTCCTGGTGTGAACAGATTCGTGGTCAGTGTTATGATCCAGTTATGGTTGGAGTGTTATTGAAGTGGTTGTTAATAATGTCAGTGTAATGAAAAGGCACTTTCTTGTGACTCACTACAGCATAGATGCTATAAGGAATGGGTGTTAATATGAAAAAAAGACTCTGAAGAAGAAGGTGTTTTCTCATGAGGAATTAAGCGTTTAGTCTTCATGGATAGAGTAAATCTTACAAGTGTAACTGGTAAAAACAATTGTGATTTGTTCTGGAAGAGTACTGGAGTGTGAGGAAGACAGAGCAGTGACTCGTGGGGTCATCTGCAGGATTTTAAAACTCCTCTTGGTCCTGGACCACATCCAGTCTGTGTCAGCCCAGCTTACCTGGGCTTGAACCAACTTCAGCACAGCTGAATCTCATATACAGTAGTAGGCAGGAAAGGGGAAGTGTCTGTGGTACAGAAATGGAGTCAAGTGTCATTGGAGGGAGGAGTGTGTGGGAGGAGGAGGCTTGTAAGAACAAACAAAAGATAATAGTCTGTGGAATAAGAGCTGGAAAAAACCCAAGGCTAAGAATGCAGCCTGGGTACAAGATAATTTGGATAATACAACAGGCAGTCAGTGAAAAGTGGAAGTTTGGCTCACACAGTGACTTCAAGATAAGGTGTTGCTCATGGAAGGAGAAATGTGGAAGTTGGAGGTGAAATAAAAGGAGGGGTTAATTAAAAGTGAGTTTTTGGACTGTCAGTATAGGCTGTGGCTGAGTCAACTGAAGAAACAATCCCAAAGATTACAGAGAAGCAAGGGACTCACAACAGGCATTTGACAGGTATTTGTAGTGGCTTTTGTCTAGCGAGATGATGGACAAGAAGTGCAAGGGTGAGGGAGCTAAAGGTCTAAGACCACAGGAGGAAGGGAAGTGATAAGCACTGTCTGCTTTCAGATAGGCAGCATAAACCATGGGGTGTGCAGGGTTGATTTGCATGGGATTGGTGTGAGCCTTGAGTGCTGTGAGACCTCTGTGCTGAAGTGAGGATAATTAGTACTGGCTCTGCAGAATTCCAGCTCACCTGTTTTGGGAAAAGACTGAGAGCTGTTGATGTGGTAATTCCTGAGTAACGTCCTTTTTCTGCATCTGCAATAATGCTTCGTTCCTTGGCGGGGATGAAGTGGCTTTTGCTGTCATAGTCCTGTGGAAGCTGGAATTCCCAAGCTTGTTTTGCTGTCTTTGACAAGGGCAGCAGTGACAGCAGCAGTTTGAGGTTGCATAAATGCACAAAAATTGCCCTTTGACTTACACTGCGATCCCTCTGTTTTTATCACGCTTATCTCTCCGACTGCCAATAGTGAGCAAACCCCTGGTTTCTGGCAAGTCCTCTGTGTTTGAGTTGGGATTGGAGCTCTGCAGCAAGTGAACTGAGACAGTGGAGACCAAACAGCAAGAGCTGGTTTGTTGTCTTTATTTTTAATTTGCACCAGTGGATGACATTAGTCTTCTGGTAACAGGTGAAAGTGTGAGCGCCTGCAAAGTATCTTGATAAGAGAGTGAGCACTTAGAGGATGTTGTTGAGATGAGCAGAGTAGGTGAGGGCAATGCCCTTCTCTATTCCTTCTTGGCCTTCAGATAGCTCCCAACAGCTTGTTGTGCAGCTGTTGGATGATTTAGGTTAGGGTTCCTGTTGCTCTGAATATTGTGCTTGTGCTTTTAATGGTTGTGTATTACCACTGCAGAGTGAGGATCTAGTTTAAAATCACATTTTAATTTAATATGTATATTCTACAAATATGGAGGTGGTTGTCCACTCTTTGTGGCTGGACTGAATTGCTCTTTTGCTCTTACTTCAGCAAGTGCTGCATTGGAGGACATGAAGGATTTAAATTAATAGGGAGAAACACTTATTTTGGTTCTTTGATTAAGGCCTACTTTAAATATAATTCAGCTTAATTAGCCTGTTATCTTGGAGAGCACCTTGAATTGTGTATAGGTTCTTTTTGTAGGAGGTAAATGTATTACAATTTCAATAATGGTTAAGTACAATTTTTAGAATAATGCTTTTTCTGATTTAGTTCTATTAGTATTGTTAAGAGAAGATTACATGCCTGTTAGACACATGTAATGTCTCAGATCTGTACTGATATGCATGAAGAAAGGAAAGTCAAGTTATTAATTAGATTTTTTTCCCCCTTTGGAATTATGGAGGCAGGTTTGTTCTTATTCATAAAAGTTCCAGTCATGAGCCCAAAAGTTTGGTTCTCCAGCTGCTTTAGGCTTATTTATGGCCATGCTGCACCAAAAAGGAGATTGAAGGTTCCTGTTTTCTTGCCTTTGTTGCCTTTAAAGGGCTTGTGTGACTGAGGAGTGAGTCAGGTCAGTTTGCTGACCTGACTGGAAAGAAACTCATGAAGGTTAGTGAGCTGAAGTGACTTAATTCATCCAGGATTTGTGTTCTTTTCCTTTTGGCAGGTGCTGCATACTGTCAGTTCATGGATATGCTCTTCCCAGGTTCTGTAGCACTCAAGAAAGTGAAGTTTCAAGCAAAATTGGAACACGAGTACATTCAAAACTTCAAGGTTCTACAAGCAGGTTTTAAACGAATGGGTGTTGACAAAGTAAGCTGGGATATAACTGATTCTCTGCTTTCAGTGTTAATGTAGATGGGATGAACTTTAAGATTTAAAACTGAATAAATCTGGGAACAGAGTTTTATTTTGGTTTGTAAATCTCGAAACCTTTTGTTTTGGTTTGCCTTGGGGTCCTCACATTGGTTAGGATACATTTTGCTTTATTCCAGCCAAGGTCAGGTTTCCAGTTCTTAATGCTGAGATGAATGTTACCCTTTTAATTCTGGGAAACTTCTGTGGCACAAAATAATAGTGAAATTTCTATGAGATAAGGTTTGCCTGAGCTTCTTCTTTGGACCATCTTTGTAGGAGGTATGCTCCCATAACCTACTGCTGTGATAGTCCTAGGGATTCCACATTCCTCTTTACAAGTGTATAGAATTACATACTCTAAGACCATCAAATCCAGTTGTTCCCCCAGTATTATCAAGCCCACCACTAAACCATGTCCCTAAGTGCCACATCTACATGGCTTTTAAATGCCTCCAGATATTAAAATACGTGATTTTTAGTAGTGAAAATGAAATTGTGAAAAAACTTGTTCAGGTGGGATGACAGTTCTGCTGATGGAAGGGGGATTTATTCAGGTAATAGTTATAGACAGTGTGTTTGGTAGGATGCAGAACATGCAGGGTGGAGCTTTTTTCCTTTAAGATGTCTCATTCCATAGCTGGCAGCTACAACACAGAGTCAGTCTCTGCTTGGGGGCAGTGGCTTGTGCAGTCTGTCCACACAACCCATCTGGACAATCAGCCTGGCTTCCAAAGGCCTTAAGAAAAAAAAATTTCTCTGCAAACTAAACTTCACTATTTTCTGCATTTTTAATAATCTTTAGTTATACACCTCATCCCAGAGAAGCTGGAGTCTGCTATGACATTGATGTTTAGCTCTTGTAGCAGTTCTGGAGTTGGTCAGTTCAGATTCATCAGAGCCAGCTTCATGTGGACAGGAAGAAGTTTTGTCTGTAAACTTGGTCTAGCAGAAACTTTGCTGCAGAATTATTTAAAATTATTTGGACTCTAAAAGACAAAGCATGGTTGGTTCTTCATTCTAATAATTACAGAAATCCTGTTATTTGACAGAGTTGTGGTCAAGGGGGATTTTCCCTAGACTGGACAAGAATTAAATTTGCATATCTTTTGAGTGCATTAACTTTAAATCTTTATATAAAATCCCAGAGAGGTTCTTTACTCATAATATAAGTGTGACTATTTTTTTTTCTTTTTCCCCTCTTCAGATAATTCCTGTGGACAAACTAGTGAAAGGAAAATTTCAGGACAACTTTGAATTTGTTCAGTGGTTCAAAAAATTTTTTGATGCAAACTATGACGGGAAGGAGTATGATCCTGTTGCTGCTCGACAAGGCCAAGACACAATAGCACCAAACCTTGTTACTCCAGTTGTGAACAAAACCAGGAAATCTCTCGGTACTGGCAGTGCAGGTAGAGAAAATAGTTGAAAGATTATCTAGATCATGAAAAACTCTGGGGAAATAAAGATTGGGTTACGATTTAAAATATGTGTATGGGATTCTAGTATTTTGCATCTTGTTTCAGAGATGCCAGGCTCAAAGACTGAGGCTGCTGTAGTACCCAGGTGTCTGGAGGCTACAGAAAGAACAGTCTTCTATAAAAGAGAGGATGGCAAGGAATGGTGCAAAGTGTGCCAGAAAGAAAGGACGTGTTACGTGGAGTTAAGCAAGAAACATATCTTCAAACTCTTTCATGTCTAAGCATATTTAGAGGGGGGATAGTTACTTTATGGGAGGGAGAATGTGAATTAATTGGTGAATTGATCTTGCAGCTCCGCAGAGGCCCATTGTTGCACAGAGGACCCCAGCAGGTCCCAAAGCTGGGCCTGGGATGGGCAAAAAGGGTGGAGGAGACGATGAATCGGCGGGATTGATCGAGCAGGTGTGTAAGGACAGCCCTGTGACTGACCTCTGCTTGATAGAGTAATGTGCAGGTTTGTTTTTCCAATACCACGGAATGTCTGGGTCAGGCAGATGGAAGAAAATTATCTGAAAATTATCAGCTCATTTAAAATCACTTAATTGGAACCCTTTGTTATAATGGTCTTGCTCTCTTGATGGAAGCAAAACCCGTCCTGTAGCACGTGAGTGCCCAGACATTTCACCCCAGTGTAGGCTGTGTCACACATAGCAGGGTTTGTAAGTATTCCCACAGCTGTGTTGCAGCTCTCCCAGCATTCCGACGGAGCTATGAGCAGCTGCTCCTTCACTGAAATCCGGAGTGCAACACAACTGAACCTGCTGTCAGCAGGAGAGTTGTCATGAAAGAATGTGTGAACAGAGAGAGCTGCAGGCAGCCAGTGCTTTACCTATTTCATGGAACCAGCCTTTAGTCTTTCCAAGTGGATTTGTGTGTGTTTGACTGGATGTTTGTTGTGGGAGTGGTACTAAAATTTGAGAAATGGCCCTTTTCCTCCTCTCACAGTCCCCCTCCCCCTTATCTTGGTTACTGCTGAAGTGCTTTGCCTATCAACACCCTTCTGAGAACTTTTGGGACACCCCTTTTGCATAGATCCTACTGAATTCAATCTCTGGTGGATATAATTATTATTGACACCCTTTGGCAGATCAACGTATTGAAAATTACTGTTGAAGATCTGGAGAAGGAGAGAGACTTCTACTTTGGCAAATTGAGGAACATTGAATTGATCTGCCAGGAGAATGAAGGGGAGAATGATCCAGTGTTGCAGAGGATTGTGGAAATTCTTTATGCCACAGATGTAAGTAATCTGTTATAGACTGGGTTTGCGCAGTTCTTCCTGCCCTTGTAATTGGAAGCTGGTTTGCTTTCCAGGCCTCCCTCTAGTTCTGCCTTTTTCCCTGTGAGGTTTATGGCCTAGCTTTTTCCTGTAATAAAGCATCAGATAATTATAGTCAGACAGCAAACAAGGTAGACCTTTCATGAGTAGTATGTAACAAATAGATCAAAGATGAGGAAAATGCTTCTGGTAATACATCTTGACACTGTAAACAGTGACTTAAGGGTGTCTTACCTGAAGTAAGAGGAAAAAAAAAAAAGTACCTACAGAGTAGCCAGGAGGTGGTTTGACATCAGATTTTCATTAAAGCACTTGTTTTCTTCCCCTTCAGGAAGGCTTTGTGATACCTGACGAAGGAGCACCGCAAGAGGAACAAGAAGAGTATTAACAGACCACATACTGTACCAGCAGAGCAGCAACATCAGAATTCTTTGCCCCAGATCATGTGCTTAACTGTAAAATACTCCACTTTATTCTTAGAGGACTCACTGGTTTCTTTTCATAAGCAAAAAGTACCTCTTCTTAAAGTGCACTTTGCAGAAGTTTCACTTTTACAGTGGGTTTGAGTTAGGAGCTCTTTCTCACGCTGTAGCAGAGCAGTATTCACATCGAGGTGGTATATTTAGGGAGCAAGAGGCTGAATATTTGCAACTTGTTGCAAAATGGTTTGCTGGTAAAACACTGGTTTGTGGGAAGACTCTTTTGTATCTAAGGCGGTGTGCAGTAGAGAAATTAAAGACTGACTCACAGAAAGATTGAGTTAATGTGAAATTGCAGAACAGAAATTATAATAAATGCCTTAAGAGTATTTAAAATATGCTTCCATATGCCAAATTGAAGTAATGTGATGGGAGATTTTATGTGCTTCATATTGGGGTAGACGTTTGTTTAACTCCATTCACTGCTGTCCGAGAGGCCTTGCATGGCAGTCTCACTGTGTCAGCAAGTGCTCAAAAGGGGCTATTAAAACAAAACTCCATTCCTATGTAAAGCTGCTTACTAAGTGATTAGTTCTCGATGAAATGGGCCTTAACGTTGCCTGTCACAAGATTAGAGGGAGTATGAACAGCTGAGACACATAAATTACCTTGAGTGCTGAAGCCTTTTTCTGTGGCATTGTGACTTTGCCAAAATGTACTGTGTTTTCTGTAAGAAAAGCAAAACAAAGCAAAGGGCACACAGTCTTACTGCCTAAAATGTCCTTCAGAAGTGATTTTTCTTCCTGGCTCTTGTTTTTCATTTGTTGTGTTTATTTTCATTTCTGTTGGAATCCCTTCTGTTCTCTCACTTTCGCTTTTCCCTTTCCCATCCCAAGGAATGCTGAACACGCCCAATAGTTGTAACAGGACTTGCACTGTGCAACTGGCTTTGAATGAAAGTGAATTGAGCACATGAGGATGATATTTTTCTGTCTGCTTTCTTTTGTTTTTTTCCCCTTTGAACCAGGGCATATTAGTAATAACACTTGCCAGTTCAGTAGTCTTCTGGGGTAAAAACTAAAAGATGCTGGCTAACAGAGCTAATGTTATTGCAGAAAATACAGTACTGAGACTAACTTAAATATTAATATTTAAAATACTTTCCTTAACTGTCCTTTTTTGCTATCATGCCCCTCATTACTGTTGTGTTTGGCAAGATCCTGCAAGACTTCTGATCCCCTTTCACTACTGAGATTGATCAGTCCTGTTGTGCTTGTATTCATTTGTTTCTGGTGGTAGCTTGTCCTAAAACGTGTGTAGGAGAGCATTTTATGGTAATTGTGTAGTGCATGAATCTTTGTGAAGTTCAGAGAAAAACCCAAATTCAGTGAATGCCAAAAATGCAAGTATCTAGCCATTGTTTAAAATTGCAGTGGTGCTATTTCTCTTGTGGCCTTTTAGACTTCTGTTGCCCTAAAACTCCATTTTACTGAGAAACCATATTTGACTTGGATTTTTCTTGACAGGGTTTTTCTATTTTAAGCAGTTTCTAAATAAAGTTCTGTATTTCAAGAGTGTCATGTCTGCTGGAGTCTCTCATGCTTTCAGATACGATTAGGCAGAGCTGAAGCCCGTGATAGTTTCATGATGAAGCTTGCAGGACCTGGAATTTCAGCTTCCATTCCCCAGCCCCAGGCATTGCTAACCTCAGTAGCAGTAGTCTTGGAACTTTGTTTGGAGTGTGCTGGCACAAATGGTTGTGTTTTTTTTGTTTTTTTTTTCTTCTTTTTTTCCTGTGTTTTCCCTCCCACAAGTTGATGGGATGTGAGTGTGGTGTTGACTTCCTCCTCCTCCTCTTGCTGTGGGAATAGGGATGTGTTGCAGGAATGCTGTCACATGACTTTACATGTGTTTAACATGTTTTGAAACTGCTAGAACACTGGTTATGAGTTACAGACAAACGAGATGTTAATTGTTTCTGTCACCAGGCTCTGTGAGCAGACTGACTGTAAACTGAGTTGATTTGTTTGACTTGAATTGTGTTTCTTAGATGAGCTTAAATGTTCCTGTCACAGCTGTGTGCACAGACCAGCATCTGCAGAGAAGTGCTCATGGGATGTATCTGATCTTGGAATGGGAAGCGATCCCTGCAGGGCTGCTCCTGTGCTGGGGAGCATCCTCCCTGCCCCTGAGGGCTCTGTAGGTGCCTTACTGAGGAGAACAGGCACTGCTGGCACTGCCTGCTGGTGTGGCACAGCTGGGGCTGGACATAGACCCAGGGTTTGATGCACATAAAATCTTCTTTCCCATTACTTCCTTGCTTTGAAGTCGGAAGCATATTTTTTTCGACTCTAAATATTCCATTATTCCAGCAACTCAAAGCAAAAGGTGGCAGCAGGATGTGACTGAAGGTGAAGATGACTTTTGGGAGGTCAGAAGCTGTGCACTGGGACCTGGTTGCTTCAAGTCTCTTTCCAAGAGGATTGCGTGTGTGGAACTGGGAAGCAACAGGTCATCAGATGGGTTGATTTTGGTCAAAGCAAGTAAATGGCCTTTCCTGCTAAGAGAAGGCTGAGTCAGAATTGCTGCTGGTGTGCCTTGGGAGGCCAATGGATGTGTGGACATACTGAACGTGCATTATAAAGCTGAATTGCAGTGGCAATCTGGTCAGCCACACACTGCTCAGTTTTCCAGTTGCTTACATCACTTCTTTGCTACCAAGATGAGTCGTAAATAGAATGGGGACAAACTCAAGTAGCCAAGTTATGGCTCCATTATAACATCTTGGCATAATCTGGTTTTTAATATCCTTTTTTGGGAAGCAAATTGCAATAGGCTCAACTCAAACCCATAGACTTAACATAGCTACTCTGTTACCCTGGTACAGTATATGCTGTTAAATGCTCACCTGCTGGAATGATTCTGATAGCATCCAACCTTTCCTAGTATCTTAGTTCTATCAGTTTTTTGAAAAACAAACAGAATGGAAGAAGCAAAAGCTCATGTCTCCTTTCTGTACCAACATGTCTTACTTGCAGGTGGACTCGTGGATGTTTTTTTTAACTTTTATTATTCATTTTTTTAAAAATTCCTGGTTTGCAATGACAATTCTTACTGTAACTGGTAAAAAGCCTTCAAATAAAGGCCAGAAACTTTCTTGTTGTCATATCATATCACAGTTTAATGTGGCTGCTTGAGCACTCAGTCATCTTGTAGGCTGTCTGGTGGAATGTCATTTCACAGGAACAGGCTCAGGGGTGGGAGTTGAGGGCATCTTGTCAAGGATAAGGCTGGAATCTGCTGCTCACAAGGGAAAAGTATTTTTTGCAAGACGGAGTGTAAACTTGAAGGACTGTACCATAGATTTCTGATGGTGCACACGGTGTGTGTCTAATCCTGTACTAGTACAAGAAAAAGGGGATGATAATAATGTGGCCTGTTATTGCAGGTTGCTGGCAGAGGAGAGGGAATTTTTCAGGACAGCTGGGGAATTACTGATCTTCTAATGTGGAGAAAATGAGGTGAGATGGAGCCATTGCCAATTCATAATAACCACTTCTGGTTGGTGGCAGTGTGAAATGGCAGTGGGTGTGGAGGGAGGGCAGCACTGCTCTGGTGATGCTCTGAATGCAGGCAGCAAACCCAAAGCATGATCTGCAGGAAGGAAACCTGAGTGGCCTCATGAGTGAGATCTCTTGGGGTGAGAGGTGTCTGGGCCTCTTGGTTCCTCACAGAAATTCCATTTGGAGAGTTAATGGGCCTGGAGTGAGTGGAAGGAGGGATGTTAAATGTGTGGCCAGACAAAGTGGTGGGTGTGTATGGGAGGAGAAATTCGAGAAGGTTGCAGGAGAGGATAAATGCATAGGAACAAAATGGAGCCATGGAGTGGTACAGGGAAAACTGCAAACAGGAAAATTGATGTGGGAAAACAACCCTGGGGAAAGGAAGGAACAATGCACTGTTGTGTGGCTAGAGAGGAGGGATGGGTGCACGAGCACTGGGCAGGATGGAGTGATCCTGTGCTGCAGGAAGGGGGCTGGGTTTGGTATGGCCAAAGTCCAGCCAAAGAAAGGCAAAACAAATGGGGTTTCTCTTTAGAGAAACTGTTAAGCTGAAGGGTCTCTGGAAGAAAATGGTCTTTTTGAGGCCGTGCAGATGTAAACTGTCAATGAGACAATCTTTATCTTCCATTTAATCTTTTCCTTTTAATAGAGAAGGAACAAAGTTAAACTAAACCAAAACTTTTAAGATCAAAAAAGGAAGTTTTCAGAAGACAGCCCCAGCTTTGAGGAGGCAAAGACTGCTCTCTGTAAAAATGATTCTTCTCTTTTTCAACACAGCTGGTTGGCTTTGTGAACTGTGGCCTTTAAATAATATTTCTTTAACTTTGATATATATTATTATAGGTATAAATATTTATTTAAATTGTATAAATATTAAACCAGTATGACAACATACAATAATATTAAATATTATATATGGCTATGTTATAGATATTTCTATTATTTATATATAAATATATATACGTATTTATATATAAAAATTCTTTTGTCTGACCTCTCAGAGCTGTAGGATACAGCAACTGGTATAATTTTTGTTTTCAAGTCCAACAGATGTTTTGCAGACATTTTCCTCTTGAAAATATTTCATAAAATGGTTGCCTGTCAATCTTCTCTGACTCTGATTTTGTCCCCAGGGTATGCATAAGGATGAATGGACATTCAGGAGGTATTAAATCTCAGGGGACAGCATGGATATAAATCTTAACGTGTCCACAGCTCTGCAGGTTGATATTTATGGAGTGATGAGCAGATGAGATTAAAATGAGGGATGGTGGAGGTGGGTCCATTTCCAAGACCCGAATATAAACCTGTGTTTAATCTTGGCTTTTCTCTCAAGGAAGGGCATTCTGGGAGAGTGGGGAGGAAATGGCAGGAGAGGTTTGTGACAGTGGCTGTCGGGATGGGGGAAGCCCCACAGCAGAGGTGCAGCCTCTCCCCCACAGCCGCCTTGGAGCCTCTCCCTGTGAGCTGTGGATGCACAGGGAGGAGGGAACAGATGGAATGTGCTGCTGCAAGGGTGAGTGGCACCACAGCAAGTGACAGCCTCTGACACGGTGCTATGTGGGACACAAAGAGCTGGTGGTAACTGGTTTCCCTCTGTTTCAGGTGAGGCTGATCTGTGTAAAGCATCTTCACGCTGGCAGGAGCTGTGAGGGGTTACCTGGGGTGGTAAAGCTTTGCAAGCAGTGGCCTTTCCTCAGAGAGAGGGTCAGAAAGAATGACCTTGGAAAAATCATTGAATTGTTTGGGCTGAAAAATCCCTCCAGGATTATTGAGTCCCATTGTCCCCCTGGCACTGCCAAGGCTACTATGTCCCCAAGTGCTACATCCACACAGCTTTTAAGTTCCACCACTGACTGGGACACCTGTGTCAGTGCCTGACAACCCTATCAGGAAAGATATTTCCCTTAATATCCAACCTAAACCTCCGCTGGCACAATTAGAAGCCATTTTCAGCACATTTACTGTATTGCTGCTGTTTTCCCCTTTCTGCAGTGATGAGATTCCCTGTGCTGTCAAACTCCACGTAATCCCTTTCAGGAATCAGACTGTTTTTTAGTCAAGGAAATTCTCAGGGGTCAATGACTGCCTTTCACAGATACCTCTCCTGCTCAACAAGAGAAAAATACTATTTCTGATCACTTACAGTAAACAACAAACTGACTGGGAAACATCTCTGGAAATACTTGAGGAAATGAATTTCCTCTCCTCCTAACTTATTATATGCTTCTTAAGAAAAATGTTCCTTTGCTTCCTCCTTCAAACATTCAATATATAAAGGCAATAGCATTCAGGCTCGAGGCTTCCAGTAGTAACACAAGATAACAGCTGCAATCTGTGATTCCCTTTTGACCAATTTAGGAAAGTTTTTATTAGTGAACAGTAATCACAATGCAAGTTTAATACTTCAGTGTTACATAGTGGTTTGTGCTATGTGCAAAATCACTGCAGATATGTGTGCAGACTGGAAAGCAGCATGTCCAAATAGCCAATTTAAAAATAACTGTTTGTCATACTTGTCTAGGTGTGTAATGGCCATGAACTGCACCATTCAGGCTTCTAATAAATGGTTTGGAAACTCTGGAAGTGTGCCGCAGGGCTCTTTTGAGGTTCACTTTTGATTCATCTGTTACAGTCAGCCATGTCTATGATCTTTTTTTCTCAGTTATGAATTACCTGGTTAAGTCTAGGTCTGAATTTACTATGCTTGTTTTCACAGGTTTGAATGGGTTCTGCGGGCAATGAAAGAAATTATAGATAATGTTAACGATAGAGGCATTGATGACACTTTCTGAAGGCTGGCATTGACTGTGATGCTTCACAGCCCGGCTAACGACACTGTCCTCTGGAATGAAAGATGAAGCTGAAGGAGTAGCAGTTGCAAAAGTAATTTCCTGATGTACTAAGAAAAAAAAAGGTTAAAAAAAAAAAAAAAAAAAGTAAGAAAAGGAGCACTATTTGTTACCAGTGGTAGGGAGTGTTTATTTTCATGGCCATCTTCCATAGTTCCTCATGTCAGCACAACAGAACCTCAGTAATTAGTAATTAATTCTACTCCCTTTGGTGCTGTGCACATGATGTCACTGTCTGTCCTGCAGGAAAGGTCTGGACTATGTGCAACCTAAATTCAGAAGCCAGGGATCCCATGGAAAGTCATTCTGACTCCAGGGTATTTCTGAGACCCAACCCTGCATCCAGAGCTGCTGGGATTTGTCTTCCACTTTAACTGGTTCTCTTGTGCTGCCAGGAAATGTCCCTGCTCCTTAAGCATTCATTTCTCCATCAAACAGAAAACATGAGCATCCTCCCTGATGGAATTGGCTTAATAAACCAGTTCCTCATTTAAGAATGTCTCTTATAAAGTAATGGATTTGGTGATAAATGACTCCTTCAAATGGGTTCTCTTTTGGGTTTAACCAGTCTGGTTAGGCGATTGTATATGAGACCATGAATGTAGAAGATTGTGCCTGTTACAAAGGCAAATCAGGATATAAGTTATGACAGCTATTCTCCTTCATGGGGTCTGGATTTAGAGGTAAAATGGCCTATTCAGGAAGATTGAAAGAACTGAGGTTAATCCAGCCTGGAGAGAGACTGCACCGTGGCTGGAGGAGGAGACTAAAGGTGTAAGAGCCTCTTGCAAAAACAGTCTATGTTCATGGTAAAATGAACTCATGGAATTAAATTCCACACTGAACACTTATTTTCCCTTTCTAATACTAAAGGCAGGGCAGGCCTAGCATGAATTTCTAAGGAAAAGTGCAAGTTTGATAGACATTTAGCAGAAGGATAAAGATTCCAGCTCCACTATAAGTAGGTGTTGGATTGCATCTCCCCTCTGTTGCGAGGCCCCTCCATTTCAATTCTTGATCCTGTGCTTCAAAAACCAAACATTTCTGATTCTTTAGGGATTATAAGGGTTTCCAGTGAGGTGAAATATGATGATATGATATGATATGATACAACCCCTCTCCTACTTCATCCCACCCCCAGCTTTTTCCTTGGCCTTGTACCTCTCTCTTCTTCATCCAGAGTGGAACCCTTCAAGGAGATTTCAGGGTTTGCACACCTGGATGCTGAGATAGCAGGGACAGGGCAGTGTCACAAGGTGGGAGTGTGCATGGATTGATGGTTGAGTATGTCTGAGAGAAATGCTTTTTGTTTGTGTTGCTGCTTTTTAGGAACTGAGATGGAGAACAAACAATTTTTCATTAATTTCCTAGGAGGGTCTGTTTAAACAGGATCATCTAATCCTCACTCAGGTTCCTACTGGCTGACTGAAGCATTCTAGGCTGAGCACAAGGTTGGATTTTGGAGAGGTGCAGCTGGACCCTTGATCCCTGTTTCTCTCCTTTTTGGCATCATTGAGCCTCAAGCTAACATTATTTGTGGAGTTTTTCTTGAACTTTTAGTTTGTCTCTAAAGGTTATTGTGGCTGAAAAACATTTGACTTACAGCTCTTTTGGGGCAGAGCTCATCCAAGAGCAGAGGCACGAGGAAACCTGTTTGTCACTTCAGGTGACAGTGGAGTCTAAAGACGCAGATGGTGGCAACCTTTGCCCGAATTCTGAAAACAACCTGTTTCTGCTCTGCAGCCTGGGGACGTTAATCAAGGGCTACATCCAAAAAATGGGGGTCTGAGCAATGTCAGTTTGCTGGGTGGAACTATTGCCCAGAGAAGCTGTGGCTGCCCCATTCCTGGAAGTGCACAAGGCCAGGTTGGATGGGGTTTGGGATAGTGGAAGGTGTCCCTGGCCATGGCAGGGGGGTTGAAACTAGCTGAGGTTTAAGGTTTCCTCCAACCTAAACCAGACAGTGATTCTGTGATATTTACAAAAATTTCTGCATGTTCTGGGGTCATGCAGTGTCCTTTTCTTGGAATTCAAAGGAATGTTGCCTTTTTCAGTTGGTTTGTGATTTAGGGATGTTACCAGCACATCCAATACCCTGCATGCTCTGGAAATGGCTGTGGGTGCCTGAGGTCAAAAGTGTGTGAAGCCACCATGGTGTTACTCTTGTGTCACAGGATCTCCCTCTGCAGACCTGGTGCCAAATTCTTTGATATCTGTGACGACAAATGTGTCAGGATCTCCTCCCTCGCTGTGGGACAGCTGTGCCATGGCCTTGGATTACGGGTGGGATGCTGCTCCAAGGAGGTAAATGCCTCCTTTACTCCAGGACTCTGGGAGTCTGTGCCTTCTTTCTGGGAAAGGGTCCCTGGGAGTGCCCTGAGCATTCCTTGGTGTAAAGCAATTCTGGCAGCTCCTGGGAATTCTGCAAATTTCTTACTCCTGAAGTATTTCAGGTTACCACTCATTTCTCATCTGTGCTTTGCAGGTTATAAGTTTATTTAATTTTTTACTATTTTCTGTGAATTGATGTGGAGACAAATAAATCTAAAATATATTTATTTTATGCAGAAATTATGTTTATCAACCTTTTGTAGCTTTCTTCTAGGCTTACTGCTATGCATTTATCTCTGGCCAGGAGACAGTCTTTCATAGATTCTCTCCAAGAGCCCTGGACTTTGAAGGCCTCATGTAAGACAGTGTAACAAACTGTTATTGTGGCTGTGTCTCAAATGGGCTGTGAATCTGGTCTATAAAATTGTCCTTGGATATTTTTATTGCTCATAAGGTACTACCATAATATAAATATGGGTAGCAGTCGATAAGTGGGACTCCAACTGCTCTCCTTGCCCTGTACCTTCCCATATCAAAATGGGAATTGTACTTTGCTGCTGCTGCTCCTGTTTTTATTCTGTTTTTCCTTTCTCCACCTTCAGTGGTCAGTCCCCTCCACGCTCTCCTGTTTTCTGTTTTCCCTCAGGCTCCTCCTGTACTGTTTATGTGCACTGGACTCTCCTGAGGAAGCAGAAGCAGTGGACTAAACCAAATGGCCTCCCCTGCCATATCCTCCCCTGAAAACAAGGCATTCACAGGCACTGAGGCTCCAACCACAACATCCTTCTGTGGGATCCTTCCTCTCTTGCAGGCGTTCCTAGGAACTGGTAAAATTCCACCAGATAAAGTTCATTCCTCAGCTCTGCCTTGTCTCCTTCTCAGCCACTGATAAGATCCATGATGCTTCCTTTGCTCCCATTAAAATCACACAGGCAGGCTCCTGCAGGACAGGTCTGTGCCTCAGATCTGGGATTTCTGCAGTGCACAGTGGGATCAGGCCATGCTGCTGGGATTTTAATATTATCCTCCTTCCGAGTCGAACATTCTAGTACCAAACTTTCCCACCATTTGAGCTTCCCCCTTTTGTTTTTTTTTTCTTTCCAATTCACACTCTTTGATTGTGTCTCTCTTTATTTGCATCTCATTCCTATTTCTTACTTTTTCCCTTCTCCCATCCCCCTTCTGTGCTGTTTTCAGCCTTCCGCCAGCTCCCAAACACTGATGAGATCCAGCAAGGATCCAGTCCCATGGTTGCTGTTTAAGATGCTTTCAACCACTCAGATTGGGTTCTGTATCTGGACTGCCATGAAGCTGGGAGATATCTGACTTTTTTTTGTATCTACAGCTCTATTGTTTGTGCTGTTTTCCTTGCTATTTCCTCCCTGTTTTCCCTCTTTGGGCTGTGCTCAGCAGTTCAGCAACACAGGCTGAACAATGTGAAATGTGAATGTGAACACAGGCTGAACAACATGAATGTGAACACAGGCTGAACAATGTGAACACAGGCTGATCAATGTGAATGTGAACACAGGCTGAACAATGTGAATGTGAACACAGGCTGAACAATGTGAACACAGGCTGAACAACATGAATGTGAACACAGGCTGAACAATGTGAATGTGAACACAGGCTGAACAACGTGAATGTGAACACAGGCTGAACAATGTGAACACAGGCTGAACAACGTGAATGTGAACACAGGCTGAACAATGTGAACACAGGCTGAACAATGTGAACACAGGCTGAACAACGTGAATGTGAACACAGGCTGAACAACGTGAATGTGAACACAGGCTGAACAATGTGAATGTTAACACAGGCTGAACAATGTGAACACAGGCTGAACAACATGAACGTGAACACAGGCTGAACAACGTGAATGTGAACACAGGCTGAACAACGTGAAATGTGAACGTGAACACAGGCTGAACAACGTGAATGTGAACACAGGCTGAACAATGTGAATGTGAACACAGGCTGAACAACGTGAATGTGAACGTGAACACAGGCTGAACAACGTGAATGTGAACACAGGCTGAACAATGTGAATGTGAACACAGGCTGAACAACATGAATGTGAACACAGGCTGAACAACGTGAATGTGAACACAGGCTGAACAACGTGAATGTGAACACAGGCTGAACAACGTGAAATGTGAATGTGAACACAGGCTGAACAATGTGAACACAGGCTGAACAACGTGAATGTGAACACAGGCTGAACAATGTGAACACAGGCTGAACAACGTGAATGTGAACACAGGCTGAACAACGTGAATGTGAACACAGGCTGAACAATGTGAACACAGGCTGAACAATGTGAATGTGAACACAGGCTGAACAATGTGAACACAGGCTGAACAATGTGAATGTGAACACAGGCTGAACAACGTGAATGTGAACACAGGCTGAACAATGTGAACACAGGCTGAACAATGTGAACACAGGCTGAACAACGTGAATGTGAACACAGGCTGAACAACGTGAATGTGAACACAGGCTGAACAATGTGAACACAGGCTGAACAACGTGAAAGTGTCACTGGGACACATCCTGTGCCGTTTCACAGGGAAAAGGGCCGGCGTTTGTGTTCAGGGGCCTGTGGCTCTGACTGGGCGGCCGCCTCAAAAAATCCGAACAGCGCAGGACATGTCCCAGACCCAACCTGCCCCCACCTCAAACTTGTGCTGCCCTGACAGTCCCAAGGGAACCTTACAAACTGACATCAGGAACCTGGGCTGGCGAGTTTTGTTTCACAGGGAAAGGGGCTGGCATTCGTGGCCAGGGGCCCTGTGGCCCTGAGTGGGCGGCAGCCTCAAAAAATCAGAATGGCGCAGGATGTGTCCCAGACCCAACCTGCCACCACCTCAAACTTGTGCTGCTCTGAAAGTCACAAGAGCACCCTACAAACTGAGATCAGGAAACTGGGGTGGGGAGTTTTGTTTCACAGGGAAAAGGGCCGGCGTTCGTGGTCAGGGGCCTGTGGCCCTGAGTGGGTGGTTGCCTCCTGAAATTCCGAACGGCACAGGATGTGTCCCAGACCCAACCTGCCACCACCTCAGACTTGTGCTCAAATGTGTGCCTGGTAACCAGGGATCTCTGCAACAGGGGGTTCTCCTGTCCAAGCAATTTTGCAATAACAAAAGATGTGAATGTTAAATCACTGCCTCCAAGAGTCAAAATCCTGATTGCTGGCATCTGGGCTCCTAAATGGCTGGGTTTGATGGTGGTGGATAGTGTAATGTTGAGTCTTCTCTGGCTGTCGTGTTTTATCTACCTGTAAATTTTGTGTTATCTTACTAAAAAAAAAATCCTTGTGCATCTTCTCTGGCATCTGTATATGTGGACTCAAGGGAAATGACATGGGCACACGGAGGCTGCTTTGCATGTGGACTTGTTGCCTTTCTCTCTGGAAGAGTAATTTTTCTGTGCTGCCAAACTTGTGTTTTTTAAACCAAAAGCCCCTGGTGGGCCCTTGGTGTGCAGGACTGAGCTCGACATTGGTGTAACACTGCTACTGTCTCAAGCCAGCTTCTTTTACTCTGCAAAATGAATGTAATGATTTTTCTCCTTGTGGCTGTAGCAGAAGAGGATTTCCACCAGGTGGTAATGTTGGGCTTTGCTTTGTGCTCTGACCAGCCCGGGGTTTGTTTAAGGCTTTCAGTGAAGGAGCTGGGAAATGGGATTATATGGTGGGATTAACCTGGGTCATCTCTGTGGAATTTTTTGAGTTTGTTTTGTTATTTGCACATAAGCTTTGCATATGGGGGAATTTCAGCCCATGAGCGGCTTGCAAATTCTTGACTACTCACAAATATTTAGAATTTGGCTGTTAAAATTCTTTCTTTGTCCCCCCTTTGCTGCTGTTAATGTGTGCTCCTGGATCCTTTCAAACCGCAGGTTGTTTTGGGGTTTTTAGGAACTGAGCAAACCTGGGAAGGTGCTGTAGGGCCAGAGCTGCTCCTCAGTCACCCCCACTTTGTGCTCCATGGCAAGGGAATGGAGGAAATGTCAAAAGAGGTTCCTTTTAGAAATGCCTTTTCTGTTTGCAAAGCAGTTTTTTAGAACATCTAGTACAGGGAGGCACTAATTTCCAGGTATTTTGGTATGTGGCTAAGGTGTGAACTTCTTGCCTAGATCCCTTTTCAAAGCAAAAATTTGATCTTGGTTTTTAATCAGTTGTCCCCGTGCTTCCTTCTCCACCTGTGCTTACAGCAGTCACCTCATTTTTCACTGATATTCTTGTTTTTAGCAGAAACTGTGTTTCTTCCATTAGAGTACCAGGTGCTGATCTCGAGAGCACTGCTGGGTGTCTGAGCATCCTGCTCAGGGGGTTGTCCAGGACCTGTAAACCAGAGAAATCCCCATCCCTCCTGGCAGAACAGCCTATTTTCTCCTGGTCATTCCCATTCCTTGACAGGTCGTGGAGCAGCTGCTCCAGGAGGCTGGCAGGCCTCTGCAAGCACCATCACTTACACTGACAGGCTGTTATTTTTCTATTAGCACTCTCTGATTTTAGGCTGTAAATCACTGACTTGCCAGAGCCCAGGCCTGGCTGCTGTCCTGTCCAAGGGAGTGCATGAAGAGCAGCTGCATTTGACTTCTGCTTCCCAGATTTTCCTGATTGCAGGAAGAGCACATGGTGCATCCTTCTCCTGAGTGACCCTTTCCAAATCTTATTTCTCTGCTGTCTTTTCTGTATGCATTATGTGATCATGCATCTTTGTCTTCCCTTCTCCTTGCAGTTTTTAACAGCACCCAAAATTCTACTGCCTCCCACTGTAAAAGGAGATTTCCTCTCCATCCCATATTCCTCAGCAAAGAGTGGCAGCTCTGTGCCAAGTTTCTCTGGTTTTCCTTCTGGAAGCAGAGTAGAGGATTTGCACAGCACTTGTGTGTAGCACTGGCTTTGCATGGAAGGGAGGCCAGGAATGGCCCTTGCTCTTCTGAAATCTTGTTTAACCTGGATGTGGATCTAATTGATTGAGCTTCACTGTCTAAATCTGTTTAGGTCAGGAATTTGTCTGTGACCACTGCAGAGGTTCAAAGTTTGGATATTTTTATAAATTCCTCTCCTCTGATCCTTTCTTTGCCTTTTTTTTTAATCTAACCTCTCCTCTTTAATAGGCTCTGATTTTCTATAACTTTCCCTGTTGTGCCCTCTTTGTTTGCCCTGGAATTCCTTTCCTCCATGCAGCCTGTCAGGCACAGGGACCTGTCCCACTCAGGCTTGGCTGAGGATCTGCTCCATGGCTCATGCCCTGCTGTCAGTGTCATGCAGAGCTGGAGATTTTCTCTGCTCAGAGGCCATCAGTGATTGCTTTACAGAAAGGCATCCTCTGTTTTCATGGTTCCCCAGAGATGAATTTATTGGCTAGACACCATAAAAGTTCTTTTTTCTTCTGCAGCTGAAACTGAACATGCTCATAGTGCCTATTATTTCTGGCACTTGCTGTTTTATTAGTAATACTGAGATTTGTGTCTTAATCAGTCAGTTGATCCTGGTCAGCATTCATGGCTGTACTGCTCGAGTAGGAGGGCAGAATTGTGATAAGATTGATAGAAATTTCTGCAATGCCTGCTATATTGAGCCCACATTCTGTCAGGCTTCTCTTGTAACCTTAAAAATAATTAAGCAGCCTTCATGCAATTAGTTTTTCTGCCTCCTGATTCCTTGTCTTTTTGGCCTCATGACGTTTGTTGCATGTTAATGGGGTTTTTCCTGGGCTGTACTTGATGGATCACATTTGTCTGCAAATAATTCCTGGCAGGAATATGTTGGATCACTGTCCTGTTGTTGATGCTGGTTTCAGTACAGTGAGCAACTTCATGTGCCACACCTTCCTGGTGGGTGAGAGGAGAAATCCTTTTCAGTGTGCCTGCAAGGAGACAATGATTTAGACTCTGCATGACCAGGATTTCAGTACGTGCTGGGCTTTGAGGGTCTTTTCCTCCTCACAGGCACTACAGATGGCCTTGGGGCGTTGTTCTTTCTCCTTTAAAATTGTTACAGAGCTTCCAATCCCAACAAGCTGCACCTAAGGCTCTCCTAATCCAGTTAGGAGCCCTGCACCTGTCTGATGGCTATCACTGTCTCCAGCAAGAGCCAGTAATGGGTTTGCTCTTTTTGCACATTTGTGGATTTGTCTAATGAATAGTTCTGAAGTCCTACCTTATAAAGAGCTGGTGTGTAGCTGATGGGATCTGGATGTGCTCCCTCCTCCAGGGGATGGCTCACCTGAGGCCCAGCCACATGATCTGTCAGGCTATCCTTTGTTAACCCTGGGTGAGCTGTGTGAGGTGCAGGTTTTCCAGCACTGGAAGCATGAGCTGATCTCCTGATGGGATCAGCTCTGTGGTGACATCACTCCAGTCCTGATGGCACAGGTACCTGCTCCCCTCCTCACTGGGCTGTGACACCACCAGCTCTGGTGGAAGCTTTGGTTGGTTCAGACACTCCAGTTACACATTGTCCAGCTCACCAAATTACATTTACACGTACGGGATTTGAAAAATATTAAATTTGTTTTTCATCAGTGCTGATTAACACAGGGAGATGACTTTTGCTACATTATGCTTTATCACTGCTTTGCAGTCCAGGCTGTCTCTGGCCTTCTCTGGGCTGGAACTACAGAGGATATTTGTAGAGGTATTACAGAACCACAGAATATTTGGACCCACAAGGATCATCAAGTCCAGCTCTTAAGTGAATTGCCTGTATGGGAGATTATGGTTTTGGAGAAGTGCCCACTAAAACTGAGTTGAAGAGTGATAGGAAGGCATCCAAATAAAAGCAGCATGCATGTTAATAGTGTTCCAGCAGCAAAGAACAAGCAGAATTAAATGGGCCATGTTTCTAAGAAATAGTTTGACTTCTCAAAGACTGAAACATGAGCTAAATCTACTCACTTGCACATCGAAATGTAAACAGCTTGGTGTGGAAAAAATCTCCTGCCACATCAATGGAACAAATTTAGATTAAAGCTCTGATCATGACTCAGTGCTCTGATGTACATGTTCAGAATCTCTTCCAGCTTCCAGAGGCATTGCCAGCACCAGCACCTGAGTGGGGCTGTTGTTTGCAAATGCATCATGCTGTTTGCCATACATTTCCCCAAACATCTGATTTTGAGGAAGTAGGGGGGTGGTTCCTATTCTTGGTAATTTAATGAATATTGCTTGGATGTGGAGCCTGTGCTGAGCTGATGGCTCTGTTCTGTTCCCTGTGGAGCCATTAGAAGCTGACTCCAGTGGAAATGCTGCAGCCATCCTGCCACACATGCCCCTAAACAAGGGATTTGACTTTTCTGAGTGCTTTTAGTAATGGATTCTGTTTCTCTTAGTGCTCTTGGAGCCAATGGGTGGTATTAAATGCAGCATGCTGAAAAATAGGAGAAAAAAACAATAGAGGCTTTCATGATGAAACACGACTTATTTCCAGAGCTCAGACAGTTACTGAGAATCCAGAGGAATCCATGAGAAGTATTCAAAAGAAACAGAAAGTTTTTGTGTGAGCTGCAAGTGCTCTGGGATGAACATATGCAGGGTGGGCTCTCACAGCCAGACTCCCATTTCCTGTTTTCCTGCTGCAGACTTGACTTTCCTTGCCATGAAAAGCCCAAAGGAGGGCACTGCCCAGGCCAAAAGGCATTGCCCAGCCTGGTTCTGGACTTTGGGTAAGAGCTGGAGCCAAGACAAGCTCAATCCAAACCTGGCTCACTGTCCCAGCACTATTATTGCTGCTCCACGAATCCTGCTCCAAGGCAACAAACCCTTTCAGAAGTGAGGAAACATCACCTCCTGGTGTCCTTGCTTCTCTCTCTGCCATGTCTTGGACAGCAGTATAGCTTTCTAATTCTGGTTATTTTATATCCCAGTAAAGTTGCTGCAGAATCTGTCTTTGCATGACATTCTCTTGTGCTTAATCTTGAAAGTGTTCGAGAAGTGCTGCCCTCAAGAAGTGCTGTCAGACTTCAAACATGTTGAATTTACTTCAGATAAAAGCAGGACTGTGATGGTCCATGGGGTGTGATTTGAAGTGTAGGAGCTTTAGGAATGTGATGATGCTTCTGACATTTGCAGACAGCCCCACCAGCAGAAGGTGAAAAAGTCAAGATAAGAGCTGATTCTCTCAAGACCCAGAGAGCTGCTGCTAAAATTTTAAGTTGTAACAAAAACAAAATGAGCAAAACTGGCAGAAGAGTCTGAGGAGTGAAGTAGCAGCTGTACAAAAGGTGGGAAGGGTTGGTCCTGTGCTTCAGCCCACACGCTGGGCACAGAGGAAGGAGAGCAGACAGTACATGAGTCACTGTGTCCTCCCTTCCAGGTGATTTTACAAAAGCCATGTGAGCAAAATCCTGGCATGACCATCCTCATCGTCAGCACTGGGAAGGCTGTGGTCCTGCTCCATCAGTGGAGGAGGAAGGAGGAGATCTAATATTTTTGGTCTAATATTTGCTGTGAACTACAATAATTTGATATTGCTGTCCACTGCTGAAGTGATCAAAGTCCTCATTTTATTTAAAAAATTTTTTTCCTCCCCACAGATCACTTTCTTGCTGTTTCTTAATGTTGCAAAGAGTAAACTGTCAAGAGCTCCCATAAACCATTGAGCTTGTCTTTGGAGAAAATCTTAATTAATTAATTTTATCTGTTCAGCAGATTGCCAGTGGTTGGATTTCATCCCTTCAGAGCTCCTGAGATCCTGGACGGTCACTTGAAGAACATATCACACATTTTGTATATAAAAAGTCTCAGGCTTATCATTACTTCAGCAGCAACTGTGATGTCAGGGGGTGGAAGCTCCTGAGAAGAGAGGCAACTCCATGGAAAACTCACCTGTTCATAGGAGCTGGCCTTTTGTGGAGTAGGACATTGGTTCTGGGCCAGAATTATCTCACCTGAGCAGATATTTACCTTCCAGTGTTTTCTTAGCTGCTATGACCCAGTTTATAATTAATTTGGGATTTGTTTGTACTCTGTATATTCTTATATTCAGTGTGGGAGGATGCCTGGCTCCTACCAAATGGTGGTCTTGGATCAGTTGTGGGAATTCAGGAGCAGGACTGGAGCCCAGCTGAGGTGCCAGCAGGTCCAGGGCTTGTAGAGCTGAAGCAAGGCAAGGGCAGAGCAGCCCATGGCCCTTAAGGGTCCCTGACAGACCTTACAGTAAGTTAAAAAAAAAGAGAAATACATAAATATTTATCTCTGCTTATTTTTAGTTGCCTTGTCCCCAAAGAGTTAGTTATTTTGGCCTCTAGCTTTTGATCTCCTAAGATGTTGCAAGATCTGTGCTCATGGGCTAACAAATCTGGTTCAGCCTCAACTTAGAGGCAGACACATTTTGGAGTTACTGCAAACAAAAATTAACTTCAGACTGGCCAAAATACAATTAAAATCAGAGTGAAAATGCTGCAATTCTCATCAGCTTACAGTATAATTTTTGACCAGGAATGCTTACAGCCAGTGTTCGTGTTTGCAGTAGCTGCAGCTGTTGGTGAATGTACCCTGACCTGGCTGCTGAGCCCAGGGTGCAGGCGGGGCAGCTTTCTGGAGCCCACAGCACCAGCAGACCATTCCCAGAGTGAACCACTGGGCAGGAGCCACTGCAGCCTTGCCCACTCCTGGCAGGGTATTTGGGTGCCTGGTGTGGGTGTTCCATCCTCGCAGTGAAGGCAGAGACATTTCTCAAAACAGATGATTTAAAAACAGAACTCATTGAGAACTGGCTGAGCAGGTTGCTCAGAGCTGTGCAGGCATGACTCTGCCTCTTGTCTGAGAAGGAATTCTGTTGAGGGCAGGCACAGGATTGCTGGAAAGAGCAGAGATCTGAGAGTAAGACAAGGACACATGAGCTTTGTTATTTTTACCAGTGGCTAAAACATCTCCTCTCTGGCTTCGTGCCCTTCTTCATTTTGGTTCTGTGGCATTGTGGCTGTTGAGGGTGGTTGTCTGCCACTGCTCCATCTCATGGCACTGGCTCTGGAGCAGGAGGGGGCCACAGGATCTGAGGGATGAGACCCACAGGTGAAACTCAGGCAGTGGGGAACAGACCTGGGCAGACACATTTGTACAAGGGAGCAGCTGGCGTGAAGTGCAAATAAACCAATTGTAGAGGCTCATCATCCTTCCTCTGAGCACTTGATCCTTAGAATGCTGGCAGTTTGTTACTTTTATGGCCTAAAATCCCAAGCAGCCGCTCTGGTTAGAGGAAGGTGGAATGTTGGGTGCTGTTCTGCTAATGCCTGTGGGATGCTGAGGCTTTGGGATGAGGTGGCTGGCCCGGGACTTGCAGCAGGAGATGCTGGGAGGGCTGGTGGCCCTTCTGTGCCATCACCCTAATTGCCAAGGATGCAGTTGTGTTCCCAGGCATTATTTGGTAATTATACTTAGTAGGCTGTGGGGGACAATTAGAAAAGCTTAAACATGTGTCAGCTTCCACTTCATCATTTCTGCCAGCACCAGCAAGGCTCAGATTGCAGCTTAAAGAGGGGCAGCACAGGGGAAGGGGGAGCAGCTTCCTCAGCCAGGCACAGAGGGGCAGCTTTTGGGGGGCAGGTGGTCACCCTGGGAGCCTGAGTTGTCTGTATGGTTGTAAGGAAATAAAGGGATGCCTGTAACTGCTTTTAACAAGAAATTCACGTTGCTTTTTCTAAGCCTGAGCCTTACTTTGTGTTGAACACAAAGGTAAACACCAGAGGTGGAACAATGCTGTGTAGTGTGCCTTGTTTTTTATTAATTCATGTTTATTGGCTCATTCTGGTGGGAGAGGGCAGGACTTTGGCTTGGTGGTGGGGAGGGTTGCAGGTGACCTTGGCCTTTGCCTGGATGAAGTGGGGCTCAAGAGGTGCCTCTGGGAAGGTGCATTAGCTCATGGGCCTTGCATTCTACTTTTCCTAACATTTTTAGGGCATTTTCCTGATCTTTTTATGTTCCTCATTGCACTGTGGGGCTGTTTGTGCCCAGATCTTATCACTCATCTTCCCTGCACTAACCACATTTTTCTCATCCTTAGAGGTAAGAATAAAGCAACGGGGTGAGGTCTGTAATATCCTATAATGGTAGCTATATTATTATGAATGTTTTGTACATAATGATCTTCCCTTCCTGATTTGGGGAGTTGAGAATCATAACAGCACACGATGTAACAGCTGCACAGAGGAGCATGGTGGGCTGGGTTTTACAAGGCACAGCCTGAGTGGCAGTCGGGTGGCTGCTTTGTGAGCAGCTCCTGCCAGAGCTGGATTTTGAAGTGGGTGTCTCAGGGAAGGACCTCTGGCTTTCTCCCTCCACAAGGGAGTGTTCCCTGTACAGACTGGAGTGTGTTAAGTAAAAATAGAGACTTAAACGTGTGCTTCAAATAGCACCTCAGGGCGGCCCTGTCAACTATTTCAGTCCCTGACATCACGGGTGTTGGGTGGGTTATTCTAGAGGAAAGCTGGGATCCAGCTGTGCACAAGACCTTAGGGAACACACCCTGGCAGTGCTGGTGGTGAGGCTGGGATCTCCCTGGATCCAGACCCTGGGCTCGGCAGCAGGCTCTGGACAAGGATTTGGACCAGACTTTTGGCTGTGACCTTGGCTGGCCACGAGAGCCCTGAAACAGAGCCTGGTGTGCTTCGTGTGCCCCCTGCTCGGGGAGGGGAGCAGCAGTAATTGTACTTACCATCTGCTTGCTGAGGCTGCCCTCTCCTGAGGCAGCACTTCAAAACACTGAATTGGGTTCCAGCCGTCTCCTGATGATTTCTCTAATTGCTCTGGTCTGCTAATGGTTTGTTTTGCTCCACGGAAGTTTCGCTTTGTCTGCAGCAGTGTTGATGCAAGTGTGGCAGCACGTTAAGCATCAACATCCCGTGTAAATTCCAAGCCGAGGCACAGCCCGTTTCTGATGGCGTTCCCTGGGGCCATGAGGAGGACAAGAGGGATTTTTCTCACTCAGCTCCCTGATGCAGCCATGGAGCGTGTGCTCCCGAGACACCTTTTACAAAGCCTCCACTGAAACAGGGCGGGACCCTGGTTTGTGTCCCTGGCTGTGACAGTGTCACCTGCCCGGGGCTGCATCAGGAGGGTCCCTGCGGAGCTGTAGGTGTGTCACAGCCTGAACCCTCCCGGGCAGCCTGTGTCCGAGCAGCGTGTTAGCCTCTGTGCCCCAGCTGTGCAGCAGGAGGAGACCTCCGCTCTGTCTGCCCTGCTGATGAACAACAGCCCCTCTGAAACCATGTGCGACAGCACGGGTGACGCCCTGCCACCTCCGAAAGGAAAACAGTTAGGCCTGGGTTTCTCCCTGACTTAAGTTGAAATCTCTGAGCCTGAAATGCAATAACATTCTCATGTTTCCAGCTGCTTCTCCATTGGACACGGGAGCTGCTGTCGAAATTGTAAATGATGCATCTTTTCAGGTGCCCTGGTGCTTTCCTGACCTGTCGGGGTGTTTGTTATGGGCTGTGGGCACCCCATTTGCAATGTGTCTGTTCCAGCTGAACTCACACCTGTCACCAGCTTCAGGACAGAGCCTACCACAGTGGAGTGTTTACTAGTTGTTTAGACAAGTTATTGTGTTTTGAAATGCTGCCCTAAAGTGAAAAACTTATGGAAAAGAAGGAAGAAGGGAATGGACTAAGTTCTTTTATATATATAAAAAAATATATGTATACATATATATGCATATATACATATATAAAATATAAATATATATAAACACACACACACATATATATAAATATAAAAAAACATTTTCCGAAGTGGCTTTCACCATCCAGATAAGTGAACAGCTAATTGTGGCAGTACTGAAGCTTAGGCATGTAAAAGGAAGCTTTCATCCTAGACTGCCTCCTTATATTCTCTTGAATCATTTGGCTGGTATTTCTGATTTGATTTTGTCTGTAAATTGCTGAATGCCTGTTATCTAAATATAACTTTGAGATGAGCTATAAAACGTCTGGGTCTCATGGTACATGCAGTCTTTAAATGTTGTTTGGAGGAGCTATGTTGATTGAGAGCCGAGCCTGCTTTTTTGAACCGAACCGAGAGGTTTTTTAAAACAAATATCTCTTATATATCAAGTAAACATGTTTTGACACGTAATTAAGTTAATTTAGGTGCTTTAGTGCAGTTCAGCAGCAGCTCAAAACCATGGTCTTCCACCTGGGCTGATATATTGATTCTTCTGGTGTTCCCTCCATAAATCTCCTCCTGTTTCTCTGCAGCTGTAATTGCGTTTCAGAAGGGAAAGCATGTGTGTGCCCAAGCCACCCATAATTACTGCTCTGAAATGCCTGGGGAGGTAAGTGTGAGCTCAGTGGCTGTCTAAGGCTGAAGTTTCACAACAGTTTCCTGACATTTTCTTCGAGCAGCTGTGTGAGAGCCGCTCCCAAAGGCTGGGGCAGGCAGGGGACAAAGCTGTGACAATGCCAGAACCGCTTTCACACCAGCTCCCGCTAACGTGGCAATGATGTGCAAAGCCTTTCTCGCACAACCCTCCTTCCTGCTGGATGACAGAGGGGAGGATTGCAGCGATGTGTTCTTGTGACTGGCCTAGAAGGTCATCTTTTGTTTTTCAGATCAACCTCCTTCAAGATCCCTTGGGAGCTTTTGTTCTGGAAATCAATTGCAAATTCACAGGGATGTTTTCTTCCCTGATTGCTCCTAATACAAAATTGAAATTATACAAGCCAAGGGTTTTTTTTTTTTTTTTGGTTTTTTGATTTGTTTTGGTTTGGTTGTTTTTCCTTTTTAAATTCCCCTTTTTGAAGTCCAAGTGCCTGTTCTTTGCTGGAGCAATTGCATATTGCATTTCTGTTGGTTCCTAAAAGTCTGGCCGGGCATTAGGAACCTTGCATATACACAGACATCAGTTGGCTCTTAGGCTGTGCTGTTCATGTGCCAAAATAATGTTTATGTATATTGTATGAAAATGTACTTGTCTGGGGGAGTGAACAGTAAAATTCCAAAGCTCTGATGTGTGCTTCTGCCTACACCTGACCCGGGTCTGTTTTTCTCCAGATGATGCCCCAAATCCATCTGTTTCTCCACATTTAAATAAGGTAATTTTACTAAGAATTTATTAAAGGCAGTCTGTTGTCACTGGGGTAAGAGTTCTGTGTTATAACTGCACGTCTGCTTTAGCAAATACAAAAGAGTTTTGTTAAATATCTTCAGTGAGCCTTTCTGGCTCTTCCCTTCACCCTGCGCACTTGATCTCATGAAATCTTGATGTCAGACTAGGGAGGCCAAATGAGTGAAGTCTTTGTGTTTGTTAATTCTCAGAATCTCACAGGTGGAGAGATCCCAGCACTCAGGATCTAAGGGTGTTTGCTGCCTCCCCAGCACAGGTAATCCTCTGGGGTGGAGGGTGAATCTCCTCTCATTCTCTACCCCAGGGGAAATGGTATTCTGGGAAAGCTCATTTCCTACAGACTTTAAATCAAGTGATGGGTGATGGAACTCCAGGATTTAAATGCTCTCCACCTCTGGAGTGTCTGGCAAGTCCAGCTGACATGCTTCCAGCATCCGTGTCCCTGGCCCATGCAGGACCAGCCAGACTTGGGAGTGCTTACTTGCATTTATGTGGGCCTTGAAAGGCTTCTTAAATTGTGTGAAGTTAATACAATGGGAAAATGGATTTTTCCTGCCCACCTAAGCAAGCCTTTAGTGATTAATGCTGTAAAATAAAAACAACAACAACAAATTCAGTTTTATAATGCGCTGTGGATTTCAGGTCTGTGAAAAATGTGTTTCATAAAGGAAATTTTTCCTCCTTCTAGAAGTGTTTCAAAACCACCTTATCTTCAGAAAAACCCCTTGCCTCCACAGCTGCATTTGGATGCTAATGGGATACATGGCTTCATAATTCTTTGTCTCCTTTCTTGCGTTTGTGCAAAGCTAAACTCTATTGCAGTGCAGAAATGATCTGCTGGAGAAAAGCTGCGCAGAGGAGCGGCTCCATTCTCTGGTTGTGAAATGAGTCGAGTTTTCTCATCTGTTTTTCTCAGAGAGATGCATTGTGTGCCATAACTACAGCCAGAAAAAGGGAATCCTGAGGTGGAGTGTGAGTTGCCACAACCTGCGAGAGGCAGGTCTGTGTCATTTGCTGAGGGCACAGCAGGATCCAGGGGCTCTCCCACCCCAGGAGCCATCAGTGACCTCAACGCTCCTGAAGTGACAAATGTCCAGCCCAGCCAGGTGGGTCCCTGCCCTGCTCAGTCCTGCCCGAGCTGGGGGCTTGGTCCAGCCTTCCAGGGGTTTATCCCTAATCCACTGGGCTGGATGTTAGCCAGGGCTTTGTCTGAGAGGTTTCAGAGGCTCTGTTCCAAGCTGTAGCCAAGCACGCTCCTAGTTGGAAATAATGGCACGCTATGAGTCGGGATATTCTTCCTGCTTATGGAGCCATCCAGGAACGGCAGGCATGGATTATATGACTTGAATGCTGCACTATTTATGATGTGTGTTCAGCCACCTGAATCACGTTGGCAGTGTTCGAGCTTTGCCTGGATAATTGATTCAAATGTAAATTGAATGAATAAATCCTGAACAGCTAAAATATGCCCTCTCTTTATCTTGATTCTTTTTTCTTCTTTGTGCTGAATGGCATAGAAAATAGGGAGTTAGAATCTCATAAATAGATATTTGACTTCCTTTGTTGGAGGCAGGTAGAGTGAGGTTTGTATGCACTGTTTGGAAATGCTTCACAGTTCTGTTTATGGAATTACGAACCTGTTTATGACTTGGCTTCTGTATTTCTGGTCAATAATCTGCTTGTGGCAATGTTTGTGCTGCTCTTCAATGGCAAGACCAGGTGGTTATTTATTTCAGTAAATGCACATTAGTCAAGGGCAAAGTATCAGAGAAATTATTTTTGTTGCTGTTTTTATGGCCTTTGAGTGAAATATTGTGGGGAATGTGTGCCCAGCTGGCATCAAAGGCTGCTTTGGTTTGGAAATCTGCTGACAGGGACTTGAACTGGCATCAGGACAAGCCTTTGTGAGCTTTTTGTGAAGGTTTTAAGCTGTTTTCCCTTAAGGCTTCCCTGTTTCATCAGACAGGGCTGATGTGCTGACTAACACCAACAAAGCAGTGCTCTGGAGCTTTCCTGGGTGTGTTTAATCAGCAGTTGCACAGATGGGAGCTCCTGGGGCCGGTGTCCTGCCAGAACGGTCTGGAGGCCCTTCACTCCCTTATCCCCGGAGACTGCTGCTCCTGGTTCTGCTCCTGGAGCAAACATTCAGACAGTGTGTGGAATGAAGTGCTTGGCATTCCTCAGGCTATAAATATTGGGGCATTTTTCCTCTCTCAGGACAGGAATCCCAGTGGTGCCCACACCAGGCACTGGCTGCTCCCTGGTCAGGGTTTTGCTCTGCCCTCATCAGCTTTCCCTTTGCTCTGGCATTAAAAGAATGAAAACACCCCGAATGGATCATCTCTGTCCCTTGGGACTGTCACTTCTCACTGGCAGCTCTTGCTGTCAGGCCCTTCAGAGGCACCAGCACTTCGCAGCACGTGTTAAACACCCATCTGCCTCCCCTCACTGTTCTGGTGTTGGAGTCTCTGGGAGCCAGAGCCCACTGGAGTGTGACCTCCATGGAGTGTGCCATCCATTGAATGTGTTTCTGCTCCTGCAATGCTTCCCTGAGTCCTTAGTGTCTGTGTGAATGTCCAGACCTGTTTTGCATCTCATCAACTTCTTGGCTTAGGAGATGTCCTCTGGCAGAATATCCCATGTTTTAATTGCTGATGTGAACATCCATTTCCTCCTGCCAGTTTTCCAGAAGCCCCAAATCCCACTTCAGCTGTGTCTGCCACAGTCCTGTTTGCTGGAGGGCTGGTGCCTCTGTGATTGTTTGATTTTACTTCTCTTCCTGCTCACCTCACCATGATGCTGCTCGGGGGTGATGGGTGCAGGGACCCACTGTACCCTGGTGTGTCAGCAGTGCTGGGATGTGCTGCCTGTACCACTCCCAAAGACATTCCAAGCTCCATCTTTCCATGACCCCTCCACCCTTTTCTTTCCCCCATCCCAGCCTCCTGGCAGCACCCAGAACACCCAAAGCTCCCCTGACTGTGCTGGACTCTGTTGCTTCTGCAGCTGTACAGGAAGAGCTTTTTCTATGCCCTGCATCTGCTGCCAGCTGTTGAGCATCAATATTTATACATTTTTTTAAATACAACTTCTTGTTTGTGCATTTTGTTTATAGGGGGAAAATTGCAAATAAAAGAGTACATGTCCAAACTTGCCACTATCCAGAACTTGAACATCCCTCTCCTATCTCTGCTGGGCTATTAGGAATGGGAGATTTGGTGGCTGGCTTCAGAGACCAGCTTTGGCTATTTAGAAAACATCCATTCAATAAATCATAAGGGGAGCAGCTGCCGTTCTCTGCTGAGCCAAGGCACATCAGATAAAATATTGCTCATTTATTTGGTTTGGTAGAAATAAAGTTGCTGTAGTGGAACATCATTACAGACTGTTCTTAATTCACCTCAGGGCTATTTCTAATAGCAGCACACAACTCTCCTGTGACAGCCTGAGTGAATGAGATGGGTGTTTTGATGTCAAGCTGAATGTAAGAAAGGTTTTAGGAATCAAAGCTTTGAGAGAGAAATAACTACTGTTTGTGCTGTGATACTGGAAGAGGTCCCTGTTTTATTATTAGCACTATAGCTATTGAAAGCCCTGACACTTGTTCCTGGGGGATTTGAAGCAATTCAAGCCGTGAAATACTGTTTCAGCTCAGCCTTTTACAAGTCACTGCGTGTCGGTGAAGCCGAAGGTGGCTTTGATCGCTGGTGGAGGCACCCAGGGCTGGCGTTAACTTAATAATATTAGTTTGATTTTCTCAGCTGTGTGGCAGCTGGGAGCCCTGCAACTGCCCAGCCGTGGTGCACAGCAGATATCTGCTGCTGGCCAAGCACGAAGGCTGGGGAGAGGCTGTCCAAAGCCTCTGAATTCAGACCTGATGCTTTGCACAAAGACAATCAGTGTCATGCTCAGTAATGGGGCCATGACATCTGTAGTGATGGTTCCTACTGGTCTGAAAAGATGCTGGAGACTGTTACTTTAACAAAAAAAAAAAAAAAAAAAAAAAAAAAGTCTCAAGATGCTTTATCTCCTCTTTGCATCAGGGCTTGGCAAAAACAAGTGAGAATCTTGTGGCTCTGAAATTGCCCCTGTATTGCAGCGGGACAAACAGCCACTGCCATGGTGTTTGCTGTGTTATGTCCCTAAAGCCCACTCACCTGGGTGAGGCAGCAGGTGTTTCACCTTTGTTTGGTGTGGAACACCGCCGAGAGGAGCCTTGGATCCTGCTCTGCCACAGGGTGTTGCTTTGCCCTTGCTTGTCTTAATCATTCTCTAAAAAATAGAGGCAACTGGTGGAAAATGTGTATTTGCTCCAGCTCCCAGAAAAACAGCTTGTGTTTCTGAGAGTGTTCCAGCTCACAGTGCAGGAGCAGGGCTGGGTTCCTGTGTGTGAGATGTGTTTGGCTGCCAAACCCGTGCCCTTCACTGGGATGGAAGTGCAGTGCTGCCCTCGCTGTCGCTGACACTTGGTCAAGGCAGCACTGCCACCCCTCAGTCCTGGGCTTTCCTCCTGAGCCTCTTCACCAGTGGCTCTGGGGGGCCCTGTGTCAGAGGCAGGTGGGGAATCCTGAGTGAGTGACAGGATGCTCGTGGTTCCTGGGAAGAAATGGACAACAGGAGGGAAGGATTTGCAGGGTGCTTGTGTTACCAGAGTTTCACACGCAGCGTATTTCACATGCAGCGATGCTCCTGCTGCCCGTGGCCACGTTGAACACACCCCTCCTCTGACAGCCCAGCTAGACCCTGCTTACAATAACTTCTGCTGGAAGAGAAAAAACAATTGCATCCTGAAATAGCAAAGCTGAAGGAGCAGAGCTCTCCTGCCAGCTGCTGCCAATGACCTTGATTCCACATGTGAGGCCTGCAAAGTGTCATAATTCAATAAGAATATTTATACTGAGCTGCACGGCACAAGCTCAAAGATTCCCAGCTCCTCATTTCCATCTGACTAATTTCACGTGGCCAATAGGGGAGTCAGGTTTTTTATTCAGACTCTCTGGTCCAAGTAAACCTCCAGAGTGCTCATCTCCTGTACATAAAAGTTGCTCAAAATAGTGGTGATGGAGCTGTTTAGTTCAGCTGTATTTCCATGCTATCGGTGACTTTAACAGCAGGCCCCTGCAGACGGTGTCCCTTTGATGCTGGGTGCTGTATGGCACATTAAAAATCCTTAACTTGGTTCTAAAGCCTCACTAAAAACCCTACTGGGACTTTGATGTTGAGAAGATTCCACTCAAAGCGCCCAAACCCTGTGAAGCTCCCCAGCCTTATCTCAGAGGCAGGACAGCGAGCGGCTGCCTCAGGCGAGAAAATATCAGTGGCAGCAAAAACGTGTAGTGATTATTTACAGTCTGAGCATCTGCAGTCAGGAGAGGCTGTTGGAAATTACCAGATCCCGGTGAAGCCATGGAAAACTCTGTTCTTCGTTTTGAAGACAGTTTGGAGGGCTGCACACTGAGGTTCAGTGTTTGGGTATCAGGGTGATCCAGCTGAAACACCTTGGCAGAGCACGTGGTGATTTCACACACAGATTCCAGCTGTAAGCACCTGTGCCCCCAAATGTTTACCAAGGGAGTTTCTTGCTCAGTGATGGGATGCTAAAAGCAATTGTGGATGCTTATTTAGGTTTTAATTAGTATTGCGGTGGGTTTTGAACCATGCTCCTTCCTTGCTGCTGTGCAGGTGAAGGACACGTGGTTCTTTCCCACAGAATGGGGGGTGGCTGGGGCCTTTGGCATGGCTTTGTCCCTTTGTGCATGTGGGGAGCTCTGCTGTGGAGCTTCTTAATAGATGTTGTTAACAGATCAGTCTGTGCTATCAAAGTTTTGCTTTTACTGTGTGAGTGAAATCATCCTTGAGCCACATTGTTTTTGTAACTCAGAATCATAGAACGGTTTGGGTTGAAAGGGACCTTCCAAAGTCATCGAGTCCAGCCCCTCTGCCATGGGCAGGGACATCATCCACTACACCAGGTTGCTCCAACCTGACCTTGAGCACCTCCAGGCATGGGGCAGCCACAACTTCTCTGGCCATGCTGTGCCAGTGTCTCACCAACCTCATTGTAAAAAATCTTCCTCCTTATCTCTGGCCTAAAAGTTTCCTCTTTTAGGGAACAGGCCCTGCTAAAATGTCTGTTCCTATCACTCTGTGTGTGTGTCTGTGATGCTGTAGTGTGAGTTATCTGGCCCTGGCATGTGCCCCAAGCCCCTGGGTTGGGTCCATGCTCAGGACTGGTATTGCACTCCTTGCCATGTGTCAGGTCGATATCAAATAGCTCTTTTAGTGAAAGGGGAATGAAATGATCTCTCTCTATTTTGTCTTTATTGCGTTTGGTGGACAGGAATCGATCTGCCTGCACCGGGAGTAGCTTTAAGGAGCTTTATCCGCTCCATGAACCTTCTGTGGAACCTTCCCAACCCAACCGGTGCATTTTCCATTCTAGCTCCAAAACCCCAGTGTTCCATCAACAGCCTCCTGCCGCCCTGCACTGCCCCGTGCCCCCTTCCCTGGTCACCGCGGGCGGCCGGGGCTCCGTGTCGGGGGTCCCTGCCGGGGGTCCGTGCTGGGGGTCCATGCCGGGGGTCCCTGCCGGGGGTCCGTGCCGGGGGTCCATGCCGGGGGTCCCTGCCCGGGGGTCCGTGCCGGGGGTCCGTGCCGGGGGTCCCTGCCGGGGGTCCGTGCCGGGGGTGCCTGCCGGGGGTCCTTGCCGGGGGTCCCTGCCGGGGGTGCCTGCCGGGGGTCCCTGCCCGGGGGTCCCTGCCGGGGGTCCGTGCCGGGGGTTCCTGCCGGGGGTTCCTGCTGGGGGTCCGTGCCGGGGGTCCGTGCCGGGGGTTCCTGCCGGGGGTCCCTGCCGGGGGTCCCTGCCCGGGGCGGGGTCCGGGCCCCGCCGGCCCCTGCCCCGCGGGCCGCTCGCCGCCAGCAGGGGGCGGTACAGCCCAAGGGAGCCGCCCCGAGCTCCGGGGGCCGCGGGTTCGAGTCCCGCGGTTCCAGCCCCGCGCTGGGGGTCCGTGTCGCTGTCCCTGCTCGGGAGCGTGCTCCGCGGCCTCTCCCTGGTGCTGCTCTGCGCTGCGTGGGTGCATTTCACCAGAAACCCTCCAGGCCTGTCCCCAGGTTAGCCCTGGGCCCGTGCGCCCCCTGCACCGCGCGGCTGCTCCTCGCTCCCGTCTCTGCTTTCCCTCTGCGAGAGCCGAGGTCCTCGCCCATCCTTTGCACTGGAATGGCTCTTCCGTGTGGAAGCATGGGGACCCAGGGAGGATGCGTAAGATATGTGGCATCTCCTCGGTGCATACACACGGGATGGGTGCTCTCACATACCAGCACCAGCTGTAGGTGTGAACTGGGACGCTGAGCCCCGCGGGGTCAGAGGCAGGGCAGCCGCCTACCTGTGCGGTGTGACCCTGTTCTTTGCCCTCCAGCCTGCTCGGGACTTTAATGCCTCTTTGTCCTCTAATGTCTTTTTGCCTCCTCCTTTCAGAATCACATCGGTTGTTTTGATGTTTCTGCCCCAAGACAGAATCGACACACCATCACTAAACTGAGGGAAGGGAAATGGCATCTGGGTGAGTTAGACCTCGTCTGTGCTCGTCAGGCTAATTAACTCATCAGCAAGGTTTGTTTAACATGAACTCACTCTCTGGTTTTAGCTGCAATTTCTTTAGAGCAGTCGGTGTCTTCCTGGATATAAGCATTTATTTCCATAACGCTGACTCCAAACCCTGCCTGCCTGCAGGGCTGTAATTTATCCCCTGAGGAGCATCTGGACAAAGCAGGGTACTAATTCTGCCACCTGTGCTGATGATGTGTCCGAAGAGACTATGTCAAGTCTCTATTAAAAGCTGTGAATAAGACAGAAAGCCTGAAATCTTTGCTTCTAGAAGATGTATGAATGTAATATAAAGCTGCTGCTAATTCTTCCCAGGGATTAATGGAGACTATCAAGGACAATTTCACTCAATACAGCTTTTCTTTTTGTAAAGCAAAGCTTCCCCAGACCTCAGGCAAGGCAGAAACATGACTTTGAGTCTGTGTCACTATCCTTCAGTCAAATAGAATTAGCTGTCTTTATTTAAAAATCTTCGCTGGCACCACAGTGCCAACACTTTCTGAGACAACAAAATGGACAGAAATCCATTTTCCAGCCTGAGAGGAAGGCAAAAAATAAATTGGAAGAATGAAGAGTGAGGAGGAATTGAGGCATTCACAGCACTCGCAGTGCGAGTGATTGGAAGTGATGGGAAGAAAGCAGGAGAGGGATTTATTTGCTTAAAACATGGAACTGGAATTGACTTTGAGGTGCACATTGCATCACTGAAAAACTCAGGCTACTGTGGCTCTGCTGGGGGCATGCTGGGCAGCAGCAGGAAGGGAGGGAGGGAGAGATGGAAGGAGAGATGGAGAGATGCTGGTGTAGGTCAGCTACGGCAGAAACCAGGGATGGCTCTGGCCATGCACCCCAAACACAGGGCAGACAGCTGGTGTGTGCCCTGTGGTCCATCACTGGAGGCTCCTGGCAGTCCTTCAGGAGGGTCACAACCTCTTCTGCTCACCAAGTGTGCCTTGTGTGGGGCCAGCTGAGAAAGGATGCCCCAAGGAATCCTGGAATGGGCCAAACCTGAAAGTCCAGATGCAAAACACCCACCCAGAAAGGTGCTCAGGGCAGCACTTTGGCTGTACTTCAGTCTTTGCAGTGACAGATAATGATAAAATATTGCAAAACTTGGTGAACCCAGTGCCTGCCCAAAGCAGCTGGGAAGGGATTTGCAAGGCTGCTTGGGTTTCCCTGGGTGTCCCTGTGAGCCCTCCAGCCTGTGCTGCTGTCAGTGTTGTGTTGGGGAGCTCTGGGCAAGGTCTGAACACCGATCTGCAGAAGTGGCTCCATTTTTGCACTGCAGAGTGTCCAGCGAGTGACGCTTTTCTGTGCATTTCTTTCCCATCTCACTGTGCTGCATCTGCCTGATGAAGTTTGTCACTTTTGGGGGGCTGATAACATTATGCTCCTTCTGCTTCCATTGGCGTCTCAGAAGAAGAAAATTTCCTGTCTATAAAATTCCTGGAGACATCGATTTGTGCTTATGTCATGGCAGTGATTTTACTCGGCTTTGCTGTTTATGCTCAGCATTGCGGATGCTTCCAGAAATCAATGCTGCTGCTCTGCCTCCTCCTGACAGGCAGCTCTGGGAGCTGTTGCCCCTGCCTCTGTGTCCGTCTCCCTGTTTTCCCTGCCTGGACTCTCTGTGTGGCCCTTGCCTGAGATGATGTTCCTGCTTCTCAAGCTGCCCGTGTAGGAAACTGCAGGGCTGAGTGATCAGACACGGGTACAGCTGGAAAGAAGGGTTCTGACGTCTGCCCACGCACGCCCTGCCGCGGGTGCGGGGTTTGTGCGCCAGGCAGCAGCCCTGGGTCAGCCTGAGCTTGGCAAGGCTGGCTGTGCTGCAGGAGTGATGGGTATTAATGAAGCTGCTCTGCCCTCCTGGGCTGCTGACAATGGGAGCTGCTAAACCGGCTGTAAATCTGGCCCTGGGGATTGTGGGTTGCTGTCAATCCTGGGCTCTAGTCGAGTCCCAGAAGTTGAGGAGGGTTTGAGCTCTTCAGTCCTTACTAAAACCTTCCAGGTCCTTTCTAGGAGACTCTAGTTTATGCTTTGTCAAATCCTATTGCTTGAAATTAGTTTTGGAGCCTGGCTCTGGGAAGATTAATCCATCCCAAACCAACCAGAACACAGGTGACTCTATGGAGACAGTGCTGCACTAATGCCGTGCTTCTGGTGCTGAATTCAGCGTTTTACACTGCATTGGGGAGCTCAGAGACAGCTCCTTCCTTCCACTTCCCTGAGCAATTTCATTAACAGGACTGGAAAAAAATCTCCCCTGAACAAACCAGCTCGCAGTGAGGCAGACGAATCAGAGCAGTGAGTGACACTTTTCCATGTGCCCGTTTTCCAGGCTCTGGACTGAGCTGCCCCTGGCCGAGGTGCCTGACCCCCTCCCAGGGCAGATCTGGTATGTTGCCATATTCCCCAGTAAAATACTGGGTGGGGAAAACAATTAATCACCTGAGCTTCAGCATTTCAGAGACCAGGCTGTGAGTTCACAGCCCAGCTGCAGTCAGCACTTAAAACTTAATTTGTTCCCCCCTGCCCTTTCCCAGTTTCTGTTCCAGCACAGCAGTTTGCTGTGTCATTTTCCTCCCCCAAGTGCTTTCTCCTTCCCCTTGAGCTGCTGCCTTCTTGTTGGCATCAGGGAGTTACTTCCATGGACATCTGGGCTGAGCAGTTCATTAATGTTCACAGCATCCGTTTGGAAGCGGTCACGGACTCCTAGGAGGTGTCTCTGAGAGGGAAAAGGCTGAACATCTGTACAAAGCAGCTCCATAGCACAGGCTGCAAGTCCTTCCACCAGATTTAGGCTTTTTACCTCAAGAGAGAGAATTCAGTGTATGTATACTCTAAACAAGGAGTTATTATTTGCCCATTAAAGAATTTTAACACTCTGAGGTTGCTCTTTTTAATTTTAATTTTTTTTTTTTGTTTGTCACATAGCAGTGAAGGAAAGTTGTGCTCCTGTAGCCTGCAAACCTCGGAAATGTCTCAAAACCACCATCTGTCATTAAAATGTAGTGCAAAAATTCTGATTTTATTTCATCTTCAGCATTGCTCAGCATTTTAATTTGACCTGTATGGTGCAATTCTCCTAAGTTTTCCCTAGGCTTCCATGGTTCTGAATATTAGAGAAAAAAAAAAAGTTAATTTAATAATATTTAATAAGTTATTACATTTAATTACTTTAATATTACTCTTCTAAAGATGCTGTTGCTTTTCAACCTGCCTTCTTGCAGAATCCCAAGCCTGGGGCAGTACAGGATGGCAGAGGCTGCTCTGGAGCATTTCTTCTCTGTGGGTGTTGGCCTTTCCTTGAGCCCTTCTGCTTTCCAGCAGTTGTGTTCAGACAATCTCTTCTACAATTTCTTGCAATGCTTTATTTTAATATATCTTCCCTTGTCACTGCAGGACTGAATCCAGCCTCCTGGTAAGTGATATCTAAATCACTGCTGCAAGGAGAGGATGAAATATGGGCGCATGAGAGGGGAGACAAGGGATGTGCCTGAGGAGGAAAAAGTCACAGAGCAAGAAGAAATATGGACAGGGAGTGTAAAATGGGCCGTGTTCCTCACAGCTGCTGTCAGTGCTGCGGTTCAGGTGTGGTGCAGGACGTGTGTATGGACATGGATCTCATGGAACAGCGAGAGGATGGATGGGAGCACCTGGCTCTGCTGTGCACCTGCACATACACCACGACTCAGGTGCTTATTGCACACACAGGGACACTCTGGAGCCAGCTGGAGATCCACACTGGTTCATGCTCAGCAGCTGGCTTTTGCCAGCAGTGATATCCCTGCACACAGCTGGAGCAGTCTCATGGACACTTCACTGTGGGTGTGTTCATGGTGACTGCTCGGCTCGGTGCATTTGGATCTTTGAAAGGGGACAAAAAAGGAGCAGCATGGATAGGTTGCCTGTTAAGACCATCTAGTTCATCCCCTGGTTTTGGGACTAGGCTGTCACCAACACATCAAATGCAGTGCTGGTAGAGTGTTAAATAAAACAAGTTTCTGTGACAAGCAAAATTTTACTCCATTGAGCCCGAGCCCAGGGCAGCACATGCTGAGGGACTCAGTGCTCACTTTGCTGCTACTGCAAGAACACACCTCGTGGAGTATTGAAGAGAATCCTGAGTATATTTTTCTGCCTTCTGTATTCTCAGGGGACAATTAGCCTTAAACTCACTGTGGTGGTAGCAGCTTTCTCCTAACTTCAACTTGAATGTATCAGCTTTGTTTGTTCCTGTGCCAACGCTGAGCCCAGGCAGCTCTCCTCCCTCTCTCCTCTCCTTCTCCTCTCCCATGTTTGTGGAGAATGATTGTATCTCTGCTGCTCCCTGTTCCATGAGGCTGAGCACACCAGCCCCTCTCTGGCTCCCCAGCTCTCTCAGCAGCCCTTTGCTGCCCAGTTTCCCCCCACGTCCATCCCAGCTGAACACGGGTGACCAGACCCAAACAAAGTGCCCAGATAAGATCTTCTCGGGGCCCTGCACAATGGAAACTTCTGCATTGCCCAGCCAAGGCATCTCCTGAGGGGTGAGAGTCTCATTCCTGCAGGATGAGACTTTCCTTTGAAATCCATGTTGCTGCTACAAGTGTTCAGCTACCGTAAGTGTTGCTTATTCAAAACTATGATAATCGTTGGCTTTGTGCGTTTCAATACAACTTCATTTTTTACATGGCATTTTACAGATCCATCCAAAATCAATCTAAATGCCAACCTTTATCAGATCTCTGCAACTCTCAGCATTGCTTTTTGTCAATAAAATATTTTTCTAGGACTCCACTTGAAACAGGAATGAGTTTTTTTAAATCTCACACCTCCTCAGGGATGGGAAAAGTAGATATTTTCCTACTCTAAGTCTCCTGGAACCCATGTTCCTGTGTTCTGTGTGCTGCCTCCGTGCACAGGCAGCCCCGTCAGCGTTCTGCCAGGATGCTCCAGTAACTCTCACTATTTCCTAAAAAGGTTGTTTTCCTCAAAGCACAGGGATCCCCACTGGAGCCACCATTGCAGGGCATCCTTTTTAAGATAGATTGGGGGTGGGGGGAAAAAAGCAGCATCTGAGTGATCCAGAGGGCACAGAGGTCCAGTCAGCGGTGACATTGCCTTGTATAAATCAAGAGAGGTGGCAGCTGGGTGTTGCTTGCAAGGAGCAGGAGCAAAGGGATGGCTGCTCATGGGCCAGGGAGGCTGAGCGGAAAAGGCGTGTCGGCTTGGCTGCAGATTTTATATAAGGGCCACTTCTTTCATCTCAGCTGTGGGGAAAAAAGGGACACCACAGAGTCTCGAGGAGTCCAGAGGAGCTTGAGTGGAGCCAAGAGCCCATCCCAGCTGGCTGCAGCTGAGTCAGGTAACATCCTCTGTGTGCTGGTTGTGTGGTGGCAGGGTGGCAGGTGCAGTGGCAGGGTCCTCATTCTGTAAGTGCTCGACTGCTTTGGTTGGAGATTGTGCTGGGCACCACGCTCCTGATCGCCTCCCTATGTCTGCTATGACATAATTAAATTTATGTTACTCATTATTAAGTTATAACTTCTAGCTGGCTTATTTTTATCACTTGTTCTTTAGTTTTGTACTTTTGAAAGGTAGAAGGAGCACAGATAATCCTCAGATGCTTCTCTTGGCAAAGCCCCTCACCAAAACACCTGTAACTGTGTAATGCAGGGATACAGAAATAACTTAAAAATCAAGTTTGTCTTCTTTTGTGTGAACATTTTGGGCCGGTCACAAGGGATGAGAAAAGGGCTTTTATTAACCCACACGTGGAGCCTGTGCATGTGTGTGGACATGAAGAAGGTTCTGTTGCTCTGGGCTTGAACAGAATCTCCTTTGATCTGGATAGAGTAAAGGAGGGATTCCTTTCTTGACTTCTTTCCTCATAAAAACACCGGGGTCACTTCTGAGAGTTTTTTCCCTCACTGTCCCCTCTGATGTCCCCCTTGCCAGCAGGGGAATCTTCTGGAGATGATGGTTTTGAAGCTTTTTGGAATCATCTTTTTCTGTGGCCTCCTCTCGCCCTCTCAGGAAGTCTTGTCTGGCCTGTCCTGTGCCGTCAGCCCGCGGGCAATGCAGAATGGTAACTACAAAAAACACCTCAAAGCTGTGTTTGCTTTGAAAGCTCTGTGGGACTCTGATGGGGACTAAAACTTCCTGAGTTTTACTCCCCATCATCTTTATTTCATAATTCCTCAGGGCTGCAGACTTTGCTCAGAGCCCCTGAGAGCCATCACCAGATTCATGGGTCAGGGAAATCTCTGCTCCAGAACTGGGGCATGTTTCAGCTCCAAGCAGCCACACAGAATTTCAGGGCTAGATCTGGGTTATTTCCTCTTTTTTTCTCAGTTTCTCATTTCCATATTGGAGCAGCTGATATTTGACAAACAGCTGCTGTGAAGTAGCAGACATTATAATATTTGCAATGTTCAGGCTTGTTTCAAGTTGTTTCTACTAAAAAATTCCAAAAGCCAAAAGCAAAAATAAACAGGCAAAAATCAACAAATAAAAACCCCTTTGACAAAGGGGAAATGAGTTATGAGTGGAAGCCCAGCCTCTGAGTGGGGTCACTGGTGCTCCTGGCTGTGCACAACCAAGCTGTGATGTTTGACTTGGAGCCTGGGATGCTCTCCACTGCTACTCCTCCTGTTTACTTCACCAAGGGCAGCTTTGGTTGATTGCACCAAAGTTATAAAATACCATCCCTGTGTTATTTGACTGCATGGAGACAGCTGATGCCTCCATGAGGGGTTTTGGGGAGCGGAGGGGCTTTGCTGTGCCAGGATGGATCTGCCTGAGTGGGGAGAGGTCACTGCTGCCCATGCTGGTCCTCACACACAGATGTTTTCCAGTTCTCTCAGATGCCATAATTCATAATGGGCTCATCCACCAGCACCTGCAGGGTCTTGTGGTTCCCAACATCATGGGTGAAGGGAGTCAGCTGAACTCTCCCACCAGCATCACGGAGTAAGTGCTTCACTGTGAGTGCACCTTCAGCAGCAGTTCTGAACAAGACGAGCTGTGCTGGCCCTGGCATGGTTGGCTTGGGCTATTATCCTTCTTTTATTGTGGTACTGAAATTCTGACCCCATAACTTTGTCTGTGGGGTCACAGTGTGGGTGGCAAGGGACACTGCAGGTTGTGGGTGCAGACTGACAGCTCTGGCGGTGCTGTTAATGCCTGGCACCACTGAGAGAGGGAAAAGGGACCACAGAGGGAAACAGCAGACAGCTCTCCAAAGTCAGCTTCCACCCCAGTCTGGTTCTAGGCTGCCTTCTTGTCTCTTATCCTTGTACCTCCAGCTGGAATTGGCTGGGGTGCTGTGGGTGCCGTGGGTTCTCCCTGGGTGCAGCTGCTCCTACTGGGAGGTGTTTTTAATTTGTGCCAGCCTTTGCTGTTGTTCACAGCCTGCACCTCATCAAGGTCCGGGTGCCCAGGCTGTCGGTGGTGCTGCTGCCAGGGATCGGGGTCCAGCTGACCATCGGGGCAAAGCTGCAGCTCAGAGGCAACTGGTGAGTGGGGGATTCAGGATGGACGTTGAGGGAAACCCCTACCCTGACATATTTTGCATCTCTTAAGGATTTTGACGTGTTTCTTACCTATAATAAAGTCACAGAGCAAAACAGACACCAAAAGATGACCCGTGGCATTGGTAATAGTCTGCAGGACATGGAGAAGTCTGTTTCTCCTGGCTTTGGTGAGTTTCTGTGTGTAGAGGCTGAGAGATGGAATAATCCCATTTGCTTTTTTGCAGCTTGGTTGGCCTGCTCTCAGAACTCATTGATATCTTAGTGGAGGTGAACATTACTGCAAACATTAAATGCACGAATTTTGAATCTGGCACGTTCCAGGTTGTCACTGAAGACTGCCTCTGCATTCTTGGGGCTATAAAGATCAAGGTCCTTTCTGGGTAAGTGCCTCTGGATTTATGTTTTCATTATGTGCAATCCTCTCCTCTTTATTAATATGGACAGTCTGCCAGGACACAGACGGTGCTCATTGATACAGAGCCAGGCCTCAGGGATGGAATTTCTTCCCTATTGCCAATGCCAACTGCATCAGTGGAATGAGGGTTAATTTGCCCTGTTTGCCTGTGGAGATTTTAAGATCTGAAGCATGAGGTTTGGTACCTTTCCCAACACACTTTCTCTAGATTTAGCTAGAGAATTGATATCCAAAGAGTAGGAGTAATAGGGCTGGGAGAATTCCAGGAAAACAGGACCATTGCTTTCCCTGGTTTTGTACTCTGCCTTTGGCTGCTGTCCCAGGAGAATGCCTGGCATGTGGAGTTTCCCTCTGACTGCTGTGGTTGTGTGAAATTCCATGCAAATGTCCCATCTCTTGCTCAGTCTTATTAAATTCTTGACAGCAAGGATTTGCTGACCTCATGTATTGATGAACGCAGCAGTAAATTGATCATGGGAAATATTTTCTTCTATTACTTTTGAATTACTCACTTTTCAGGTTCATCAAAATTCTCCTAATTAATTTTTGCATTATGCATTGTATTTCAATCAGTGCAGCTGCTGCTTTGAAAAATGCAGTGTGAGTGAACAGAGGAACACGACTCACCTGCTCTGGGGGTCATGGTTCAATTTTTAGCAGGATTTAAGTGATAGTCTGCAGGAAGTGAACTCCTAGAGGGGCAAGGGAAGTGTAGATATACACAAGTGACTTCATGGCAGCTCCTCAGATCCATTTGTAGGCAGAATTTGGGCATAAATAACAGGTGCTCTATGAATTCCTGCTGTCTGTGTCTTGCCAACTCAACAGTCCAGAAATATATTGATTATCAGACAAAACTGCCTCTGTGCTGCTGCAGGCATCACAGGTCCTGAGCGAGTTGTTCAGCAGCAGTGTGGAAATGTCACACAGCAGATTTCTCCTCTTGTTATTCCAGATGCAAATCATTTGTTCCCAGTAACTAACATGAAGATATTTCCTAACAGCTCCCTCTTCCCTTAACTACAGCACTGATTTAAATACCTGAGGGAGATACCAAGCACAAGGTTACACTGTGAGAGGCTCACTTCTTTCATGCAGTGAAAGCTCCCTGAGAGCTGAAGGAATATTTTCTTCACAGAAAGGGTTGGCAAGCATTGGAACAGGCTGCTCAGGGAAGTGGTAGAGACACCATCCCTGGAAATGCTTAAAAAAATTAGGCTATGGCACTTGAGGACGTGGTTTAGTGGGGAACATGGTGGTGGTGCAGAGCTGATGGTTGGACTTGATAATTTTAGATGTCTTTTCCAACCTTAATGATTCTGTGATTCTCAGCAATGAGTCAAATTTTCCTCTCAGTGGCTCTTTTTTATCTCCAGCCCCTGCTCTGGTGAGCATCAGCCACAGCACTGGCCCTGAAGGGATGACTGAGGGTGTAGGAGAATATAAAATGAAGGCTGGAGATCTTTTTGTCTCCTGTCCTGGAGCTTTGTTTGTGCTGATTTGGAGTTTTATTCTTTCTTTTCCAGCTTACTCACCCTGTCAGTGAATGAGCTGGTCCTTCGCCAGCTGACAGCGACTCTGCCCGCTTTGGTATGTCTGAGGATTGTCCTCCTTTCACAGCTGAAACACAGAAGTACTGCGAAAAACTGGTTACAAGGCCACAGCAAGATCCGCTGTCTGTCTGTGCTGCTCTCCCACATCACTGCCATGGGGCTGGGGTGTCCACAGGGCTGCTGCCTGGAGGGTGATGCCTCAGATGTTCCCCAAAGCAAAACATTCCCTTCAGCGTGGTCCCACAGCTCCAGGGACGCTCCACTGCCCCAAGTCTGTCACAGCATCCCTGCTGTGTCTATTGCCATGCAACTTTTTCCCTGGTGGGGAAAGGAGGAACTCTGGGCAGGCTGTGGGTGATGGTGTGAGGGGGGTTGAGCAGTCCCATTTCTGCTTTGTGTTGCAGCTCTGTCCCGTGGTCGATATCGTGATGAACCTTGTGAACATCCATCTCTTGAGCACTCTCAATGGTGCGTTGCTTGTGGAGGGTGAAGCACTGCTTCCATCTGTTTCCCACAGTGGGAACAAGAACTATTTCTCACATCAAGCCCCTCAGTGCATCAACAGAAGTCCAGCACTTCTGCAGGGCTGTTGTTGAGCCTGGAATTCATACACCAACATTCCAATGAACTTCTCCAACCTAGGCCCTCCTTATTCCATTTTTATGCATCACCTTTGGATTTTTCTTATTGTCTTTGATCCTCTTTTGGTGCTATATCCTAAAGGCAGGTCCCACCAAGCTGAATTTGGGGATGTTCTGGCCTTTTGGAGTAGCAGCAAGCACCCCTCAGCCCTGAATGCTTGGACCTGTTTGTGGGTGTGGGGGCTGGTGGCCCTTGGGGTCAGGGGAGGCTGTGTTGCTGCTGATTTCCTGGTGCTGTAACGATCCTTTTCCTGTGAGTAGCGGTGATCCCGGTCGGCACAGCAGGAACAATCCACTACCAGCTGGCCAGCATCCCCTACACCTCTGGCAAGTTCCTTGGGCTGGATTTAGATGTAAGTTAATGGTGGGCAGCAGGACCCTGGGAGCGTGGCTGTGCGTTGCCTTTCAGTGTGCTCACCCCATCCCATGGGAGCTGTAGAATCCCAGGAGGAGCTGGGATGGTGATTTGTCCTGGAAATGCAGCTCCTAAGTGCTTAGATCTTTACCCAAATCACCACTAAGCCATTGTGTGTGCTTTTATTCTTGCGCTCTGTATGCCAGCCTTCCCTGAGTCTGCCCGAGGCTGTGTCTGTTGGATGTAGCTGCTGGGATGAGCAGTTCTCCCTCTCCTTATAGGATGAGCAGTTTTCCTCATCTCCCTTGCCCTACAGACCTGGTGTTGGTGCTTTTTGCCTTTGCTGTTCAGTCTCTGCGATAGGTGAATGCTAAACCAGGCTAATAGATGTATTTTTTACTTCTGTCCCACTATGGGAGGTGGGGGGGTAAAAGCAAACTATTTGCTGACAGAAGAGCTTAAAAAAAGCCAGCAGCTGGAGAGAAGCAAGTGGGACATGAGCACTAAAGAGGAGCAGGGGCTGATAGCAGACGCTGCTGCCTGTGAAACCCATGCTGCTGCACTGGCTTTGGTGCAATGACTGCATTGGGAGGAGCCTTTGCCCCCCAAGCCCTCCGGATGGTCAAAATCAGTCTCCTTAGCAAAAAGTCGGTGTCAGTGTGGGTGGCTGTGGAGCCGGAGGGTGGCTGGGGGGAGCTCTGGGATCACCGTGCAGCACCGTCACCCTCGGCGCTTGGAGCGAGACCTCAGGGATGAAGTGAAGCAGTGATCTGTGATTTGGACAGAGTTATTAGCTAATAGCACCTCAGTTAGGCAGGCCCGCCTTTATCAGCTCCTGCCATCTATGAAACAGAGGGAGCTGCTCCGAGTCCGGTGCTTTCCCGAAGCTCCGAGGAGAGGAGGGAGGGATGTTCAGCTGGCACTGCCCCGCACTCCTGGGGGACCCCAGCGCGCCTCGAGCCTTTGAGGGCTATGTCCGTGTCACCTCTCTCTGCAGGGCGTGGTGAAGCAGGTGGGAGGCAGCACCATCCCCCACGACTCGTCCCCCTCTGCTTTGCCTCCTCTGATGGACCGGCTCCTGCTCTTGGTGATGCGCCAGGGCTTCCTCAATGCAGTCCTGTCCCTCCTGCTGCAGCTGCCGCCACAGACCTTCCCCTGCACGCCAGACGCTGTGAGTGCAGCAGGGCCTGTGTTTCATGCCGGAGCGAGTGACAAGGACAGGCGTCAGCCTGGCCTCGGGTCTGCTCAGGGAGGGCTGTTTGTGCCTGTCCCTGGGTGTGTGCACTGTGCGTGTGCTCGCTGCCAGCGCCTCGACCCCAGCACTGCCTCCCCCCTGCCCTTCTCAGAGAGCTGTAAGGGCACCTGCACTGCCCAGCTGTGCTCTTGTCTGTAAGGACACCCCTGGGGACACCGGCTGAGAGCAGTTCTGTACTGGTCATGCCATGGGCTCCTGCAGGCTGTGAGCCTTTCAAGGAGTCTGCAAAATGCCGCAGAGAAAAGACATTGCATGTGTGCTGTGCCATTCCCCAGGTGTTTGCATTTCCCGTGCCTCTGATCTCGACTTCCAATGGGAAATGTTAGGGGTCCACGCACACTGGCAGGTGTTGAGAGTCTCTGGGGGACATCACCTTCCACAGCTGGGTGCTATCACCTAAACAACTACCAGGAGTCACCCAGACTGCTGGGGAGCACTGGAGAGAGTGGGGGCTCGGGGTGCCGTGTGATGGGGTGGCCCTGGCAGGATGGGTGTTGTTGGAATCAGCTGGAGGGCTCATGGGGGCTGCTGGTGCTTCTGTTCCCACAGTTCTCCGGTGCCAGCCGCCTGCATGAAGCCATGTGGACCATCGTTCCTGCTGGGGTGAGGAACTTGTTCTGGCACAAGGGTTTGTGTAAAGCTCTCCAGGATACACCTGGATGTGCCATCATGCCTCTGCCAAAGGTCCCCAGTATTCTGCTCCCCTCCACTTGCACCAGCATGGCCTGAGCCTGTCCTGCTGCCCGACCAGCTGATGGGAGTGGGAGAAGGGACTGGGGGTTTGCACAGCCCTGCCCAGTACCTGCTCTTCTGCATGCCATTGTCTGTTCCAGCCTTCTCCTGCTCCCTGAACAGGGGAAAGCCTTCTCTCGACCTGTAGCCATTGACATAGAAAGCTGATAAATATCTCCTGTTTCCTTGTCTGGTATATTCCATTTCTTGGGCACCCTCTGACACCCACAGCCCCCTCTGTGTCCACCTTGCCTTCCTCATCCCTTCTGCCCTCAGCATGGAGAGCTGATCTGTGCTGCCAGGCCTATTTGCTCTGAAATTTGGCTTGTCCAGGGTATGTGTGACCTTGGGGAGGCCCTGTGGAGCTATGGGGCTGTGAGAGTCTGCCCGAGGACTGCCAGTCCCCTGCCTGGCTGGTGTGTAGGGGGCCAGCAGCCACCTCCATGCATCCCCAATTCCCACAGTGCTCCGCCTGCAGTGGGAACAGTCCTCTGAGCATCAAACTGGTGTTGAGAGGAAACCCGCTCATCCTCTTGGAAGAAAACAAAGCCAGTGTCAAGCTTTCGGTCCTGATTCAGCTGTTCGGTAACCACTTAGACGGATCCATCCTCAACTTCCTGCTGCTGAAGGCTGTGAGTGTGGATGGAGCTGCCCCCGAGGGGTGCAGCGTGCAGCCAGCTGGGTGAGTGGTGGCTGGGATGGGAATGGTTCCGTGTGCTGAGCCTCTCCCTCTCTGCTTGCAGGACCTTGCTCTAAACGTCCGCGTGTCGATTGTTGGGGGCAGGCTGGTGCTGCAGCTGGCCTTGGGCAGGTGAGCTGTCCCCTCATACAGGTGGGGACATTCTCTGTGCTGCAATGTTAGCTCTGGGGCTCCTGTCTTGAAATGTTTTCTGTGTCTGTAAACCAGACATTTCATCTGAATGTGAGAATTTCATACCTGACTGATGGCATAAGGTAAATGGGGTAGTTCAGGAAGGATTGCAGCAGTTGGAAAGTTTTAAGAGGCTGGAGGAAAAGTGTGTCAGTTTTATAACAAGGAGGAATGAGGTAACCTGAATAATTGTAAGACTGTCAGCTTGACTTTGATCCTGGGCAGTGGTTCGAAATGCCTGATATTGGACATGAATGATAAAGCAGTAAAGGAAAGTGCTGTCATTAATGCCAGTCAAGGTATGATTAAAGATTGGAGAGCATTCCTTATAGCGGGAGGTTTGAGGATTTGGGGCCATTTAGCTTGTCAAAGAGCTGGATTTAGAAGCAAAATTGGCATAGCTTGTATGCAGCAATATAGGGAATAGAAATGCATCAAAAGGCTTTTAATTCAATAGACAAGGGTATAACAAGATTCAATAGAAGTAGAAAAGAGAAATTGAAAGTGGAAATAAAGCATCCATTTTAGGTATGGATAGTCGTGTGATTGCAGTGATAGATGAGGAGCTGTAGCAAATTCACCAGACTGTGTGCTTTTACATAGAATCACAGAATGGTTTGGGTTGGAAGGGATCTTAAAGATCATCCATTTCCAGCCCCCCTGCCACGGGGTTCCAGAAGCTCTGCTCTCAGCTGGTCAGAAGCTGTCTCCTTCCTGAAAGTGAAGGGAGGGAGAGGGAAGGCACAGCCAGGAGCTGTGTGTGCCCTGCTGCAGTGCTGCATCATTGACAAGCAAATTTAAATTAGGTTAAGCTTTTATTTTCCTATTTTCTTTTCTCTCTTGCAAGCGCCAGCCCCTGTTTTTCATGTCACAATGCAGGTGTCCCTTTGTGGGTCTCTGCCCAGGAGCTGAGTGTGCTTGGAAGTGGCTGGGGTCTGGCTGTGGGCTCTGGCTGGTGCCTTGTGTCTGACCTGCTGTTTGCTTTCCTTTCCCTGCAGCACTTCCCTCTCCTTGGAGTCTTCTGATGTTGGCATCAGTAATGTAAGTCTCTAGCACTAGTCTGAGCTTTACTGGGCAGGGAGAGCAGCCAAGCATGATGCCCTGTGGCTCTTGGGGAGGGAGGGAGGCAGGCAGTGACTGTGGGATGCTGTGATGGATTACCCCTGCTGATGGTCAGAGCTGTTAGCTGCTCTGTGGTGAAGGTTGTAGCAATTCCTTTGTTGCTGGGGTTTCTTTTTCCCTTCTGTCTTTTCTAATAAAGAAATGTAAAGCTGAAATCTGTTTGTTTGTTCACCTCTGCTTGGGCAAAGCTCGCATTGAGCTGCAGCAGAAGTGTCATGAGGCAGAAGTTTTTCTAAAGGAAGGACTGAATACAAATTGAAGAAGAAAAGTAGATTCACTTTAAAGAGAAGAGGGACTGTTCTTTTGCTGTGTCAGTGGGCAGTGGTTTGCAGTCCCAAGGGTCCTGCTTGCTGCTGGCATGGGCCAGGCAGTGCTGCTCATGTGGTTGTTCCTTCTGTGATTCAGATCTCCACCCTGAAGCCCCACTGCAGCAGCTTGCTTGTGGAAACATTCCTGCCTGTGATCAATGGTAAGGTGACCAGAATGGCTGTAATGTTGGGAGCACTTCGAGTTCTGGGCAAGGAGGGAAGAGGGGGCTGTGTGTGTGTGTGTGTGTGTGTGTGTGTGTGTGTGTGTGTGTGTGTGTAAGATGTACAAGAAGTGCTGGAGCCATTAAAACCCTGAAATCCCAATTTTGAGGATGTAGTTAAAAGCCCAGCCTTATATTTGCACCATCCCACCCCAGCATCAGTTCTGGCAACAGTCAGTGATGGAGAACCTAATGAAAGCCAAGCACGCAGTGATGGCCCTGAGAAGCTCTGCTCCCTGTGCCCTCCCTGGAGCAGCTCTGTCATGGGGTGAGCTGGCTCAGCATGTGAGGACCTGTCTGTCCCCTGCAGGTGCCCTGAGCATCGGGATCCCACTGCCAAAGGTGCTGCGCATTCCCTTAGTGAATGTGGATTTTCAGATAAAAGCGGTGAGTGCTCGGATGGGCTGCTCCCTTCTGTAAGGCTCCAGGGCTGTTCACAGGACCCTGCCAGTGCTAGCTGGGTGTGCAAGAGCTGTAGAATTCAATCCCTGAAAGACTGAAAGGGCTGCTCTGTCTGACCTCCCTCAGGTCAGGGAATGTTCCTGAGGATGTGATGCCCACACAAGGTGTGGGCCCAGCTGCATCATGAGCAGTGCTCAGGCACTGGGGCAGGTCCCAGTTCTCTGTCCAGGCCCTCTTTTCTTTCTGAAGAACTCAGAGGGAGCAGCTCTGATGTGGATCCAGGCATTCAGGCAAGCCCTCTCCAGTGGCACCATTCAAAGAGTCTTGAATTGCCCCAAGTTCCAGCCCTGTTCACCCTGGAGGTGTCCTGGAGTAGCTGGGATATTCCCCAACACCTCCCAAAGAGTTCTGTGCCCTCCTTATTACAAACTGGACACGAGGACTTTTGCAGGAGGGTTCTGTCTTTGCTGTGTGTTGTGAACCAACATCCCTTGATGGGAGATAATGTGTTTGTGTTTCTCCCTGCTCTCCTCCAGGGCCTGTTGGTGTTTCTGGTGTAAGCTGTGGAGCCTGAGGCATGGACAGGACAGTGGGGACAGAGAGAGGAAGAGAGCAACGAGCATGGGATGCCAGGACCAGCATTATCTGCTTTTCTTTACTAAACTTGATTCAAGATTCTTGATAATATTTAAGACACTTTAAAGTGAATTGGCTTGTGTGAGTACAGTTTGACACTTGCATAAGCCTAACCTGACTGGCAGCTCTGTGTACAAATATTTATTTAGAGAAGTTGGTGTGATTTGGGGGTCACAGTCACAGCAGTTGAATGCGGTGCTGCAGTGGAATTTGGAAATTTTTTCTGAGGTAAAACTTTTCCTGATAGAATGAAAAAGTGAATTTGCATGTGGCTTCTGAAGTGAATCTCCCCATCCTTGTCCAGGAGGGTGTGAAGTGCCGAGTGGGAGCTCAGAATACATTTGTCATGTAACTCTTTTAATAAATGTTCTTTTTTAGTGCTTGGAATGAGGTTCTGGTTTCTGATGCTTCTCGGGGTGAGCTTCTGTCCTGCCTCCACTCTGGGATCTTGTTCTTTTGTGACAATTGATATTTTGAATTTGGGTTTGAAAAGTCTTCCCACTTGAACTTCCTGGGAAAAAAAATTGAACTTTCAGTAGCTCCTCCTGGCTTGATAACCTGCTGACCAAATGCTAATCCACAAGCAGAAATCAAAATTAAATCGAATTTCCAAAGGTCATGAAGCATTTCCTAATAGAATCTGGAGGGAAAACTTCCTTACCAGAGGACTGAGAGGTCTGATAGCCCTGGAGAACACCCGTCTGCCTGCCAGAGCCATATCTGCTTAAGCTCACATCACAGCCTGCTGGTCTCTGCATGTCACAGTGACAAGAATCCCAGCATTTTGGATTTAAAAAAGCCCAAATTATTCTGTGTTTAAAACATTTGCAAATCTCAGGTTTTAAATGGCCTCTCCAACACCAGTTTTTCCCAGCACTGGATGTTATTACGAGTGTGTTACTTACTCCTTGTGTCCCCAGAAGTTGTGGCAGTCTGGCACTGACCAGGTGAGGGATGGGGCAATATTCCACTCTGCATTTCTGCCTGAAGGTAGGAACAGCTCAGTATCTGTGAGGCCAAACCTGTGGCTGCTGCATGAGCTCCCATCATCGCTGTGAGATGCTGCAGAGGAATCACTGAACGTGGCAGAGGAGGTGCTGGACCCATTGGGGGTCCCTCTTTGTGTGAGCTGGCCAGCGCTCTCCTGAGCTGTGCCAAACACAAACCTGGTGTCACACACTGTCACCACATGGGATGGCCTGCCTCGTGTCCAGCAGAAAGGCTTTAGGTGGGTTGAAGTCCATGCTGACACTGAAGATGGGTGTCCTGATGAGTATAAACAGCTCTTTTTATTCCCAGCATGGTGCAGACTGATGCTGTGCTCCCCAGAGACTGTTCAGCTGCTGGTGACACAAGCCTTGTCCTGTCCCTGGGCAGAAGTGCTGTTCCTGTGTGGTGACAAGGGGGTGCACTGAAGCAGCAGGCTGGGTACAGCCCCACTGCCAGCTGAACCCCTGTGGAGTGAGGTGCCAACAAGAGTGAACACTGTGGAGCTTTGGAAGCTGCTCAGGAGCCAGGAGCAGGGAGCTCAGATCCTGTTGCTCGTGTTCTCTGACACCAGCATGCCCTCAGAACTGGCAGAGCAGGGTCTGGGGGTCTGTGTGACCCTGTTACCTGGAGAACGGGATGAGTGACAACTCCCCAGCAACCTGTGCTGGCATCTGCTTTGTGCCACTTCAGGGCTCCTGCACTGCTGGGACTTGGTGTCTCCATCCATCCTTTTTGCCCACAGGTGGCAGAACAGGCTGTGTTGATACAAGGTTTTGTTCTGGTTCCTGAGCAAATACCTTCTGGACAGTAAGTAAAGTTTAGGGCCTCTTTTCATTCCCGTTTGGCCATCACTTCTGTGTGTATTGTGCTCTACTGGGAGGCATTCATTTCTCTGGCACATTATAGAGGGCTCTGTGATCTGGCACTGTCCCAGGCCTCTGCTTGTCTTGAGAAAGAAAACAGTGTGGTGAGAACACGTGATGAGAGCTTGCTGCTGCATGGAGAGCTGGCACAGCACACCCAGGGTCACAGAAGAGTGGAAAAGTCATCTTGTGCCCCTGGAAGAGGCTTTTTCTCTTGGGATCTGGCCTCCGTCATGCTGCTCATCACATGGAACTGAGGGGGAAGCCGCAGAGGAGCCTTTTCCAAAGGAAAAGGCAGCATCTTCTCAGTGTTACTTTTCACCTCTGCAACTTGTACATCTAATGCTCTAAATTTCTACTGGTTTCAGGAGTATGTCCAGAGCAGGAAACTGCAATCCAGAACCCTTAAGAGCTGGGATAATCCTGTTCAGGAAAGTTTCTTTAACACTGGAACCCTGACAGACTGGAAAATCTTCTGCTGGGTGAGCAGCAGGAGGGGTTGCCAGGGCCTGGCTGTGCTGCTGGTGGTTTGTGGGTTTGTTGGAGCTCTCTGGTTCTTCCTCCAGCAATACCCCTGGCAAAAGATTCATCCCTCTGCTGTTTTGTGGGGGCTGGAGAAGGGGTTTGTTCCCCCTGCTCCAGGGTTTGAACCATCTGGCTGGTGCATGCTGCTCCATGTGCCAGTAGTGAGGGAAGCTGGGGGTCACCAGGCAGCTCTTCCTGCAGAACTGCTCAGGAAAGTGATGGATTTTGTGTTTGCCAAAGGGGCTAATGCAAACAATTTTTTCAGCATTCCTTTTCCCTGGCTGTGCTGGGGGTCTCAGTAAATGGGATGACTGGAGGGAGAAGCAGATGACCCTCATTCTCCGGCATGGGGCAGCTCTAAGCCTGTGGCTGTTCCCAGGTGGGGCTGGCAGTTGTGGGTGCAGCTCCTGAGACTCCAGCCCTGCGCTGGAGAGGCAGAGTCATGCAGTGAAGCTTGGAGCCAGAATATTCCCTGCCGAAGAAATGCATCTTTTTACTACTGTAGCTTATTCCTTTTGGGAAACTGGTTTAACATATATTAGTCAAAGAATAATGGTTGCAGCTCTACCAGGAAGCTTTTATTAGGAGCTGTTCCTGCTATGGCCAACCTCAGGCATTAACATCATTAGTCAGGTCCCCACTCCGGGCATATAAACCTTCAGGGTTCTTTACTCCTTGCAGTAAATCAACCTTGGCTTGTTTTGTTTGCTTTTCCTATTTCCGAGCCTTTGAAATAGAAGGTTTTGAAGTGTTTTTCAGCAGCTTCAGAGGCTAGAAATGATGGGTATAGTTGTAGCAAGTGAAAGCAGATGTAGATATAATTAATAAGGTTTCACGATTATGTGAAGCATCCCCATGGGAGAGCTGAGGTGGAAGCTGCATGATCAAGGATAAGGATTCTCCTCCTGGGCTGCACAGTCAGGGATGAGGATTCTCCTCCTGGGCTGCATGGTCAGGGACAAGGATTCTCCTCCTGTGCATCAGCACAGCCTCATGTTTACCCTGTCTGGGGTAGATGCCAACAGCACCCAGTGACAGAGTGACTAGGGCAGCTTTTGAAGCTCTGTTACCACCTACCCTCCCCTTTTGGATGCCTGTGTCTGCTGTGGGTGTTTTCCCCCCCTTTATTTTCCTGAACAACCAGGAGATGTGTTTGGTCAGTAGGAAAGAGCATCCCAATGGCAGCGACCACGGCGCCGGCGCAGTCCAACGCCTGCAGTCACCTCTCATTCAGCATCTTCTCTGTGATGAGCTTTCTCAGAAGCAAAGTGTTGAAAATATAACTGCCTTCAGGTCTAAAATTAGAAACCATTCTGCAGACTGATTTCCTCCCCCTCCTCTTCTTTCTGACCCAGGAAACTCACCAGCTGTAATGTTCCCATAGTAACATGAGACATGGAGGGAAAGCAGAAAGATCTCATTGTAGGGACGATGTTGTTCTGCAGCTGAGAGGCACGAGTCTGTTTTGCATCCTTGTAAATGAGTGGGATTAATTAAATGTAGGGTCTGGACATGATGGGCAAATTTTGTCTGTTTATTGGTACAAATTGTTGAGGGGGGAAGAATGTCAATAGTCACACCAGCAAATGCAGATTTAAAGAGAAATATTTAATTAAAGCACGTAACATTGTTACAATCCATTCTCTGTGCAGCAAAACTACCAGGAGCAAGGCTGGAAGAGAAAGGTGCTAGTGCAACATCGTTATTATCCAGAATATAAACCCATGATGTTTTAGTAAGTCAAGAAAGAAGATTTTCAACATTTCAAGTGGTAGCAAACCACAAAGCATGATGTGAGAGTCAACTGAATGATTCTGCCACTGTTCTACTCCAGACACTAGACTTCACTCCCAGGTGCTTGCCTGTCCAGTCCTTGCCTCTAGCTGGAGGTTGCAGGGGATCAAGACATAATCCTGAGCAAGGAAGGAAGGAAGGAGGACTGAGCATGGTGCCTGTGTGGCTCCATCAGCCCACACAGGGCTCCACCATCACCACCCATGGCCCCAACCACTGCCTGTGTCCACAGGGCTCAGCCTATTTAAGGCAGCGGAACTTGGATCTACAAGTTAGCAGGGCTGGATGATCAGGCTCTGATTTATTCTGGAGCTGGGAGGTTAGCATTGCTCCCAGGCTTCCTTTAAATCAAGACAGCAAGGAGCAATTTAAATGTCTTATTTCTTACCTTGTGAATTGTGATGTTGACATCGGTGTAAGTGAAACTGGCGATGTGGGGCAGGAAAACCCCTTGTCTCAGGACCTCTGAGAGAAAGAAAGAGGGAAAGTTTCCAGCTGGGTGCTGCCTGGGTCCATGCTGAACTTCCCACAGGGCAGCACCCACAGAGCTCCCATCTCCTCACTGTTTATCTGGGCTGGCACCTCCTCACGGATTGTGGGCAGGAACAGCTCCTCCAGCAAGGCAGCCTGTGGGGGAAATCAGGGTCAGCTTGTGGTGTGGGGCTAAAGCAGGAGGAGAGGGGCAGAGACCCGTGAGAGGGTCCTGATGCTCACTGCACCTCTTCCCATCCCACAGGGACTCAACTGTCCGTCTGCCAGGTGCAGCAAGCACCCAAAGTCAGTATTCCTATATTTCCCTGCTGGCACCCGCTGCCCAGGATGGCTGGGGCAGCTGAGGGGGACCAGGCTCTTAGAGGATGGTACCAAGAGTGGCCACAGCTGGAGGTACCTACCAGTATAGGACCCACATCAGAGGTGGCCAGGCTGAGCTCGATATCCCTGGAAAACAAAGAGCAGCAGAGGAGCTGCTGGTGATGAGCTGTACTAAGCAATTTCTCCTGTTTCCCCAAGTTCCCCATCTGGGCTCGGGGCCTTTGTGGGAGAGTGGAAGCTGCAGCTCCCATTTTTCTCCCTAGCCATGTTTCTGGAATTTCACTGTCTCTCTGGGGAAGAAGCTACGCCTGCAATGCCCAAACTCTAAAAGCTAAACCCCTCCCCAGACCGCTTTGCCTCTCCTTTCCCTGCTGTGACTGGGACGTGTCCCCTTTGGGCTCCTGCAGGACAGATGGGCCATTACTCTATGGCTGCCACAGAGATGATCATCCTCGTGTCGGCGACGCTGAGGTGGAGCCTGGCAGTCACGTCCTGTGAGGGCAACAGAAGGCAGGATCAGTGAGGAAACAGTCCCACTTTGGCTTTGTGGGCTGTGATGAACCCATCCACGTGCTGCCTCCTGCAATGTGCTCCCTGCATCCCGCATGATGCCACACGGGCAAACGCTGCTGGACACCGGGAGCACTGTGATGGAAAAGGCTGAGTCAGCCCCTGCAGTGGCTGCACTGGGGCCAGGGGAAGGGGCAGTGCCTGTGGGCAGCAGGGACACACTCTCAGCACATGCTTCCCAAGCTTCCCAAGCTTCCACACCCACCACGTTCACACTCAGGAAGCTCTGGAAAAGGGCTGATCCTGCTCCGATCTGTGCAGTAAGGAAAAGCTTCACGATTGCTTTGTCTTCCTCCAGCACCACATGAGGTGAGCTCCGGGTCACAGCTTGAAGCACCACTGGTAGGTCCTCTTGGAAGAGGGAGCCCATCTGCCGAGGGATTGGGGTTGTTTCTGGGCATGGCAGGCATCCCTGCACCCCCAGGGTCGGGGTGGGCAGCTGGGGGACACTGCCTGATTTGGGGTTGTGCCTCTTGGGGTTACAGTGACAGCAACACACCTGAGTGATCCTCTCAGCCAAGGTGGCAGTGGTCAGTGAGCTCTGAAACACAAGGCATAGCTCGTGATCAGACCCATGGGGCTGCTCCAGGGCTCGTGGCCATGCAGCCCCTCTGATGAGCACCATCCCACCCCGGGTACATGCAGGAGCCCTCCTCACACCAGCCCATGCCAGGAGCAGTGTGCAGGTTACTCCTCATGGCAAACTCTCCATGTTCCATTAGACCAGGAATATTTTTAGGAACTTTGGGGTGAGTGGCTGTGACTCCTGCAAGTGCTTGGACACACTCTAATTTCTACGTAGGGCTTGTGGTTCCTCCAAGATATTCCCGGGGCAGGGCTGTCCCTCCAAGCGTGTATCTCCCACTCCTTCCTTCCTCCCTTGTTCCACTCACCGGGAGACTCACGTTGAGGGCTCCAGACTCTTCCAAGGCAGAGAATAAGCTGGTGTAGAAGTGCTTGGAGAAGGCCAGGATGAGGTGGGAAGGGCTGGACCTCGCTGGCTCGGGCATGCTGAAAGGCACAGGGCTGACTGGCAGGGGGATCACTGTCCCTGCCACTTGGAAAGTTGTCTGCAGGGACATAGGCAAAGAGAAAATTAATTTCAAGAGTCTCAGGGCTGTAGCACTCAGTGGAAGCAGCTCTTCCAAGGACTGGAGCTGGGCTGTAAGAGCTGGAAAGTGAGGACTTACTTGCAAAGAGATGATGATTCCCTGCTCAGAGTACATGGGGGCAGCCAGGGGCAGGTATTGGACTTGGCAGCTTGGTGTGATGGGGAATGGAGCTGCAAATGGAGCAGAGGGATGCTCAGGAAGGGTAGGGAAGGAGAGACAGGCTCTGGGAAGTGTCTGTGTTTTCAGAGTTAAAAAGAGAGGGAAAGAGCTGGGCAGAGGGAGCAGGTCCCCAGGGAGATGATGGCAGCAGAGCCTCTGCTGCTGCAGGGTAGGAATTTGTCCCACCTCATAATCTGCTCCAAAATGCTCCTTGAAACCCTCAGTCCATAATGGGACTGAAAGCCAGCTGCCCACCTGCCAGAGACATCAGCCGTTCATTTGGAAGAAGCAGCAATTTGAAGACTTCCAGGCAAATCTGTGGAATAAAGAACAAAAAGAAAAGAGATGTGATAGATGAGCATGGGGGTCTGTTGGCACTGGGTGTCCCCAGAAAGCCTCTGAGGTGGGTGTTGCCATCGGCTGGTAGCAGGAGCCAGGGGATGATGGCAGTGTCCAGTGAGCACGGAGCTGTGGGGGAAATCTGGAAAAGCACCAGGTAGACATAAAGTGCTCTAATTCTTACAGACCTGTACAATGCTGTCTTAGGCCTTTACAAACTTTATCTTACTTTTTCTACGTTGATCTGCTTGTCCATGTCCGATCCCGAGGACCTGCTGGGTAAAAACAACAGAATAGAAGTTAGGAGAAAACCAGATCAGCCAAAAGTGGGTGAGTGTCTTTTATCTGACCCGAAAGGGATCCAGAGACAGAATTACCACTTTTTTCTATCAAGCTGTGATTACAATTCAGAATCACAAACCACTGGAGAATTGCCACTGGACTTACATTAAAAGCATTCCAGCTGCACAACTCTAAAAGTACCACTCCCTTGTGACAGACTGAATCTCTCTTAAAATGGGGAAACCACCCCAAAAGTAGAGCAAAGCTCCTCCTATGAAGATAAAGTTTTAGTGTTGGCCTTTGTTAGCTTTGAGGGAAGTGAGCAATTCTCAATCCAATGCCTAGAAACATTTGTGCCTCAGTTTCTTCTTTCACCCATTAGTTGAATCCCACAAGGAGGAAAACTGTGGGGCTGACCTGTCCGTCTCCTCGGTGCTCTGCACCTCCTCCAGGGTGGGTTTGCAGTCAGAGGTCACCAGCTCCAGGTTCCCTTCGGGGTTCATGTCCACGTGGAGGTCTGCCAGGATGGACAGCCTCATCTCCTTGGTGGCTGAGCTGTGCCGGGGAGGAGAGGAGAAGGCTGGAGCTGGGGGGTGCTCCTGGCCACACTCCCCCCAGGCCACCCTTGCTCCTGCAGGTGCCTTGTGACTTCAGCCAGGAGCTTGGGCTGGTTCCAGCCCGGCAGCCCCGGCACTCACGGGGCAGATGTGATGCCAAGGTCCACCTTGATGCTCAGCCGCATCCCGGTGTCGGGGATCAGGGTCAGGGAAAACTTGTCAACTTTGACAGAGATAATTTGGTTCCTGCTGGAGCAGAAAGGAAGGTGTTGGGAGACAGGCACAGACCCTGAGAAAACCCAAAAGTTCATGAGATCTGCACAGACAAATCCATGGCCTGAGAGCAGCATGGGTTCTGCTGCCGCTGGACACCAACAAAGGAGCCAGGACCTCATTTCTAAACCTCCTGGTCTGCAGGAGGATTTTTGTTCTCACTGGTAAAGTGCCTTTTGTGCCAATATTCAAAGACCAGTGTGAACCAGGGGTATGGCAGGCGCTAGAGAGGGCAACTCACCTACTTGGGGAGGCAGGAGATGGGGCTGGGGCTGGCGGGGCCATGAGGTCCCTCCTGAGGACTGACTCCGCATGTGGCTTTGAAACTTCAGCAACTGTGAAACAGGGCAGATGTTTTATGAGAGCCTCTGGAGCTTGTGTCCTGATGGACAGACTGAAACCCATTTCCATCCCTTACTAGCCCCCTGCTGCTAGCAATGGGCAGGGCGTGAGGCAGGTAAGCTGAGGAGTGGCACGAGATTCTGGTGCCAGCGTTTCACCAGCAGAGTGGAAGATGTCACTGCCTGCTGCTGGCATGGGAGCTGTGGGTCTGCACTTACGGTATCTCAGTCCAGAGGGGGTGAGGATGCCACCACAGTCGGGTGACCTGGTGGTGTGAGCCGGGATCAGGAGGCTCAGGAGGATGCTCAGGGTGCGGAGCATCGCCATGCAGGCACCTGGAGGACGAGGAGGAGAAAGAAGAGGAAGAGGAGGAGGGAGATGAAGAGGGCACCCACAGCAGCCTGGTCAGAACAGCCCTTGCTTGGCTACTGAGGCACGGAGTCACAGATCTGCTCCTTGACTGGGGGTGTGGTGTGGAGCTTGTCAGCTTTGGTGCAGTAACAGCCCACAGCTCTCGTGTGGTGTCTCAAAAGCACTGACAGAAGGTTCAGCCTTGAAGAGCCTCTGCAATCTTGTGAGCTAGAACAGTGCCTGCAGCAATATCTCACTTACTGAGGAGCACAGAATGGCCACAACTGGTATAAAAATAGCAAATAAACAGAAGCTAAAATTAATAGAGGAAGGAATGGAAGTTATGGAGGAGTTATAAAGTCAAATGAAAAGGTGAAAGTGTTATCTGTCTCTGAAAAACATTTGGGAATCGTTTATAATGTCTGTAATACTTTTACAATGTTATGAAAACAAGTAATTCAGAAAGCTTAACCTGCAGAAAACATACATATTTATCTCAGCCTTTGCAGAAAGCATCACTTCTGGTGAATGCTGACCCTTATGGAGACACACAAAAGTAGGAGCAATGCCTGTATCAAGTTATTCAGTGTGCAAAAGCATCTTTACCTCCCCTGGCTGGTCTTCCCATTCTTCTGACTCAGTCTGTGTCTTGCCGTGGCCACACTGAGAAATTCTGCTGGTTTTATATATCCTCCCAACCAAAGCTGATGGGGCAGGGATTGGCAAAGAGGGCTGGGAACCAGGACACTGGGGGGACGCTTTGTTTTTTTGTACCATTTTTATTGTTTCCCCATAGAATTGATTACTTTGGCCGTCGACCTGGTGAGGTGAAGGATGGAACAGCAGGTGCTGGGGCAGCTTGTCTTCACTGTGGTGTTCCTGAGGAGCACAAAGAAAGGCCTCTGGGTGGAGGGTGCCAAGAAATCAAACATTGTTAGAAAGCAAACGTGGATTTCTTTGCTCTGCAGCCACCCTTTCTTCTGAACACCACAGGGACAGCACCTCCGTGTCCCCCTCTGCTATAGACACACTGAGAGAGCTTGGGTTGTTCAGCCTGGAGAAGAGAAGGCTCCAGGGAGACTTTTGAGCCCCTTCCGGTGCCTAAAGGGGCTCCAAGAGAGCTGCAGGGGGATTTGTGACTAGGTCATGGAATGACAGGACAACTGGCAATGGCTTTAAACTGACAGAGTGCAGGGTAATGTTAGAGATTAGGAAGAAATTCTTCCCTGTGAGGGTGCTGAGGCCCTGGCACAGGTTGCCCAGAGAAGGTGTGGCTGTCCCATCCAGGGAAATGCTCAAGGTCTGGCTGGATGGGGCTTGGAAAAGTCTAGAGGAAGGTGTCCCTGCCCATCGCCGGGGTTTGGAATGGATGAGCTTTAAGGTCCCTCACAACCCCGACTATTCCAGGATTCTATGAGAGGCTGCTGTGTTTTGTGTCACTCTCCTGCCTCAGGAGCTCAGACCAGAAGGGATGAGACTTGAACATGACCTGAAGGAGATCCTGGCAATTAATTAAGGACATTCTCTGGTTCCATCAGGGCTGGGTAAGTCTTTTGAAGGTAATAGAAGTGTTTCTATTGGGTTCAGCAAGTTTTAGATCACACAGAAGATCTGAAATGGCCCATGTGCAATAATCCCTTCTCTCTTAAACCCATTCCCTATCAAAGGCACTGGCAATATTTATTACAACTGGCTGAGAATATAGTCAGTGACATCCACTGTCTTTGATAATATCTCTACAAACAGTGAAACCCTTCATGGGAGGGAATAGGAATTCCTCTCCTTCCTGTGCTTGATGTCCATCATGTTCTTCTGGCTTCCTTTTGGCCTGGAGGACAGAGCATGGACCACCTGCACACACCACACACACACCCCCTGCATGGCCTTACCAGTTCCCCTTTGTGTTCTGGCTTCCCCCCCATCCCTCCCCAGTCTTGTGAGCTCAGCATGACCAGTCTCCCAGAGAGGGTTGAGCTGCCCATTTTGGTCTGACTGCCTTGGCAGTGGGGTGAGGTGTTCAGGGCTTGTTGAAACACCTGCAGCCTGGGCAGCAGCCATTGTCCTCTGTGCGTCGGTGACGTGAGGTACCGGGCTCTGGTTCCAGGTGCATCTTGACACGTTCAGAGCCCTTGGCTCTCCCCAGCACGGTGTTACTTTCCTGCTCAGCATGGCAGGGAAATGCCAAGAAAAGCAGCATTCCAGCCACGCTGTGCATTTCCATCGAAGGCATCCTGGAAGCAGTGTCAAGAGAAAATATGAAGATCGAGCAGCCTGCCAAGGGGGAGCAGGATTTACACTCCCATGCTGATGTAGGCAGCCCAGTGAGAGGCAAGAAATGTGTTCAGAAAAGTAAATCCATCGAGAAGGTTGTAACCCTCAGACGAGTCCCCTGCGGCCATGGGAGGTGTTTTGTGGGATCTTACTTTGGCAGGGACATGGACACAGCCTAGGAAAGCCACTAAGAAATGAGTATTTGCTGTGTTTTAGAGCAGCAGTTGGGAATTTGCCCCTGTGATTCCTTTTTCCAGGACAGGTGATATTGCCAGCTCTCCCTGAGACTGGGGATTTTCTGGGGAGCATTATTATCTGTTCCAGCAGTGCAAGGGCTGGGGATAAGCTGCCACTACTGTGCTTAGAGGTGGATTTTCTCCTCCTGAAGAGCTGTTCTGGACCTGATGATGCCTGTGGAGGCTTAATTAGACGTCAACTCACAGCATAATGACTGATCAAGTTACCAGCACAAAAGTGTCTTTCTGGCATGATGTGCTCCTTGTCGGGAGTTATCCATAAATCTTACACTCCTGTTAGATAAGATGTAAATCTCCTTGTCTGGGCTTAGCAGCGGGCCACCGAGCACAGCTCTGGGAGGGAGGTAATGACAGATTAAACCTCATGACAAGTTTTATACAGAAATGAAGAGAGGAAATAAATTACTTTGTGCTGCATTACCTCACCAGGCTGAGCTCCCAGACCTGGGTCCTGCTGGGGTGGGGTACTCAGGAGGGGATGGGGGAGGACACAGTGGTGGCCACAAATCTAAGGGGCAGCCAAAGGGACAGCAGCAGGCTGGAGGAGGGTTCTGTGCAGCCTGTTTGCAGCCTGGTGGGATGTGTGGATGTTCCACAGTGGAATTAGGACAGGGCTGAGGCTAAGGAGCCCATTCTCTGGGCAGGTGAAAGTTCTTCTCATCCTCACTCTAACCCTTCCTGAAATTAGTAAGAATATTATTGAGATTATCACAATTTTCACTGGGTTAACCCCCAGCTGAGCCCATGTCCTCCCCCAGTGTTTGCACAACCCCATGAACCTTTGGGGAACTGCTCCTCCAAGAGTCACAATTACATGTGGGTCTCCAAGAGCAGAATTTGCCACTGCCCATCTTGGGTTTCTTCTTGCTCCTACTTCTGTCTGTACCATGTAATTAAGCAGATAAGATTTCTCCTTCAGATTTTGTTGCACAAGTCTCTGTTGGCTGGGAGCTCTCATTTGAGACCCTAGACTGAGAGCTTACCCAGACTTTCAGATTTATCAGTTGAATTATTTATATTGGCAGATGTTGGAAACCCTCAGGGACCAGCTCACACAACAGTATCACTTCTGGTTCTTTTGGTTCTCCTCTTCCTCAGTCAGGCTGTACAGACTGACTGTTCCTTACCTCTCTGCAGAAGGTCAGCAGGGGTCCTGGGTGTGTTGGGATGGGATATGTTAATAGAGATGTTTTATATGATGCACTGCAACCCCTCGCCCTCCAGCACAGGCTCCCCCCTGGGGGGTTTGTGCTGAACTCCTCATATTCTGCAAATCCTCCAGCAGTCTCAGCTGCTCTAAAGGGGAGTGATGTTCTGCAGAAAATGGCAGAGGAAGCCGTGAAAAAAAAAGCCCAAGCCCAAGCCCATGAAAGGCATCTCGGGGTGAGTGATGAGCCGCAGCCTCACGCTGCCAGCCCGGAACCGGGGACAAGCAAATAAAAGTGGGAGGTTGGGAAGTGTCAGCCCGGAGGCAGCCACGAATCACTCCCCGCTAACAAGTGGGATGTTAAAGCTGGTGATTTTCTGCATGGTTGTGTCTACAAACACACAAAGAAACTGTAACTTAAAGGCAACGAAGCGCCTCAGCTCCCACCTCAGCACCGTCTGGGGCAGGTGTCATAGCTCTGCAGTGTGGGGGGCTGCCCAGCTTTTGTCCATGATGTCCCAGTAAAACCCCAAATTTCTGGGAGATCAGAGACAGTCCTCCATCTGCCAGATCCATGCTGAATGGGGGCATGGAGATGTTTTGAATGCCAAAACGATTTTTTCCCCAATTTTTTTCAAAATTAGACTGTGTGATTTTTCATTGGGAAGAAACATGTTTCTAAATTTAAATGTATATTTAAATGGAAAGTTTGAACAAGAAGGGGAAGAAAAAGGTAATGAGAATATCAGCAAGAGCTGACTTTGCTGTAAGCATCAAATCCTGGGCACCAGGCTCTGACTGTTCCCCTTTACCCAGCTCTTTTCCTCTGTCTTTCCTTCAGGCTGAAGGTGAAAAGTTTCTGTGTCCTGGTGATCTTTCTGGTGTTCTCCCCTGGTTCAGGGCTCTTCATGGCTTAGTCCAAATAAGAATCACTGGGAAAAGGTTAATGGGAGCCAGGTGCCCATGGGGAGCATGGCTGGGGGATCTGGGGGCTCACTCGTCCCTGGGGTTTATCCTGTGCTGACCAAACTTTGCTCTGAGCAGCTTTACAGAGGGAAACATGGAAATGACTCTGGTTGCAAACCTGATTGTTGGAGGGTGGCTGGGGCAGGACACCACAGGCACCTCGAGGTTCAGCCCCAGGAGCTCCCACATCCCCTTTGTCAGCGTTAGAACCAACCCCCCCAGCAGGTAAGTCCCAAAGGACACAGCAGTGGTTTGCCAGGATTGGCAATTCCTCAGGGGCAGGTCACAGCACTGTTAGATGTTTCAGTCTTCAGGTTTGGATTTCTGCAGCACACAAATACTTTTTGCAGTTCTTTTTTTTCCACTAAACAAAGATTTTATGGACAAATTCAGACCAGCTCTAGTTGTGCTATTCCATGCAATGTGCATATTTGTCTGCTTTGTACTGACAGATTGTCAGAGCTTCTTTTAGGGATGTAAACCTTCAGCTTCATTTAAAACCAGAAGATGGCATTCTTGAGAAATGGTTTGCAAAGAGAGAAAACACATTTTATTAAACACGAGGCAAATTTTGCCCTTATCTGTAGCAGATCAATTTCTTTAGCGAGTGACTTTCCCACCTTTTGATCTTCAATAAATAATTATTGCTGGGTGCATGAGGGCTCTGAGGGTGACGTGTTCTCCCTGCCCAGTGTGCAACCCAAGTCGTGAGCAAGGTCCTTCACAGCACCCTTCAGAAAGTGCTGCCAGCTCTGGTAAGTCCCATCCTCCTCCCACCCCTGTTTCCCAGAGATCATCTCCTCCTCCCTCTCCTCCTTCTCCTCCACCACTTCCTCCGCCTCCTCCTTCTTCTCAGTGCACTGTAACAGATTTCACAGTTTTGCCACACAAAGGAGCTTTCAGTCTGGTGAAAAGCAGCATTTCCAGCCATTCCTGGGTTTATGCAGCAATTGCACTGGTGCTGCTGGAAGCCTCCTTGTTCCAGCCTGGCGGGCAGGGATGTGATGCTCAGACAGAGCTGCCCTTGGGGTTGAGCACCTGATTCCCAAATGCTTGTCAAAGGGCAGACTTGCAACCCCCTAACATGTCATAAAGTCAGTCCATTTTGGTCAGATACCTGTGAGGATCTGGCCCTGCTCTTTGCTCAGCTTAAGGCAGGTTTAATCCAGAACAACCCAGTTCAGCCAGGGACAGAGGAAACTGAGACAAGCCCTGGTTTGTGTAACCAACAGTGGAGGCTCCTAATGTTTGTGGTCTGGCAGCCTCAAAGCTCTGTTGCCACCAGAAGTGTATCCTGAAATTGAAAATGTTATTTCAAGGAATAATATTTCAAAGAATAACAAATGATAAATCGGCCTCCTAAACTGTTTTCCCACAGGTGCAAATGCTCAGAAGTGATCCCTGCTCCCAATATGCATTTGTGGGAGAGTTTTGGCCACCAGTAACTCTCCTGAGTGTGACACCTGTGGGGTAGGAACCTGGCACATTCCTCCTGTCCCCAGGACTGTCAGGGGTTCTGCTAGGACAGTCACTTGCCAGCCATTCCATTGCAGTGGACCTGGAGGGGGAAGTGTTGGGCAGTGCCTCCAGCCGGGCTCTGCCTGCCCAGTCCTTCAGAGGCAGCAGCGATGTGCCTGCATGGACAAAGGATGCAGACAGCTTCTCTGAGGCCTCTTGGAGCATTGTTCCTGTCCTCAGAATCAAACCCCCTTGCTATCACAGTTCTCTGCCTTTCTGAAATCTCCAAAAATCAACACATCTCCCTTAACCACGCCTAAACCCAGCTGAAATGGCAGTAAAATTCCCCACCTTGCAGCATCCATTTATCTACTTAACTCATGTGGGAAGTATGCCAAAAGCAGAGACTAAACTAAAATACACAAACCCAAGAATTCCCACCCTGTTGATTTTCCCTCTGAGTATTCCCAAAATCCTTTGGTAGGCAGGGAAATGCTGGAGTGCCCACCGCAGCCGAGGTGTCTCTGACAGTGTCTCCTACTCATTTTGGGGGTGCTGTGTGCAGGGATCCTGTCTGACCTGCTGGGCAGCACCTACATCATCAGTGGGGGCAAGGTAGGGATGCTGCCATGGTGGCTTTGCCGTACCCTAGGCCACCCCTGGGCTTTGTGCCATTAGTCCGTCACACACAAACACCGAATCAACTGTTAAATCCCACCCAGGTGCTTTTTGCTGTTAAATCCACAGAACATGCTGGTGCTGGACACGCCTGTCGCTGAGACCTGAGGGATGGGGACTCAGTGGCTGCAGTCCCCCATCCCCACTGTGGCCAGGACTCATGGGAATGGATGGGGGAGGGAGCAGCAGGGTGCTGGTCTTCCTGGGGTGTCTCTTCCTTTCTTTGGCTTTCCAAGAGTTTGACTCCACAAAGGGAAATAAAAAGACCTCATGCCCCCATAGTGAGACTGTGCTGCCGTGCACTGTCAGATCCAGCTGGGCATGGCTGGGCAGAGGCTGTGTCCTGAGAGAGCTGATCCCTAAATAAATCATATTTGCATTGTCAGGATGCATCACCCACACCTCCCGCAAGACAGGTGCAAGAAAGTGACCCCCTGCTCCCAGGGTGCACATGCTGTGAGGGGTGGGGAGTGTGCCCTGGGATTAGGACCCCAGAAGGAGTTAGGTTCAGGCTGGTGTTGGTATTTATCAGCTGCTTCACTGATGTTGATCCTGAGTGTGTAACTCACTGACTCCTGGATAATTTCTTGTCATTAGTAAGTCAATAAACAGCTTTGATCCTGATTTCATCGAGCTGACATGATTTGGACATCTCTTCCTGGTGACAGGAAGCTGGTGCTGAATCGAGGATATCTTTGGAAAGACTGTTGTGTTTTTAGGAAATTACTCCCAGGAAAACCTGCTGGGGAGGCAGGCTCTGAGAACCCCGTCTGTTCTCCACAGGGATTTGTTCTGCATCATGTGTAAGGAATCATTTTCCTTGGCAGTCCTCAACAGTGAGGAAGAAGCTGTAAAACCAGCTCCCCATGAAAACTGGGCTTTGTGATGCCTTTCTTCATGTCACTGAAGCGTGGGCCAGATTTCCCTTATTGTTCTTGCATCAGCTAACAAAAAAATCAAACCGTTTGAGTCTCAATCCTTTGAGCAAAGCAAAAAAATGAATCCAAATATCTGTCCACAACTTTCCTAGAGAATTCAAGGCTGGGAATCTCAGGGAGCACCTAGTTAATTTTTCATGAAGCAGCTCTGCTGCTGAGCCACACTATCATGTCCCTGGTACTGGTGACCTGGGATAGATGTGCAGCCTTGTCCAGCACTGTTCCCTGGAGCCCTACACGAACCCAGAACCCCTGATCCCTCAGCAGCAGGGATGTACCAGTCTCTCAGTGGTCCCAGAGGGATGGCAGAGCAAACCTTGGTTTCCTCAGGCAGACAGGCCATGTCTGAATTATGCCATCAACGGGAGAGCAGAGCAGATCCACCTCATTTTCCAGCCATAGCTAGGACATTTCCCCCAGCCTGCTCTGACTGGAGCCTGCTGATGTCACAGTCTCAGACTCTTCTTGGGAATACATGCCCCTTACTGTTTGCCTGACAGCTTCATTTCAGGTGATCCAAGCACAGAGAACTGAGGCAAACATGTCTGTTCACACCAGTTCTATTCTTCTCCCTCTGACCAAATCTGTTCTGGTTTCTGTCCTCTCTCAGTAATCTGGCTCTGTGTTCTTGGGGCTTTGAAAGTCACTTTAGCGAGACCTGGACACCACCATGTCATTCTCTTTATGGGAATCTGCTTTGGTTTTTCCAAAACATCCAATGGTCAGAGACCTCTGCATTCAGCAGCCACTGGGGAGAGGCCAAGTTACTGTCATGCCTGAAAGGTCACTGAGCAGGAGCTGTTCCCAGAGCTGCCATCCCGCCCCTTCCCTGTGCACTGACCAGTATCAGGGCTGTCTTCATGGTAGTTCAGGTTTTGGGCAGTGGCTCCCAGAGCATGAAGTGATTCAGGATGGATGATAACTTAATACCATCTTGTTAACACCCTCGTCCATCTTATCAAAGGTCATGATCTCACCATGACAGCTGGGCTTTGTGCTCCAGAGGTCCTGGCTGATCAGGTTGCAAGGAGAGTGACAAGTCCTTCAGTGCTTTGATATCTTTGCCACCCCTTCCTTGGCCTTTAACTAAGGTATTTTTTCAAAGCTGGAAACAGTGTGTGTCCAAAGCTGGCTGATCTGCTGGAAATATTTATTTCCAAGTTTACAGAAAGTATTAACACTGAGCAAGCATTTTTTCTGGATTATTTTTCAATAGAACTAGGGAGCAGCCATTGCCATCCACTCCTGTTGTCAATGAGCACATCAGGGAGTGAAGAGTTCATCCCAGTCCCCTCAGCCAGTGCATTCTCCCTTCAGCACAGACAGCTTTTGCTGTGCTTGGTGGGGTGTGCCCCATGCATGGGGACCACGTTTGGTCTGGGGCCCGTGGAGGAAGGTTTCTTTTCCGTGTCCCAAGAGCTGCTGCAGTGTCTCTGTGTCTCCTGGGCAGCAATCAGGGCAGGGGCCTGGAGAGAGCTGCAAGGAGGAGGCAGAAGACCCTGGGCAGCTCCAGCACACCTATTGCATGGGGTGGTGTGCCCACAATGGGATCAACAATCCTTCCAGAACTTCAAAAAGACCCCAAACCAACAAGTTCTGGCCTGGGAGCTTCCAGGTCAATGGCATCAGCCTCTCAACAGTGTCTTCCTGTTAAAGCACATCCCACCTCCAGCTCTCTGGAGCACTCTGAGCAGAGGTGATGGACTTGGAAGCAATTCCATGCCAGTTGGATAAGGGCAGTATTTCCCACTTAGGTGGTGTCTCTCCAAAGAGTCTGTCAGCTCAGGGTATCTGTTGGGCTGTGACATTTGATCAGGCTGTAGGCAAGTTGGATGGGAATGCTGGGCATGTCTTGGTGGCCTGGACAGGGAACACCTGGCTATTACTATCTCCACAGTCTGCCTTTTTACACTGGAGAAGGTGCTGCCTGGTCCTTCATTTATCATAACTCATGGCACATCCCCACACGGGCTTATTGCTCAGTACTGCAGCCCTGAGAACTGCAGAAGTAAGAACAGCCAGGGGTGGCCAGTGTTTTGACACATGTTTCAGTCAGAACATCAATTTTATTTAGAAGAAAAAAAGAAAGAAAGGTATTTTATCAGGGCATGACATCTCAGCCACGTCCGCATCTAGGCAGGATGAAAGCATGATGTACCACACCAGGCACCCAGAGCTGGCTGAGTCTGCTCCTACAGGTCGTTGCTCAATGATTTACCTAACTCCTAGTATCTCCAAGGAAATATTTGCAGTGGAAGTCACCAGAAACAAGACCTTGTTTGTTTTGCTCCCCACCAATTATTCTGGATGTCCCAAATGACATTGCCTTTTTCCTGCTGTGAAGCTCTATATATGAAGATCCTGGATCCTCTTGATCTTCAGAAGACAGGGACATTGGCTGGAGAAAGAGCTTGGTCAGGTAAGAGCAAACTTATTCCTCAAAAAGTGTGCTTCTTGCTTCTGCCTCTGCAAACCCTCAGTGTTCCTTTGGGAGTGGTGGCCTTTTAACAAAAATTGTTATTCTTGCCTGCTGCCTGCCTGAATTATGTTCTGAGAAGAAAATGGTGCCTTTCAGTGCAAGTTTCTCCAGAAGAGATGTGCGTGTTCATTGGATTTGCAGTCCTTGCAGAAGAAAGGGTATTTCAGGGTTTTCATAAACAATTATCACTTCAATTATCTTTGGTATAACTCGATTATCTGCCATACATTTCTAGCTAAGGTGAATTAGACCTCTCACACTTGTTTTGATCCCTTTTTGATGAGTTATTTACATTTAAATAGATCTGGAGCAACGAAGTTCGTTTTGGTTCTTTAAAAAAGAAAAATAAGGTGCTTCAAGTTGTAGGTACCACAGAAATATTTCAATGACACTGAAATGCTAAAGTTTGCTTTCTCTTTCTTACAATTCTATCAGGTGTTTCCATGCAGAGGGAAGCCTCAGAATCTGATGTTTGTGCAGAAATCATGACATTCTCCCTGGAGGTTCTCTCCTTACTCGCTACATTCGTGTATTTGTACTCTGTAGATGTTGTTGTTCTTCTTCCAGAGACAATCGTTATCAGAAATGTCTTGTTTTCCCCTTCTGTGGCATGCAGGATGTGTCTCTTGGAGAAATCCCCATCCAGGATGGATGAGTCCTAAATCACACAGCTCAGTCACGCTGTTGCTCACCAGCACTGGAGGGGGGTCACAGCAGGAACACCCCAACAACCCTTTGCTCTCCCCTTGACTGCTCTGGCCATTGGTCTTTGGAGTAGCTGGTGTTGACCCTCTGGTTCCTCCTGCAGGAAAGTGCCACCAGGAGGGTTACTGTCCATCAGCACCAGTGTGATTAGGAGGCAGGAGAGATGCCAGCAGCCTCCTCTCTGATTTTGTCTTCCCTGACAGGCATTCCTTCTTTCTCCTTCATCCTCCCTCCCTTCTCTTTCCTCCCTCCACGGGCTGGTGATCGCTCTCCCAGCACTGCACTCATGGCAATCACTTCCCACAGTTATCAGGACCAAAGATGTCCGTGTTGTGGACTCTTGTCCTTCTCAACGGCCTGCTGATCCCTTCACAAGGATTTGGAATCCCATTCTTGGTTGCCAGACCAGATATGAATGGTAAGTGTACATAAGAGACAGGATTTATCCTTCTTTTGAGGCCAGTTCTGCTCTTTTTTTCTCTTGACCATACTCAGAAAATCAGAAGCTGGTGCAGATCTGCCCAGCAGTAGTGGCAATGCAGGTAATTTACATTTATAAAGCACTTTGGAGATGGCACTTCAGTTACTTTACAGAAGCTGGTGCCACCACTTCTTTTGTATGAAGAGGGAGAGGGGAGGGGAGGGAAGAACCAGGCTGGCACACCTTGCATGCTGAGTCCACGTAGCTCACAGTGATCTCTGATCCTGTTCTTCAGGTTTTAAAGATCCACCAGCCAAAGGTGTTCCCCAGAGAGCTTCAGGCGGTCTCCTTGGTGGCAATCTGCTTGGCGGTCTCCTTGGCAAGGATGGAATCACTGGGGGTCTCCTGGGCAAAGAAGGCCCAGTCGGTAGTCTCCTTGGAAGAAATGGAGTTGTTGGAGGTCTCCTTGGCAAAGATGGTCCTGTAGGCAGTCTCCTTGGCAAAGATGGTCCTGTAGGCAGTCTCCTTGGCAAAGACGGTCCTGTTGGCAGTCTCCTTGGCAAAGATGGTCCTGTAGGCGGTCTCCTTGGCAAAGATGGTGCTGTTGGTGGTCTCCTTGGCAAAGATGGAGCTGTTGGTGGTCTCCTTGGTGAAGATGGTCTCCTTGGTGGCCTCCTTGGAGGAGATGGTGCTGTTGGAGGTCTCCTTGGTGGAGATGGTCTCCTTGGTGGTCTCCTTGGTGGAAATGGTCTCCTGGGTGGAGATGGTCTCCTAGGTGGTCTCCTTGACCAAGACGGTATCCTCGGTGGTCTCCTTGGCAAAGATGGTGTCATTGATGGTCTCCTTGGCAAAGATGGCCTTGTTGATACTCTCCTTGACACCGTCCTTGAACTTCTCATTGGCAAAAATGGTCTCCTTGGCAAAAACGGTCTCATTGGCAGCCTTCTTGGTAGAAATGGTGAAGAACTCATGGGGTGAGTGCGAGTGGGAGATGGTGTCCCTGAGCAGCCCGGTGTGTCTGAGCCATGCTGGGGAAAGGAGGTTCTGTCCTGGAGCCTGCACACACAGGGCTCCCTCCCTTCTCTCCTGGGGTGGGTTCATAAATAGGGGTTCATCTGTTGGGAGTTTCTGCCTCTGCCTGGCATCCCAGGGTGCCTTGTATGTGCCACAAGCTGCTCCTGGCTGCTGGGGATGCCTGATGACCCAGGGGGAAGAGGATCCCTAGAGCACAGCTGCAGTGCGGGGGGCTGAGGGGACAGAGCTGTGCGAATGTGCTGTTCACTGCTTCTTCCTCGTTTCAACCATCCAGACTGAGAATTGTGAACAACACCCTCCCCAAAATCAGTCTGCGCTCCCTGCCGGGCTTTGGGCACCAGGTGGACTTCAACACGCAGCTGCTGGTAGAGAGCAGGTAGGGCATGCCCATCAGGGGCATGGCTTGGGGCAGGTGGTCGCCATCTCTTTGGAAAGAAGATGGTCAGCAAGTGTCCTGAGCTGCCTGCTGTGCTTCCCCTGGGCAGTGTGCCGGGCCAGCCACTCTGCGAGCAGGTGGAGGTAGATGCAACCATGGTGGTCCAGGACACGTGGACACCTCACCAGAACGCTCTGAACTGCAGGACTGTTGACATAAACACCTATGTGAGGTATGAATCAGGTGTGAGGGAACATCTGTGTGAGCGGGTGGCCCATGGCCAGCCCGTGGCTCTTGTGGCAGTGGGACACCTTGGTGCTGTTGGTCACTGATGGCAGCACCTTTCTGCCGGGTGCCTTGAAGGTGATGCAGCTGTCAGGCTCAGAGGGGAACTGTTGACCTTTTTCTAAAATTTTGGCTAAGAAAAGAACATTTCTGGTTGTGGGGAACCTGGCACTGGGCAGGATTCAGAGGGCTTAGGAGTGGTAATATTTTGGCACTGAGTAAGGACAAAGCAAGTGAGGCCTCAAAGCAAGTGAGGTTTCTCTTGTGTGAAGTCCCCTTACTTTCCAGCATTAATCTTTGTCACTTGCTATTTCCTATTTTCCTGTTACCAGACCCAGAGTGCCACTTCTGGAAGAGCCTTTGAAACGCTTCCTTAGCAATGCCCTGCAGGATCTGGTGAGTCTGCAGAGCCACCTTCATGTGACCCACCAGCACAGTGCCGGGTGGGCTGGCAGCACGGGCAGGGCAGGCAGCAGGCCAGGCTGCCCCATGGATGTGGATATTTGCACAGCTGTGAGCTCAGCGGGGCGGTCAGCCTTTCCTCCTGCTGAAAGGCACCAGCACCATCACCTGTGCCAGGCTCTGCTGGCAAACAGATTTCTGAGCCAGGTGCTGGTTTAGCAGCCACTAACCCAGGTGAGACCCACGGTGGCTCAGAGGGGCCGCTCACCCATGCGATGCTGAGTCCTGTGTGATGGGATGTGCCCCCCAGCACTGCCTGCAGCAGCTCTGCCCACATGTGCAGCCCAGCAGAGCCTGCTGTCACTGGCTGTGCCGGTGCCATGTCACCACTGGTGCAGCAGGTCCCAGGACACTCTCACTCCCCTCTGCTTCCCCAGGGCTGCAACATCGTCAACGCCAAGCTCAAGGTGTTGAGCTCCCTGCTCGGCTCCAGGAACCGTAAGTTGACACCTCCTGTTCCTCTCCTCCCTGTGACATCCTGCCCCTAGCCTTACTTGGCTTTTTACATTAGGTAAATACAAATATTTTAGCAATTTTCTAAAACCACAACTCCCAGCTCAAACCCAACATTCAGTTTCCCTGCCCTAGCAGCAGCAGCCAGCTCTTCCAGCAGAAACCCACCACAGGAATGGTTGCTTTTAGAAAAAACATTTTTGCTGCAAATTATTGTTTTCTAGTGGCTTTTCTAGCTGTGAGCGGGAGCTGCTGCTGGTTCCAGTAACTCTTGGGACCATGGGATTTGGGAGAAACCCCTGCCATTGCAGCTGAAGAGCTTTCTTCCCTGTGTCCACAGAGGTGCTCCCACTCGGGGCTCTGGGGGACCTGCCCTCCTTCTCCATCCTCAGTGGTGACGCCATCCAGATGGATCTGAACGTAAGTGCCACTGTGTTCCCTGGTCCCAAAACCTCTGACTTTGATTCATTGGAATATGGTGGATGTCTATCAAAGGCTACTCACATTTCAGCTGCCTTCAGGCTTTGTTCACAGGAGGGCTCTAATGAGTCTCCTCCAGCCACATCGCTGCTTTCTCCAGTGCTGGATCTCTACTTTATTTTTTGCCTGTTAATCCTTGATGGTGGCATGAGCAAGAGTGGCTTTATGCTACTTAATTAAGCATAATTGTAGCACTCTCATAGTTTTTAATCAGAAAAGTTTAATTTCATACAGGAGCAGCAGTCACTGCTTACAGGCATGCTCTGTTTATAAGTGGTTTGTCAAAGTTTGGTAATTGACAGGGACCAGAATCATGCATTAAATACCAGCAGTGTGTCTTTCCAATCAGGATATGTGGCAGTGTTTCAGTGGGGAAGGTGTAGCAGATGCAGCCCTTGCCTGTGCCAGAGCAGCCTGCAGCAGCCCTGTCATCATTTAATGCTGACAAACCTCGTGTGAGCCTCTCCATGAGGTCAGCAGGCAGGCAGGGTGCCCAGTGCAATCCTCTGAGCCCCACCAACGCCCCTCCCTGCTCTGTGTCCTGCAGCTCCTCTCTGAGAATGCCAGGGATGGCATGATGACCCCCGTGCAGGGACTGCCACTCACTGCCAGCCTGCAGCTGGCCACGGGCCGCCCGCCCCGGCTCAGCCTCTCCCAGGACACCCTCAGCGCCCTGCTGGAGCAGGTCCAGGGGCAGGGAGCCCTCAACCTCAGCATCACCAGCTTGACGGGTAGCAATTCCCCTCTGCAAGGCCAGGTCAGTGTCCTGCTTGCTCTTGGGTGACCCAAGGGCGCCCACCTTTGCCTGCTTGTGTTTGTGGGGTCCAGCTGAGCCCAGAGTGGGCTTTGCACAACCCCTCCCGGGCAGCGATGTCACCGGTGCTGTTCCCACAGGTTCCCCAGAGCAGCTCGCTGACCATGTCTGCCCTTTTCCCGTTCATCCCCCAGGTCTGTCACCTTCTCCATGTGCATTGATTCCAACCCCACCTCTCACCCCACCCTTGCCCTGACTTCTTCTCTCCCTGCAGCTCACCCGGGCCCTCCCTGGCTCTCTGCCACTGGAGCTGCGTGTCCGAGTAAGCAAAAAGCCAGTAGTGACTGTGAGGGACGGAAGAGCCACTGTCACACTCAAAGCCACCATCGACGTCGCCAGTCCTGCCCTGCAGACCCCCCAGGGGATCCTGTTCTCCATCAATGGGGTGAGTGAGCTCCTGGGGGATGAGATGACTGTAACAGGGTGCTGGCTGAGGCTGGATCACTGCTGGCATCCCCTTGGCTTGCCCTACCCTTGGCCCTGCAGTGTTTGTACTTTTGTATTTACTGCATCATCAAAACGGTGATGCCCAGTCCTTTAAACAAGCTCATAACCAAGCATAAAGAGTAAGTGAAATGTTTCAGGAATAACACAAAATAAAGACAGGAAGGCGAACCCTGGGGAGAGAGATACATGATGCCATCTGTCACAAAAATGTGGCTTCTCGGCACAGACAAGTGCTTTTTTTCAGAATGGGTAATTTACAAATACACTTTTCAGTCTTGGGAGCTGTGCAGGGGAATAACCTCATTTCTTTCGTTGTTCCATTTCCAGGACATCGTTCTGAACATCACCCCATCAGTCTCTGATGGCAAACTGGAAACTTCCCTGGCTCTTGACAGGTAGAGCCCAGCTCTGCGGGCGGGGGGCTCTGCCTGGGGACAAATGAGGCTGGTGGGGGACAGTGATGTAGACATGGTAAAGATGTCAGTGGCTGTTGGAGCCTTCCTGCCTCCTCCCAGCCCCAACCTCAGACCAACTGCACAGTTGATGTGATGAGAGAATTGTAAAAAAGTTGTTCTAATTTCAAAAACCTTTACATTTGTGAGGGTGAGAAAACTTCCAGACCGAGAAAGGGCCTGGAGGAGGCTGCACCAACACACCCCAACTCTTCTTTGTTTTTATCTTTTCTAGCATCAACCTGACACAGTTCCCCCAGAGTCTTGACATTCCCAGCGTAAGTGCATGCACCGGATTGAGGTGCTGCAGTGAGTGATGCAATGGCCAGAGGCTCTGTGTGGGGGAGAAATCCACAAGCTAATTCTGCAGTTTTCATCCTTCTACTTCTCTTGGCAGAGGGCAATTTCCCTCTGCCCTGCAGATCCCCCGTGCTCTACAGCAGTGACACTTGGGTGTATCTCCTCACTTGGGGGTGCTGGGAATGGGGGAGGAATAATTAAAAAGAAATTGTCCAAAGAGCATATCCACCCTCAGTCCTGGGAGTGTTTCACTGAAGGAAGCTTCCTAGTTCTTGGATTTCATAGCAAACTGAGTAAAGTCAACTGATAACCCTGACATGGCCCAATAGCCATTGCTCTGACACATCCTCTTCCCTGCAGTCCTATGCGCTCGCAGAATGGCTCAAGAAGGTCTTCACAGCTGTATATGTACCTTCTGTTCAAGGTAGGGGGGGTCAGGGTCCCCTGTCATCTCAGATTCAGCTGGATTTGGGGCTCTCCCCCTCCTCTTGCTGCCTTCATTCTGGGTTTCATCCCTGTGATGAGATTCTTACACCTGTTTTTGCAGATGCTTTCCGTGTGTCAGTCCCACTGCCCAACATCCTCAACACCAACCTCAGGAACGCTGAAGTCAGCATCACTGACGTAAGGATTGAGTTTTCCCACTGTGCTGTGTCCTGGGGAGTGGGAATGTGCCCACCAGGGCTGGGACATGCAGATCCCACAGCCCCACACCACCCCAGCCAACTTCATTTCCCATGGGCTGCTCCCAGTTTCCCTCTGCTGGGAATGGCAAAAAGCTGGTGAAAGTCTGAATGAGAAAACTGAGTAGTTTTTGTTCTGCTTCTTCCAGGTGGACGAGTTTTCTGGCCAGAATACTCTGGGAAGATCCTGCTCAGGAGGAGCCTCGATGCTGCTCCCTTTGTAAGGCAGCACATGCACCCCCAAGCCCTGCTCTGCTGCACTCTCTCCCTCTTCCTTTCTCTCAAGTGCTGCTCTGTGCTGTGGCTGTGGCCTGAGCAGGACAGGCAGCAGCCTCTGGCCAGCATCACATGGGAAAGCTGCTCGGCTGGTGGATGTTTGGGGGTTCCTGTGGCCACTTTTAACATCCATAGCCAGGAGGCAGAGTTCTTAGGCACAAAGGTTGCTCTCATATTGCTCTTCCAATAAAATCTCTCACTGTCACAGTATTTTCCTCTCTGGATATTTATTTCTATGAGTTTCTGGCTCCCCACACCTGTTTGCCTGCTCCATGCTCCTCTGCCACACGGCACACAGATGGGTGGGGAGGCTGTGCCTTCAGAGCACAAACTGGGACCTAAAGAGAGCATTTCTGAAGCTCAGCCTGTGGCACCAGGTGTGAAACAGCCTCTCAGAGGGGCACTGGGTTGGGTGCACATGGGTGCCCTGCTGCAGCCCATCTCTCATGCCTGAGACGAGGGCAGAGGGGAGCTTGCGATGCAGCGCTGGCACAGCTCTTGCTGATATCTCCCACTCCTTTGGAGCCCTTTGGAGCAGCTCCTGCTGGCAGCGGGTCCCACATGGAGCCTGCTGGTGCTGGCTGTGCAAGGCTCTGTCCAGAGCCAGGCACAGATAACATGAGCACACACTCCATAGGGATTTATTTAGGTGTGTATTACCCCCTTGTTGTGTAAGATGCACCAGGCTGTCAAAAAAAAGCACTTTTGATTTCACAAAGGTATTAAGTGTTGAGGGCACCAGAACAAAGGTGCCCTTACGGCCAGGAGTGGTCATGGAGGTGTCCCAGCACAGGGGTTTTTTGGAGGAAACACTGTCTGCTGGGAAGGAGCTGGCAGCTGCAGGATGGGTGGGACAAGCCTCAGGAACCACTTCTCGAGGTTCCTTGAGCAGTAAAGGAGACAAAAATCTCTTGGTACTATTCCAAAGCCTCCCCAGGCACTTGCTGGAAACTTAAAGAATTCCCCCTGGTGTGGTAACCTGTACATGCCAGCCTGGGGGCAGGTGTCAGCAGGGATTTCTGTGGAAGAAGCTGATTTCCCAGCATGGCTCTTTCAGATCAGTGCAGCCACGTGCTGCAGCCACGGAGTCTCACACACCTTTTCCTTCCCTTTTGCCCTGGCCTCTTGGGAACAGTGCTGCCTGATACTGGCTGTCCAGTAACCTGTTGCTCAATGCTTTTCCCTGGTTTACAGGTCATTATTTATAGTGGAATATATGAAACTCACAGATGGTGCTTTACACCCTCAATCTACTAGCCAGCTTCGGAAATTCAAGCACCTTTCCATTTTTCCTGCAGCACCTTCACTATAGAAGGATCTTCTGTGAGGGTTTAAACAGATGTGCCCATGGACCAGCATAAGGTCTTACTTTAGGAGGAGCTGAGCAAAGCCAGGCTTGAAATTCAGGATAAGGTCAGGTAAAGAAAAAGAGTTCAAAAAGTGGTAAAAGGTACTGTGAGCTTGGGGGGACAGAGCCTCTGTTTTACCCCCAAAAAATGATATACTTATGATATACTCCATTGAGCCAAGAATAAACATGGGAATAAATACAATAGTAGGAATGAAGGTGAGTAATTCTAGTTAATATTTAGTGACTAGTCTGAAAAATCAGAAAATAGGCTGTTACAGCAAAATGAAAACCCTTTTCTGACAATCCATTCATTTAACATGGAAGTTTAAGAAGGTTTTGTGTAATGATATCCTTTTGAGGTTCTGGTTATTTTTATCATTACAAGGCTAAAAATGGGCCATTTTAATAAGAAAGACCAGTGTGAGTCACTGATATAATTTCAGCCTTAATTTGCACAACTCACCTGAGGGTGAGGTGGGCTGTAAAGAAGTAGAGGAATAAAGTAAAGGAGTTTTGGGTAATGGTGGGTCACAAGTGCCACTCTGGAAGACAGGAACCACTGAGGATCCTTTAGGATTGACACCCTCATACCGGCACCATGATCAGCCAGGAAAGGGAGAGGAATTTCATTGGGAAGGGGAAGAGCACGATGCTTGTGAGCAAACCTCCCCCTCCAAACTGAGTCGGGAGTCGTTTTGTTTATGTAATTAAAATTTCAACTGGTCAGGCTCTTGAAAGGAGAAAGCTCTGGAAGTCCCGCAGGTCTGCAGGGCAGAGGAGGCTCCTGAGGCGGCCAGGGAAGGGCAGAGGAGGCGGCAGCGCAGGAGCCTTTGCCCATAGAGGGTGCCCGAACTGCGCGCTGGGCGCGGCTGCCGAGCCGCCGCTCCCGTCTGCAGCCCACCCGCTCGGCTGCGCTTGGAAGCCCAGCAGGAGCAGGAGGAAAAACAAGGCAAAAGAACCAAGCCTCCGATAAAACTGGAGAATAACTGAAACAGGGAAATAAATGAGAAAATTCCGTGTCTTTTGGCATTTCTGGTCTGACTGGCCTCTGACTCCCCCACCCCCCGACACGGGTGGAGCCCAGCTGGGCTCAGAGCTGTCACTCGCAGTGTCCCTCTCGCTGTCCCTGGAGCTGACGCTCCCCAGGGTGCCCCTGCAGCTCCTGCCTGGCACAGGTGCTTACCTCAACCCCTGCCCTCGAGTGCCCTCAATGGCAAGAGGTGGGCTGGGCTAGGGCTGGTGCTGTGGCTGTTTGGTGGCATTAAAATCAGACTCCTGAGAGGGCGAGTGACGGAGGTGTCCCCTGCTGGCAGGAGCCACCTCACCATCAAGTTCTGCCAACCCCAAGCCACGCCCTGCGAATGGCAAAAGTACCAGGGCATTTCCCTGTTACAGCCGTCCCTCCCGCCATGCCTGGAGGTGACAGCCACTCACCAGCCGTGTCACAGGGCCAGTGGTGCTGGTCCCTGTGCCCCCGCACACAGCCACAGTGAGTGGTGTGCTGCCCAGAGATCTCAGGGCACAATTCTGTCCCATGTGCCACGTTCAGAGGTTATTTTAATGGACAGGGCGTGGGGGTCTTCTGAGATGTGAGCACAGAGTGTTGGAAGCACTCAGCCTGAGATTTTCTCTGCTCATTTGAGGAGACTATACACTAGCAGATAAAAGGCAGCAACAAATTTCCCATCGGCTATTTTGGGATGCAAATTACAGTTATCTCATGCAAAATCCAAGCAGAAGCGATTCACTCTGCTGCTGCAATTGCCTTGCTCCGGGAGGTCTGTGCTCCACGCTATTCACAGGGAATTGTTTAACAAGACCCATTTACTTTGCAGCAGGTTGTTTTCATGGTGCTCCTTTATTTTTCCACAGCCTGCTCCCAATTGTGGATAATTTATTGGCAAGTGTCCTGAACAGACTTCTTCCTAATCTGGTAAGTCGGAAAAATAAAACATTCTGGGAAGGAGCAATGACTCTGAAAAGATGTGGTGCAGCTCCCTCTGGCATCACTGGTGCCTGGAGTAGGAGCAGAGCCACTGTCCCAGGGCTGCTGCATCCACCCACTACCTTGGGATTAGTGGGAGACACATTCCACGTCTCCATCAGCTTGGGAGAATCTTCTCCTTCCTTCCCAATGACAGGTCTGCCCAAATGTTGAGAGCTCCTAATGATGTCCTGGACTGTGCTATGGACTCATGGAATCTCTCCTCCTCCTGAAAGCCCCAGTCTTTCTAGCCATTCCCCATGGGCTCCTGGGTCTCCCCACTTCTCTGAGGAAGATGCCCAGGGCCAGACCCAGAGCAGGGCTACCATTCCAGTTGTCCACTGCTCCCATGCCCAGGGAAAGCCTGGCACAGCCAAGCAGGGCTGTGTGTCCTTCTCTGGCTCTGAATGTGGCTTCTCACCAACCTGCCCCAACTCTTGCAGCTCTGCCCAGTGCTCAGCATTGCCCTGGGACTCGTCAGTGACCAGCTGGGACTCCTGAACTGTGAGCACACCGTGGGTCCCACGCCTTGTCCTGCCTTGTGCCGTGTGTCACCCACTCCAGCTGAGGGATGACTGCGACACCTTTCCCTCCTCTGCTCCACCCTGGCACCCAGATCTGCCAGGAGCAAGGGTCTGCAGGAGCTCCCTGCCCAGAGCCCACTTGAAAGCCAGGCTCTTCTGGATGCAAAGGAACTTCAGGTAGGGGAGGGGGATTTGCAGCCGAGTCCAACAAGGAATCGCTGATCCCTTCCTCTCCCCCAGCACTGGTGCCCCTGGATTTGCTGGGCAGCATCCAGTACACCATGTCCAGCCTTCTCCTGGTAACTGGCCAGTTCTCGAGGTGGACTTGAATGTGAGTCCTGCATCTTCTCCTTCCATCTGTGCTTGGGATATTTCCCTTAGCTTCATCAAGGTTTCCTTCAGCCATGTGCAGCTGGCCAGGGGGCTGTGGAAGCTGGCAGAGATCCTGGCTTCCTGCCTTGCTTTCACCTCTGTCATGGGAGAGCACAACGGGGTTTAGGTTTCACAAACTTTTGGAGAAGGAAGTGTCACGGGCCCTGACTTGGGGAGGCCGTGCGTGCAGCCATTTCACAGCGAGGGAACGTGAAGTTGACCGTAAAGGCAAACATTGCAAACGTTTTGACCTGTGTTTCCTTACCCTGTGACTCCAGACTGTCATTGGGCGTGTGGCCGGAGGTCTGGTGAACTATCCACTGGGAAAGCCAGAGACTGTCCCCAAACCCCCACGGGCCCCTGTACCACCCCTGCCACCCACAGTGGACACCAGCTCCTCCCGCTGGGCCTCCTGATTAACTTCTTCAGCTGAGGTACAGGAATTCCTGAGGAATTCAGGATCAGACCTGTCCTGGAGAGCAGCACTGTGTAATTGCTGCATCAGTGGGCAACCTGCTCTGCAGCTCCTGGTCGCTGTTTGTGCTCCCACCAGCAGAAACTTTTCATTTTTGGGTGTTGCCAGATTGTCAAGGCATACTCTGAGCCACATGAATTGCTGATGGAAATTGCAGTCCCCACAGCACCAGTGGTGACCTTAAAGAAAAATACAGGTGTGATCCAGCTCAGGGCTGCAGCAGAGGGGATGATGATCCACCCATGTGATGGTGATCCACCCGGGTGATGTTACTCTGCCTTCTAAATAACATATATATGAAGGAACAACCCATGCAGAAATTCCTTCTGTAGTTTCCCCTCACCACAGGGCGGTTTCCCCACAGATGGAAAGCCCAGTTTCCCTGGGCTGCAGCTTGGTCAGAGGCTGGAGGAGCCACCCCAGACCTGACCTCTTTTTTTGACCACAGGACACCTTGAGGACACAGGGGCTGCACATAGAGGGGATGGAGTTTGGGGCTGAGCCCTGGGGGGAAGTTCAGCAGTGACCTCCCCTCCTGTGGCACTGTGCTGGGCTGGTTTGTGTCCCACAGGTGTGCTGGGAGAGAGGTTCTCCTCCCCAGGCTGCTGAAAATTGACTTCACTTGCCTGAGGATCCTGAGTGTCTCTCTATACCCAACATGGCACAACAGCAGCAGGGTGTTATCCCTACCTGGCTTCTTGAGCACAAGGAAGACACAAGTGTTTTCCATGGAACATTGTGTTTTGAACTCTTTTGTGGGTGCTCGGAAGGGTGTGGGTGTACTTTGCATTCTTGTGCTCAGGTTCAATAAAGTCCAGCCCTCTCTGCAGCCACAGCAGGTGCTCAAGCCTGTGGGGGTGGCCAGCTCTGGTGAAGCCCCTGGGCTCAGGACAGATCTCAGGTGGGAGGGCTGCAGTCCCCTTTGTCCACCCACAGCTCAGGGCGTGCAGAGCTCTGCCAGAAAATGCTGTGTCAGACCCAAACATGTCAGACTCTTCAGCGCTTGGGCCCAAAGCTGTGGGGTATCTTGATCATGTTGGGCACCCACACACTCACCTGCCCTGGGCTTTACTGGGGCTTTGTCCTGGGAGCACTTAGGGACCAGCGGGGGAAATCACCCAGTAATGCCTATGAACTCTGCATGAACCACATGAAACTTCTGCAAATTTAACGCTGTAAAGCCACCTGTTGCTCCTGGGGTGAGCGGGAGAAGCTGGGACACTGTTTGTGAGACTGTCCTGCCCTGGTCCAGCCCAGATCCAACCTGAAGCACACCTGAAACATCAGAATCAGATTTTTCTGTGATCTTTGATGTTCCTTTTCCTTTCCACTCTATTTATTTCCCTGTTTTTTTTTATCTGGTGTCTCTCAAGCCTCCTTTAAACTGTGGAGATCTTTCTTGGACACACAGCCAGCTCCTGCTTGCCTCTGGGGCACAGGCAGTTTTCTCAGAGCAGACGGTGTGCCACAAACCCACACTCTCTTTCATTTGTTTTGCAATTTGTGAGGTTTCTGTATGTAATTAGCTCGTTGGGAGGTAATTGCTTACCTCTCACTGTCCTTGGACTCATTCTGCTCCATATAAAGGTGCAGAGCTGTCCTGAACCAGCCCTGGGACACTCCCCAGAGCAGGTGGGCACCACACCCAGGGTGAGGGGTGAGCTGCTGGGCTGGCTGGATGCTGCTGGCCACAGCAACATGTGGTGTTCAGGGTCAGGCTGGTGCAGGGGTCACACTTCACGGCCCACAAAAGGGGACTGTCCCTGCTCTATCCTTTCCTTGGCTTTCCTCATTCCTGCAGCTCGGGTTTATAAATGCAGCTGCCAGCAGCCGTGACCATGGGCTGCTCCGCCTCGACATCAAAGGGTCCAGGTAAGTGGCACTGAAGGACCGTGGCCACCGTGCCAGCTCCATCAGGAGACCTACAGCACAGAATAACTCAGCTTGAAAAGCAGGAATTTTAATGATGCTTTCCTTTGATTTCTGTAGCAGCATTTAATCATTTATGAAAATTAATTTTTAAAGCCAGCAGAGCTCTTGCTTGTTAAATTCCACGTTTATTCCTGTTGTTGTTAAGTTTGTGATAATGACTAAGCTGGCAGAAAGGACTGGGAGTTTTTTCATGATCTTGGTGACCAGAATTCAGAGCAATTTTCAGCTCTCCAGACCTCATCTCAGCTGGTGTAAAATAAGTGTTTATCTGCAAAGCCAGACGTGCCTTTTGCATGTGCAAGATGCTTGGCTCACTGAAATGTGCATGACCGAGGCACAGCACCTTGGTAGATATTGTTAATAACTGCAGAGATAGGTGCCTGCATGGTCACGTATTCTCTAAGAGCTCTTCTAAGAGCCCTGACATCCATTCTGGTACCCTTTTGCAATGCTGCACACGTCTTTCAGAGCCCCTCCAACAAATCCCACTGATTTTATTTGACACGATTTTCAATAGAAGCTGCTCGAGCCTCTCTCCTTCTCCCCTGTTCAATAATCACAGCTACACGAGCTGTGCATCATTACGTGCTGATCAAAGGGAAAATGTAAAAGACAGTCGAGTGAATTAAAGTCTAATTTAATTGTGCCGAGAACTGTCATAGAGGGATTTTTTTAAAGTATCTGGAAGATATAAAGAAGTTGTTCAGTCTGACCTAAATAATGTTATTTCTCTGTGCTGAATCTCTGCAATCTCCACCTGCACATTGTTTTTCTCGGAAGGGACAAGCTGAGGTGTCTGTTCAGGACACAGGCTGTCCAGGAAAATGCTCCTAGAGCTGAGACCCCTGGCTGTGCTGCAGAGAGACCATTTTCTCATTTCTTTGCAAACACCTTTTCACGCATAAACAAACACTCCCCAGCCTGCGCTGTCACCCTGAGAAGCCCAGCTCGGGCAGGAACAGAAGGTCCTTGAAGGTACTTTCTTTTGGCTGAGGGTAGATCAAACACAGGGAAAAGAGACTCTTTTCACAGCTTGAGTGGAACAAGATGAGAAAAACAAACAACCTGCCCACGGGAAAGTGAGTCTGATTCTGACCATGCTTTGAGCTTTAATAACACAGGGTGCTCTTCACAGCGGGCAGAAGGACACGATTGTGACACTCGTCATTTTTTATTCAGCTGTGCCCCTGTGAGTGTTCCTCTTTCAGGGCCATTTCAGAGTGGTTGGAAGCCATCCGTCTCTCTCGGTACAAGGTCCTCCTGCCTCATCTCCATCTCTCTTCCTCTCCTAAAATGGCATTTCCACTTCCCTGCAGGGTCAGGCACCCAGCACTGCATGGGGGGAGCACAGTCTGGCATAGAGACATCGATGGCTCTGGAGCAGTGTGGCACTGGGCTTCAGCTGCTCCCTAATAACCAGAAGTGGGAAAAGGGGGCTGCAGGTCTGGGCTGACCTCCTGGGATGAGGGGCATGGTGTCTGGAGGCTGTATATCCAGGAGGAATCTCCCCACCACCCCAGGGTAGTGCACATGAGGGATGGAGAGCTGCACCAGTGCCTAGGCTGTCAATACCCATGTGAAACTGGTGCTTGGGATGATGTGGGTCTTCCCACAGGTGCTGTGCCAGGACATGCCACCCTTCTGGTGTCTCATCTTTCTCGGGGGCCTCCTGCCCCCCTCCCAGGGCCTCCTCAACCTGCTGAATGCAGCACAGCCCATCGGTGGTGAGTTCAGATATTTTCTGTGTTTCCAGGGGAGAGTCATGGCACAGTCCTGTGCCATTTTGGGCTCATGGTATGTCTCTCTGCTCATCAGGGAGCTGCCTCCTGGCAGGCCCATCTCCGTGAGGAACCCAACTTTGTTCAAGGATGCTCAGGGCTCCCTGTGAGAGCTCACCAGCAGTGCACCCTAATGTGGCCAAACCAACCTTCCCTGTCAATGAAATCCCCCCAAGAGTGGAAGTCCAATCAGTAACTGGGACTCTCTTGCTGCAGGCCTGCTTGGCACTGGTCTCATCGGTGGAAAAAGTGGGTTGCCTGGCACAGGTGCTCTTGGAGAAGGTGGGCTGCTTGGCACTGGTCTCCTGGGCAAAGGAAGTCCAAGTGGAGGAGAAAGCGGAGGTCCCCTTGGTGCAGGAAATGAACGCAGTGGAGCTGGAGTCCTTGGCACAGGCCTCCTAGGTGAGGAAGCTTGGCACAGGGAGGGTTTGGGAGAGGAGGGTTTCTGGGTGGTAAAGGACAGGAGAGTAATGAAGTTCTGGCTGTTGCAGGAGGACAACCTGGCAGCAATGGGCTGCTCGGCACAGGCATCCTTAGTGGGAAAGGCCTTGGCACAGGCCTCCTCGGTGAAGGACTTGGCACAGGCCTCCTCGGTGAAGGACTTGGCACAGGCCTCCTTGGTGAAGGACTTGGTAATGGTCTCCTCAGCAATGGCCTCCTTGGCAATAACAGCCTCCTTGGAGAGACAGGTCTGCTTGGCACAGGGCTGCTTGGAAAAGGAGGTCTCCTAGGCAATGGAAGTCTGCTTGGACTTGATGGTCTTCTGGGTGAAGCAGGAGGACTGCTGGGTGCAACAGGAGGACTGCTGGGTGCAACAGGAGGACTGTTGGGTGGTGGAGCCTCCCAGAAGATGACACGCTACGCCTGGTGAGTCAGAAGCCCCAAGGTGCGGCTCACTGCAGGGTGGCCCATAATATCCAGGGGATCAGACCCTCACTCTCATACAAACCACCAGTCCTGGGCTCACAGCTCACATGAGACTCTGCAACAGGGGAAATTCCAACCAGAAAGGGGAAAAGTCTTACCTGTGGGAGTGGGGTGACACTGCCATGGGCAACACAGCAGGTGGGGGAATCTCCACCCATGGAGATGGCTGAGACTCAGGAGGACATAGCCTTGAGAAACCTGACCATGTTTTGAGATTGGTTGTTTGCGGAGGGGGAATTGGTCCTTCCCCACCTTCACTTTTACCTGGGAATATCCACAGGTCAAACGATGAGCAGGAAGAGATGGGACTGTAGGATCTGCTCCTGCTGATCCCGCCATCTCAGGTTGGGTTTGCCTTGGTGTCAACCCCCAGGCTGAAGGTGCTGAACCTCGAGAATGCCCGAGTGTCATGGAAGGTCCTTCGTGGGACTGAGCTTGTGCTGAACCTGTACTCGAAGCTGGTGCTCCGCTTTCCAGGGTGAGTGAGGCTAGAGAGTGAGGCCATGGGGACCTGAGGGTGCTGGGGAGGATGGGACACTCCTGAGCACTGGACAAACATCCCCAAACACCGAGCAAGAGGCTGGTAAGGAAAGCTGTGCTGTTGACTCTGGAACAATTTCCAGCTGTCCTCACTCCACAGACTCTCACCATCCGTGGAAGTGTTCAAAAAGTGGATATAGCTCTTGAGGACACGGTTTAGTGAACATGGCGGTGGTGCTGGGTTGATAATTGGGCTTCTTAATCTTACAGGGAAATTCCAACCTGAACAATTCTATGGTTCTGTGATCTGCTAAAGGACAAGGAGCCTGAGAGAAGTCCCAAAACTGAGGCACTGTCCCAGCCAAGGCTGTGCTTGCAGCTTCACCATAGGCACTGGTCTCTGGTGCTGCTTTGGCTTGCTCCATAACCTTCCATGCCACTTCCTGTTTTCTAGGATTTTTCAGTTTCTGAGTGGATCCTCAGTGGAAGCAAACATCACATCACACATTGCCCTGACCCAGGACTCTCCTGGTGACCTTAAGCTGGTGCTTAAGGATTGCAGCAACCTCCTTGGAGGCTTCAGTGTCAGCCTGCAGAAAGGGTGAGCGTAGGGGTCAGCTCCTGCAAGTTGGCAGTGGGGCAGAACTTCAGTCTCAAATCTGGGCACGGATTGGCAGCATAGCAAGCAGATTTGGGGATTCAGATAACAAAGACCTGAGCATCTGTAATTCCTGTTGAAGCCTGGGGGAGCTCTGGGCTTGCAGCATCTCTTATCAGAGAAGAGGAAGGGGCTCCTCTACGGAGGAGCTCAGTTTTTTCTTCATATCAAGTCCTGGGTTTTGACAACTTCCCTGGTAATTTTTGTCTGTCTTTTCCCTCCCTAGCTTCCTCACCAATCTGGTGAGCAGCTTGCTGAACAAGACTCTTAAGTCCCTTGTCCCTTCAATGGTGAGTGTCTGAATATTCTTTGCTGTGAAGCTGCATTTAAGCTGTAGTCAGTGCTCCTGCCAGAACTGCCTGGTAGATTTACACACACACACACAGAATCACAGAACAGTTTGGATTGGAAAGGACCTCAAAGGTTAGTTAGTTCCCATCCCCCTACCCTTGGCAGGAACAATATATATTATATAAATAAATAAATAAATAAATTTATACATGCACAATATATATTTGTGCATACACAGATACATGCCTGCAGCCCATAAGTGAGTTACACAAAATTGCTTGATCTTCCTTACAGTCAGAACAGAATTTATTGGTTAGGAGTAATTTCAATTTCATCATGTGATGTTATGGGGTAATTTATACTCAGCTGCTCCTTGTTGGGGGGTGAACAGAAGCAACAGCCCCGTTTAGAGCAGTGGCCTTTTAGAGGATCTTTTACCTTGTTCAGTAGAATTTGTGCCATTTTGAGAAGGGGGCTGAACAAATCATAGAGCTCTTTTTCCATGGAAGAACTATGCTCTAGGATGAAATCAGGATATTTGTCCCATCCTGATTTAAATCTGTGAAACTCAAGTGGTGCTGGGGAACGTGCTGCTGCACCCACAGTGTTCTCACCAAGACTGTGCCACTTGTTGCCATTGCAGTTCTGCCCATTAGTGAACATGTGGGTCAGCATCATCAACATTAATCTGCAATTCCTCAACCGTAAGTCATTACATTTTCTTTCCTATATTAAGTTTTAGAATGACACTCGGGGTTTGTGTGTCTCCCACCTCCACGGGCAGCAAGTGCCCTTGGGAGAGCTGGAGCTGTGCAAGCAGGGGGTCTCTGCATAGAGCAGGAGCAGCTTTTCTCCACTGGCAAAGCTGCTGTGGGTGGCACAGTCCTGGCTCACCACCACTGCCAGACACCACAGTGGGTGTCTTATGGGTGTTTTTCTAATCAGGGCTAGACCCAAGCTACTGCCAAGAGTTGGCTATTCCAGGACTGCCAGGTGCAGCCCCACAGAGCCAGAGGGTTTTCCCTCCCCAGCTCTGTTCATGTCAAACCTCACACACAATTGCTTCTTCACTGAAAGCAGAACTGTTCCTCCCAACATTTCAAGTGTGACAGGATCTGTGAGCTCCAGGGTAGCAGCTTTCTTGGGAACCTTTGAACCCCAGGGAGTTTGAGATCTATAGGAAGGACAAGGAGGTTTTCCTCCTTGCTGGGCAGGACAGTGCTCTGCCAGCCTCTGCCAGATGCTCCGGGTGGGCACCAGGCTCCAGCAGGCTCAGTGACCCACAGACAGCTCTGCCCAGCCCTGATGGCCTCTCCCTCTCCCCAGGTGTCGTCTCCTTTGGGCTTCTGGGGAAAATCTACTCTGCCCTCTCCAAACTGCCAGTGACAGCTGGGCAATATGTGGAGCTGGACCTGCAGGTAGAGACATGTCCCATCCTGTTTTCCATCCCATGTCCCCACACTGCTGCCCTCCCTCCACATTCACATGCTCTAACACCTCCTTGTTCTTTGCAGAATTCTCCTTTCCCAAGCACCTTCATCGACTGGCTCCTTCAGAGTAAGTCCTGCCCCAGTGCTGCCACGGGGATCCCCACTGGTGTCTGTGAGCCAGAACGGGGCAGCTGAAATAGGGGACACGGTCCTGAGTAGTGGCCAAGAGTGGGGAGGGTTCTCATGGCTCTGGGGTGCAGCCAGGGCTGCCAGGTGCCGTGCATCTCTAAACAGTCGCACAGAGCACTTGTACCTCACAGGGCACGGCAGTGCTGGGGGTGGTTGGGGTCCCTGGTCCTTAGAGATGGTCCCCAGCTCAGACATGAGCAGCTTTGCCCCTGTGCAGTGGCATGTCTGGAATACAGTAGCAAGAGAAAGTCTGTGCATTCCTACGTGTGCCCTGCACAGCTCTGGAAAAGTCACTTCACCTCTTATAAAAGGATTTAATAATATTTGCTTAATAAGAGTGAATAATGGTCCTCAGGATGCTGCAAGGATTAATTAATATTTGCAGAGGTGATTGGAAGAGCTTTCAGCTTCATATGCATGGAGAGTTAATATATAGGGAAGGGAAGGAAGAGTTGGAAGTCTTCCCAGCTTCCCCAGAGCCGTATTCCTGAGGGCACTAAATCATCTCTGCCCATAAAGCTGGGGCCTCCCAGGCCACTGGTACATCAGGCACTGCTGAGCCTGTTCCCGTGGTGGGGGACACTCAGGGGACTGTCAGGCTTTGGGCACCTGGAGAAGGGAGTGCACTGACCTGGGTGTCTCTCCCCCAGCTGCAGGTGTCAATCCCAGGATCAATCCATAGCTGCAGGACTGGCAGCACCCTGGGGTAAGGAGAATTTGCTGGCTGGGACCCGGCTCAGAGCTCTGCTGCCTATTGTGCCGGTGCCAGAACCTGGGCTGGGTGAGAAGGGTCCTGACCCTGCTACCTGGTAGTGCAGGTGACAGGGGTAGCACAGGGCTGCCTAAAAGCTCAACTCTGGTGTCCCTCCCGGTCCCCCTACAGGCGATTCCCAAGGAGGAGGAGGGAAGGGAGGAAAACGACTCAGTAGGTGGAGAATAGACATGAAAATGGAGAAACCCAACCAAGAAAAGACTCTTTCTTCTGCTCTACATTTCAGCCTTCTCAGATTTTGGTGGCTCTATCCAGCCTGGAGTTATCTGTGCCAATGATAATCTGTGCCAACAGTGAGCTATGTCAATAATTAGCCTATTGATAATTAGCTATGTCAATGATCAGCCATGTTGATGACACTGTGACTGTGGAGGCAGGAGCCCCAGGTCTTGCCTGTGTCCCTCCTGGCTGTCATGGCCACAAACCCCTTGTTATGGAACTCACTGATGGAGGGATGACCTGGATCCCCTGGTGTTCCCTCACACCCATCCCATCTTCACTTGGGCTGGGGTTTAGGCCAGGTAATGGCTCAGCACAGAGGGGACATTCCAGGTGCTGGATGCAGACAGTCAGGCAGGGGTTTGGTCCCCTCAGGAATTTCATGAGACTGCACCAACTGCCCAAATCCTTCTGAGAAGGGAAGAGAGAAAAGGGATGAATTCAATGACCTGTAAACACTTTGTCTTTGCTCTCCTTCTGCTTCTTGATTGGCTTACCATTTCAAAAGGGATTTTTGCTGTTTCCAGTGATTTCATACTGTTAAAAAGAGGCAAAAAAGCCCCCAGCCTAATCCAGGCGCACACTCAGCCTATTTGTTCCCAAACAGCGACGCTTTGAACTGATCAGAGTGAATGCTATCCCGCCTTGTAATCTCCAAGTGGATTTGGACGTGCTGCATTGTGGGTGAGGTGGATTTGAGGAAGATTCACACCCTTCTGTTACTCCTTACAATAAAAATGATTTTTCTTCATCTGCATTCAGCACGTGACTTAGTTCCTTTCCAAACTGCCAAAGGATTTTTGCATTTGCAAGGGTTTTGTTATTTATCTCTCCCATCAGCTACAGGAGTAACTCACATGTGAGGAATATTGAATAGGTGAGTCTGCTGGAAAGGAGGGGAACCACAAGGGCTGCAGCCCCAGAGCCAGGCCTGAGTGGAGCCCAAACCCTGCCCAGGCTGCTGGACTCCCACTCTCACAGCTTAAAGTAGCTACAGAAACGTGGTCAATGTGGCAAATAAATATTCCCCTCATTTGTATTTATGCAGATTTATTCTGCCCCAGTCCCTGAGCTGCTGGTTCTTTTAGTGTGTATTCCTGCTCCTGCCTGTTGCCAGTGAGCTGGGAGCTGTTTGACATGAACAAACACATCCCTGGGGCCCCAGGGAAGCAGCTCCCCTCTAGGCTGGGGCTGGGACCCCCAGGACCCCAGGGAGAGCAGTGGCAGTAGCCAGCAAGCTCTTGGGCACAGGAGCTCGCTCCTGGCTGCACTGGCATCAAGCCTCATCCTGGGACTGGCTGTGCCACAGCCCTGGAGCAGAACAGCTGCATGGTGAGAGGGGCCAGGGACAGATGCCCAAGCCCTGCAGCCTCCAGATCCACTGGCACAGCACCATGTGCCACCAGCCATTTCCAAGTGTCCACATTGGCTCTGCTGGGCATTCCTGGTGGGCAGCACCTATACCCTTCTCTGCCTCTGCCCAGAGTGGGTCCCTCTGGTCCTGCCCAGGGCCTCAGAGCCCCATCCAACAGGCACAGGGGAATCCTGGTGCTGTTAGCTGAGAGTTTGCAGCCAGCATCCTCCTGGTGCCACACTGCCAGGGCCAGGGCTCCTGCTCACATCTTCTGAGTGGCTAAATGTTCCCCTGAAAATCTTAGAGGTTCTTGCTGCTCCTTTCCCAAGGTAATGGTGTGTCTGACGTGTCACCAGTGCCATAGGACCACAGCCCAGCCCCTCCTGCTGCTCCTTCACTCCCTTTATCTCACCATTGTGAGTGAGCCATACCCCAAGCAGCCAATGCCACCCCTGCCCTGCCAGTTAATGGCAGAGGAAACAATGCCAACGAGATGTGGGCACTGGACACATCTGGGCTGCTCCCAGAGCACCTCACTCTGGCTGCAGTAACACCCACACCTGGGGGCTCTGGGAATGGATCTTGGTGCTGATGATCTGTGTGTGCTCGGAGCACAAAGATGAAGGGCAGATGCTGGGTGCCCTTTGATGACAGTGGCAGAGCTCTGCCAGACGAGGACAGGATGGGTGGCAGTGCTTGGCCCAAGCTATTGAATCTGTAATGCCTCATTTGGCACCTTCAGTTTCCAGTTCCTAAGGAAACAGAAGGAGGAGGATGAAGGAACATGCCAAGCCCCATTCTGTGAATTATTACAAAAAGAGGTGTAAATATTTCCTCGGTAACCCTAGAGCCAAAATGCCAAACCCCAAACCTCTCCAAGTGGCACAGTGCCATCAGGGTGGGTCCCACCTCTGCTGCCACAGAGGCGGGGTAGGGAGCCACTGGCCACTGTGAGCCCTGTGGGGACAGTAGCAGCACCTGCACTGCTCTGACCCACCAGTATTAATAACAATGGTGCCATGGGAGATGTCCCTGCTGCTGGCACCACCCAGCCCCAGTGTGCCAGGACAGGTGACTCTGGAACAGCTCAGATCTTTGCCAGCTCTGGCTGCAAGGGCACTGATGGGGTTTTCCCTGAGACTCCTCTCACCCTACTGGGTTCCCCTGTGGAGGCTGGTCTGAGCCTCTCCCAGGCTTCTGCACTCAGTGACACCTGTTTGCTGTGCAGAGCATCCCAGGGGTACTGTCAGCATTGCCACTGCTCCTGCCAGGCTCTGCTGTACTGGCTGCTGAGCATGGGATAGGGAAAGCTTTTCTACCAACTGTATAAGGGCTTTTCAAAATGGAGTTTGGATAAGAAACTGTGAGAAGAATCTTCCCTTTAATGAAATGTCAGAATTTTCCCCATTTTTAAAGGGAAGCTGGTTTTGGAATTGCCTCCTGTTTGGTTCTGATAGCTTCAACCAAAGTCTTCCACTATTCTTTTTTAATCTTCCTGTAGTTAAATTACAGAAAGATGACATTAAAAAAAAAAAAAAAAGGAACATATTAAAAGACATTAAATAACCCAAAGACAAGGGAGCACCTTGTATGGTCCCCCATAAGTTTGAGACTAAACTTATGGGGTTTAGTCTCAAAACCCCATAATCAGCCTTACCAAAAGTCCAAAAGTGAATCCTACTTCTGTTCCCATCACTGTCCTCATGGATGCAGGAAGGGGAGGAGGACAATCCTTTCTGGCTGTTCATTTTCACAGCAATGTGCTGAATATTAATCACTCTCAAACCCTCTGCTGGAGGTGCTGCTGCAAATTACCCGTCCTGCAGCCGCTCTGTAATTCCTACATGGGAGCCACAGCCGGGGCAGGCGAGGGATCCCGCAATGACCTCGCTCTCTAAGTGGCAAACACATCCCTGGCAGTGTCCCTGAACACCCTGACAGCTCCATTAGACGTGCCACTGTGCATCAGGCTGTTGTCATCCCCGTGTTTGCTCTCCAGCAATTGGACACCTTTCTCCTCCTCCTTAACGCAAGAAATAAATGTAGGACAGCGAGGTTGAGATTTGGGTATTTTCAACACTGATTGACTTGGCTTTTGACACCCTTGGAGATATAATGAGAAAGCCCTGCCTTGTCCTTGCACTGACAGCCCTCCCTGTCCTCAGGCTGGCCACCTTGCTTGTCTCTGTGCTGGTTACCCTGCCTGTCCCCAGGCTGGCAGTACTTCCAGCTCCACGTTCCTGGTGGCAGTGGCAGCGGCCCCAGACTGGCTCCTGGGGAAGGTGGCTCGGACCCAGCAGGAACACGGACCCTGGGCAGGGGCTCCCTTGAAATAATGTGAAATAATTCCCTTTCACATTTCCTAGTGGAAGTTCTGCTGAAGGGGAAGAGCCCCTGCCAGGCACACAAAGCACAGAAAGCAGTCCTCTGTTTTTCACAGATACAGCTGTTCAAAGGAATTGCAGCACCTTCACCTCAGGGGAGGCATTTTAATTACTCTATTGACTCGTGCTTCTGAGAGCCCCAGACATGTCACAGCTCAGGCTGGGATCAGAGGGATGCAGAGAGACAGGGAGGGAATGCATGACCATCCCTGCCAGCCCCATGCAGCCCCACTGCTGCCCCATCACAGTGCCAGTGCCCTGCCCTGCCCACCAAGTGGTGCTGGGCCATTCCACGCTGTCTCTGACCAGCATCAGACCATCTTCATGTCTCTGATCTGTGTCTGACTGTTAAATAACTCAGCAGCAGGGGAAAAAAATACTTGAAAAAATATCTGGAAGATATAAAGCCATTAATGAAAAACATCAGAAAATAGATATCAAGAAATGACACCGCAATGAGAGCTTACTAATAGGAAAGGCTAAAGATAAAACTAATTTAAACCTGATGAGACAAGACATCTCATCTTCAGGAGAATGAGAAGTCAATAGTTGTCTGTCAGTAAAGGAAATAAATTGCTCACAAGGGAGGAGGGAAAGCTGCAGGACTGCTGGGCCCCAGAGAGCAGCAGTGCCTGTGACAGACTGTGAGATACCCTCTGAATTCACAAACCCCACAACTCAGAGCTGCCACTCACCACCGGTGCCTCTGTCATTGCCATGCAGGTCACAGCCCAGCAGTGCTCCGGGGAGGCACATGGACATGGAGGGAGGCTGGGGACAGACAATGCCAACCTGGGGGGGCTGCAGAGCAGCTTGGGGCTGGTCTGGGGGTGCACCAAGCAATGGCAATGGAGAGCTCGTTGCATTTCCAGCACAGCACAGAGCTCACCGCTGGCTGCAGAGGAGCCTGCAGGAGCAGCTGCATCTGCCCTGACAGAACCCAACCACTGCCAGTTTCAGAAGGGAGTGAACTAAAGATAGAACTGTTCTCAGAAATGGAATACAGTTTTGAAAGTTCTTTATGTTGCATTAATCCCAAAGCTCTGTGCAAAGAGCTGGCTTCAGAAATAGTGATGAAAAGCGGCTGAAGGAAAACTCCCTGGACCCCCAGCCCACAGCAGTCGCAGAGCAGGGAGAAGGAGGAGGCCTGGAGGAATGGGCTGGCAGGCACATGGAGCCTGTCTGCTGAAGTGAAAAGCCATGAGAAAAGAGAAGGAAAGCACTTCCCCTGGCACAGCCTGGCAGGCTGCTGGCATCACTCAGAGGCAATGCCTTGTCACCTGCCACCCCCTCAGCAGAGCGAGGCTCCAGCTGACCTAAAGCAAACTGTGCTTACAAGCTTCCATCGGGGAAAACGTCTATCCTTCCCTACACCAGCACCATGACATGCAGAGGGAACACAGACTGCAAAGTTTGAGGGTTTCTGGGGGAGGACATGATACACCATGGCCAGCTCTGGCACTGGGAAAAGCCTGAGTGCTCTGCCTAAGCTGCTTCATAAGTATTGGAGAAGGGAGCAAATTTGGGCAGGTGAGTGTAGGCAGTGATGGGAATCAATTTTGAGGCTGTCCTTAGGCCAATAAAAGCCAGTGCTGAGCAGGGAACAGGGGCTGTGAGCACCTGCTGCTGTCTGTCCCTCCACTCCATGAGCACAGCCAAGACCTGAGGACAAACAAGTTTGTTCTCTGATGGGGGCCTGGAGAACAAACGGACTCTTGTTCTCCCTGACAGCAACCTTTCTGCCAGGTGAAGCTATTTGTGTGTGTGGGTGATGTCCAGCCTCACCCACACACCCTGCCAGCAGAAAAGAAAGCACAGGCTGTGATTTACGAAATGCCCGTGTCAGGAGACACCCTCAGGGCACAGCTGCTGCTGGAAAGTAAATGTCATCCCAGCACTTCAGGTCTGTACTGGGACACCCGATCTGCCAAAAGCCTCCTTAGGTGTTTGCCCATGGGCGGAACTGGGGCACGACTCACCGTAAGGGCACAACTTCGACCTGCAGAAGGCACAGATGTACATCAGGGAGATCTGGGAGGGTTCAGGGCTCTCATCCCTGCTCAGGGTGGGAACAGAAACGTGCAAGAACACGAGGTAGGACCTCAGCTTTCCCAACAGCTGGATTTAGGTAGCAAACCTGACAAGTGACACAGAACCCGCATCCCACCTCCAGGCCTCAAGAAAAACAACACATTCCTTCTTCCATGCAGTGCCAAAGGACTGACTCAGCCTCCAAGGTCACCGTAAGCACTTCCTAATGGATGCTTTGCTGCCTTAAAATCTCAGTCTTCATTCCCGAGGCCTATAAAAACTAAGGAGGCAAAGCAAATGGTGAGTGCTATGGCTCCCCGGGGAGCCCGTGCAGTGAGCATTATCACCTCCTCATCAAAATGTAAAATCCAGCTCTCCTCCTCATTAGTCTCCCGCTCTTAAAATAATGATTGCAAAATGGCCACAGCTGGCCTCAAAGCAGGATGGAGGGGGGAGGGCACACTGTGGTCTGCATTTCCCACTAGGAATAGATGCTCCTGGGGAGGTCAAAATGAGCAGGGAAAAGTTTGTGTCAGCCCTTTCCAGGGTGCTGGCTTGTCCCAAAATGCCTGGGAATTATGATCTAAAAGATTTGCCACAGGGCAGTTAAACTCTGCCACTGCCCAGTGGGCTTGATGAGCCAAGCATGTTGGCCTCAATGCCCATCACCTCTGAGGGCTGTTGCTTATACATGCTGCTGCTTCCTTTGGGATTTCATCCCAAACTGCTGCCTCTTCCTGAAACCCCCCTGCATCACAGGCTCATCCTCACTGAGCAGCAGAGGTTCAGGCCTTGGTTTGTGAACTTGGGCCAAAGACACTTTCCCATGTGGCAGCAGGAGGGCAGATCAGTCCTGTGTGCCTGTCAGCCCCTCAGAGCCCACACAGAGTGCGCTGACTCTGCGCACTCTTCACTTCTAGGAGAAGGGACTCAGCTCTAAGATAATAAGCAAAATGTACTTGTTTCTTGAAGCCTAATGAATATTCAGTGAACCATGCTGTTTTCAAAGAGAAACAATTATAGCCCAGAAAGAGCTGAGCAGGAGAGGCGGCTCTCGAGCAAAACCCTTTCACGGTTATTTTAAAATTCTGAAAATTCATGTCATGACTGCCCTGCTACCAGCTGTTCCTTCAAAATTGGTCACTGGCTAGAGCCTTTTACAAGGATTTATTTTAATGACATGATTATCTGTAGGAAAAGGGGTGATCCTTTCTCACATCGCAGTTTACTCACAAATGCAGGTCACAGGTCCTTGTTTGAATTTCACAGAGCAGGCTGGAATGTGACACTGTGCAGCCAGGGTCAGCTGCAGGCTGATGAAAACAAGGAACTGTCAGATGCACTTGAAGAACTTACTGGCCATTTAAATCAATACAACCACTTCTCTTGGTAAGCAAAGGGAAGGACATCCATAGATGTTTGGATTACAAAACTGCACCCCAGGTTTTAAGAGGCCAGAGATGACCCTCAACTAGCAGCCATCTCTTCCCATGCATTCCCCAGGCATGGAAACAGGGAAATCTTCTCCAGACAAGATCCAGTCCTCACCAGTATCACGGTAAGGCTGCATTCCTTCAGTCCCAGACACAACAGATTCACTGGTGCACATTAAACACCATTTTTCATTCCACAGTCCAGTGCCACATTCCAACACACAAGTGTGGTGTGGGTTCTTGCATCCCCTTTCTAAGCATTTTGCCAATATTTTGAAAGAATTAATCCATCTTCTGTTATTTCAGTTCTTTCTACCCCTTGACAGTACTCCTGCCATTCTCCAGCAGCTACTGGGGATGTGTTTTGTAGGTACTACCAGCTTTTGCAGCTCCTAAATTCAGCTGAGCTCGTAGGAAGGAACAGCTCTGCACATCCATCTCAGGCTGGGCTGTGCCAGAGGACGTGATCACAGGGAGAGGACAGACCCACTGTGAGAGTGGGACAACCCTCAGGGCAAGTCAAAATACACAATCTCACAGTACTTGGATTTTGCAAGTTCACACACAGCTTCTACCCCTTTGAACCTGCACACATCTATGAGGGGTAACTTGGTACCAAAGCAGAAATATATGTGTATTTTATTATTTTATAAATAAATTTTAATATACATATATATCTCCCTGGTTCTACCATATCTCCACCTGACCACACTTCCTTGTTTCTTCATGGAGAATATATGCTGTTTCCACCCAGGGCAGCAGGGATCCCTCAGTGAGAAGCAGCAGCACGGGACAGAGTGGTCCGGCAGAGCGAAACTCCCCGCAGGGTCTGCGAGCTGGCAGAGGTTACCTGAAAGAAACAGCACAGGTCTTCAGGCACAGAAAGGCTGGGGAGGATCTATTCTAATTTTAGGCTCTTTTGGCAGCAGCTGCCCTAGAGAACAGCACTGTGCAAGGAAATGAGCACTGCAGGTAGGTCACCTTCACCATCACATAGTCCCCGGGCTGGGCTCTGCCTGGAGCCCCACACTTGGCAGCATCCTCCAGCTCGGTGTCGGGGAAGATCACCTTGATGTTGCCATCGTTCCTCCCGCACAGCTCCGAGGCAGAGCGTTTGCTGGGCTGGAAAGAGGACAGGGAACATTACCTGCATGGCAATTGCTCTGATTCACTGCTGGGCTTTATTGCCTCAGGAATTAATTGAGCACTATTGATGGAATTAAACCCACATTAACCAAGCCCTGGAACAGAGCACTGTGGCCAGAGCTGCTGGGTGACACTCACACACCAAAGCACGAATTCTGTGCTTGGCCAGAGATACATCCCTAACGGATCCCGTTGCCTGTGCTCAGCTCAGTGCTCTGGGAAAGTCAGGCTGTCTGTTTAAGTGTGAAGAAATGGTCTTGGGAGTCCTGGGATTACAAGGGGAAAGTGAGAAGGGAAGGCAGAAGTGGTGACTGCTGTGCACAGCCTCAGAGCCAGCAAGAAAGGAGGACAATTCCATTCCAGGCCCACTCACCCCTTCCACCAGCACCAGCTGGGCCTGTCCCACCAGTGCCACGTTGGCCCTCGCAGCCTCCTCCCGGAAGGTGGCAATGAGCTGCTCCAGCCGCCGCTTCTTCACATCTACGGGGACATCGTCCTGCAGCCGGTGATGCGCCCGGGTCTTCTGCACACACAGAGCCAGTGCGGCCCCTCAGCAGCCAGACTGAGCTCAGAGTCTTGTCTGACCCCAGCCAGCTCCACTGCTCTTCCAGCAACAGCTTCCCACATTCCAACAGCATTTCAGTTTGTATCACAAATGAACTATTCCAGTGCCAGCCATGTCCTCGTGCTCCTCACATCTTTCTTCTCCACCTTTTAGGCAGAAGGTCTGATAGAGGGCACTGAGTATAAGTGAAATAGTTTTGCAGCTCCTGTGTGGGATGTGCCTGTGCCTGTCTGTCCACAGACAGGTAACAGATTGTACTACTTCTAATCTATGTACTAAATGGTGATCCAAATCCCTTTGCTTCCTTGCATTTTCCAACCTTCTGTCCTCTTCCCCAACAGAATCATACACACTGGAGAGCATTGTAATAGAGACTTACCAGCTACCCACTCTTCTCATGGAAATACCTTCTCAAAAATTCACCACTGCCCTCCAGACTTGACTGACAGACCCTCATAGTTGGGCTCCAGCCCCGCTTCAACAGCGCATTCCTCATCAGCAAATAATGCATCTGCAGCCTCTGCTGACACAGTCACTTCCCTGCAATCACCCTGGAGCATCTGCAGATCCGGGTCACCAAGCAGTTACCAACCCTGACACTCCTACAGAGAAGATGGAAGCCTCCCAGGCACAACAACAGCTCTTGCAGAACCACATACCCTACAAGTGTTGCTTGGGACAAATGACATCTACCAGTATACCAAGTCTTTGGGAATGATTTTCATCAGCTTTTTAAAAATGTGTTTTTGTGAGAAACAGTACTGAGGAGTTTAGGGGACACGTCCAGAGATAACAGCCTTCTCCACCACGGCCTGCACTCACCTGTCTCATGCTGTAGGCAAACAGGAAGCCGACGTTGTAGCGGACTTCCTGCAGCAAGGACACCGTCTGCAGGTGATCCTCCTCTGTCTCTCCGCAGAAGCCAGCGATGAAATCACTGCTCAAGCTCACTCCTGTAACAGAGACACAGCTGTACACTTCCCTCATGGAAGACAGGAATGCCGCACTCAGGAAAGGACAGTGAGATGCAGCTGTGCCAAGTTCAGACCAAGCCAAAGGAACACACACCTGGAATAGAGTCACGCACGTGGTGCACAAGCTCTAAATATGCTTCTCTTGTGTATCTGCAATGAACAGCACATGGATTTGCTAACTGGAAACCCACAACATCAGTGAGGAGAAACCAGCAGCCCAAATCACAGAGCAGGACACAGGGCTCCTTGTGGGGTGACTCACCCTCGCCGCATGGCCTCCAGGACTCGTGTGCTCCCACTTTGGGCTGGGAGGTGCAGCTGTTTGCAGATGTTGTGTCGCTCCTGGATGAGCTGCAGGACCTGTGGTAAGTGACCAGGAGATGTCTCAGACAGCTTAACTGTACCTGGGTGCCAAGGGAAGAGTCTTCCCTGGTTAAAAGCCAGCAAACTGCAAACCTGCCAGCTTTAGCCCCAACATCCAACTCCCAGGAGCTGCTATTCCCAGTTTAGGAACCCACATTCTCTTTGTTTGGGAAGGCAGCACAGCCCATACCTCACATTTCAGAGCTGCCTTGCTGCCTGCAAGCAGAGGTCAAGGTGTTTATTTTATACTTGCCTCATCGGGAAAATCCTTGGGGTGTGGAGAGGTGAAACGGATCCTCATTTCTGGATCAATCCTAGAGACCTGGTCCAGCAGGTGGGAGAAGCGCAAACCTCCCGGTTTGGCTTTGTAGACTGTCCTAAAGCCACGGCTGAGGCCGGGGGCAGCCACTGACTGAAACTGCACCTCAGACAGGTCTCGAAAGCTGTTGACATTCTGACCCAAGAGGGTCACTTCTTTCACTCCCTACCAAATAAACAGAGAGGAGGAAATATAACCTGGGCAGGATGGCTGAGCTGCAAGGGCAACCATGGTTTTACTCCAAGGAGTTCAAACAGAAGCCCTCCCATCCCTGTCTGTCATGGAGTATTACAAGGGGAATCCAAAAGCCACTGGTGGAACCCACCACAACCTCATCTCTGCAGATAAAGGCAGTGACACTGGTTACAAGTACCACTGAAAACACTGTTACGTGGAACCACCCTTCCTCCCATGGCTTGGGACAGGTGGGAGGAGGCTCTGCCTCACCTGATCCGAGAGCATCCTCACTTCCTGCAGGATGGAGGCGATGGGACGGCTCCTTTCCCGGCCTCGGGTGAAGGGCACGATGCAGTAACTGCACATATTGTCACAGCCCCGCATGATGGACCTGCCGAGAGGTAAAGCACAGGTTACATCCCCCTCCTCCAGAACCATCCATGCTGCATCCTGCCCAGGATGAGCACTGCTGCCTGCAGCCCGCTCCACACACAGATCATCCACACTGCATTCAGCTTGCCCTGAGCCAACACCTCCTGATTTTTCATGCACATTTCCAAGAAAGCTAGAAAGAACTAATGAGGTACAAATTGCCACTGCAGCCTGGCAGTGATCAAAGACCCTTCTACATCCCAGTCCTGCAGAGAGTGATACTGTCCTTCCATATGCTACAGCCACACCAAGCAGAGTCTGATTTCATACCTGACAATGTTATCACAAAACTAAACAATCAGAAGTTATAATGTGTGGAGCATTAGAAGAAGGAGGAGCAGAACCTGGGGCAGGGCACCACAGAAGGCAGGGGATAAGAGAGGCATGGACTTCAGGAAGGGACAGTGGCACAGAAATCACTCAGTGTAGCATCAGGCTGAGAGTCAGCATTCCCAAAGGAGAAGAAGCCCACAACAGCCAGAGCTCAGGGCATGTTCTCCAGGGCTCAGTTAACACAGCAAAGCAACAGCAAACACACACACACACACTCTGGGAAATTCAGTGCAGCAAGGTTCTGGGAGAATCAGTGCAGCCAGGCACTGCATCTCCTGGGCAGCTGCTGTCACTGACACATCTACTCTGCACAGATTTGCAAACCAGAGCCACAGAAACAAGCAGCAGGGAAAAGGTACTCACACAAATGCTGTTGTGCCACCTGCACTAGTCTGGACAGGCAGAATGTCAGCATAGGTCTCATCTAGGGACAGCAGGACATTGGCAGCTTGCTGGCCAGACTCTGCCACTGCCAGCAGCCGGGGAAGGTCACGGTAGGCATCAGGGCCTGCCACGACATCGACCAGCTTCTCCCTGTGCAGAATCTCCTCCTTAAGCCTCTCGGCCATGCATCCTGCCAACAAAGGAGAAGGCTCCTCCTGAGGCAGTGCCTGCCCTCCCTGACTCCCCACAGCCCTTCCCAGCTGCTTCCAGCCCAGCCAAAGGCGGCTGCTGCCAGTGGGACTCGGGCGAGGCAGCCCGGCCATACCCAGGATCCCGACGCGCAGCGGAGCACGAGCCTGGCGCCGCCGGGCCTTCAGCGCCTTGAGGTGCTGCAGACGGTTCCAGATGGCCTGCTCTGCCTTCTCCCTGGGGAGCCAGGACAGCGGGCTATTCCAGCTGCTGCTCTTGCCCAGAGCCCCAGCCTAAGCGGCCCAAGTGCTTTGTGAGGAGGATTCACCTAAAGGCAGGGAATCTAATGGCACCTGAGAGTGCCGTTTGTGGTGTGGGGATAATGTCTTCCCTCTGTCTTATCTGCTAGCACTTTCTTTGCCAGTGGAGAGCATCTCTACTGCAGGAACACTTTAGGGACTAAGCTCTTGGGGAGAAAAAGTGTCTTGGCCATAGTACAAGGTATCCTGCAAGTGACAATGAGCATTTAGTGTCTTCTGCATTCAGGGAGAATGCAGAAGGAAAGAAGGAAAGTTCCCTTTATATCAACTTGCCCCTAAACATATTTCTCACATTTTTTAAGTACAGACATTGTACTAGAGAGTTGCTTCGAGAGAAGATAGAGTATTTAAACATATAATCATTTATTGTGCAAGTCTCTCACTACCCATGGCATATACACAGAGATGACACTACCAAAGAACTTCTCACTACCCAGAGAAGCAATTAGTAGCACAATTAATGTTGTAAATCATAGCACCAGCCAGCCCTACCCTAAACTAAAGAGCCAGTTTCACACCTGCACACTCCTTTCCTTAAGCAACAGCTTTACTGCCTTGGTTTTCAAATGGTAATTCCTTAAAAACTGCCCCAAACCAGTGACAAACATCTCCTTACCTCACAGAACAGGTGACAAGAAGAACCACATCTGCCTAAATCAAAAGCAACAAGAAAAAAATCAAAAAGAGAAAAAGCAAACAGAGAAGAATCTATAAAAACCAAACAGTAAGTTCTCATGCCCTGCCCAGGTAACCTGAAGAGGTAGACTCTAAAGCTCACTTAACTCAGGGAAAAAGACCTGCCTGAGTACACAGCAGGTTTTAACAAAAAGAGTTACAAGAAAGAAACAGAAGACAAGCACAGTCTTCACTAAATGGTAAAAGTAAACCCAAAGATGAGACAGGAGGATCCTGCTGTGTCTAATCCCTCTCCAACTGAGCTGGAGCCCAATAGTTTAAAGAAAAAAGACAACCCACAGCTTTCTAGCACACTTGTTAAGCAGTTTCCTTCACAGAACTCAGACTGCAAAACTCATAACATCCCACAGGGCTGCACTCCAAAGAAAAGCTGGGACTTGCATGCACAGCCAGGGCGTGAGGTCTCTGCTCCAGGAGAGCTGCCAAGGTGCTGCCTTACCTCCTCCAGCTCCTTTGTCCTGGCATAGCCATTCTTCTGCAGGATGGCCCAGGCGATCTCGGTGTCACTGACGTTCATCTGGCAGCCGTAGGTCTCCAGGTACACTGCAACAAAGGCCGTGTGGCGCAGGAGCCTGCTCAGCTCCCATCCACAACCCCTCCCATGCCCTCCGCTGAGGGAACAAGCCCTCAACCCCACCACCGGAGTCAGGGAAGCAGCACAAAAGCTGCCTCCACCTGCAGCCCACAAAGGATAAACCGAAGGGCAGGCTCTGAGAAACCTTGTGTTCTGACACACGGCAGGGCTGGGCTGTGACCAGCAGCAGCTGTGTCCCTACCGAAATACAACTCTCAGGGCAATGAACAGCACCCCCGCCAGGGCACCGCAGCCCCACAGGGGCTGCCACAGCCCCACTGACAGCCCAGCGCACACTGCGGGCGGGGGCCAGAGCGAACTGCGAACCGCCCAACTCCATGGTGCAGGAACACACACGACACTGCAGCCAAGGACTAAACTCCTTCGAGCGTCAAAACCCCCTCAGGGCCCCAAAAGCTCCCAGACAATCCATTTTCCCCACTGTGCTTCGACTGTGAAGCACCACTCTCTGCACCGGCCTTACGGCTGCCCTTGACCCGGCAGAGAGGCCACAGCAGCAGGGTTCGGCTGACGCCAACAGCTCCGGCCCCGAAGACCCACAGACCTTTCGGGGCCCCGGGGGCAGAGCCCGGCTCGGGCGGCAGCTCGGGCGACGGCCCCGGCTGCTCCGCGGCAGCTGCCCTCAGGAAGTGCCGCAGGTCGGGCCCCGCGGGCAGAGCGAAGCCGCGCCCCACCAGCCGCTGTCCCGGCCCGCAGCGCGCCCTGCGGGCGGCCCCAGTACGGGAGACGGCCCCGGGCAGGCGGAGCAGCCCCGCCGCCCGCAGCGCACGGGCCCCGGGCAGCATGGCCGCGGCGGGGCGGGGCGGCGCTTTGGGGGACGGACCGGCACTGCCGTGCGCCTACAATGCGGCCCCGCCGCGGCCTCCGCCCCTCGGCGCCGCGTTCCGCCCCGCCGCCGTTCCGGGCCCGCCCCGCTGCTGGGCGGTGCCGCCGCGGCAATCACAAAATCACAGAATTAAATAGGCTGGAAAAGACCTGCGAGATCATCGAGTTCAGCCTGTGACCCAGAACCAGCATTTCAACTAAACCGGAGCACTGAGCGCCATGTCCAGTCTTCCCTTAAACACCTCCAGGGACGGTGACTCCACCATCTCCATGGGCTGCCCGTTCCAAGGTCTAAGGACCCTTTCTGTGAAGGAATTTTTTCCTAATATCCAACGTAAACGTCGCCTGGTGCAACTGAAGACCACGTCCTCTTCTCATGTCCCTTGTTCCCTGGGAGCAGAGCCTGACCCCCACCTGGCTGCAGCCTCCTGTCAGGGCGTTGTGAGGGTGAGAAGGTCCCCCTGAGCCTCCTTTTCTCCAGGCTGAGCCCCCACAGCTCCCTCAGCCTCTCCCGGTGCTCCAGCTTCTTCCCTGGTACCACTGCCCTTTTCTGGACAGAATCCAGCACCTCCATGTCCATTTTAAAGTGAGGGTCCCAGAACTGGACAAAGCACAAACCCTTTCCTGGTCCTGTTTCCCCACTGTGGCTGATAAGGGCCAGGATGCCCCTGGCCTTGTTGGCCACCTGGTGCTCATGTTCAGCTGCTGTTGACCAGCACCTCCTGGGCCTTTTCCACTGTGCTCTTTCCAGCCACTCTGCCCCAAGGCTGGAGTGAAGGCACAGGACAGCAGGACACAGGTGTTCTGTGCTGCCTTGCCATGACCATGGACACAGCCAAACCAGGCTGTCCCAGTCCAGCTGCCATGTGGCCCTGTGTGGCCCGAGGTGCAGACAGAGACACCAACAGCACATCCCAAGCACCAATGTCTTTATTGCTGCTCAGAGGAAGGAGGGGAGGGGGTGGCCCAGGGCAGGTGACCCCCAGCTCATGGTAGCACCAGGTGAGGCCCCAGCTGGAGCATGGAGGGTCCGGACCAAGGCAGCAGTGCAGGACACTGGCAGGACTGGTGGTCTTTGGCTCATGCAGGGAAGGGCAAAGTGGTGAATGGAGCGTATTTAGTGCTGAAGGGCTCTCATCGCCTTATCTTCATCCCCGGGGCTGGAAGCGAACGTCTGCTCCAAGCAGCAGGAAATTCTGGGAGAAAGAGAGAAAGTGCTGAGCTGCTACGGGCTCTGGCAGCTGCATTGCCCAGCACCCATCACTTCCCTGAAGGGAGAATGGATTGGAACATGTGGCTCTGCCAACCCCTGTGCCTGTTTTTCCCCCAGCAGGTTCTGGAGGCGTTTCACAGCCACACCTCACTGCAGCTTTTTGCGATCCCCATGGTGACCCCACTTTGGGGTTTCCCCAAGGCACACCACAATAGGGGCTCTCTCTGCTCCCCTGGACCTGGTACAGCTCCTTACAGCAGACAAGGCAGGGGCTGCATCCTACCAGGCATCACAGCATCCATCCAAGCATTGCCAGTCAGGGAGAGTGGGGATTTGGGGCTGACACTGCTATAAAAACCGCTGTGGAAAATTCAGACCCCAGGCTTAAGAACTGGAGAACGATGTGGTGCCATCCCAGACACCCACCTAGCAGCCAGGAAAAGCAGAGAACTGGTTTGCTGCTGAGAGCTCCCATCCACCACTTCCTAGCACAGCTGGGGGAACTGGATTTGGAGGCTGTGCTGGTAAGCAGGGCTTTGTGGGCAGCAGGATGGGCCCCAGCTGGGGCCAGGTGCTCCCTCTCACTCACCTGGTGGAACCTCACAAGGATATTGGAGAGCTGAATCCTGTCCAGAAGTGGCAGAGGGAAACCCTCATCTAAGCGGGCTGGAAAAGACAACACATGTGTCTGCATTGGGATGGGAATGGGAGTCAAGGGAGCACAAAGCACTCAGAGAAGGTGGCCACCTCCTTCCCCCAGCCCTTTCCTCTCCTCCACTCTCCTGGGGCAGGCAGAGGAAACTCCTCCCAAGCTCCACAGAAGGGCTGTGTGTTGTGCCATGATAGCCCCCTTGGCCCATCCTGCCACCACTCTGGTTGAGCTGCTGGCGAGGCAGGAGATGCAGGGATTCGGGGAGAGGGTCTGGAAAGCATTAGGATATGCACAGGGCTCATTTTTTCCATTGCGTTGGCTGCTGGGAGCCTGACAGAGCAGCAACAAGCTCCCACCACTTCACTGCCACCTCCTGCACTCACTTTTCCCTGCATCAGCCTTGGCAATGAGGATTTAATTAGTGAGCTGGGACCACTTGGATGGAGCAAACTGAGAGGAGGGTGCTCCAGCAACCCTATTCCCCCCAGTAGGTTCTCACCATTGAGATGTGGGAGGAGGACCCTGGAAGTCAAGTAGTTCATTATGGACTGTAGAAATTGCACCTGGAGAGTGGGGAGAGGAAAAGCTTTAGTCTGTGGGACAGGAGACATGCAAACACTGGAGAATAACTAGGAAAAGACAACGTGACAAGAAGCTGGGATGGGCACACACTTTGCCAGAGACCAGCAGCTTTGTCTGGCTGCACTGGCAGGGAAGGAAAGGTTGGGGTGAGAGCAGCAATGGGTCTGGCTCCACATGCTTTCCCAGCCTTGCAGGCTGGGGCAGGAGGTGCCTGCAGGGTCAATGGGGGGGTGGTCCCATTTTGGCAGGCAGCAGGGAATGACTCCCTGTTCTGATCCCCAGTAGGCTGCCAGCTCCATGCTGGAGGCTCTGGTCGTGGTCAAGGATAGCTTACCTGGAAATGGCCGACAGCCGAATCCTTCAGAGACAGCCTGATCCTGCACAGGGACAGAAGTGGTGCCGTGGAGGATGTCCCAAGGGAGGGAGTGATTCCACCCATCAATGGCCATGCAGATCCCACTCCCTCCAGCCCCAGCTCATTCCCTCCACACCAAGCCCACATCCCAGGCACCTTCCCATCCCCTCTCTGTCCCTGGGCATCCAAAACAGAAACACCCCCAGCCACCCCCTGCCCAGTCAGTGGCTGCTCCCCTCTGTACCTGCCCACATCCAGGCTCCCAACGATGCGGCCGGATCTCACGTTGATGACAGCGGACACGTTCCCTGTCTGGGGAGAGAGCACAGAGCTCTGGCAGTGCTCACCCCACCTCACCCCAGAGCAGAGAGCCAGGGGACAGCTCTGACCAGCTGAAACACACCACTGCCCATCCAGGGGCGTGTTTGCACCCAGCATTAAACCTGGCATTTGTCAGCTCAGGAATTGTTCAGTTGGGGACACCCCCACTGTGCCTGGGCAGCACCTGGGAGCTCCCCTGGCAGGATCTGGGCAACTGCTCAGGACTGGGCCCTGCAACTGCAACAGGACTGGGCACAACTCAAACTCCCCTCTGCCCCATCGCCACAGGCCGTGTCTTAACTCACCAGGCTGAGGAGGAAGAGAGGAGCCAGGCTGGAGTTGGGAAGGATAGCATAAGCCTGGGCATCCACAATGGGCTGGAATGAGATTCCTCCTGGTCCAATAGTCAGGAATGGAGCAGTGGGAGTGGACAGCCTGAACTTCATTGGCATGTTTGGGTACATCTCCTCCAGCTGTGTGGGAGTAGAGAGAGGATGGGCATGATGGCACAAAGCCCCAGTCCTCAGGGAGAACACCTGGCACAGAGCAAAGCCTGTGTGTGCAAGAGCTCTGGACAGGCAGGGCCAGACTGCTCACCTGGGGAAGGAAGGCTGATAAGATAGACGTGTCCAAGCTGAATCCCGATTCCTTTGGGATCTGCAGGGAGAGGATTGTCACACTGGGGCAATGTGGCACAGAGGAGCCCATGGCGAGCCCTCCCATCCCCAAATGCTGCCATGTCTGACAGCCTAGCCCCATCCCACAGCCCCCTGCTCTCTCACTGGGGCTTCTCCAGGAACGCTGGCTGCTCCTGGAGCACCTCAGCAAATGGAACCCCTTTCCCAGCCCTGTCCCACTCATGCCACTCACCATGGCCTCTGTGATTTCAAAGACCAGTGCCCCAGCCTTGTGGTAGGCAATGCCAGCTGTGTTGAAGAAGTAGCTGGAGGCTCCAAAGTAAACCATGCGCTCGTGATCCGAGGGGAAGGCCAGTGGCAGCGGTGAGAAGGGGACAGCGGAGCGGTGGGCCAGGGAGTAGAATTCACCCTGGGAGGAGGGAGAGATTTGGAGAAGGGGTGCAAATAGCAGTGGGGCTCACATGCTGCCTCTGGCTGGCAAACAACCTTTGCAGCAGGCTCCAAAACCTTGGCTCCCACCTGCCTTTGGCAATGGCATTGGCCAAATCAAGTGTCCCCAGGGCTGCCTCTCACCTTCAGGTCTGCATCCAGGGACTGGGCAGTAGCTCTTGGGGGTGCCACTAAGGAGTAATCGATCCCAGTTTTGTCATCTATCCTGGCTGTGACTGTAAACACAAGAAAGAGAGGTGAGTAAGAAGGAGATGTTCAGGAAAGCTGGGAGCAGGTGGCCTCCTCTGGCATCTGGGCAGTGCCATGATTGCGCTTCCTGGTGCATCAGCTCACTACCAACTGCCCCTCTGCTTGCTTCTGCTAGGAGAAAAAACCCCCACTTTTCTCCTGACTTTTTCACAGCCATCTCCTGGACCTGAGGAATGGCCATCATCCCTAGTTAAGGTAGCCCAAGCCCCCACCAGCCCATGGGCACAGATTCTGAAGGAATTTCGTCAGCCACACAGGACACACAGTGATTTGTCTTTGTTGAGAAGGTGCTCCCCAGCTCCCAGCCTGGGTGCCTGAACACCAGGAGATGGGGAGTGGACAAAGTAACACATTCCTCATGGTTGGCAAAAGCTAGGAAGAGCTGTTCCTAAACCCACTTCCATCCTCCCAGTACCTGATAATGTCCGGAGCTGCTTCTGGAGCTCATTTTGTACAGACTTGGCCACATTGTCACAGACCTGCGGGACAGAAAGGCCACAGAGCTGAGCAGGGGCAGCTAGGTCACAGCCACACTCCCTGCTCCATGGCAAAGCCTGCTTAAGTAAAAGAGCACACAGTGATGATTGCCTCCATTCATCAGGCGGCACATTAAGTGTCCAAGACACAAGCAGGGTTTCTACCTACAAGCATCTGCTCAAAGCAATTTCCCCTCAGCACAGTTCAGCTCTGGGGAGATGCTTGGAAGGAATCTCATGTGGCCCATGCAGGAATGAACCGTGCAGAGCAGCCAGGGCATGGCCGAAAAAGAGCAACAGAGAGGATTAACCCACCCCACAGGCGTGTCCTGTGGCTATAGTTACATCCCTGCTTCTAATCCTTTGAGGACATCACCTACAAGTGAGGGCTAAAGACAACCAGAAAACCCAGGGCCCTGCCTTCCACTGCTCACATACCTTTCTCTCTAAATTCTTCCGCAACTTGGATTCAATAACGCTGTGGAAGAGGTTGTAAAGCCACCTGCAGAGAAACACAGAGAGAAGCCCTGGCTAGCTCAGATCCATACTGCAGAAGTATGTGCCCAGTAAAGGGAGACCCTAGAGATGCAAGACCCTGGGAGCATCATTCCCACACCGATTTGGCATCTGGCTTTGTCCCAGGGTTTACATTTGCAAACAGACTCACTGGTAAACCACAGAAGTCTGATGTCTGCCTTAACCACACTCACCCTCTGTTAAATGTGCAGCCACAGCAGGAGAAATTCAGGCCAGATTTAAGACCAGGCAACCTCAGATTTGCCAACAACCTACTCCTTGCAACAGGGCCACATTCCCATGGCAGGTGGGCTACCACACAGTGTTTCCAGACCTTCCAGTGAAGTCACATACCCAAGCTTGCCTGAAAAGCGCACTCGGACTTTGGAGATGCGGGCACTGCAGTCTGAGGTGCTGATGGTGGGCTTCCCAGTGGTGTCACTGCCCAGCCTCAGGATGATTTTCATGTAGACATTTTCTACCTTCAGGTTGAAAGATCCGTGTCCCCGGCTGCAGGGAGAAGGGGGATAAGAAAGGGACATTTGTCAATGACAAGGCCTGGTGAAGAGACCTCAAATCAGCTTCAGGATGAATCAATCTGGATCACTCTCCCCCATGTATGGTATCTCCAGAGGAGATTGGGAAAGTGTTTAAACTCAGGGGAACCACATTTCACTGGCACATAAACTAGGAGAGGTAACCTTTAAATAGAGGGGAGCAAGAGCAAGAAGGGGAAGAGTGACTGGAGGGTCCATGTATAGCTCCCCTTCCATGTGTCTTGTTCCTGCCTCCCAGCCTGTTTTATCCATCATATCTGGGGGAGCAAAGTGACAGCTGCCCAAAACACAAGGGAGAGGGAGAGGAGAAAAAACCTGTCCAATTCCAGAGAGGAAGACACAGAGTGGGTGCCTGAAGAGGGAGGGAAGAGCTGGGAACTCACATAAAGAGAAATTTCACCCTCCAGTCTCCATTCAGCTCAGCAAAGGCGTTGGAGATGGAGACCTGCAGGCCCACGTTGGAGATTGGGGTAATCCGTGAGTGTGGCAAGCGGAAACTGGGAATGCGCAGTCTAAAAATATATGAATAAAAAGAAAAGTCATGTTACAGTGCTTCCTTGCTCCCAAGCACAAGGCTAGGGAGGGAGGGAGAGAGTGAGACAATCAGGGAGGGAAGGAGGGTGAGCAGGATGGAGTCACTGCACTGGCAGCATCCCCTGCTGCACTTCTGCTGCTGCAAAACTACGCCTGGCAGGGACACACAGAGCAGAGTGGCACCTTTGGGAACGTGGCCCTTGCAGCCACCCAAGGCAGCTCGAAATGCTGCACTGCAGGAGCAGAGAGGCACCTGGGGCACCAGGGAGCCAGCATTTCCACAGGGACTGGGCTCCAGATTCACACAGAACATGGGCCCGGGTCCCACAGGCAAGGCCATCTCCACTGCCCAGGCTTTGATTGCACACAGTCCACCCATGACCAGAGTGCCGTGACCCTGGTTCCATTTTTCCCCTTGGGCAAAGAGTGAAACAGGAACATGCACCAAGGACAGGGCCAATATCTCAGGGAGCTGTGGAGGGGACAGGATGGTCCTCACTGCTCCGGGGGCCCCCCACTCTCCCCAGGCTTCCTGCCCCTCTCCTTGGTTGGGGGTAGTGGGTGGCTCCAGGCCACTGGCAAGGCTCACCTGGAGAGTGAATAGCGCACCTTCCCCGATTTACCCGAGATGTCTGGCAGCTTCAGCTGGGCCAGCTCCTTCTCCAGGATTGCGATCCCCTGCTGTTGGGCTGCAGAGACACAGGGAGAGCATGACTCCACAACTCCACCACTCCATCATTCCAGCCACAGGAGCTGGAGCTCACATCGGGCGCGCAGCAGAAGGATCAGAGGAGAGATCCAGGTGATGCTGCCTCCCAGGCTGGCTTTAGAGCAAACCTGTGAGCACACAGGCAATGCTCCCTGGTGCCCTGCTTGCAGCCCCAAGGGAAGGTGGTAACCACAGAAAGGAGAGAGGCATCCCAGTCCTCACTCTCCAGGCTGAGCAATGGCTGAGATCAGCATGAAGTCCGAGGCACTGGGATGCTGTGTGTTTCTCACACAGTGTATTTCAATCCATAACTGCGCTCTGCTGGAGCCAGGGCTCTGCCTGCCTCGATAAAACCAGCATGGGGCCCATCCATCTCCGCCACTGCCCCTCCCTAAACTCCCCAACTCCTCTCTCCTCTGCAGCTCCGTCCTCCAGGGCTCATGGCTCGGCTGCGTGGATGTGCTGTGGGACCAGCACCCTCCTGCTGTGCCAGCCTCCCACACTGCCTGGCTGCAGCTCCCTGAGACCCCCCAGGGCTGGACCCCTCTCCAGCGGCTGCATCAAGTTGTGGCGTGGGGGGCAGGCAGGTGCAACAGGGGAAGGCCTGGCCAGTGGTGCCTTTAGCACCCCTGGCCAAGGATTTCCCCACGCTGTCCCTGTGCTCCTCACATGGGCACCCATGGCCAACGATCCCCCATCCTGCCCTGGGACCCTGCCCTTCTCACAGGGTACTTGGCTCCACACCTCTGCCACCAGCACATCTGTGAGGAGAGAAATCAGAAGCAGAACCCACCGTAGTCCAATCCTGCCTGGGTGATCCTCACCACAAGGCCAGGGTTGGTGGCTGTGGTGAGTGCCAGGCACAAGGCCAGTGCCCCGCAAGCCACTGCCACGCTCTGCATCCCCATCCTGGCTTCCTGCAATGCTGTGCTTTGCTGGGCTCTCCCAGCCCACACCACCTTTATATCCCTGCCATAACAGGAACCTTGGGCAAAGGTGGTGTGTAGAGCCACGGGGGGTGTCACCAGGACTTCCTGCTTGGCCACCACCCTGCTCTGCTGTGCTGCTGGCACCATTGGCACGTCCCAGCACAGCGGCACACCTGGCGCCCCTCACCGAAGGTAGGGAAGGAGCAGTGGAAACTGGGAGGCAACAGCCCCATCTCCAGCTCTCTGTCACTGGCAGCAAAAGCTGGGAAGAGCCTGGGCTGTCCAGGAACAGCATCCCAGCCTTGCTGCTCTCCATCTCTGTCCCTGTCCTATGGCTCTCCTGGCTACTCTGTGAGCTGCTTCTCACACACCACAGACATGCCCAAGGAACCAGAGCAGCCGTGGGGCACAGCAGTGGCTAAAGAAGGCAGGTCACAGCTTCTCACCTCATGTGAGCAGATCCCGGGGACCCCCACACCCAGCAGGGCTGGCAAAGGAGCACCTGCCTGGGCTGGGCAGCTGCACCAGGGTGCCTACCTCAGTGGGGTGCCCTGCACCTCCAGACCCTGTCACAGGGCTCCTGCACAGAGCAGCCACATGTAGGAGGAGACATCTATCACCCCAGGATCAAGCTCCAAAGACACCACTTCTAAGGCCTGATATGTCACAGCTCTTGTCACGATTGCTGGAGACAGGGGCAGGAGCTGGGTGCAGCCAGGCAGGTGTGAGGGGGGAACACCCCTGTTCTTCCACAGCCAGGAGAGCTGGGCTGCCTGGTCTCACCTTTCAAGATAAAGGTGAGGGAGGGAGGAAGAAATAATTCAGTCAAATTCATTTCTTGTTCATGATGTCCAGGAACAGAAAACCCATGGTTGCTGATGCAGGCAGACCTCATGCTGGATCCAGGGAAGTCCTGGCTGCCAGAGGCAACATTGTGCCTGAATTCCATGGGCAGAGCTCCTTTTGCCCAGAGCTCCTTTTGCCCAGAAAGAAACATCCAAGAGCAGAGGAGAAAGGCAAAGGCCAAATCCCCACTCACAGCCTCCTTGGCACTGTTACCCTCCCTGTCACCCATCATCAGCTCTTCTCTGGGTCCAGCTCAGTTCAGAGCAGGAGCTCCAAACCTCCCATGGTGACAACCCCATCTCACTGAATGGCTGCATCAAAACAACATTCAAGATGTTCAGGAAGAGCATGGAGGAAGCAGAACTCTTCCATGAGGAGAAATGAAATTTTATAAGGAATAGCACAGAGAGGAAGCAAAACCAGGAAGTCTTCCCCCTAGCTTTGAACAAATTTTGAAGTTGAACTGAATAAATGCCTTCAAAGAGCTGAACCCTGGCTAAACACTGCCGTGTTTGGCAAGGAGCAGCCAAAACCACATCAAAAGCTCAACATATGTGCCGGTCCCAGTAATGCTTCCTGCAAGTGGTGACAGAGGGAATGGAACATGAAATCCTGCCCTGCTGGCCCCCACCCTTTGGACAGGTAAAGGCTTCTCCTGCTGAGCTGCTCTGCCTGTTCTTGGAGTGTGGGGTCTGCTCCATTGGGGAAAGGCTGGCTCCCCCAGGCTGCTGAAGGAGCAATGGGAATGGTCAGATGGGAACCAGGAGCCCAGGAGGACAGGGACTTGCAGGAGTCCTGTGCTGCTGTTGTCCTTTGCCCAGGACTGCAGGTCAAGACCCCTCTCCCCACTGTCCATAGGAACCCCCTGCTCCCCAGGCCAGGAGTCCCTCTGGCCCCACGCTTCTCAGCACGTGTGGGCAGTTCCCCATCCTGTCCCAGCTCTTTCCAAATCTCTCTCGTGGTGCCAAGGCTCAAACCCCCCTGCAGCCACGTGCCGGGGCTACCCAGGTACTACAGGCACCTGGCTCGGGCAGTTCTGCCCCTCGGGCTGTTAGCAGTGCAGACACATTTGCCATCTGCAAGAAATTCTGAATACATCTTTGTTCTGTGGTGCTATAACCTGCCCATTTGCCATCTGCAAGGAAATCCGGACACATCTGTGTCCCCCGGTGTCATTACCAGCCCGGGAATTCCCCGGGCAGCTTGTGCCAGTGCCAGAGGCATGACTGCTGCTGCTCCCCAGCCTTCCACTAGCAGGGATACGTGGGCTGGGGAACCATGATGGAATACCCATGGACTCAGTAAGAAAAGTGAGAGAAGCCTGCCTGGGTTCGGAGAGAACTTGGAAAGAGAAGTTGTCAGCCCAAAATAAAACCCCCCTTACCCATTTCCAGCCAGGACAAGTTAATTGTCGCCCACAGAACTGGGGAGTGGTCAGGACCTGTGGCAACTGTGGTTGTCCCCAGAACAGGAACTTCAGCACAGAGAGGTCACGGTAGGCATCAGGGCCTGCCACGACATCGACCAGCTTCTCCCTGTGCAGAATCTCCTCTTTAAACCTCTCGGCCATGCATCCTGCCAACAAAGGAGAAGGCTCCTCCTGAGGCAGTGCCTGCCCTCCCTGACTCCCCACAGCCCTTCCCAGCTGCTTCCAGCCCAGCCAAAGGCGGCTGCTGCCAGTGGGACTCGGGCGAGGCAGCCCGGCCGTACCCAGGATCCCGACGCGCAGCGGAGCACGAGCCTGGCGCCGCCGGGCCTTCAGCGCCTTGAGGTGCTGCAGACGGTTCCAGATGGCCTGCTCTGCCTTCTCCCTGGGGAGCCAGGACAGCGGGCTATTCCAGCTGCTGCTCTTGCCCAGAGCCCCAGCCTAAGCGGCCCAAGTGCTTTGTGAGGAGGATTCACCTAAAGGCAGGGAATCTAATGGCACCTGAGAGTGCCGTTTGTGGTGTGGGGATAATGTCTTCCCTCTGTCTTATCTGCTAGCACTTTCTTTGCCAGTGGAGAGCATCTCTACTGCAGGAACACTTTAGGGATTAAGCTCTTGGGGAGAAAAAGCGCCTTGACCATAGTACAGAGGGCGCTTTGGGGACAGACCGGCCGGGAAGGGACGGGGAGGCCCCGCCGCGGCCTCCGCCCCTCGGCGCCGCGTTCCGCCCCGCCGCCGTTCCGGGCCCGCCCCGCTGCTGGGCGGTGCCGCCGCGGCAATCACAAAATCACAGAATTAAATAGGCTGGAAAAGACCTGCGAGATCATCGAGTTCAGCCTGTGACCCAGAACCAGCATTTCAACTAAACCGGAGCACTGAGCGCCATGTCCAGTCTTCCCTTAAACACCTCCAGGGACGGTGACTCCACCATCTCCATGGGCTGCCCGTTCCAAGGTCTAAGGACCCTTTCTGTGAAGGAATTTTTTCCTAATATCCAAAGTAAACGTCGCCTGGTGCAACTGAAGACCATGTCCTCTTCTCATGTCCCTTGTTCCCTGGGAGCAGAGCCTGACCCCCACCTGGCTGCAGCCTCCTGTCAGGGCGTTGTGAGGGTGAGAAGGTCCCCCAGAGCCTCCTTTTCTCCAGGCTGAGCCCCCACAGCTCCCTCAGCCTCTCCCGGTGCTCCAGCTTCTTCCCTGGTACCACTGCCCTTTTCTGGACAGAATCCAGCACCTCCATGTCCATTTTAAAGTGAGGGTCCCAGAACTGGACAAAGCACAAACCCTTTCCTGGTCCTGTTTCCCCGCTGTGGCTGATAAGGGCCAGGATGCCCCTGGCCTTGTTGGCCACCTGGTGCTCATGTTCAGCTGCTGTTGACCAGCACCTCCTGGGCCTTTTCCACTGTGCTCTTTCCAGCTACTCTGCCCCAAGGCTGGAGTGAAGGCACAGGACAGCAGGACACAGGTGTTCTGTGCTGCCTTGCCATGACCATGGACACAGCCAAACCAGGCTGTCCCAGTCCAGCTGCCATGTGGCCCTGTGTGGCCCGAGGTGCAGACAGAGACACCAACAGCACATCCCAAGCACCAATGTCTTTATTGCTGCTCAGAGGAAGGAGGGGAGGGGGTGGCCCAGGGCAGGTGACCCCCAGCTCATGGTAGCACCAGGTGAGGCCCCAGCTGGAGCATGGAGGGTCCGGACCAAGGCAGCAGTGCAGGACACTGGCAGGACTGGTGGTCTTTGGCTCATGCAGGGAAGGGCAAAGTGGTGAATGGAGCGTATTTAGTGCTGAAGGGCTCTCATCGCCTTATCTTCATCCCCGGGGCTGGAAGCGAACGTCTGCTCCAAGCAGCAGGAAATTCTGGGAGAAAGAGAGAAAGTGCTGAGCTGCTACGGGCTCTGGCAGCTGCATTGCCCAGCACCCATCACTTCCCTGAAGGGAGAATGGATTGGAACATGTGGCTCTGCCAACCCCTGTGCCTGTTTTTCCCCCAGCAGGTTCTGAAGGCGTTTCACAGCCACACCTCACTGCAGCTTTTTGCGATCCCCATGGTGACCCCACTTTGGGGTTTCCCCAAGGCACACCACAATAGGGGCTCTCTCTGCTCCCCTGGACCTGGTACAGCTCCTTACAGCAGACAAGGCAGGGGCTGCATCCTACCAGGCATCACAGCATCCATCCAAGCATTGCCAGTCAGGGAGAGTGGGGATTTGGGGCTGACACTGCTATAAAAACCGCTGTGGAAAATTCAGACCCCAGGCTTAAGAACTGGAGAACGATGTGGTGCCATCCCAGACACCCACCTAGCAGCCAGGAAAAGCAGAGAACTGGTTTGCTGCTGAGAGCTCCCATCCACCACTTCCTAGCACAGCTGGGGGAACTGGATTTGGAGGCTGTGCTGGTAAGCAGGGCTTTGTGGGCAGCAGGATGGGCCCCAGCTGGGGCCAGGTGCTCCCTCTCACTCACCTGGTGGAACCTCACAAGGATATTGGAGAGCTGAATCCTGTCCAGAAGTGGCAGAGGGAAACCCTCATCTAAGCGGGCTGGAAAAGACAACACATGTGTCTGCATTGGGATGGGAATGGGAGTCAAGGGAGCACAGAGCACTCAGAGAAGGTGGCCACCTCCTTCCCCCAGCCCTTTCCTCTCCTCCACTCTCCTGGGGCAGGCAGAGGAAACTCCTCCCAAGCTCCACAGAAGGGCTGTGTGTTGTGCCATGATAGCCCCCTTGGCCCATCCTGCCACCACTCTGGTTGAGCTGCTGGCGAGGCAGGAGATGCAGGGATTCGGGGAGAGGGTCTGGAAAGCATTAGGATATGCACAGGGCTCATTTTTTCCATTGCGTTGGCTGCTGGGAGCCTGACAGAGCAGCAACAAGCTCCCACCACTTCACTGCCACCTCCTGCACTCATTTTTCCCTGCATCAGCCTTGGCAATGAGGATTTAATTAGTGAGCTGGGACCACTTGGATGGAGCAAACTGAGAGGAGGGTGCTCCAGCAACCCTATTCCCCCCAGTAGGTTCTCACCATTGAGACGTGGGAGCAGGGTACTGGAAGTCAAGATGTTCATTAAGGACTGAATCATTCGCACCTGGGCAGTGGGGAGATGAGAGAGGAAAAGCTTTAATCTGCGGGACAGCAGACATGCAAACACTGGGGGATAATTAGAAAGTGGAGATGAGGAACTGGGATGGGCACACACTTTGCCAGAGACCAGCAGCTTTGTCTGGCTGCACTGGCAGGGAAGGAAAGGTTGGGGTGAGAGCAGCAATGGGTCTGGCTCCACATCCTTTCCCAGCCTTGCAGGCTGGGGCAGGAGGTGCCTGCAGGGTCAATGGGGGGTGGTCCCATTTTGGCAGGCAGCAGGGAATGACTCCCTGTTCTGATCCCCAGTAGGCTGCCAGCTCCATGCTGGAGGCTCTGGTCGTGGTCAAGGATAGCTTACCTGGAAATGGCCGACAGCCGAATCCTTCAGAGACAGCCTGATCCTGCACAGGGACAGAAGTGGTGCCGTGGAGGATGTCCCAAGGGAGGGAGTGATTCCACCCATCAATGGCCATGCAGATCCCACTCCCTCCAGCCCCAGCTCATTCCCTCCACACCAAGCCCACATCCCAGGCACCTTCCCATCCCCTCTCTGTCCCTGGGCATCCAAAACAGAAACACCCCCAGCCACCCCCTGCCCAGTCAGTGGCTGCTCCCCTCTGTACCTGCCCACATCCAGGCTCCCAACGATGCGGCCGGATCTCACGTTGATGACAGCGGACACGTTCCCTGTCTGGGGAGAGAGCACAGAGCTCTGGCAGTGCTCACCCCACCTCACCCCAGAGCAGAGAGCCGGGGGACGGCTCTGACCAGCTGAAACACACCACTGCCCATCCAGGGGCGTGTTTGCACCCAGCATTAAACCTGGCATTTGTCAGCTCAGGAATTGTTCAGTTGGGGACACCCCCACTGTGCCTGGGCAGCACCTGGGAGCTCCCCTGGCAGGATCTGGGCAACTGCTCAGGACTGGGCCCTGCAACTGCAACAGGACTGGGCACAACTCAAACTCCCCTCTGCCCCATCGCCACAGGCCGTGTCTTAACTCACCAGGCTGAGGAGGAAGAGAGGAGCCAGGCTGGAGTTGGGAAGGATAGCATAAGCCTGGGCATCCACAATGGGCTGGAATGAGATTCCTCCTGGTCCAATAGTCAGGAACGGAGCAGTGGGAGTGGACAGCCTGAACTTCATTGGCATGTTTGGGTACATCTCCTCCAGCTGTGTGGGAGTAGAGAGAGGATGGGCATGATGGCACAAAGCCCCAGTCCTCAGGGAGAACACCTGGCACAGAGCAAAGCCTGTGTGTGCAAGAGCTCTGGACAGGCAGGGCCAAACTGCTCACCTGGGGAATGAAGGCTGAGAAGGCAGAGGTATCCAATCTGAATCCCGATTCCTTTGGGATCTGCAGGGAGAGGATTGTCACACTGGGGCAATGTGGCATAGAGAAGCCCATGGCGAGCCCTCCCATTCCCAAATGCTGCCATGTCTGACAGCCTAGCCCCATCCCACAGCCCCCTGCTCTCTCACTGGGGCTTCTCCAGGAATGCTGGCTGCTCCTGGAGCACCTCAGCAAATGGAACCCCTTTCCCAGCCCTGTCCCACTCATGCCACTCACCATGGCCTCTGTGATTTCAAAGACCAGTGCCCCAGCCTTGTGGTAGGCAATGCCAGCTGTGTTGAAGAAGTAGCTGGAGGCTCCAAAGTAAACCATGCGCTCGTGATCCGAGGGGAAGGCCAGTGGCAGCGGTGAGAAGGGGACAGCGGAGCGGTGGGCCAGGGAGTAGAATTCACCCTGGGAGGAGGGAGAGATTTGGAGAAGGGGTGCAAATAGCAGTGGGGCTCACATGCTGCCTCTGGCTGGCAAACAACCTTTGCAGCAGGCTCCAAAACCTTGGCTCCCACCTGCCTTTGGCAATGGCATTGGCCAAATCAAGTGTCCCCAGGGCTGCCTCTCACCTTCAGGTCTGCATCCAGGGACTGGGCAGTAGCTCTTGGGGGTGCCACTAAGGAGTAATCGATCCCAGTTTTGTCATCTATCCTGGCTGTGACTGTAAACACAAGAAAGAGAGATGAGTAAGAAGGAGATGTTCAGGAAAGCTGGGAGCAGGTGGCCTCCTCTGGCATCTGGGCAGTGCCATGATTGCGCTTCCTGGTGCATCAGCTCACTACCAACTGCCCCTCTGCTTGCTTCTCTATAGAAGAGAAAAAAGCTTTTCCCTCCTGGATGTTTATCAGCGATGCAAACCATCTCCTGGACCTGAGGAGCGGCCTTGATCCCCCAGCTAAAGCAGCATGAGCCCCTGCAAGTCCTTGGGCACTTATTCTGAAGGGATCTCCACCGCCTGACACAACACACAGTGATTTGTCTCTGCTGAGAAGATGCTCCCAGCTTGGGTGCCTGAACACCAGGAGATGGGGAGTGGACACAAAGTAACACATTCCTCATGGTTGGCAAAAGCTAGGAAGAGCTGTTCCTAAACCCACTTCCAGCCCCCCAGTACCTCTCAGCGTCCGAATGTACGTCTGGAGCTCACTCTGCACAGACTCGACCACATTGTCACAGACCTGCGGGACAGAAAGGCCACAGAGCTGAGCAGGGGCAGCCAGGTCACAGCCGCACTCCCTGCTCCATGGCAAAGCCTGCTTAAGTAAAAGAGCACACAGTGATGATTGCCTCCATTCATCAGGCGGCACATTAAGTGTCCAAGACACAAGCAGGGTTTCTACCTACAAGCATCTGCTCAAAGCAATTTCCCCTCAGCACAGTTCAGCTCTGGGGAGATGCTTGGAAGGAATCTCATGTGGCCCATGCAGGAATGAACCGTGCAGAGCAGCCAGGGCACGGCCGAAAAAGAGCAACAGAGAGGATTAACCCACCCCACAGGGGCAGGAGCACTGACTGCCCTGAAGCTGAGCTTTGCTGAACTCGTACAGCTCTGTGTGCCAGGACAGGAAAGTGCATGTGTCTGCCTCTGTCATCCACAACTGAAGCCCTGGCATTTGTGGGGATTTTATTGCTGGCTCACCACTACCCTCGGAAATTTACTGCGGTGCACTGTCCTGCAGATAGCTGAGGAAATCTCCACAAGCTCCTTTCAATGTTTTCACTGTAACATCACAGCCACCATGGGCAGGATCCATCCGTCATCTGTCTGACTGGGCATGCAGCCCACAGAGCTGATGGTGAGATGCAGCGCTGCAGAGGGGCAGCGACCACACTGACAGAGATGAGGAGGAGGAGGCAACACAGCCTTGGGCATGGCCTTAGTGACAGCAAGTTGCAGCTCTTCCCTGTCCCCAGTGATATTTTTCTGTCTGTGCTGGAAATGCTCCATTGCTGCCTGTGAGGATGTTGCTGCAGGCATAAAAATGCTGTCCCAGTGACTGGGATTTCCCCATGACCCGCATTTCCCTGTGACCTGGATTTCCCTGTGACTAGGATCTTCCTGTGAATGGAGTCCCAGAACTCGGGGTACTAGAACTGCCCAAGCATTGCAGCAACAGCAGGAGGCAGACACGGGCTGCCTGGCCTGGGCTGAGGCCCAGCTGTGCCCAGGGTGCAGCTCAGTCCTTACCCCTGCCCTCTCCTGCCCATTGCCCCTCACACCATGACTCCACAAAGACAATGAAGAATGTGTGTAGGGCAGAGGGGGTTTGGAGGAGGAGCAGAGGGCAGTGGGGTCCCTTTGCAGTCCCAGAGCTGTCCTGCTTCCAGGGGACAAAACAGCAGAAAAGGCCTCTGAGCCCTGTTGTTGCTCCTGCTGCCATACCATCTGCTGCCACAGACCCCGGGGGACTTGGGAACATTGTTGCATGGAATTGGGAATAGTGCCTGGGCAGGATGGGATCTGCTGCAGGAACGGAATTTGCCTGTTCTCCAACTGCCTCCTTCCCAAGCAAGGTTCACATCCAGAGAGGCTCTAACTCATGCCAGTTATCCTTGTAGTAATTATTGCTAACAGCTTGTTTCCATGTCTTGTTGCAGGTCTCCTGCATGTCAGTGTCTGTAGTAGGCAGCGGTACCAGAGCTCCCTGACCGCCCTCAGTAAAACAAAACACCAAATGTCTGAAATCCAGGAATGATCGTTTCCCCCCAAGTGCTCCCCAAAGCCCTCCAGAATACGGCTGGTTAAAGGACAGCTCTGATCAGGTTACAATGAGTTTGGCTGAGACATAAGATCTAATTAACTGACCACATGGAAAGAAAAGTCTTTGTTAATTAGGAACCAATTATGCTGGGCTTTGGCAAAGGCACCAGGTTTCAAATTCAGCCTGAGTCACTCTATGCTATGGAGCCTGCAACACCCATTCCTTCGGTTTTACTGAATTGGCAACAAAGTCATGTGCTCTGGCTACAGTTACCTCCCAACATCTATCTGATCCTTCCGGTACATCACCTAGTGAGGGCTAAAGACAACCAGAAAACCCAGGGCCCTGCCTTCCACTGCTCACATACCTTTCTCTCTAAATTCTTCCGCAACTTGGATTCAATAACGCTGTGGAAGAGGTTGTAAAGCCACCTGCAGAGAAACACAGAGAGAAGCCCTGGCTAGCTCAGATCCATACTGCAGAAGTATGTGCCCAGTAAAGGGAGACCCTAGAGATGCAAGACCCTGGGAGCATCATTCCCACACCGATTTGGCATCTGGCTTTGTCCCAGGGTTTACATTTGCAAACAGACTCACTGGTAAACCACAGAAGTCTGATGTCTGCCTTAACCACACTCACCCTCTGTTAAATGTGCAGCCACAGCAGGAGAAATTCAGGCCAGATTTAAGACCAGGCAACCTCAGATTTGCCAACAACCTACTCCTTGCAACAGGGCCACATTCCCATGGCAGGTGGGCTACCACACAGTGTTTCCAGACCTTCCAGTGAAGTCACATACCCAAGCTTGCCTGAAAAGAGCACCCGGACTTTGGAGATGCGGGCACTGCAGTCGGAGGTGCTGATGGTGGGCTTCCCAGTGGTGTCACTGCCCAGCCTCAGGATGATTTTCATGTAGACATTTTCTACCTTCAGGTTGAAAGATCCATGGTCCCGGCTGCTGGTAGAGGGGAATGAGAAAGGGACATTTGTCAATGACAAGGCCTGGTGAAGAGACCTCAAATCAGCTTCAGGATGAATCAATCTGGATCACTCTCCCCCATGTATGGTATCTCCAGAGGAGATTGGGAAAGTGTTTAAACTCAGGGGAACCACATTTCACTGGCACATAAACTAGGAGAGGTAACCTTTAAATAGAGGGGAGCAAGAGCAAGAAAGGGAAGAGTGACTGGAGGGTCCATGTATAGCTCCCCTTCCATGTGTCTTGTTCCTGCCTCCCAGCCTGTTTTATCCATCATATCTGGGGGAGCAAAGTGACAGCTGCCCAAAACACAAGGGAGAGGGAGAGGAGAAAAAAACCTGTCCAATTCCAGAGAGGAAGACACAGAGTGGGTGCCTGAAGAGGGAGGGAAGAGCTGGGAACTCACATAAAGAGAAATTTCACCCTCCAGTCCCCATCCAGCTCAGCAAAGGCATTGGAGATGGAGACCTGCAGGCCCACGTTGGAGATTGGGGTAATCCGTGAGTATGGCAAGTGGAAATCACGAAGGCGCAGTCTAAAAATATATGAATAAAAAGAAAAGTCATGTTACAGTGCTTCCTTGCTCCCAAGCACAAGGCTAGGGAGGGAGGGAGAGAGTGAGACAATCAGGGAGGGAAGGAGGGTGAGCAGGATGGAATCACTGCACTGGCAGCATCCCCTGCTGCACTTCTGCTGCTGCAAAGCTACGCCTGGCAGGGACACACAGAGCAGAGTGGCACCTTTGGGAACGTGGCCCTTGCAGCCACCCAAGGCAGCTCCAAACGCTGCGCTGCAGGAGCAGAGAGGCACCTGGGGCACCAGGGAGCCAGCATTTCCACAGGGACTGGGCTCCAGCTTCACACAGAACGTGTGCCCGGGTCTCACAGGCAAGGCCATCTCCACTGCCCAGGCTTTGATTGCACACAGTCCACCCATGACCAGAGTGCCGTGACCCTGGTTCCATTTTTCCCCTTGGGCAAAGAGTGAAACAGGAACATGCACCAAGGACAGGGCCAATATCTCAGGGAGCTGTGGAGGGGACAGGATGGTCCTCACTGCTCCAGGCCCACCCCCTTCCCCCCTCCACTCTTCTTGCCCCTCGCCTGGTCTGGGGGTAGTGGGTGGCTCCAGGCCACTGGCAAGGCTCACCTGGAGAGTGAATAGCGCACTTTCCCCACACGCAAGACACGAGAGTCCCCCGAGATGTCTGGCAGCTTCAGCTGGGCCAGCTCCTTCTCCAGGATTGCGATCCCCTGCTGTTGGGCTGCAGAGACACAGGGAGAGCATGACTCCACAACTCCACCACTCCATCATTCCAGCCACAGGAGCTGGAGCTCACATCGGGCGCGCAGCAGAAGGATCAGAGGAGAGATCCAGGTGATGCTGCCTCCCAGGCTGGCTTTAAAGCAAACCTCCAAGCACAGAGCCCTGCAATCACACTGGCAATACTGCCTGGTGCCCTGCTTGCAGCCCCAGGGGAAGGTGGTAGCCACAGAAAGGAGAGAGGTGTCCCAGTCCTCACTTTGCAGGCTGCTAATCAGGTGAGGTGTGTGGGAGATCTGAGGCAGTGGGCTGCTCCATGCCCATTGCCAGCAGGCGAGGATGGATGGAGCTTATGTCCCAGGGAGCAGCATGGCATCACTGGGTGCTGCACCCCAGCCTCCATCTGAGAAGGGGAGTCACGTTCTCTCCCACACTGCCTGGCAGAGCTGCCTGGTAAATGAGCTGTTTCTCACACAGTGTATTTCAATCCATAACTGCGCTCTGCTGGAGCCAGGGCTCTGCCTGCCTCGATAAAACCAGCACGGGGCCTATCCATCTCTGTCACTGCCCCTCCCTAAACTCCCCAACTCCTCTCTCCTCTGCAGCTCCGTCCTCCAGGGCTCATGGCTCGGCTGCGTGGATGTGCTGTGGGACCAGCACCCTCCTGCTGTGCCAGCCTCCCACACTGCCTGGCTGCAGCTCCCTGAGACCCCCCAGGGCTGGACCCCTCTCCAGCGGCTGCATCAAGTTGTGGCGTGGGGGGCAGGCAGGTGCAACAGGGGAAGGCCTGGCCAGTGGTGCCTTTGGCACCCCTGGCCAAGGATTTCCCCACGCTGTCCCTGTGCTCCTCACATGGGCACCCATGGCCAACGAGCCCCCATCCTGCCCTGGGACCCTGCCCTTCTCACAGGGTACTTGGCTCCACACCTCTGCCACCAGCACATCTGTGAGGAGAGAAATCAGAAGCAGAACCCACCGTAGTCCAATCCTGCCTGGGTGATCCTCACCACGAAGCCAGGGTTGGTGGCTGTGGTGAGTGCCAGGCACAAGGCCAGTGCCCCGCAAGCCACTGCCACGCTCTGCATCCCCATCCTGGCTTCCTGCAATGCTGTGCTTTGCTGGGCTCTCCCAGCCCACACCACCTTTATATCCCTGCCAAAAAGGGAACTGCTAGTCAGGGTGGTGTGTAGAGCCACGGGGGGTGCCCCCAGGACTTCCTGCTTGGCCACCACCCTGCTCTGCTGTGCTGCTGGCACCACTGGCATATCCCAGCACAGAGGCACACCTGGTGCCCCTCGCCGAAGGTAGGGAAGGAGCAGTGGAAACTGGGAGGCAATAGCCCAGTCTCCAGCTCTCTGTCACTGCCATCAATCCCTGCCTGTGGCAGCAGTGAATGCTCAGTGGAGCAGAGCTGGGTTTGGCATTGGCAGCTGAGCCTGACAGAGCCACATTCCTGCAGCCTGCACCCAGCAAAAGCTGGGAACAACCTGGGCTGTCCAGGAACAGCATCCCAGCCTTGCTGCTCTCCATCTCTGTCCCTGTCCCATAGCTCTCCTGGCTACTCTGTGAGCTGCTTCTCACACACCACAGACATGCCCAAGGAACCAGAGCAGCCGTGGGGCACAGCAGTGGCTAAAGAAGGCAGGTCACAGCTTCTCACCTCATGTGAGCAGATCCCGGGGACCCCCACACCCAGCAGGGCTGGCAAAGGAGCACCTGCCTGGGCTGGGCAGCTGCACCAGGGTGCCTACCTCAGTGGGGTGCCCTGCACCTCCAGACCCTGTCACAGGACTCCTGCACAGAGCAGCCACATGTAGGAGGAGACATCTATCACCCCAGGATCAAGCTCCAAAGACATCACTTCTGAGGCCTGATATGTCACAGCTCTTGTGACGATGGCTGGAGACAGGGGCAGGAGCTGGGTGCAGCCAGGCAGGTGTGAGGGGGGAACACCCCTGTTCTTCCACAGCCAGGAGAGCTGGGCTGCCTGGTCTCTCCTTGCAGGACAAAAGCGAGGGAAGAAGAAATTATTCAGTTGCTTTCATTTCCTGTTGGGGTCCAGGCACAGGAAACCCATGGTTGCTGATGCAGGCAGATCTCATGCTGGATCCAGGGAAGTCCTGGCTGCCAGAGGCAACATCCTTGAGCCAATTAAGGATGTTGTGAAATGCAGCTGTTGCTCAAGCACAGCAATCCCTCGGTGCTGCAGCCTCATGAGACCCCAAGGGATGAGGCCACGTTGTCCATTCTGGAGGAACTCGGCACGTGGAGATTGAGGATAGAGGGACCAAGTCATTCTGTTGCCCTTTGACTTTTGTCCCACAAGTTTTCAGCAGGGTCACTTGCAGGCTGCCTGGCAGACAACCAGCAAATGCCCACTGGGCGCGAATGAGTGGCTATGGCTTTGGAAAGGGGCACTGCAGTCACTATCAGCTCTGGGACCTGGGAAAGGGGGACATGGCAAGGATGGTGCCAGCAGAGAGGGACAAACCAGCCAGGGAAGAGCTGTGTCCCACAGGCACCCACCATCACCACTCGCAGGTTGTGACTCTCCATCAGTGCCAGCCCAATCCATCGCTGGGAGCCCAAGGGTAGAGAGCTCCTTTTGCCCAGAGCTCCTTTTGCCCAGAAAGAAACATCCAAGAGCAGAGGAGAAAGGCAAAGGCCAAATCCCCACTCACAGCCTCCTTGGCACTGTTACCCTCCCTGTCACCCATCATTAGCTCTTCTCTGGGTCCAGCTCAGTTCAGAGCAGGAGCTCCAAACCTCCCATGGTGACAACCCCATCTCACTGAAGGGCTGCATCAAAACAACATTCAAGATGTTCGGGAAGAGCATGGAGGAAGCAGAACTCTTCCATGAGGAGAAATGAAATTTTATAAGGAATAGCACAGAGAGGAAGCAAAACCAGGAAGTCTTCCCCCTAGCTTTGAACAAATTTTGAAGTTGAACTGAATAAAAGCCTTCAAAGAGCTGAACCCTGGCTAAACACTGCCGTGTTTGGCAAGGAGCAGCCAAAACCACATCAAAAGCTCAACATATGTGCCGGTCCCAGTAATGCTTCCTGCAAGTGGTGACAGAGGGAATGGAACATGAAATCCTGCCCTGCTGGCCCCCACCCTTTGGACAGGTAAAGGCTTCTCCTGCTGAGCTGCTCTGCCTGTTCTTGGAGTGTGGGGTCTGCTCCATTGGGGAAAGGCTGGCTCCCCCAGGCTGCTGAAGGAGCAATGGGAATGGTCAGATGGGAACCAGGAGCCCAGGAGGACAGGGACTTGCAGGAGTCCTGTGCTGCTGTTGTCCTTTGCCCAGGACTGCAGGTCAAGACCCCTCTCCCCACTGTCCATAGGAACCCCCTGCACCCCAGGCCAGGAGTCCCTCTGGCCCCACGCTTCTCAGCACGTGTGAGCAGTTCCCCATCCTGTCCCAGCTCTTTCCAAATCTCTCTCGTGGTGCCATGGCTCAAACCCCCCTGCAGCCACGTGCTGGGGCTACTTAGGGACGACAGGAGCTGGGTTGGGCTGTGAGCAAGGACACCAGCCATTTTTGCCATCTGCAAGGAAATCCGGACACATCTGTGTCCCCCGGTGTCATTACCAGCCCGGGAATTCCCCGGGCAGCTTGTGCCAGTGCCAGAGGCATGACTGCTGCTGCTCCCCAGCCTTCCACTAGCAGGGATATGTGGGCTGGGGAACCATGATGGAATACCCATGGACTCAGTAAGAAAAGTGAGAGAAGCCTGCCTGGGTTCGGAGAGAACTTGGAAAGAGAAGTTGTCAGCCCAAAATAAAACCCCTCTTACCCATTTCCAGCCAGGACAAGTTAATTGTCGCCCACAGAACTGGGGAGTGGTCAGGATCTGTGGCAACTGTGGTTGTCCCCAGACCAACAGGGACTTCACCAGAGCTCAGAGAAACCCTGTCATCAAGGTGTGGGGAGCTGCGGCTCCTGCCCACTGCACCGCATGTGGAGTCAAAGCCTGATGCTGTCCACTGTCACCTGCACATCTCTGACAGCCTCTGATCCAGCAGCAACTGAAAATACAGCTGAGGAACATGTGGGGGCTCTTCCACGGTTGTTTTCCCAGCTGCAGGCTCAGCATCACCCAGCCTCAGCTGTTCTTGGAGCTGGGAGGGCTCTGGGCCAGCATGGGGTCACCGCTGACGCCAGCCCTGACCACTTCATCTAACACAGACAGCGGGGACACCCCAGGACCCCAGAGCTCAGAGAGCCAGAGCCTGGTGGGGCACAGCCAGCAGCAGATGTGCAGATGGCCCCTGGATGTGGAGATGTGGGCAGGAGCCACCAGGGTCCCACCGGGAGCCAGCCCCAGAGACCACCAGGGCTCACCACTCTTACCCTCCCTCCATCCCAACATCCCAGTGACATCCCAGGGGTCCCTTGGGACTAGCACTGCACTCAGTGTGTCTCCCCTTGCCAAGGGCTGCATTCCCCCAGACAGGCGGGCTCCTCTCACAGCACGCCAGCTTGTGACACAGTCTGGGAGCCTCATGGGAGACAAAAGGGGACACAGAGAGCCGAGGGGGTTGATTTTGCAGAAAAGTAAAAATAAAAATGCAAGAACGGTGACCTCGGGCAGAGCCTAGGGGGATCTGAATGGTGGCTCTGTGCCGACAGAGGGGCAGGGCAAGAGGCCACAGGCAGCCTGTCCCAGCAGCTGCTCGGGACAAACAGGACATGGAGAACAGGAGCAGCAGAGGAGGGTGAGCTCATGGGGTGAGGGGGCCTGGGGACACCCGAGTACTCCCCAGAAGCTCTGCCTTTTGCTGGACTTGCTCCCCAGCACCCTGACTCCCAGCCTTGCTGTCTGAGGCTGGCCAGAGGGCATAGGAAACTGCTTTGGGGGATGTGGGGATGCGAAGCTGGCCCTGCTGGTTAACTCCATGGGTTGGCCCAGCTGAGCACAGGTGGCAAGCGACACCTCAAGGTGCAGGTGGGGAGCTGCTGCTCTGAGTGCAGGGTAGTGAGGTCCCTCTGGGCTCAGCTCCACATCTGTCTCTTCCTGCTCACCAATACCACAGAGGAATTGATCCGTTGTGCTGGTGCCAGGACACAGTCACACTGTTCTCCTCCCTGCCCTCAATGCCCTTTCCTGGCCTTGCTATCCCAAGAGCCACAGCTCTTGGGTCCATTTCTGAGGTGACTATGCAATTAAAAAAGGTCACAGCCTTGAGCTCAACTTCCCCTGCACTCAGAGGAACTATGAAAAACCTGAAGCTGGTAAGTGAACTAACACAATTACAGGAGCAATTGGCTGCTGGTGGGATGAGGAGCTGCCCAGCTGGTCCCAGCTGGCAGTGGGGATGCTGCCCAGCTGGTCCCAGTTGGCACTAGGGATTCTGGCTTGGAGCCAAGGGCCAGTCCTGCGTTGGGCTCAGGTGGGCACCCCAGCTTGGTACCCATGGCCAAGCCTCTGCCCACCCGCAGGACCAGCACTCGTGATCCATACGGCAGCGGGAGGGCTCTCACCAGCTCCCAAGGAAATGGGAAGCAAATGCGAAGGCCTCGCTGGCGCCGTCCTCCCTCCCACACGCCAGCAGCCCAGCTGCACCTCCTCCCGTCTCGGCTTGTTTTCACAGCGTGTCCTTTGGCCGCTCGCTGATCCCTGGACAAATGTTCACTAGCGAGACAGCCCCGGCAGCCTGCAGCCCACGCTGTGGCCGTCCCACCCACCCTGGTGCTTTCCCAGCCCCAGTCCCGGCCTTGAGCCCATTCCCACGAATGCAACAGTGGAAATGACTGCACCCTGAGCAAGGCGCAGAGAGGCTGAGAGTGCTGGGCACTGTTCAGGGCTGGCAGAGCTGGTGATGCTGTGCCCACAGTGCTTGGGGCTGGGAGAGCTGTGCCCAGCATGCCTGGGGTTGGAAGAAGTGTCTGTGCCCAGGACTGGCAGGGCTGTGTGAAGCAGCATTTTGCCTTAGGAGAGAACAAATCTGTGGCTTTGGCTCTTATGCTAGTTGTTTTTGTAAAGCTCTGGTTGCTGAATCCTATGATCCTGCCCCTCAGTAGGTCCTTCCCATCCTTGGAACAGTTCAAAATCCCAAGAGAGGCACTCACTGTCCTGATGCTGCAGTTTTGGGGCAACTCAGGAACAGGAACTGGGAGCCATGGGATCCATCCAGGACATAGACCACTGCCGAGAGTTCACACTGACCCTGGATGGATTGGAAAAGAGGGACACTGCCGCACAAAACGCCTGTATGAGCACATCTGCACACATGTACAAACACATGCACACATACACACACATGCACATACAGCTCTGTGTGTTGCCGGTGTGTTCCAGGACCCTTCGCCTGGAGCTGCTCGGGGGGGACGGCGGGGGCTGGGGGAGGACCCCCGGTACAGTCTCCTCCCGCACCCGCTCGGGGTCTCTTTCTCCTTCCACTCCGATCCCATCCCATCCCATCCCGCCGGGGGCCGCCCCCCCGCCCGCAGGGACACACAGGGGGACTGTCCCCCAGGGGCCGCGCCTCGGGAGCGTACGGGGGGCTCCCGCCGGCGGGCACAGGAAAGCGGCCCCCCGCCCCCCGGCTCTCTCCGGGCCACCCCCGCCAGCTCCCTCCCTCCCCTCCCCCGCCCCGCCCCGCTCCGCTCCCGCTTTCTTCGCCTTTTCTTTCTTTTCCTTTTTTTTTTTTTTTTTCTTTTTCTTTCTTCTTTTTTTTCCCCCAGAAGAGGCGCGGCGGGCGGAGGGGGCCGGGGGGGCCGGGGCTGGCCGCCCCCGCCCGCGGCTCCGGAGGCGCCGGCGCCGGGAAGAGCCGCCGGCGGAACGGGGACCGGCCGGGAGCCCCGGGCCGGGGAGAGCCGGCGAGGAGGAGGAGGGACGGGACGGTCTGTGCCGCGGCCCCCGGCTCCTCTGCCACTTCCTGGGAAACATGGTAATTCCTGGGGCATCCCTCTCCCTGCCGCTGCCCCTCCCCGTGGCTGCCGGTCCCGCGGGCACCGGGTGGGCACGGGGTGGGCAGCGGGAGCGACAGCAGAGGGAGGTCGGGAGCGAAGGTGGAAGGAGGTGCAAAGGCAGAGGTGGGTGTGGAGGTGGGTGTCAGGGCAGAGGTGGGTGGGAAGGCAGAACCAGATGTGAAAGTGGAGGTTGGGTGTGCAGGGTTGGGGATCAGGTGCGGAGGAGGACGTGGCCGCGGCCGCTTGGGCAGGTGTGTGCGGGGCTGCATCCTGCGATGCTTAACTTCCCTGCAAAGTTTTGTCAGGGGATGGCGTGCAGCGCCCGGGAGCTGCAGCGCGAGCCGTGCCAGCGCGGGGGATGCTCGCGGACCGACTGGATCATTCGTCACCGCAGCCGGCACGTGCCGTTGCCCCGGGCTCTGAGCTGAGCGCGGCCTCCGCTCTGGGCCGGGCTGAGCGCTCGCACCGTGCCCTGCCAAAGCTGGTGGCGGCAAGGGCTGCGGAGAGGCAGAGGAATTGGTATTCAGGACTGGTCCCAGGCTCAAACCTCGCTCCTTCCTGAGCAGGGGGGAGAAAGGAGCTGGAGCTGAGTCACCCTGTGGCTTTGGGCATGGGTTAAACAACTTTACCGCACCAAAACCCCAAAGCCCAGCCCGTCTTGTTGATGTAAACCAGTTTAAAAATATGGGTATTTGGGGAGAAATATCAATCTCTATTTAACAGCACTTTAGCTTATTAAAATGGAAATAGCTTTGCAAATGTAAATCTCCTTATGCTCCCTAATGCCTTTGTTCCAGCTCCCTCCCAGCGGGTGGAGGGGCTGCTTTTGGATTCCTATGGGCTCCTGGCCCGCCCGGATGCGGCTTCGCCTACGAACTCGGAGCTGCTGCACCATGGTTACCCCAAAAGCCTCCCCCAGTGATGAAGTGCTTTGTGACACTCCATGAAAACATTTTTAGTCAGTCATTCCAGGCCAAAATATTCCCCAGCACAACTCAGGCTGTGTCTGGTGCCTCCATCAGTCCCTGGTTCTCTCCTGACACTGGCTCACGCAGTCCCTGCCACTGGATGAAGTCCTGGGTGATGGAACAACAGGAAACAGCCTCAAGTGGTGCCAGGGGAGGGTTAGACTGGATACTAGAGAAAAATTTCTTCACTGAATGAGTTGTCAAGCCCTGGCACAGGCTGCCCAGGCAATGGTGGAGTCACCACCCCTAGGAGGATTTAAAAGACTGTTGGAGGCAAGGCAGGCAGTTCTGGCTCATCTCTCATGGCAGCATTCAGAGCTGGATGGATCCTCCTGTGCTGTTGTGACTCCTCGCCTCAGTGTTGGGACGGGGAGGAAGTCCAGCCAGGTAGTGCTGGGCATGGAGGTGGTGGGCACCTGGCTGGGGTCGGCACTGGAGACCAGGTGGCTGCAGCAGGACCCCGCAGGAGTAACATGGAATGGGGTGCTGGGCTTTGCCCTTTATCAGGGATTTTCCAGAGTAAGGTCTCCAGTCCATTCTAGGAACTGTACACAATAAAACAAAGCTTGAGGAGAAAGGTCCAGGCAGAAAACCTGGACAGGAAACACAGGGCAGATCAGGGCCCTAAGAAGGGACTGGCTTGCATCCTTTTCTGCCCAGCTCTCTGGATTCTCCTGTCAGGTGCAGGGGCAGGAGATTCCTGTGCTGAGACATGGAAAAAAAGTAATGAAGAATTAACCAGAGCATGACTGCAAAGTGCTTTAGCTAAAGCGCATTAAAACTAATTAAGCTGAATTAATGGTGGCCCCTTTGTCTCTGTATGGGCTCCCGGACCAGGGATTAGCTGCCTGAAAGCAATGCTCACCTTGAGCTAATCCCACCAGACTTCCTGGGTGCTCTTACAGGAGCAGGACCCATCTGCTTGGAGGATGCTCCTCTTCCCCACTCGCCAATGGGGTCCCCTTGACAGGTGTGCCAGGCTCATCCCCACGCTGCCTGGAGCGCAGCCCGGCATCACGGAGCCGTGGGATGGCTTCTCTCCATGTACCAGCCATGCCACACAGCTGCCAACTCCTGCAGCACTGAGAGAACGAACTGGGAACTGCTGGTCCACAGGTGGCACAGACCCAGTGTCTTCACCCCGCTCTGGGGCAGTGCGGGGGGATGCAACGCGGCAGAACGCTTCCCAGAAAATAGAGGCATAATTTTGAGTTTGGCGAATTCAGCAATGAGTCTGGACCAAAACACCCAATCCATCTTCAGATGTTTGTCCTTCCTCCCATCTGCTGCATTCCTGCAGCGAGCTGCGGAGCCCGGCACAGCCCCACGATCTGTCTGGTCTGACTGCGGTTAACCCCTCGGCTGCTGCGGCTCCTCCGCCTCCACATGGCTGGCGGCCGAGCAAGGCGGCTGCTGCCTCGGGGCTTATCCCAGGCTCCTTAACCACAGCCCGGCGCTGGGAAGCGGACCCGCCCCGCCTGCGGGGTGGGTCACTGCGCCGTGCTTGCTGTGCTCCACTCCCGGTTCCCCCGGTTTCCACCCTAGGAGGGTTTGGAGCCCCGAGCTCAGCAGCATTGCCATTGTGAGCGTCCCAGGGCCCCGACAGTGGCACAGTGCAGCGTGGGATGGTGGGCAGAGACACCAGGTCAGGCGGAGCGGTGTCCCCGTTGCAGGGCCACTCTCCCACCAGCGACACTTGCCTCTCTCCCGCAGGATGCCGGGTCATTGGATGCGGCGGTGCAAAGTGCTCTCCAGGCCCTCTACCCACCCTTCGAAGCCACGGCTCCCACCGTCCTGGGCCAGGTGTTTCGGCTGCTGGAGACCAGCTACCAGGGGGATGGGCTCTGCTGCCTGCTCCAGTTCCTCATCCCGGCCAAGCGGCTCTTCGAGCGCCTGCGGCAGGCAGCCTGTGTAAGCCCCCGTGCCCCACAACGGTGCCCCCCGTGAGCCTCTCCCAGACACCGGGGTTTGCCCTAAGGAGTCCTGCCTGCACAGGCACGCTGACCTGTGGGTTCTCTCCCTGCACGTCCACTCCTTGTCCCATCTGCTCCCTGCAGAGGGACCGTGGCACACCCAGCTCCCTGGGATTTGTCCAGCATATGTGGTCCCTGCAATAAGGGCAGAGGGGACTCTGGGGTCATCTTGCCTTGATCCTAGAGAGGCTTAAGCAGGGGTTTCCCCTCTGTAACACATGGGTAGACTCTGCACTGTGGGAAAAGCCATGGCTCAGGGTGGGTTTGCAGGGCTGTGCTGCAGGGGCTTGGCTCAGGGATATGCACTGGGTCACCAGGCTCTTTCATCCTCATTATGGGAAGCACAGGGCTGCACAGCAAGAGTGTGTGGGGGTGGCTGGGAGGCACAGAGCTGGCAGGGCTCTCTCATGCGCTGTGTTCTTCCTCCCTCCCAGGCTCCCTACTTTAACCGCATCTTTCTCCATGAAGGCTGGCCCTTGTGTCTGCACGAGAAGGTGGTTGTGCACCTCGCACCGCTCAACCCCCTCCTGCTGCGCCCCGGGGACTTCTACCTGCAAGCAGAGCCCTGCGAGGAGCACGCAGCGCGTGTCACCATCAAGCACCTCTCCTTGGACCTGCGCTCTGTGGAGGAGACACCTGTCCCCGAGGCCACCCACGCTCTGCTCTTCACCAACACATGGCTGGAGGAGGTGAACAGCAGCTGGGCCGGAGCTCCCCTGCACACCTGCCTGGTGGCCACCGAGAACGGTGTCACCCCGCTGCCGTGGAGCCGGATTGCCACCCCTGAGTTCACCGACAAGCCCAGGGCTGGAGCTGACAGTGTGCCTGCTGGAGCCCAGCATGAACCTGCTCCTGAGACTGCACCTGGCACACCCGTGCCCCATGGCACAGCGAATGTCCCCACACCCTACAGCAAAATTGTGGGCACCATCCCAGGCTGCAAGGCAATCTCTCGGAAGTCAAGCCAGGGACGATACCCGGGACTGATCAAGGTGGAGCAGGCAGGTCTGCAAAAGAAGCCGGCCACACTGGTTGTGCCCAGCCTCAGTGAAATCATCAGCCAGAACCTGGAGGGGGAGTATGTGGACCTGCTGGAGCAATCCCAGGAGGACTTGGATGTCCTGACCAGATTCCTGTGGCCCACCTGCCCTCCAGGACAAATAAGGGCTGGGGCCGAGGAGATGCTCCCCTGGGCAAATGGGGGATCAGGAGCAGATGTCTGGCCCTGTGGGGGAGCACTGAGCTCAGAGGAGAGTCCCTGCAGCCCGTGCCTGGAGAGAAAGCTGAGCCAGGAGCCAGGGCCACATGGCCCAAAGTGCCGCCAACGTGACTCCTACATGGCTGCGCTGCAGAACCCGGTGAGCTTCGGCTCTGGGCTGATGGCGGCCATCCTGGAGGAGCCGGACAGCCCTGGCTCCGAGCTGCCCCCTGCCACCCCCCGTGAAACCTCTGCACAGCACAGGAAGGGGGCTGGCAGCCCCATGCTCCTCGCCCGCCAGTCCCGCCGAGCAACTCCTGGGGTGCAGGAGCGAGGGGGGTTGGTGCAGCGGGGCAGCCCCCGGCTCCCCCCAGGTTCCAGCCACAAGTTCTCCTTCCTGAAGGGCACACGGCTCGGGGCAGCCCCCGAGGATGAAAGAGTCAGCAGCCAGCACGAGGGAGCCTGGAAGAAGATGTCGGCCATCTACTCACCCAGGATGGGCAGAGCCAGGGCAGCAGGGAAAGGTACCATCCTGTGGGGCTGCAGCACCTGACCAGGCACTGCTGGGGCTTTGCTATTCCTCTGCTTCATTGAGTGTCACCAGCTTCCCTCTCCTCTATCCCTGTGCACAGGTACGAATGCAGCCACTGCTGCTCCCGTGGAGGAACGGTCTCTGGAAAGTTCCAGCTGCAAGAATGGTCCCTCTGTGCCCAGCACTGGCACTGCTGGTCGGGAGCCTCCAGCCTGGCAGGACCTGCATGCTGGGCTGCTGTGCTCAGGCATCATCTGCCTGCCAGGTACTGCTGGCACTGCAAGCCTGGGGAATGGGCGGGAGAGGCCTCAGGATGGAAATACAGGCTGCTGGAGAGGGTGTTTTGGAGGAAGGTTTCAGGGCTTTGCTGGAGGCCAGAAATACTCCAAGCGGAAAACTTTTTTTCAGCTGGGTAAAAACATTAAAAACATAAATGTAGGCAGCCTGTGCAGAGCAGCTGCCCTGGTCCCAGCCGCCCCAAGCCCTCCCACACCATTCCTCTCCAGTGAAGCTGTTCAGCTTTAGCTGCCAAATACTAAACATTTGGCTCCTTCTTTTTCCCAAGAACCAAAAAGCAATAACAAAACCCATATTTTTCTCAGGAAAAATGTCCCCAGCAGCTCTGGAATTCCAGACATTCATGCCAAGAGCCCCCCTGGGCTGGCTCTCCCCTTCCAGAAGGGCCAGAGGGGCTGCACCATGGCAGGCTGAGCTGAGACAGCACTGATGGTTACCCCAGCCCATTGTGGGGTGTTCAGGTCTGGCAGGTGGCTGCCAGAGGGGTCACTCACCCTTTGTCCACAGGGAGCTCGGACAGGCTGGGCAGGGCCCTCCTCCTGGTGACCACCAGTGGCAGTGCCTGGCGGGCTGCGTGGTGTTCAGCTGCCGAGCTGGCCAGGCTCATCCTCTGCCTCTGCTCCCTCCCCAGGTAAGAGCCAGCAGGACCTGCCAGTGACCCCCGGCTGCTGCCTGGCTCAGGGCTCCCAGGCAAAGAGGGGATGGATGGCCAGCATCCCACACACTCTGGTTTGGGCACATCCCCAAGGTCCCTGGACCATGCCCCTGCCAGAAGCACATGCTCTGAGCCCTTAGGGGGGACATCCCACAGGGACGAGGCCACTGCCTGTGGCTGTGGGTTCCTGCCTGCCTGGGGGTGCAGAATGTGGGAGGGGGCTTTGAGGGGGCTTTGAAACACTCCTGCTGTGTTTCCCCTCGCTAGGCAAGAAGTGAAGAATGGTGAGAGGCGAGAAGCGAAGGATGTTGGGCTGACAGTTGTGGTGGATGCCAGGAAGCAGCCGCCTGCTCCCGTCCTATTCTCAGCCCTCCGCTCCGTCCAGGTATGCCAGGCTCTGTGTACCTGTGCTATAGACATGTCAGGGCTGTCCCTGTCTGGGAGGGAGTGCTGCCACCCTTTGGGGTTCCCTCAGAGCCTCCCCTGTGCCTCCGCTCTCCATGCGGTCTCCAAAGGTCCCTTCTGAACCCTGCCATCACCCAGCAGGCGTCACCAAGAGCCCTCCAGCATCCTGATAGGAGAATTCACCAGGAAATGGGCTCCAAAGTGACAATCCACTGTCGTGGCAGAGTCCTTGTGCCAGTGCCCAGGTAGTGCCACAGGAGTGCCCTGTGCTGTCCAGAGGCTATGGGGTCCCCGCTGCCACAGCACCTTTTGTCTTTGTATGCCCAATAGAATGCTGGCCCTGATGCTCCTCACATGGAGAAGTGTCACTGGTGTCAGAAAAGGGGTTCACTCATGAGGCTTTTCCCATGGTCCTTTGCCAGGGAGCTGGTGGCTGGGACAAGGACATGGCCTGAGGGACATGTTTCCATCTCCCACGCCAGTGAGAGTGGGAGCCTTTTCCTTTGCAATGAGCTCACCAGCCTCGGCTGACCCAGGAAAGCCCTGCACTGCCATGGGTGATCTGAGGGCTGCATGTGGAGTTTGCCCTGGTGACTCTCCCCTGCCTCCCACAGAGTGTGTCTCCAGGCTGCATTCACAGCATGCTGCTCCTGGCCGAGAAGGAGCTGGTCTCCCACCGTGAGAGGCTGTCTGGGGTGCAGGTGAGCCTGTCCCTGTCCCTATCCCCTCAGCTGGTTCAATAGGGGGTTTTTCCCTGTTCCAGGCAGCCTTACAAGCCCTGTGTCCTGCAGGTGGAGACCCTGACATCGCTGAAGGCTCTGGGCCGCCACGTCGACAGCTCCCAGCTGCCCCCAGAGCTGGACGGTGCCTTCCCCTACTGCCACGGCGAGTGGGTTCAATTCTTCCAGGTGTCTGTTACCACGCCGTGAGCCATTGCCTCACCTCCTCTGTGTCCCTCTGTCCCCACTGCATCTTATGTGTCCCACAAACATCCCTGGAAAAGCAGCAGGAAGGGCTGGGAGAGGGGAATGAATAGGAGAGCTCTGAGCACAGGAGGGTCAAGCTCCTTCCTATGTGCTCCTGCCTGCAGCTGCCCATCCACCTCCTCACTCCCTTCCTCATCAGTTTTAACCCAGTGCCTCACAGTATTTCCTGCTCTGTCCTGGCACTTCTCCTTCTCCTCCTCCTCCTCCTCCTCATGGGCAGGCTGCCCCCACTGACCCATGGTGTGTGTCCCCCACAGAAGCTGCAGCCCTTCACAGCCAGCCTCAGGCAGGCATCAGAGCTGCTGCAGCGCTGCATCCAGGAGCTGCGGGACACCGACGCACTGGCTGGGACACAGGTAAGAGGGTGGCAGCACCACAGATTGGGGACATTCCCAACGTGTCCATCTGCAGTGCAGCCACAACAACATTTCCCTCCAGTTCCCCAAAACTTGGCATAACCATTCCCAGACTGGCTGCTCCTGGCCATGGGGCTGTTCCCTGTCCCCTCTGCTCCTGCCTGGGGAGCAGCCCCAGGTACCCGTCCCGTGCTGGCTGAGACCCCAGGTGAGACACTTGTCTGACCCTCCCTTCCTCCACAGGATGCGGCCGCGGGCATCAGGAGGCACCAGGAGCTGATGCAGAAGGTGCTGAGTGACCCTCAGCTGGTGCGGGTGCAGCGTGAGGGTGGGTTCCTGCTGGCCAGGCTGCGCAGGGAGGCTGCCCGCCTCTGCGCCTCCGACCACATCAGGTAGGACAGGGCAGTTCCTCTGGTCGGGGTTGCCAGTGCCAGCTACCCCCGCTCCTGCTGGCTGAGAGAGCCACCTCCCCGTGGACAGCCTGGTCCCCATGAGTCCAAGTTATTGCTATGCTCCATCCTGCTCTGGAAGCATGGACCAGGTGTCTGGGGCAGCCCATTGCAGGAGTCCTCTCGTCCTCACTGGTGCCAGATCCCTGAGAGGGTCTGCTGTCCCAGGCCAGGCCAGATCTGTCACTGCTCTGCAATGCCGGCAGCAGTGCCTTGGGCTGGGCTCGGGAAAAGCCACTAGATGGGGCCAGGTCCCGGCCATGCCGCACCCGGCCAGCTGTGCTGTGCTGTGTTCCTCTGGCCGCGCCGTGATCGTCCAAGACAAGTGGTGTGCACTTGTCTGGCCGTGCCACACTCATCCAGTGATGTCACAGTCTGGCCGTGCATGGCTCCTCTGGCCATGCTGTAGTCATCCAGTAATGTCACCCCCACCTGTACGCGCCATACTCGTCCAGTGGAGCCGCAATCTGGCCACGCTGTTACTCATCCAGCCATGCTGTAATTGGGCCATTCCATACTCACCCGGTGATGTCGCTGTCGGCCGGGAATGCTGCACCCATCTGGTGACACCGCACTGGTCCAGCCATGCCACGCTGCTCCACCGTCCATGCAGACAGCACTGATCCACTGCTCCCTCCTGCTCCCTTCTCTCAGTGGGGCTGGGCTGCACTGATAGACGGGGCTTTCCCATCCCGTGGTCCCTGCCATCCATTTGCTCCATGGGTTGGGAAGATGTTCAGGTGCCTGCAAGGCTGGGGTCAGGAGATGAGCAAGAGACCTGCTCCCCTCCACCTTGTGCATCTGTGAGCTCACCTGGCAGCACCTGGCAGTGATGGTCCCTCTCCTCCCAACCCCCAGGACCGGTATGGAGTTGGCTGAGGGGCTGTATAGTCAGCTGGAGGAAGAACTTCACAACCTCGTGTCCCAATCCAACAGCTGCCTGGAGCACCTGAAGTTCCTCCACAAGGTCCGGGAGCTTGAGGCTGAGTTTGGCAAGGTGAGCTGGGTGTCCCTGGGGTGCCACAAGTTGAAGTTGCCCTCTGTGGTGTTCCATGGTTGAGTGTTTTGGTCACGTTTCCTTTATTTTTGATGATGATAGAAGCCTGGAGAGTGGCAGGATTGTCTGAGCTTTGATTTTCATTATGGGCGACTGAGTCTGGGCTGGGATGCGGGGCTGGGGCAGGAAGGGGAGGTGCTGTGGACACGCTGCTGCCATGGCTGTCCCATCTGATCCCTGTTCCGCTCTCTCACAGCTGGGGTCCTGGCTGGATGGGGAGGCAGCGGCTCGGCTGCAGGAGATGGGCACCGAGGATTGGAGTCCAGACAGCTGCCAGGGCTCCGCCGAGCACTTCAAGGAGTTCCTCACCCAGGCCACAGTATGTCCGGAGGGGCTTTTCTGTTACAGACATCCCATTGGTTTGGAAAGAGGCTTCTGGGAAGAACTGAGTGTCCCCAATCTGTTGAGTCACACTGCAGTTGTCAAGCTCAGCATTGTGGGGACTCTGGGCAATCCTGCTCCAGTGAGGGGGTGGCTGTGCTGATCCTTGATGTGTGCTGGGCTGGGACTGCTGTCCCCAACCCCTGCTGCACTCCATCCTTTTTCCTACAAAGCCTGGGCATCCATCAGACAACAAATAACATTGTGATGAAGATCTTCTGGTTCCCCTAGACGTGTAGGCCCTTTAGTCACACACACTGCAGGGAGGGTGAGGCATGGTGACCCCACTTGGGACAGGAGGTACATTTAGTGCATTTTGAACCAGGCCAGGGCAGAGCAGAGATTTGGAGAATCCCATTGCCTTGTTTCTTCTCACTTGCCCAGAAGTGTTTCTCATCCATCTGTAATGGCGATGGATGGGCTAATGGCGATGTCAAGTTCTACCCGTGGCGCATCACCCTGTGAACATATCCCAGGTCAGCACCATTCCCAAGTGTGGAGCTGTTCCTTCCTCCTGTCCCTGCAGGCTCGGTACCAGCATGGCCTGACCCTGTGCCAGGAGGCGGCTGAGGTCCAAGATGTGACATTTCCTGAGGCAGATGCCTTCCAAGTGTCTGCAGCCCTTTTCCAGACAAAGCTGACGAGCTTCTCCAAGCAGCTGGAGCGGCGGCAGGCAGAACGGGAGCTGCTGCAGGAGCTTGTCCAGTTCTCCAACAAGGTGGGTGAAAGGAATCTTCCCCTGCAGGACATTGGGCTGCTGGTGGCCACGAAACCAGCCACTCTCCCCTCTTTTGTAGGTGGCGGGGCTGAAGCTGGACTGCCGGCAGTGCTTGGCCCGGGCGCAGCGCGGGGAGGGCCAGGCACTGCGGTGCCTGCAGAGATCCTTCCAAAAGCTCTCGGTGGAGTTCGCCCTGGAGAAGCTGAAGGAGATGAAGGCTCAGGTGCACAGGATGCAGAGCAGCCAAGGGTCGGCAGCCTGGACAGAGGCACAGCACAGGTACCAGGAGACCCGGCAGATCCTGGAGGAGATGCTGGCAGAACTGCAGGAGGCCTGGGGAGCACAAGCTGATGGGCAGGGAGACTCCTCCATGCCCCCCAGCCCAGGGTCTGCAGCTCCTCACATGGAAGTCCCGGTGTGCAGAGCAGCCCCCAGCCCCAAGCCAGCAGTGTTGGGGGGCAGGGAGTTGGCAGAGCAGCCAGAGACCAGCACTGAGGGGCCAGGACAGCCCCAGGGGCCGGGACAGTCCCAGTCCAGCACCACTCCTGGCTCCACGCCGGGTGTGGAGCAGAGCTCTCTGCAGCCCCACTGCCGGCTGGGGCCTCAGGGTGCCCGCACCTCTCACCACCACATCTCTGCTGACACCCCCCATCCCAATCCCAAGAGCAAAGCCGGCCTGGGAGTGACAGGACACCTCACCCAGGAGCACAGCCAGCCCCCTCGGAGGCGTCCCTTCACCCTGCCTCCCTGGATACGCTTCCCAGGTGCTGACCCACCATGCCCTACTGCTGTGCCCCATGGGACTGCCTCAGATCCCAGCACGGCTGGTGCACCAGCCGGGCCACAGGCAGAAGCTGCCCAGTACTTCCAGATTTCCAGCCAGAGCAGTTTCTCCTCTGAAGACTCAGATTCACAGAACTCCATGGAAGAAGCCCCAGCAGCAAGCCTGGCTTTGCCCAGGGACCTCCAGAGTTCCAGACAACCCTGCCCGCCCGAAAAGGCCCACCAGATCATTTACCTGGAGAACCACCACACTGAAAGTTCAGCTAAAGCAAATGCCAAGTAACCAATTCCTGCAGTTGGGGCTGTTTCTGTCCGGCTGCATAAGCCTCGATCACAGACTGGATGAGACTTCTCATGCTCAGAGGTGGGATGCTGGAACTTTTTACCCCACCCTCAGTCCCAGAATCTTTGGTTCCCTGCCCTTAGTGCTCTTCCTCTGTGGATCAGCAGTAATTCCATCACCAGCTCACAGAGTTCATTCACAATCTACCAGATGTGTAGCGATCCTCCCATAAAGTGCCTTTATCCCTACCAGTGCCAGCCTTGTCTCAGGCAGTGGGGAGGGTTCCCACATTGGAAGCTGTGCCTGGAATATCCCAGGGGAGTGCAGACCTGTGAGATGTTCCTGTCTGTCACTGTGCTCCCTGCTCCACCGGATGGTTTCACCATCCCTGTGCTGCTGCTGCAGCCCTGGCTGAGCCCCAGCTGCGGGCCCTGGGTTTGTGTGTGCTCATTAACACGGGACTAACTCCATTAACATTAATAAACCTGAAGAGAAACACCTGGATGGTCCTCATGGAGGCGAGTGAGACGTTGTGTCCCACTGAGAGCCAGCTGCTGGGGTTCTCACCCAGGTTCCAGCTGCTCCTACCACCCCAGCATAGTCCAAGAATGCCCCCTGTGCCCCCTACATGGGCTGTGCCCACAGCCTGGCTCTCCTACTTGCTGCCAGCACCTTGGCCCTGCTCAAAGGACCCTTTTGCAAAGCTTAAGTGCCTCAGTCTCCCGCTCTCCCTCCCAGTAGATGAACAGAGTGGTGTCATCCTGCCCAGCCTGCCCACTCTGTTTTGGGAACTTGCTGTCCTGAAGCCTTTGGGCCCCGTTTGGTCTGGGTGCGACCTTGCCGAGCCCAGTCCAAAGCAGCCTGAGGTCCCCAGAGACCCCGTCCCCGCAGGCGCGTCCCTGCTCTGCCCGTTTGGGCATGCGGGAGCGGCTGATGGCAGGCGGGACCCTGACTGGCGGGGCCAGGCACTGGCCGGCCGCCCCCCTGGGCAGCCGCAGCATGAGCTAATCAAGAGACATCAGAGGAGAAGCGACCTCTGCCTTGGAGGCCGCTCCAGAAAAACACACTCCCCCTCCCAGCCCAGCACGGTCACGGCTCGCACCCTGCGGGATGCTGCGCCTCGGCAAAGGGCACTCGCCCATCCCAGTCTGGCTGAGCATCACTCATACCCCCCTCAGCCTTGTTTTTGCCAGATCCCGAAGCCAAGCCCCGCTGAGCTCCTTTCGGCCCCAGCTGCCCCCCGCGGGCGCCACGCTCCTCCTGTCTGGGTCATCACTGAAGCATTAACGGGACCGACCCCGGCCCTGCCCTGTCACAGGACCTCTGCCTGTCACCACTCCTGCTCCTCCCCACTTGTCTGCTCTTTACTTTTCTCTACAATTTTTTTAGACTCCATCTTCCCCAGCTCAACACTCATTTCCCTACTCACAATTCTGTCCCTGCTCCACTGAAATCCTGGTCACTGAGTCTATCCCATTCCTTTTGGTTTTAAAGTTGTAGTCATAGAGAACCCGGACAGGTCTGCACAGCCTGTCCTGTGCGAGCCTAGAGTTCATTCCATTCTCCAATAATGCCACATCCTGAGTGGCACCAAGGTCACCGAGCCAGGACATTTCTACCTCTTCATGATGTGTCCCTCCTCCCCATCCCCATGCCCTACAGCTGAGGGTGCCCATGTGGCCAGTGCAAGCTGTGCCCACCTGGATGGGACCCAGCTCACTGCCAGAGCCAAAAATCTTTCCTCCCTCCAGCATCATTCCAAGTCAAGCCTGACAGTTCCTTTGCTCAATTTTCCACTCTGTTGAGAGCTGATCTGCTGTATCCCCTCCATTACAGCTTTTCGTTTGGAGAAATAGTATTTTCCAGCAAGAAGGAGAGTCATTTTTCAAACCAGATGGAATTATGATTCTTCTGAATAAAGCAAACAATGACTTTCCTGTTGTTTTCTTTTTCCATAAGTCAAATAAAAAAGGATATTTTGCAAATCCTGAGTTTAACCGATAACAAAAAGGGTAATTTCCGGCCTGTGGCTGGAGGGTGAATCGTTTCCCTGGAAGGGTGCTGTCCACTCAAGAGTCATCAGCCCCCACAGCTGAGTGGGCATACCAGATCCCTCCTTCCCTCCTACCAAAAAGTGTTTTGCAACATTCTGCAAAAATTTTCTTATCTCCACTGATCCTTCAGCACATGATTTATGACTCCCAGGTTTGACCAATTAAGACCTAACCTTTCCAGAAAGGCAAGTACAGGAGTTAATCAATGTCTCCTTTCCCTCGTGAAATGGCAAAATCATGTGTCAGGGGCTGGCAGGGATCCAGCAGTGTGGGCTGGTCAGGGTCTGGCAGTGCCAAGGTGCAGAGCACCCCCCAACCTTGGAGGGAAACTCCCACAAAACCCCAGGAAATGCTTTTTTCCAAAGGAAAAAAGCTCAAAAATGTTGGATGCAGCAGACAACAAAACCAGCTCAGAGAGGTGGAGGGCCCATGGATCAGGCACAGATCCCAGCCCCAGAGAATGACCTTGTCTTCCCCATGGCAGTTCCTGGGTCAGCCGTTCCCCCTGTGCTTCCTGAGCCCTGCTCCAGCAGAGCACAGTACATGGATTGGCACAGAACAGGGAGGTCCAACCAGAGACAGCCACGGCACTCTTCTTCCTCCTCCTCACCACCAGATTTCCATCAAGCTCTGCCCTACAAACTGCAGGGGCTGCAGGGTCACTGGGTTCAAGACAGAGCAAAGAGGAAAAACAGAAGAGGAAGAGCAAGAGGCACTGGGGTTCCCAGACTCCCAGCCACTGCCACAGCTGTGCCCTGTCCCAGTCAAGGAGGAAGTGTGGGAAATGGGTGGCAAGGCAGAGATGCAGTTACAAGAGCGTGTGGGAAAATTCAGAGCCCCCCACATGCCCCCCCACCAGCAGTTCTGGTGCCAGCAGAGCCACCACAGGCCCATTCCTGTCCTGGCAGCCCCTGGAACTGGGGTTCAGCCACAAACAGCCGTGGGAGTTCAGGAGCACAAGTTGGGGGCTTGGTCCGTGCCACAGTGGGAACTGTCTTGCCTGGATTTGTCCTCCTGGGTGACAGCCAGGGCGGTGGGTCTGGTTTCAGCAGGTAAACACAGAGGCAGCTCTGGGTGCAAGAAGGAGCTGAGCTGTGGGACAAGGACACCAGCTCAATCCTGGCTTTGGGACGTGGCTGCAAGCAGAGGTATCCCAGAGAAACTTCATTCTCTCCAAGTGCCTGCTCTGGCAGAGCAAAAAGAGGTCTTGCTTGTCACTGAGCTGGGGTTGCTGGTGCTCTGGGGAGCTGCAGGATAGCCATAAGAAATTGAAAACCAAAGAAACCGGTGATACCAGAGGAAAACAGGAAGGGTGAAGGGTAACGCCAAAGGGTAGAGCTCCAAGGGCTGGACATAACTCAATCTGATCTGAGCTGGCCAGGGAAAGGCCAACGCAGCTGCTTTCCAAAATCTCAGCTGTGCTGCATCCCAAGGGATGAAGGGAAAATGCCTTTGCCAGCGCTTGCTCAGGGGCCCTGCAGACACCCACCCTGGGAAGATGATGACAGGACACAGGCCACCTGCATGGGGGACACACACAGCTCATGTGTTAGCCCTGGGGGAACCACCCAGCTTCAGGCATTAAATCTGGACATGTGCACTCATGGAGGAGCACAAACACTCTATGCACCAACTGGGGAGCACAGATCCTTCTTGTTTCCCCCTGCAGACCCATTGGAGCCTGAAAGCTATGAAGGTGGTGAGGGATTACCAGGGAGCGGCGCCCTGGGGGAACAGGCGCCCTGGGGAGGGAGCGCTGGGGGGGTTCCAACAAACTGCTGGGAAATGACAGCCAGAGGCTGGAATTCAGTTTGCACCAGGTACGGCCAGATCAGTTTGCAAAACATTGTGTTTGGCTCATGACGATGCTGGCAGTGGACATGAGCCCATCCTGCAGCACTGCAGCCCACTCTCGAGTGCTATGGGACCCTACCACAGTGGAACTGGCCTTGTGGTCATCCTGGGGCCACCAGCAAGGAAAGGTTTGGCACAGCTGGAGAATCCACCTCCCCTGCATGCATTGCTGCTGTCCAACACAGGACCCACCTCCCAGGGGCTTGCTTGGGACCTTGCCAGGGAAGCCCCCAGCTTTCCTGCCCCCACTGTGCTTGCAGACCCAATAAACCCAGAGACTTTCAAGAGGGTTTTCTTCTCTCATTTCTTTTAAATAAAAATACAGACTCTGCCTAAAACCAAAGACAGTAACATAATTAATTCCTCCTGAGGCCCCCCCCCACCCCCGGCCTTGCACCAGGACTCCCAAGAGAAGCTGATTATCAGCTGCTGGCCGATCCCTCCGGGTCATGCTGGTTCAGGCTCCGCATTTTTCGGGAACAGCCTCTGGCTCAGCCCTGTGCCGTGAGCTAGGAGCCAGAGCCCCGGACTGCATCCGATACCACCGCACATCCCTCCCCGTGCCCTGGGAGCCGCGGGCGCCTCAACTCCACGGGCTGGATCTGCCCTGTGGCTGCGACACCGGAGCACACCACGCCTGCCTGGGGGGCCGGGTGGAAAAACAACCTGCTTTTCCTTAAAAAGTCACTTCTCCTCCTAAAGGAAAGGCTGCAGTGCTTGGCCTGGCACAGCTGCCCACAGCTGGAACAAGATCCCCTTTATGCCAGCTCTAAGCCCCACCACCTCGGGAGCCCCGCGCTGCACTGAGCCCGTCTTGCTGAGCCGCTGGCCCAGCGCCAGAGCTGCCTGTGGCAACCAAAGCCCCAAAGGAAGCGTGATGCCGTCACCATCCCCACCCTCCCTCGCCCCAGCCTGCATGCCCTTAAGGACCCTTGTCTGCGGCTGTTGAGGAGCTCCTTGGCTCTGCCGACCGCATATGGAGCAGCTACAGTCTTTCACCCCAGCTTTGGGAAGTACTTTCCCATGCTCACAGATCAGAGGTGTGAGAAGGGGTAGTTGCTGCCTCTTGCATGCCAGGATGCCCACACAGCCCCCAGAGCTCCCTGCTGGCCCTGCCATCGTGGACATAAAACATTTTGTCCTGAAGTCACCTCCCTGCAGGGCCCCTTACACACCCTCACCCCGGGACGAGGCTGGGCCCCCACCGAGGAGCGCACAGGTGCCCCGGCTTCGGGGGGCTGCGGGAGCAGCGGCTGGGCTGAGGCTGAGTTTGGGGAATACCCGGGGCGGGAAGCACCGAGGAGATGGGCAGAGCTCCTGAAGTCAGTTGACGACTTAACAGGGCGACTCAGAGCAGACACTGCCCCTTTTCAGGGGTTGTTTATCTGCCTGCACAAGGGACTGAGTCAGGATGTGCGGGCACTGGAGGGGCTGCAGCCGCCCCGGCACACACCCAGCAGAGCAAACAGCGGCTCTGTCTGTGCAGGACACACGGCAGGGACCGGCACTGCAGGGACCGGCACGCTTTGAAGCAGCTCCAGGAGAGAGGCGGGGGCGAGGAAATTCGCGATCCTGCACTGAACACCTTGAGCAAATGAGGAGTTATTCTGGGCTTCAGCAGTGCAAACACCCTCTTAATGCAACCCTGTCTTAGTAAGAAGAGTAAAAATAACACCAGCAGTGTGGCTGGCCTACCATGGGCGGCATTTTCCAGTGCCTGGTCAGACAGATGCCTCCGCAGTACAAGGTGGTGAGTGAAGTGGGCACTAAAGCTGGAAACAAGGGAAGTTTCCTCTTGGTGAGGTGCTGGGACCAAGCCCGGAGCTCCCTGGATAGCCCCTGAGGGACAGCCCTGACTGGACAGAGCCAGAGGGACAGCCCTGGGAGACAGCCCCAGGGGACAGACAAGCACTTGTCTCCTGCCACTTCTGCCCCAGGTGCCGGAGCAGGGACAGGTACTGTGAGTGGTTCCCATTCTGTGTTTGGCAGGCAACTGGACAGAAGATAATCCCAACAGCCTGTCCAGCACCAGACACCCCAGCTTGCCCAGTCCCACACATCCCACACACCCCTACCCCCCTCACAGCAACAAACTGCTCGTGCTTCCAAGCTGAGTGAGAAATGGCTGCTTCCAATTCCTCCACTGCTGGCAGTGCTCTTCTGACTGTTTGTCACACATTAACTCAAGTGTGCACCTCCGCTGCAGAGTGCATCCAGAGTTCACACTGGGTACAGGAGGAAGAGCGGGCTTGTGCAGGCAGAGCCGAACCCAGCAGCACGAGCCCAGACACACTGGCACTCAGCAACACCAGTGGCAGAGGTTCCTGTGCCCACGAAGCAGCCTTGGGAGCAAGGCCAGCTCAGGGCAGGTGACACCAGCTGTGGGCTCCCATGGCCACCAGCCCTCCCCAGGCGTCACAGTGGCCTGGCAGAGGACAGCAATTCCTGTGGCCCTGATGCTCAGAGAGGGTGCAGCCCATGGGACACTCTCCCCCACTGACCCCTCCCTGCATCCATGGGAACAACTCAACCCAGTGCTGTCCACAAGGACCAAGGGGTCTGGGAAGAGGGAGAGGGTGTCATTTTCACTGTCTCTTCTCAAACCTGAGCAAGGAGAGCAAGACCCCAGCATGAGAGTGGCACACTGACAGGGCAGCACTGTCAGACTATTCCTGTATGGACCTTGCTGCGGTGAGGTGGCACTGCTGGGGTGAGGAGGGCCCTGCTGGCACAGGCTGTGCACTTGGCAAAGGCCCCCACCATGACCTGCACACCCCGAGCCCATACAGATACATGGTGGAGTAGTACATGAATTGTTTCCATTAAAATCAGCTGTCCCAAGCTTTCTCTCAGCAAGGATTTGCTGATTCTGCTCCAACATCCCTTCCCACCTCCCTTAGAGAACGTGATGGAGGATGGGACACCCCCAGCCACGGCTGCATTGCGGGGCAGTGCTTCTGTAAAGCCAGCCACGTGCCCCCAGAGCAGGACACACCAGGGTACCTGCACATGGGGCTTCTGCTGGACTCTGCCCTTGGCATGCTTGGACCTTAGCAACTCTAAAATCCCTCTGTAGAGCTGGAGGGGGAGTTTGACTCACTACACCCTCCCGGTGCAGTGTCCTGACGTGCCTGAGCAGAGCACTGGCCACAGCTGGGGGCCCCTGACCAGGACCAGCCCAAGTGTGGGGAGGGCAGAACTCCCAAACCCCAAGAGCCCACGGAGGTGTGGGGTCTCAGCCCTCTGTCCCTGATAGGTGGTCTCTAGTGTGTTGGGTGACCCTTAGGACACACAGGGAGGGCTGGGACATGCCAGGCAGCCCCAGGTGGTACCTCTGGCAAGACCCTGAGGCAGGGATCCCCAGGCAGGAGAGGGAGGGATGGCCAGTGCGTGCGGCAGGGACTTCCAGGGAAAGTGGTGGTCACTGCTGTGTGCACACTTCCATGTCCCAGAGCAACCAGCGCTGATTCCAACACATCTGCTGTCCAGCAGCGAAGTTTTCAACACATCTCCCCTTCAGATTCCATCTCTCAGAGATGCAGCTACGGGAAGGGGATGCAATTCCCGACAAGAGCATCCCACCCGGATTGGCCAGGATGGGGACGCTGCCAGAGGAGGGAGAGAACTTTATAAGGAGAAAACAGTCCCGAGTTCTGGCACTTCGCTGGAAGCAGCGCAGCCCCTCTCCGCCCCCTTGTTCTCCCCCCTCTTGATCGGCAGCGGGGCCATCTCCTACCCGAGGGCTGTGGGGTCCCGGGAGACTCCGGTGGGGGCCAACCCGGGGGGCTCCGGGGGCCTGCTGCTTCTTTTTTTTTTTTTTGGTTTTTTTTTTTTAGGTGGTTGCTTTCAATAGGTGGGATCTAAACCCGCCCGTTTCCTGGAAACTTTGTTTTCCCTTTCTTCCCTCCGGCGGCCCGGCCGCGGGGAGAGGGGGGGTGCGCGGGGGGCGGGCGGGATAAATGGGACGGGCGGTGGGGCCGGACAGCGGGCGGTGAGGGGCAGCTCCTCGGCATCCGGACCGCGGCACCGACAGCACCGCCAGCGGGAGCGGGACAGGCACCGGGACGTGCACCGGCGGGGGCAGAGGCAGCACCCGACCCGCAGCGCCCAGCGCCGGCAGCATGGCCGAAGGTAGGAGCGCGGCGCGAACCCCCGCAGGTGCCGGGCCCGGTCCCGTCCGCGGGAAGTCCCGAGCGGCCGCACCCCGCCCCAGCCGGCGCTCGGTGCCCCCGCGCCCTCCCTGCTCGCCTGGGGCTACAGCCGGTCCCTGACCCTCAGCCGAAGTCTAGGGCGGTGGGGAACGGGAAGGACTAAAGCGGGACGGCGATTAGGAGCCTAGCAGGATCCGTGCGGGGTCCACGCCGGTCTGAGCCGTTCCCTCCCTCCCGACTCTCCTCCGGCCCGGGTGTCGCTGGTACCCGTAGAATGAAGTTTGGTGCTATTTAAAGCTTTCCCGGTAGAGCAGGGTGGACAGCTGGGCTGGGAGCGTGTGCCTGACACGGTGAGGGGATTTCAGGAGGCTCAGGCAGGAAAAGAGCTTCTGGGCTTCAGGAATCCTGCACGCTTGGCTTTTCAGGGTAGGTACACCCCCCAGCTTCCACACAGCTGCCCCCAGAGTCCCAGGAAATGGATCTCTGTGATTCCCACGGGCACACAGCCCTCTGGGTGACACGGCATCACTCTGCTCTGCTGTGCCACGGTGCCGCAGGCTGTCCTGGCTCCCAGCACTGCTGTAGCAATACCAACGCAGGTCCCTCGGGTCAGACACTCACACAGACACATAGCTGAGCAGCTACAGAATCACAGAATTGACTCGTTTGGAAAAGACCTTTGAGAGCCTCACATCCAACCTATGACCTAATGCCACCTTATCAACTAGACCCTGGCACTAAGTGCCACATCCAGTCTATTTTTAAATACATCCAGGGACAGAAGCTCCACCATCTCCCTGGGCAGCACATTTTAAAGCCCAGTCACTCTTTCTGTGAACATTTTTTTCCTAATGTCCAGCCTGAATTTCCCCTGGCACAGCTTAACACTGTGTCCTCCTGAATACACTGGGCAGCTCCTGCTCCTGAGTGCCCAGGGTTCTGCTACCACTTGCAGCACCACAGCCCCCTTCCCACCCATCTCTTGGCACTCATTGGTTTGGATAGAGGCACCTGTGCTTTGAGAAATCTGCTTTTTGCTAAATCTGCTGAGGATGAAAACGCCAGGGTGACTGGGACAAGGAGGAGCCCTGATCCTGTTCTCTGGACACACTTATTGTTTGTTTTTTTTTTATTGTCAGCGAGTTTAACCATGTCAACTAAGCTCCATGTGAGCCATGAGATTCCACTTGTACAGTCTGTGTCCCATAGCATGGGGCTGTGTGCTCACAGAGGGGGAAGCAGGGAGGGAAAGGGTTTGTGTGTGCTCTGGCCCCACTTCACAGTTCTCATGGACTGGCTGTGGGGACCCTGCCCTTAGTTACAGACTGTTCAAGTGGCTCTCACATTGTGGTGGGGACAGGGACAAGCCTACTACCCTCCACTGGGCCCATACTGTAGTCACCTTGCCCAGTGAGCCAGGAGCAGTGTTTTCATTTAGCTTTGGGAATGGGGAGCTCATGGGCTGCTGTTTCCATTTGGCACTGGTCCAAGGAGGGCTTGGTGACTACCAGAGCTGGTACAAGGAAGGGCATGGCCGAGGAGAGCCATGGCATGGGGCAGCAAGCCCCAGCTTGCCCACTGATTGCCCACTGATCTGCCCACTCCCTCACTAGCACTGAGCTTGCTGTGCTCTCTGCACAGAATGCTTTTGCTTATTCTGGTGATTAATACGTCACTGCAGAGCAGTCAGGGGTCAGTGGCCTCAAGTGATGATGAACGATATCTCATCGCTCCAGCACAGTGCCCAGGGTGGCAGGGACATGGCTGCTGGTGTTCTGGCACACAGCCCTGCCTGGGCTGCGAGCAGAGCACAGCAGCCTGCATATGTCTGGGGCATCAGACACCCTCTGTCACCAAATCTACACTTTCTCTCCCCAATTTGTCAGCAGGTGCAGCACAGTAAAGCTGCTGGAGGCCTGGCTGAGGCACAGGAACATCCTGGGCATTCCTGGGCTCACTTATCAGCACGTGCTTGGGATGGGGGCACACAAACAGCAGCCCTGAGAGCAGAGCTGAGCGCTGGGCTTTGCCCTGGTGCTGGGTGCTGTGAGACACAGGCCTGGCACAGCTCTGGCAGCACAGTGATACCACAGAGGCAGCTCCACGGCACAACACAGCATAGAACTGGATCAGGAGGGCAAAATGTCGCTGTGAGCTTGGCTGCCAAAGCTGTGCCACTCTCACAGCACAACGGGAGCCCAGCCCTCAGAGCGCTCCTGGAAGGATGCTCAGAGTCTGGCACGGTCACAGCGCCCTCCTGGAGAGATGCTCTGCCCGGCACATCTGGGAGCACAGGGCAGTGTGGGTGGGGGAGGCTCAGACCCCTCGCCAAGGTCCCAGCCCAGGGCTCGGTTTGGGCACAGCCACCCCTCCTTCCCAAGCGTCGGGACTGCGTGACGTGTCCCAGGCTCGGAGCTGTACCTGCCTCTGCTTCGCAGATCTGGTGCTGGAGACGTGGGACCTGCACTGCGACCGCAATGGGCGGGAGCACCGCACGGCGGACATGGGCTGCAAGCAGCTGGTGGTGCGGCGGGGGCAGCCCTTCACCATCACCCTGCGCTTCTCGGGCCGCGGCTACGAGGAGGGAGTGGACAAACTCTCCTTCAACGTCGAGACCGGTGAGTGCCGCCACATTTGTGTCGCGAGGGAGGGCTGTGTAGGTGTCACCACCCCCTGCCCCAAAGCTCACCTGTGCTCCCACGGGGGCTGTGCCACCACACCTGCCCCATGTGACACAGTTCCTGTTCCTCACCTGGCAGAGGCTGGTGCTGTGCGCAGCTTTTATATCACAACAAGAAAAAAAGATAGAAACTCATCTCCTTAATGAGAGCGGAAGAGAAGCAATAAAGAAATAAAACAAAAAGCCACCAGCATCATCACCTCCTCCCCTCCTCCTCCTCCTCCCAGGGCCGAGCCAGACTAAGAGCATGACAGAGCTGCCAGCTCACCAGCATCTTGGCTGAGGCCAGGATCCTGCCCAACCCTCCTGTCCCTCTGAGAAACATCAGCACAGTGTATCTTTTCAGCCAGAGGTATCACAGCATTTCTGCTGATGGGCTTTACACCCAGCCCTGCTGCCTCTCAGACACTCCGGAGCGGGGTTTGCTCAGGAAACACAAACACTGGAGAAAGGAAATGTTCCCACGGAGCCCCCCCAGCGCAGCCCCCCGGGCCGGGGCTGGGCTGGGCTGTTGCTCTCACAGCCAGGGCTGGGTGCAGCCACCGGGCAGGGGCTCAGCCCCGCCAGCTCAGAGCAAAGGGAGAGGAAACTATTTCTCAGGCAGGAGTTATTTTGGGGCTGAAGCACCATGCTGAGTCAACCCAGCCAGAATTCAAAGTAAAACTGCACCCAAGTTTCCTCACAGAGTAAAACTCTCCTTTTTCCGTCCCAAAAGCTCTGGTGACAAAACAAAACCCAGCACCTCCCAGCTTCACCCTGCACCAGCAGTTCCCTCGGTGCCCTAGCAGCCCCATGGGTTTCCCCAGGCCATGCTACAGCCAGGCAGTCCCGGGCTGGTTTTGCAGGGGGAGTAGCCGCAGGCACAGCCACAGGCACAGCCTCCCAGGCCAGGGCACAGGCTGGCAGAGGCTCCTCTGGGCTGGAGCCCAGCCCCAGCATTGCAGAAAGAGGGGAAAGGTGCCTTGGTGCTCGCAGAGGCACGTGGCAGTGCCACCCCACCGGCGGCAGCGGCCCCAGCACATTCCTCACTGTGGCCGGACCTGTCAAGGCAAGGACCGCCAGACCTGCCCCTCCATCCTGGGACAGCAAAGCCACCGAGGCCATGTGCCGCCTCCCACAAGAAAGGGGGAAGGAAGAGTAGAGTGAAAACAGAGCTGCGTTTTTGCAGTAGCCGTTTTGGCAGAGCCCTGCTCAGGTGCCGGAGTCCAGGGGGATGTTGTGGGCTGTGGGGGCAGCAAGAGGAGGAGAAGGAGGAGGAGGAGGAGGAGGAGGCAGGCTCTGGGAGTCTGCCCAGCCCATGGCAGCACCGGGCTGGCTCTTGCCCAAAGGACGCCGTGAACTCAGCCCAGCCTCTCCGAGAGGAGAAACTGTGTCACTACCATGAGTTCACGAGTATTTTTGGTGACTGGCCTGTGGGCGAGGGCTGGCAGGGGACCAGCCGAGGCGGTGCTCCGGCGGGGACAGGGGACAGCAGTGGCACCGCTGCCTCGGCTGCCGGCCAAGCACTGCATGGCCAGGGAGCCGCGGGGCCGGGCTGGGCGTCACCGCTCCGGCGAGCGGGTCTGGAGCTGGCTCAGTGCAGGTGGCTTGGCCATGGCTGCAGCTCGGAGGGGCCAGCAAGGATCACACTGTCCCAGGCTCGGCGCTTTGGCCACTGAGGTCATCCCTAATCCCGGGATGTTTGCAGCAACGCCTGAGGCTGCACACACGTACTGGGGCACGCAGTGCCGGGCGTCTGCGGCTCATGGCCGGGCTCTGCCAGCCCCCATGCCGTGGCTGGAGGGACTCGACAGCGCTGCTCCGAGGAGAGGCAGGAGCGGGTGCATCCGAGAACAGAGACCTGGCAAGCGCCCCTGTGCTCTGCTGGCCCCCCAGGGCGAGTCTGTCCCTTCCCAAACATTGAGAGACATGCCTGAGCTCTCCTCAGCTGGGCTACCCTGTGCCCTCAGTACCTGACAAATACATGATGAATGTTCCCAGACTCTGACAGCCCAGATCCAGGCAGCTGCTGCAGGGCAGGGGGGCTTGGAGCAGGTGACCTTGGTGCAGCCTCCATGGCACGGGGCTCCCAAGGGCTCTGGAGCACTGGGAGAACTGACCTACTCCTTCTTGACAGGGCCCTGCCCCAGTGAGACATCAGGAACCAGCTCCCACTTTGTCACGACTGACTGCCCAGAGGAGTCGTGCTGGAGCGCAGTGATCCAGCAGCCGGACGGGGAGTCCCTTTCTGTGTCACTCTGCTCCCCAGCCAACGCTTGCATCGGCCGCTACAGCATGACCCTGGAGACCTGCACTGACTACCAGGGCTCCAGCTACCAAATCGGGGACTTCGTCCTGCTCTTCAACCCCTGGCACCCAGGTGAGGCTTCCACCTCTCTGACTCCAGGGATTCCAAGGCTCAGGCAAATACAAGATGCTCCCCACGCACCTCCCCTACAGGTCTCATCCCAGGGCAGATCCCAGGTGTCCCAAACCCTGGTCTGAATGCAGGTTTAAGCAGAAAGCTTCACTTTGCTTCCATCTCCACACAATCCCTGCAGTAGGCTGGGGTCAGGAGCACCATCCCCACCCTACAACACACACAGCCCCTTTGCCACCACCCCAAACACTCAATGGCCTGTCCAGGCTGCCCCCACCACACAGTGGGAGCTCACCACTGTGCTGCTGGTGTGAAGCCCTGGGCAGTCCCTGGCACCAGCTCCTGGCCAGGCAGGGGACAGAGGAAAAGCCTCTGAATGTCCCTAATTGCCCCCAGTTGTCCCCACTTGCTCCCAGTTGTCCCTAATTGCCTCCACCAGGCCCATTCTCACCCATCCTCACCCAGGCACCCAGCTGTGGGCTCAGTGACATGGATATCGCTGTCCTGGTGAAATTTGGGCAGCCAGACCCAGAGGAGAGGTTCGATTCAGTGCTGTAAGGTTCAACAGCCCTGGGATTTTCCTCTCTCCATGTCCTACCCCTGCCCCTGCACTGGCTGATTTCCTGGATCTCAAAAGTCCCATTCTGGATCTGCAGAGATAAGGGGCCATAGGAAGCTCTGCTCAGCCAGGGCTGTGCTGAGCACTTGGGGTGGATGTGTGGGGTTTCCTTCTGCAAACATTTCCAGTAAATGTTCATTTCCACAGCAGTAGCTGCTGTGAGTGAAATGGCTTTGGCTGTGCTGAGCCAGCACACCCACTCCCACTGCTCACTGCACCCCCAGGGGGTGTCCCCTGCTGAGAAGAGATCCATCTCCATTAAATAAAAGGGAGGAAAGACAGAGACATGAGAAAGAATGAAAAGCAAACCACAAACCCGCTGAAATTTTCCCATCACTTTAAATCAACCTTGGTTGAAATTCCCCAGCAGCTGTTTAAGGCATGAGCAGTTCCAGCCCCTGGTGCCTCATTTCCCACTGGATCCATCCCCAGGGAGGGGGTCAGGAAGCTGGTTGTGCAGGGCAGAGCCCTGTCCCCATCACTTGCTGTCCCCACAGAGGACGCGGTTTTCATGCGTGACGAGAACGAGCGACGTGAGTACGTCCTGTCCCAGGACGGGCTTATCTACCAGGGCACCTGTGATTACATCTTCTCCATCCCCTGGAACTTCGGCCAGGTGAGCGGGCAAGGCCCCCTGGGACCCTTGGGACCCCTGGCTGGCCCAGGCCATGCAGCTCTGGTGCTGCAGGACACAGGGACTGGTGCCATGTGTGTGCCCCTCACAAACATGCCCCTCAAATGCTGTCAGCACCTTGGAGGCCAGCCATGGGTCAGAGAAACCGGAATCTCATTTCCAAGAGGGAATGCGCTGACTTCAAAGCATAGCAAGGCAAGGGAGTGTTTCCCCAGGGCTCCTGGGGGCCCCATGTGTCCCTAATCTGGGTGGCCCTGCTGTGCTGGGAGCTGGTGCCTGATAAATAATTCCTGGGCACTGTGCCAGGGGTGCTGATAAGGCAGTGCTCACACCCTGAGCTGCACCCATGGGGCACAGGGTTTGCTCAGCCACCCTCCCTGAGCAAAGGGCTGGGGGCCCGCAGCAGTGGGGGTGCCCATGGCCTCCACAGGATCCGTGCCTCAATTCAAGGAAGGGCTGTGACTCAGCCGTGATGGGAAGTAGATTTTCCTGGAGGTCAGGTCCAGGCCCTGACCCCTGTGAGGTTGCAGGAAACCAGATCCAGCCCCAGTACGTAGGCAGGAGGTCACCCACAGGCTTCACAGGCTGACTGCGGACAGTGGGAACATCACTCAGCGGATGCTGGCTGGGGAGGGGACCCTGAGGAGGTGTGACCCCTGTACCCAGCAGTTCTGCTGGCAGGGGCATCACAGTGAGCCCGAGAGGGAGGACAGAGGTGGCAGAGCCCCTGTGGAGACCTCACACAACCTTTTCTCCCTGCTCTCCACCAGTTTGAGGATGACGTCTTAGCCATCTGCCTCAACATGCTGGACATAAACCCCAAGCACCTGAGGGATCAGGACCGGGACTGCTCCCGCCGCAATGACCCCGTGTACATTGGCAGGGTGGTGAGCGCCATGGTGAGTCTGGGCTGCAGCCAGCAGGGTGTCCCCAGCACCCCACATTCCCTGGGGTGCAAACACCCCCCAGCTACAGCTGTGGTAGACAGCATTTGCCATCCCCCCCAGTTACACCGTTTTCCTTCTCTGGGGTGTTTCCTCTCTCTTTTACATCCTTTCTCTGTTACTGTTCCCATATGTATAAGAGCTTTTTTAGAGGAAACAAAAAGCAGAGATGGGCACAGATCATTCCACGGATAATCACTCCCAAATTCCCAGGCAGGAGGATGTGTTTCTAAAATTCATTCCTAATTAGCACCGTGTCCACCTGCATCCCAGTGAGCTCTTGCATGGATACAGGATGTTAAAGTGGGTGACAGTGCATGTGAATAGGGCAAAGACTCCCTCCCTCCCTCCCTCCCCAGCTTGTTCCTGCTGCTCCATCTTTCCCCTTTTCTCCTGCCACAGGTGAACTGTAATGACGAGGACCGAGGGGTGCTGTTTGGGCGGTGGGACAACTGCTACGAGGATGGGATGAGCCCCATGGCCTGGATTGGGAGTGTGGATATTCTCAAGAGGTGGAAGAAGTTTGGGTGCCAGCCAGTCAAGTACGGCCAGTGCTGGGTCTTTGCTGCTGTGGCATGCACAGGTGAGAGCAGATTCCTCTGGTCTCCCCTTCTCCACAGGACAGGGTTGTTCCATCTCCCCTGTCTCCCACCCCATCCCCTGCCCGCATCCACTCCCAGTGCTGCGTCCAGAGGGAAGCGCTGCAATCAGCCAGCAATGATTCCTTTGCAATTAGCTCTCTATTACTCTAGTTTGTCAGGAAATAGAGGGAAAAAATTATACAAAAGGGCTCTGGTTTTTCAATCAGCACTGCCTCCCAGGCCAGGCAGCAAGGGAGGAACTGAGGCAGGCCAGGGTGAGGGAAGTGACTGTAAGGCCAAGTTTGCATTAAAGTCACAAACCCACTAAGATCAAAATAATGTCATGGCCACCAGGGCAAACAGACTGGGGAAAAAGAAGACAACAATTCCAGACTTGCTGCTGCTGGGAAACACTCACATATGCTCGTGCAGCTTCGCCCCAAGAAAAACGCTGTCTGTGAGAGCATTGATGTGTCACAGACAGACGAGACCCTTTTTAGAGGAGAGAAATAGCAGAAAACTAAAGTGGATTTTCAGCGACTCACAGAGGTTTATAGCCTCCCTTTGAAGCACTGTAACTGCTTCCCTGCTCCCTGGGGAGTTCCCTGTGCAGTGAAAGACAGCTGGGAGATGAAATCCAGGGTTCAGCACGGCTTCCCACACTCTACCTCCAAAGCTCTCACAGACGCTTTTTGTGCCTTTTTTTGCTGCAATATCAAACCAGTCAGGCTGTCAGAGCCAGGTGCCACCCAGCCAGCTTGCCTGTGCACTGTGGCTGTGGGAACTGGCTTCTCCTGGGGATCAGTCCCCAGGCAGCCCTTTCACAGGCAAGGGGAAGGGCGGGAGTTGTTCAAACCTGGGGCTCCACGGGACACGAGCTGTGCAAACCTGGGCCTCTGGGCTGGGGAGGTGGGGGTGCAAACCTGGGCCCCTGTCTCACCCTGCCCTGCTCCCTGCAGTCATGCGGTGCCTGGGAATCCCCAGCCGGGTGGTGACCAACTACAACTCAGCCCATGACACAAACGCCAACCTGACCATTGACCGCTATGTCAACGAGAAGGGGGAGCAGGAGAGGCAGTCCTGGGACAAGATCTGGTGAGCAGCACAGCAGGACCTCAGCCTGCCCACCACTGGGCTACTTCTGCCCCTTCCCCAGAGCCTGGCAGGTGCTTGGGGAGGCTGAGACTCCTACGTGCTGGTTTCCCTCACAGGAACTTCCACTGCTGGGTGGAGTCGTGGATGGCCCGTCCAGACCTGGCAGCTGGCTACGATGGGTGGCAGGTGCTGGACCCCACGCCTCAGGAGAAGAGTGAAGGTACAACGTGCTCCACACGGAAGCTCCATCCACCTCACACCCTGACACGGCTGGGTCGCCCCACCACAGCCACCCCTTGTGGCTGAGCCCTGGAGTGGTGACAGTGGCTCTACTTCGTGCAGGAGTTTACTGCTGCGGGCCAGCCCCCGTCAAAGCCATCAAAGAGGGTGACATGCTGCTCAAGTACGACATCCCCTTCATCTTCGCCGAGGTGAACGCCGACGTGGTGTACTGGGTGGTGCAGGGCGACGGGATGCAGAAGCAGAGCATCCGATCCTCAGATGTGGGGAAGTACATCAGCACCAAGAGCATAGGCAGGGACAGCCGGGAGGACATCACCCACAACTACAAATACCCGGAGGGTATGGGGGATTTCAGGGGCAGAGACAGCCAGGGAGGGATGTTGCTGCTGGGAAACAGCTGCAGCGGGAGGGCTCCAGGGCTCAGGACAGAACAGCCCAGGCCAGGCCCTCCCTGTACTCCAGGGACTCACAGGAATTTTGTGCACCGCAGGGTCTGAGGAGGAGCGGGCAGTGTTTGAGAAGGCAGAGCATCAGAAGAAGTCAGTCGGGGAGGAGGATGAGGGGCTGCACCTCAGGATCAAGGTGTCAGAGGGTGCAAACAAGGGCAGCGACTTCGATGTCTTTGCTGTCGTCAACAACAACACGGACGAGGAGCGTGTCTGCAGGGTGACGCTGTGCGCCCGCGCCACCAGCCACAACGGCACCCTCGGGCCCCAGTGCGGCCTCACGGACCCGGTGGACATCGACATTGAGCCCGGGGCAGGTAAGAGACCCACTGATGGCAAAGGAGATGCTTCACCAGGGCTGGGGTCAGGTCAGCCTGTGTTCAGCTCCTCGGTAGGCAATGCTACTTTGGGGCATCCTCCTCAGTTAACTACCAGTGTGGATTTTTAATCTTTGTGAGAGGATGAGGAAATTGCTCAGGCGGAGGCTGGAAATGCATTTGGAGCTGGACAAGCCACTGCTGCTCTAGCTGTTATGCCAAGGGAGCAAGCTGGGCACACCCAGGCTGCCATCCCTAGGCACTCTGTGGCACTTGTCTGCATCCCTCCTGCTTTCCCTCAGACTTTGGGCTAGGCAGGGCTCTCTGGTGGGATCTTCCCACACCAGGGAGAGCGGAACTGGCCCAGCTCAGCCCTGAGTGCGTGGTCCCAGGCTGGAGGAAGTGAGAAGCACTGGGTTTCCTGGCCAGCAGTGCTGCAGCTCTCCGTGTCTCTGTGGGTGGGCGTTCGGCTGCAGAGCTGTCCTGGCACGGCCCCCGAACTTCCCTCACCCTCGTCACACGTGAACATCACCATCTGGTCGTTAAACACGAGTTTGGGCTTACGTGAGTTTGCAGAGACCCTTCAGGGCTTGGAAAGGCCACACATCTGCTGTCCTGGAACAGCCAAATGTTTATCCTGCGCCGAGCCCTGCTCCTCACCAGCCCTCCTGCAAACGCAGTGCTCGGCGCTCTGCCAGATGTTGAGCTGCTTTGCAGGAATGAGGAATGTGCTGGCTCTTGCCACCATGGAGGGGAGAGGGATGTGCCTCTGCTCATGCTGGCAGAAGCACCAGCTGGTACTTGGAGCCTTTTGCAGGGCTGGATGGGAGAGTGGGGATATGTGCTGTGGCCTTTAGGGTACTTAACATTCCTGTGCAAAAGTTAACCCAACCCCATTTTTTCTGAAACATTAATTATGAGCTCCTGAAACTTCTACCCTCAGCTCCTGCCTCAGAATATAGACCCCAGGACTTCCCAGTCTGCATTTTTTATTAGAGCACCCCAGCATTTTGTGCCAGTATGGAAAGCCAGGCTTGTTCCTCTCCCCACAGTCTCAGTTGATGCTACAGCACTTCAAATCTTGCCTCACGAATGTCAGGCTCCATTTCTCATGGTCACAGCCACTCTAGGCTCCTTGTTCCAGGCAGTTCTGCAGCTGGTTGATCTCAGCCTCCTTCCCTGTCCTTCACCCAGACAGCCCCATCCCTGAAGGACTTTCAGATGAACAAGGCTGAGGGCTGAGTGTGGGCAGCTGCCAGGGACCAGGCTGCCTCCCAGTGCCCACATTGGCTGCCAAGGGCTGGCACTCTGGACCCCTGGGCAGGCATCACCCTGGATTCTTGCCCTAGGACATGGCTCCTTCCCATCCCCACACCCTGAACATCCCTTCTGGCACTTAGTATTGGAACCTCAGCCCTGCATTCCTGCTCCCCAGTCCTTGCAAGGCACCTGGAGAAGCTCCTGGGGAGCCCACACCATGCCAGCAGCAGCTGGGTGCCAGCACAGAACTGTGGGTTCTGGGCTGGAGATGCCACGGGTGCTGACCCCTCTCTGCTGCCCTTCCAGAGAAGAGGGTGCCCCTGCGCATCCTGTACGAAGAGTACAGGGACAAACTGACCCAGGACAACCTCATCAAGGTGGTGGCTCTCCTGAATGATCACCAGACTGGCGACATCATCGTAGCTGTCAGGGACATTTATGTTGAGAATCCACCGATCAAGATCAGGGTAAGGGTTCAATGTCCCATCCCAGGCAGGTTTGAGGGGAATGAGTTGGTGTGATCATCTTGGGGTTACCCTGGGGCTTGGGCTGCAGGTCCTGCTTCACTGAGCAGGGCTGCATCCCCTGGGACCTGCATCCCTATGGTCCTGCCTCAGCCCCGGGGCAGGGGTAACACCGTGTCCCCCGGGATCAGTGGTGCTTGGGGTCCAACCTCTCCTACTTGCAGATTTTAGGAGAGCCAATGCAGAATCGGAAGCTGGTGGCAGAGATCAGCCTGGTGAACCCTCTTGCAGTGCCCCTGAACGGCTGCGTGTTCGTGGTGGAGGGCACCGGCCTCACTGAGGGACAGCTGGTCAAGGAGCTGTAAGAGCTTTTCCCTCTTCACCTGGCTGGGATGGGGGTGGTGTGGGGGTGTATTTCTGTGTGTGGAGCCCCCGGGGAGGGCAGTCATGGGGCACAGCAGGAGCCAGGGCTATGCTGGTCCCTGTGGACTCAGAGTATCCCTACCCTACACCTTGCTGGGGAAGGGGTTTGGCCACCCTACAGAGGCCTTTGCTTGCCAAAGTCCCAGCACTGTCCTGCAGCACCACGGGCCCTGGGACGGTGACAGGGGTCTCTGAGGGTGACAGGCCACAATGACTCCCTGCCCTCCCACAGTGAGGAGCCGGTGGAGCCGCAGGCAGAGGCCAAATTCCGGATGGATCTGATGCCGCGGCTGTCGGGGCTACAGAAGCTGATGGTGGACTTTGAGAGTGACCAGCTGACAGGGGTCAAGGGCTACCGCAACGTCATCATCGCACCCCAGCCCATGTGAGCAGCTGCCATGGCCCCCCAGCTGCAGAAACCCTGCCTCGCTGGCCCCCACCCGCTTCAGCCCAAGGTGGTCCCACAAGGGCGACTGCCAGAACCCAGCCTGACCCCGACACGGCAGCAGTGATGCCACCCACGCTCCTCCCCGGGAGCACAGACAGGATAAAGGGGCTGGTGAGGTCTGGGGACTGCTGTGGCAGTCGCTCACTTCACTGCTGTTCTCTCAGTCTGTGGAGTGGAAACATCCATGTGCTGTCTGTCCCCCAGCACTGGGCACACCGGGACCCCTGTGCCAGCCCCCTCCTCTGTGCAGTGCTGGCAGCCCCAGCCCACAGAGCCATTTCCATAGAGGCAGCAGCAGAACGACCCCTCCAGCCCCTGGCATCATCATCCTCTGACTGCAGCTCCATAGAGAGAGATTCTATACTGTGAGCACAAAGCTGTTTATGCACCATATACCTATAAAACAAATCTATAAATATTTACTGCAAATAACCTGCTTGGGTACAGCCAGGCATTGGCTTCGATAACCATCCTGGCACTGCAGACACTGCAGGGAGGGATGGGACATTACCTTGATATGAATCAACTATGCAAACACTGAATAAAAACTTTATTTTTCACTTTAAAAGCCAGACCTGGCTCTTCTTGCCCTTCCCCTCCCCACAGCAGGACTCAGCAACTCCTTGCCCAGCATCCATGTGGGTGGGGGGTGAGTTCTCCCAGCCCAGCACTGGGGTGGTCATTGCCATGGCTGGCACTGCAGCCACAATGGCCTCATATTGGCCACCCCCTCTGCCCCAAATCAGCCTGGCCTGGTGTTCTCAGGGTGCTCTACACTCAGCCCCCGAGACACCTTCCCAGGTAATTTCTCCCCTCTCAGGAATGATTCCACATTGTGCTCAGAGAACTGGAGGGAAACACTACAAGTAAATCAAACTAACAGGTCTTGCACACTGTGCCAGGCTCTGGGCAGGGCTGTCCGCCCAGGCTGGGGAGGTGAAGGGCAGCTGGATCCTGCACAGGGAGGCAGGAGGAGAGTGGGGATTTGTCTCACACCTGGAACCGGGGTCAAGGCTCTGCTGAAGATAAACACTTTCCATGCCAGAATGGCCCACCCACGTGCTCCCCACAAACAGGGTGGGAGCCTCCCTGCCCCTGCAAACAAACACCATGGATACCATTATAGAGCTGGTGGTGTCTGACTGAGGGCCCCACAGTCCCAGCAGAGGGGACAGTCTGTGGGACAGGAGAATCTCACTCATACTGGCTGTCCCAGTCACCCTGACATCGTGGGGTCTCCCATCCCCGCTGTGACTCAGGCTGGTTGGGCAGCTGGGAGTGTTTCCCATCAAGGACTGCCCGTTCTCCAGCTTTCCTTTCTGTTTATCTTTAGGATGAGATAAAATCCCCATGTGCAGGGCTCCACACACAGCTGCTGCTTCCCCAAGCCAGGTTGAGGTTCATGGCCAGAACTCCCCAAACCCTGGCTCTGCTTCCCCCATGGGAGGCCAAGGACCCATCTCAGCTCCAGCCCCGGCTCCGGCTCCCAGCATGGAACTTGAGTGGGCACAGCAGAGCCCGGGCCCCACGTGCAGCAGCAGATTGTTTGGCCAATAAAGCCTTTCAAGAAACACCCCCCAGGAGAACCACACAATCCATCTCCCCCTACCCTTCGGAACTTTAACCACCACACCTCCCTGTCCTGCTTTGCTCCAACACAACCCAAAAAGGCAGCAGCAGGCTGGGAGCCCTGTGGGGTAGAGTGGGGACAGAGGTGGGGCCTGGCACAGGGAGGGATAAGGAGTTGCACAAGCAGCTCTCCCAGGGGACAGAGAGCACCCACCCTGTGGCATTGGGACAGGGCAAGAGCTGCAGGAGGCAGAAGGATGGGGGGTCTCACCTGCATTCAGGGCAAGGGGCAGGGGCCATGCCAGCCCCCAACTCTGGCAGCACCAACTCCCCAGACACCAGTGCCAAGAGCACGTGGAGCCCCAAAGAATCCTGAAGGAGTTAACGGCACGAACCAGCGCTGCCTTCCCTGTCAGGAACATTCTTCAGCCCAGCAATGATGCACGGCTCCTCTTTAGAGCATTTGTTACTGGGCTCTGCTGAGCCAGGCCTCCAGCTGCTCAGCGCCTGGGTTAAAAATAACCAGCAGCTCCGCTGCTTCGGAGCTGGGTCCTGATAAAATAAACATTAGAACAGCTATTCCTGAAGGTCACTCCCATCCATCTGAGCCTCAGCAGAGCAAGGCTGCTCCGATGCGAAGGGAGCAGACTCCAAACGCTGCAGTTATGGTTTAGCAGCAGGGGTTGGCTCTCAGGGCTGGGTTTTCCTCCGATATCCACAGAGCTGAGGTCAACTTCCCTGCGCCCAATCCTGGTCACTGACGTGGTACCACACTGCATCCATCTCCCTGTGCCCATCCTGGATCACTGGCACAGTTCTGGGCTGCATCCATCAGACTCTTTGGCACTCTCGCCGTGCAAGCAATAAATTATAAATCAAATATTTCCAGTATCCATTGTGTGGGAGGGTTTGTAATTCAGTGCTAGTCCAAGTGCCAAAGCCAGGCAGGAGCATTCTTGGGCAGGAGAGGTTCTGGATATATCTCAGCTTGCTGGAGATGCTGACTTGCCAAGAATTGATTGTAAACTCATTTTAGACTTGATGACCTTTAACTTACCTTCATTGATGGATCAAAACTAGAACAAACTCCCATAAATCAGAGCTTTCACAAGAACAAATCTGTGGGATTTCCAAATGGTACTGCCTCTCCTAAGGTCTCCCTCCTCCTCCACAAACATGGAACACATTTTTATTCTCCTTGGTGCAACGAGACAACTGAGGCACCATCAAACAGCAAAAGACAATAACCCCCCCATGCAGGAGGTCCCTCACGGGAAACCATCCCCTCTTCCACAGCCACGGAAGGTGCAGGAGACACTATGCAGAGATGCCTCTTCCAGCATGGCCATACCATGGACAACTCCAACAGCCTCTCTGTGCCTGCCTGATCCCTGATGCAGCTTCCCAGGGGAGCACCCCTGTCCATGCCCCGTGAGGTCCCTGTCCTGCCCCTCATGGTGGGCTGTGCTGACACACAAACCAGTAAGGACTGGTCAGCTGGGCACTGGCAGCAAAGGGATGTGTTGACTGTCAGCTCCTCATCCCTTCCCAGAACAAGACAAGCCTTGTCTTTTCCCAGAAAGACAAAACAAGATTTGCCTCTTCCCAGAAAGAAGTGACAAGACCCTAAATCTGTGAATTATTTACTACTGTTAGTTGTCACACAGATTTGCTCTGTCAGCAGCAGTGCAATGCTTGGCCACCATGCCCCAGCCAAGCTGCAAACCATCACATCCTTGTGCCAAGGGAAAACACTGGGACATGGATTTACAAGCCCCGTCCAGAATCCAGCCTTGTCGGGCTGTAGAACACCATCCCTCAGGCTGCTCTGCACCCAGGGGACACCAAAGTGTTTGTTTTCCTTAAACATCCCCCTCCAATGCTGGCTGGTCCTGGGGTTTCCTGGGTTTTGCCTCAAAACCCATACATAACCAGCATGACCATGATTCCGTCTGCTCCAGCACACATGAACGCCTGTGAGGCCCTTGGCCTTTATTGAACTTCTTCCTAAATGACATTACATGAAGCCATTACTGAAAATAAAAATAAAGAACACATTTTCTACCTACTGTTGCCTTCTAGCAGGTGAGAAAGAGGCAAAGGATGCCTGTGGCACATCCCTAAAGCCAGTGACATCACTGGCAAATGTCTGATTCGGCCTCACTCCAACAGTCTGGCGCCAAGTCTGCTGTGAAATTTCATCCAAGTCTTTTACCAGGTCATTTTTTTTTCAGAGCATTAGGGAAAGCTTATACTTTTTCTAACTAATCCTAGAGATAAATATACATGAAGTTTGGAACTGACCAGGGAACATACCAAAACTTGGCCCAGAAAAACCAAAGCTCAAAGCAGCCCGCCCTGGGTCAAAACTCTGGCAGCACAACTACCCACCCTCCCCCCATAGGATGCCTCCACCACTCCAAGGCTCTGCCAGCCCTTCCTCATCACCATCACAACCTGGGATCTCACAGTTAACCTCTTTGTTAGTCAGGAGTGAGCTCCTCACCTTGTACAGGTGCATAAGCTGCCACTCCTTGCTTACACAGTAGGGAATGCACACCAGTGCACTGAGGTACTGAACTGCAAAGGCAGCTGCCTAACAGTCAAGTATTTTTGGAGAAGTTTGTTCCAGCTCTTAAAAAAAAAAAAAACAACAAAAACCTGATTTACAAAGGCAAGGAAGGACAGCCAGTACCTTGTCATATTTATGTCTTTGAAAACCCCACCTTAGTTCCTGCAACACCACACAAAGGTGGTTTTCACTAGGAGGACCCACACCAACTCCCTCCTGCTCCCACTGCAAGCACTGCCCGGCCTCTGCAAGGCTTTGTGAAAGCAGTGCTAAATATAGTCCCTTTAAGGGAAGATTTGTAAATCAGTATAAAACATAATCCGCTTTGCAGATCCTCTCCAGGGCATATGAAACAATCACTGTTTGCCCACAGAGGCTGTTGCAGACTGGTTAATTGAAGAACCCCTAAGCCTCCCCAAAACCTCCAGAATTAACTCCCAGGGCAACGTGAAAACCCCCAAAGCTGAGAGGCTTTGATCACACTGACCCTCTGGAACAGTAGCTCCTGGTGCTCATGCAGGGAGGCACCTTCCTCCCATTCCAGGTTTGGCTTTTATTTGTATTTTTCCCAGAGTAACAACTGACATGTCCTACAGAAATCCCCCATATCCACTCTGCATGAAAAACTGACACAAGGATCTCCCCACGTCACTGCCTGGGCTTCAGAAAGGTAAAAAACCCAAACGAAACCCACAGGGTGCTGGAGCACTGCAGAAAGAAGTAAGGACACTACTGTTCAATGACACCCTCTTTATTCAAAAATAGATATCTATGAGACATTTCAGAATATACTGCTGTCAAATGGCAGCCTATATGTCTAAATTAATTCCTAAGTCAATTAATATACAGATTTAAGCTTTTGTTAAAAAAGACACACTGTGGGTAATCTGTTTAACCTTCAGAAAATGTCAACCAGTTCACCAGATGCCCTTTGCCCAAAAAGTAAAACAAATAAAATTAAAGACTAGACTTCATTTAAATTAAGCAAAATAAAACACACGCATATATTAAAAAAAAAATCAAAACATTTCAATTAAAAATAAAAAACAGACAGACAACTCTCTCACAGATCTGCCCAAAACACAAACGTGAGATGCCAACACATTTGTCTACATCAGTTTTCGTCCTATAATGGATACACATTCAATCAATGTTCAAAATAACTTGGTTTAAACAGCCTCGGGGTAACTCTGTGAGCTGAATCAGGATAGAAAAGAGTCTTTTGGTTTGGGTTCTTGAAGTTTGGTGTTGGTTTCCTTTTTTTTTTTTTTTATTTTTGGCAAAAGCAGAGAGAATGTACAGTGCTTAATCTAAAGTATGGACGATAAAAGACTGCACAGTCAAAGCGACTCAGGGAACACATAGTTTTGCCACTGGAAAAATTCCTGTAAATTTAAAAGAAAAAAACATCTGTAGGCTGGGCAGTGAGGGTGCAAGGAGCGTTAAAAAAGGACAAAAGGAAGTGTCAGTAGGAAAAGGACGTGAGCTTCTGAACAACTGAATGATCAAAAGATGCTGTGGTGGTGTTTGTTGTGACTGAATGCTGACCAGCCTACTGAACAGCCTGAAAAATACATTAATGCAGAGCAGAACAAGCTTTGCATTTCTGCATTTTCTTCTCCTGGCTTTGACACCAGCTCAAGACCCCAAGGAGGCACAGAGAGAGCATCTCAGCTCACTTCATCCTCTGTCTTACAAAACCTGTGTTACCAGATCAAGTGTCTCTAGAAACAGAACCTGTTTTATCGTGAGAGGTGCTAAATTTAAACAGAATTGTATCCAGATTGGAATGGTTCAGTGATTAGAGTCCAGTTTGTCACACCTAACACACAAACTGAAATGTAACTACACCCCTGGCAGCTAAAACACTAGCCAGCAACATAATGGAATTAAGAGCTTTTTAAATTTACCCTTTTTGTTTTTTACACTTTTCCTGATTATAAAAATCAACTCACAATCTGTGACACAAAATTAAGTACATCCTTCTAATATCTACATGCATGGACAGGGTACATGTGCATACAGGATATATGCATATATATGGGTCTATTTTCTATATAAATAAATATTTATACCACATTTAACTTCTGTGCATCAGACAACTTCACTAAAGCTACAGAGAGAGTTTATATCATTGGATTTTCAGTGTAACCATCCTGAGAGCAGACCTAACAGTGCCTGTCACAGGGACACCAGCAGCTGCCACACACCATTCCAGACTCTCAGGTCATTAAATCAAAGCTTCCATCACCATCTGATTTCATATAATGAAGAGGAAAAATGTGGTATAAATCTAAGGTAGCTAGAACAAAATTTACTTCCACTCCCACTTAGGTAACATCCAGTTCTGCTTTGCTCAGCACAGTGTAACTTATGAGTCTACCTCTAATTCACAAAGAAAAGCTGTTTATTTTTATTGCCTGTGACTTCAATTTACATCCATACCAAATGGGAACTACCTTCACATCAGGCCACAGCATTATGAGGAACTGCAGGTTTAGGAAAAAAATCTTTCCCTGTACCATTGCTGAGCAGATGCTTCCCCTGACGTGGCACAGGACTTGCATGCACACACATCCCCACAAGCCATTCCACTGCTCCCAGAGATAGGGCTCAGAAACCCAACTAAAACAGATGAGACTTATTCAGAAATAATACAATATTTGTACAGAGGGAAGATGCTGCATAGTCAACCTTCCTCTGGAAGCTTCCCAGGTTATGTGTGCACATGATTTGTGATCTTTGTGGAGGTAACAAGTGCTAAGGGCAAACAGCAACTAAAGAGTACAGGAAAAGATGAGAGAAGTTTGCCTAACAGACCACCCCCACTCCCTTTAGAGCTCACAAAACTCACTCCTCTTCCTCCCCTCACGTGAGCCAGTGTACACAGAGAGGGTGAGTACGAGCAGCCAAGAGGTTCAAAGCAGGGTCTGCAAGTTCCTTCCTACTGCAGATCTTGGAAGACTGGACTTCCAGCCAACACCAGTCTTCTAACTTCTGCTGGTAATAATGAAAACTGGGGCACATGGTTTGTTCTAGTCTGTCGAAAACAGGTCCCCAGCAGATGGCAGAGGTGCCAGACCTCCTGTGACATTGGGCAGCAGTGACAGGTCTGGAAGGCTCTGGATGTGAGATTTCAGCTCCTTGCGCACTTGGGTTACCCGAGCAAGCTTCTGTTTGTACTCCTGAGGGAGAGACAAGAGAACAAAGATTAAGCACAGGTTAATTAACAGTGCCGTTAGTTAAGCCAGGAGTCGCTTCCAGGTGAGGACTCACAGAAGGTGGCCAGGCCCTGGTGCTCTGAGCAACTGCTGGCATGACTGCAGACCCTGCCATCTGCCCCAAATTCACAGCCTGCCCACAGGCTCCGGCATCCCTAAACTAATAACCCTGCCCTGCCTTACTAATTTTACATGTAAAATGTCCCCAAACCAGCACACACTAGGGCCTGAGAGAGCATTTGAGAGAAGTGTCAGTGCAGAGTTGCTTTATCCTTGTGTTCTTCCCCAAATACTGACTCCCAGCTGCTGCCAGAATGTTCCTGACACCCCTCCACTGCCAGAAACCACAGCCTGAGGCACACCACAGGTATTACTATGCTGCCAAAATGCTCATTGCTTTCGAACTTGATCAACTTGATCAATTCTGAACACTTAATTAATCCAATTTCCCCCTTTCAAGCCATTAAATCAAACCCAAGTTCTGGTTGTCAAAGAGGCCCTCCTTTATGAGCTCACATTACAACCCCAGCAGCTGTGCCATGAGACTGGCATGGCAGGGACACCATGGAAACATGTGTAGGACCACTGAATGTAAACCAGGGAAAGGCACATCCACACTGGATACAGACATGAACATCTTCAGGAATTTATTACAGAGGGAAAAAAGAGCAAGCTAAATATCTCCAAAGAGGAAACTTGCAAGTGTTTTTTCCACAAATGAGGTCTGGATTAAGTAGTAAAAGTGCAGTAAGGAATCCCTATCCATGTGCAGAAATTTCCCCAGGTCCCAGAGACACCAGTGACTTGTGTTCATAAGAGGAGAGAGAGGAGTTTGGACTCTGAAAATGGAAGAAAGAACAAATTGTACCTTGGTCAGTTCTGGTGAGAGGCCACTTATGAGCAGCCCAGCACACATCCAAATCATCCAATACAGAAGACAAATTAATGAGTGCTTATGCAATTTTCAAAGTTTTGTGATTCTATACATTCAGGTAACAGTCAGAAGACAGCAATTGAAGGAATAAAACTCCAGTAGCACATAATTTTTTTCTGAATGTGCCAGTCTTTACTCAACTACATGTGGCCTACTTTTCATGGCACCTCCAGAATGCAGGAAACAATGAGCTTAAGAAAAAAACAAAACATACAGAATAGACTGCCACACAGCCAGCTAGAATATCAATTTACTTTTCATTTCTTAATTACTTGGCAAAGAGATCAGAAGTTTATATCTCTGAAGATCAAATGAAACTAGGCACATGTTTAATCAAAACATCTTTCTGAAGAGTTTACAACTTTAATCCAGTCTTTCTAACCTTCTCAGTGATGGAAATTCTCTTCACCTTCTCCAAACATCAAAGCACAGCAGTTCCTGTAGGGTTACAAGCAAGGAGTTTACACTGTCTGTGTTTCATTATTTTGAATTAGAACAGTGAGAGCAGCCGTCAATCACAACAACTCCCGATACCCCTGCAATGGCTGAGTAAGTGTATCCCATAAACTTCCTGCCAGCACCAAGCAGGAATGTCTTTTAACAGCCTGTTTTAAACTCAAATCCTTTATGAGGCTCAGTGAGTTAATATAACCAAACACTTCTGTTAACATACACATGATATACAGTGAAATGATCAAGTCCAAACAAAGCCCTCCCAGCTCCATGAACTGCAGGGTGCTGTTCTCATGCCTAGAGAACAGTAACAAAAAAAAAAAAAAAAAAAAAAAAAACCACCTCAAGGTGCACACATTAATTTTGTGAGGATTTGTCTTGTTTTAATGAAAGACAGAGAATCAGGACCAAAAAAAGATTGCACCCACATCCCTAATCACACTTTTTGTGTGTGCACGCATTTCCAGGAATTCTTAAAGAGATAAACAAGTCAAGAAACTCATGAGATGAAGACAGAACAAAAAAAAAAAAAAAAAAAAAAAAAAAAAAAAAAAAAAAAAAAAAAAAACCAAACAAACAAAACCCCAGAATGTGGCATTAATAGAGAGCAGCAGCAGATAAAGAGAGATGCCATGGAGGCACAGCATTCCAACACTTGGGATTCTTCCCCAAAAGAACGTGGGAGCCAGCCCTGGGGATAGGGAGAGAGTGCCCAGAGTGCTCAGCTCAGGGCTGGCACACGCCCAGCGCTGGAGACGAGACAGCAGCACACCAGATCCTGCACACACAGCACAGACAGCAGGAACATCTATTGAGCTGCAAATGCTGGCAGAGAGAAGGTGGAAGAGGCTGGACTTGGAGATCTACAGAAGACCATCTTAAAAATATTTTAAAATCCATAATTCACAACATTGTCAGGGAGTGATGGATATCAAGCCGTGAAAGAATGAGCAGCACTTCCTCCTCAAGAATGCCAAACTGTCAAGAGTGAGTATCAGCAGGTGCTTCTTTCTTCTGTAGTAATTCCCACTAAGATAGGAACCAATAAAAAGAAGGGCAAGGCAGCTGGCAAGTCCTCCAGGACTGATAAATGGGCAGTGAAGACAAAAAGAAGTTGCAAATTCCAGGCAGAAGCCAAGAAAATACCTCAAATATGGCTTGAATTGCCAAGATCCACACAAAACAATTATGGGTTTATGGATCCAATTATAGATCCACATACAACAATTATGTAAAACCAGGTACAACCTCCACAGAAAGACTAATGTCCTGCCATTTTCAGGGCAAAACTGACAGGCTGACCAGGATCCGTCACTTCTCATGGACAGTCAGGACTGGAATGTGATGGCTTTTAAGCTGAAGATGATTTGCGTGACCATTAGAGTTATATTAGATGCAAATAACATTCCTTCCCCAAGAGAGTTACTTAGGGGAGGGAGAATCTTGCCAATGCCTTGCCTGACAGCCCAGTTCTCATAAAACACACTGACAAATTAAGAACCACCAAGATGTGTCCAAACCACACTGCTGCTGGCAAACACACAGACTTAGGAACAATTCTTCTGCATATTAACAGCACCAACCTGCTTCCAGCTTCACAGTTAACAGCTTCAAGTGTTTAGGAAAATATTGCTCTTAGCATGTCCTTATTTTCAGGGATACTCTACATTGAAGGCTACATGGAACACTGAGTTATCAGAAACATCCTCCCAATTTGAAGAGACACTTTTGTATGCATATGATGACAAAAAATAAACATCAAGTCACCTTGAGAACCATAATCCTTTCAATTCTAAGTAATTCCACTTTACTAACAAGTAAATGCAAGCATTATCTAGTCCACACCAAAGGCCTAAATCCTACTTGCTAAAAACCAAATGGAAAAATTAAGACAGAAAAAAATTCTTAAAAGGAATAGGCAGCAATAGCCCCCAAACCAAAACTGGCTCAGAAAACCATCACTAAATTCAGGAATGGAAACTAAGGGAGTAATCCAGGAACCAAGATTTCCTAGAATAGATGAATACTTACTGGACAGATTGGATACACATCACAGAGCATGATAGAAAACTGTCTGCTCTATGCTTAACCCTCTCCATCCCTCTGGGCCTGAGATGCTGTGCTGACTCCTGGCAGAGCTGTCCAGGAGTGAAGAGACCATGAGGCAGAGCTGGGACAGGGAATGCTGGCTGCTCCCCTCAAGAACACACAGCAGCCAAGACACGGAACCCCCTTCCAGCTTGAGGGCTTCACTTTTTCCACAAGTTCTGGCCATATTCTGCAACACAGGACTCTGGAAGCAGGTTTTATGGGAAACCATGTTTTTCATGTAGCCCACAACATGCCTGGAAACTGCACCTTGCAGATTTTTCCACAAGGTCCTTCCATTCCATGAAACAGAACAACACAAAGTCCAGTTAAAAAGCTGCTGCTTTCCGAGGCCTTTGCTTGTACTCAGTGTCGAGCTAATTGTCTCACTGCTCAGTAGGCTTATATTAAGATTAATAGTATTTGGATGCTATTTGCTTTTTTTAGACAAAATAATGAGACCTCTGCTGTAAGCAGGAGTTTCAGGATGATAGAGGAAAAAACTGGCACTGTGCCACACGGATGTTTTTGCTAATCAACATTTCCTTTCAGTGTGTGGCATTCTACATCCTCAGTGGCCAAGAGAATTAGATACTCAGTCCTTGAAACAAATGCAAAATCAGAATTAACCACCACTGAATGAAGCTGACAGAGTGTTTCATTCCAAAGCAGCCGTGCTCGAACGTTATAGAACTGACTGTAATCAACATGACAGGAAATTCATCCTGAGCACTGCTTTGTGGCCTGGTTCACCTTGTCACGTACCACAGCACAGATTTCAGCTTATTTTGGCTCAGAGTGTGCACTGGACGCGTCCTCTCCTGCGCAGGGTTGAGCAGGAACATGCTCTAAGTCATCACAGCAATTGCATCTACTGAAAAAACATCTAGCTAAGCATTAGTGAGAATTTGAAAAATGAACAGGAAGAGCAGCCGGTCAGGCACAGTTTTGATATGATGCAGCTTGAGCCTGCTGTGGGAAAGCAGAAGACCACAAGGAGAAAAATGCATCAGAGGCTCAGCAGGAATTTGGAGAGTATGTAGTGAAGTGAGTGGTCTGACAGCCATGTGATTATATGTTCAGGTAAAACCTCTCTTTAAAAACATTAAATATACCACAGCACTGCAGCAGGCTGATTAGGTATTCCTTACCTTCTACTCCTTGCCACTTAACCTATGTAAAGTACTTTTAAAACAAAGGTACTAGAAAAAGAACAGAAAGGAAAACTTCTGCCATTCCACAAGCTCACTGCATCAGAACCTTCCTCAAAAGCGAAGTGAAAACAAATGCTAGGGTGAAACCAGGTTTCCTCATTTTGCAGCAGCACCAAACCAACAAATCAGAGGTTTTATCTGAAAGATGCAGTCCAGGAATCAGAGCTTGAATGATGTATTTCCTTTCAGAGTCTTCAGTTCATTTACAACCTTAAATTTGTTCAGCCTTGCTCTTTTAAATTTGACAAGGCTTCTTTCTCCTGTGGCATCATTCATCACACTTCAGCAGAGATGCTGTTTCTGCTCGTGGCAGAATTGCGTGCTCTCATAACCCGTTTCCTTGCTCTCCTCTTTGTTTAGAACAACAGAAGAGGCAGCAGTAGAGGCCTCCACAGAGCATTTCTCTAGCTGTTGGGAATGCTTCAACCTCTGCAATGTTCAAAAGCTCTCAGAAAAAGCCCAGGCTGCTGCCACTGTATGATGGACAAATCATCATTCCATTTCCCAAATACCCTTCCAGAAATAAACATTGAGGGGAGTACATTTGATGTTCACCATAAAAATCAACATCCAGGGCACAAGCCAACAGCTACATTCACCTCTCCAAGCATCTTACTGCTTTTCTAGCTAAGCAAGAGAGTGGTCATACACTCGTTCACTTCAGTAAAATGTATAAAAACACTGTATGTTAATATTGTATTATTTTTATTCGCTTTTGTTGTTTAGTATTATTCTATTTGCAGCACTACTGTAACTATAAATATCTACAAGCACCTACAAAGTGAAGGAACTGTATCTTTCCACTGTGCAAAGAAACACAGCAGTTGCCTTGAGCCATACATGGCCCAACAAACCCACACTGCCTGCAGCTGTCAGCTCACATCCCTACAGAGCAATCTGTGCTCTTGCCCCACACTCAGAGGCACCAGTGGCTCACAGCTGGCAGGACTGGTGCACAGCCCAGCATTTCTTGCCCCATTAGTCACCAGTTTGGTCCTACAGACCCAGGTCTGACACTGTCTGGGTGCTCCAAGCTCAGGATCTCCCTGCCAGGGTCGCAGAGCCGACCCCACTCTGCTGCTGCTTCCTACAGCTGCTCCTGCTACTTCTCTCATGTCAAATACTGACAATTTTGTTTCCTAGCAGGAACCCTAAAATTTAATCTCCTATTTCACTGTCTAAGCCACTGAAATGAATATACCACACAACCCAAGAATTCCTGTCTGAGGGAAGCAGCAGCCACAAAGCCGTGCCAACAGTGACACACTACAGAGACCCAGGCAGTGGAAGCAGCACAGCAATAAATTGCCTATTAACCCACTGAACTAAATTGTATTTCAAGAAAATGTGTAGTGCTGGGCAGTCCAGAAAACCTCAAGTGAGAATGCACTTCATCCCTCAGATGCATTATCAAAGAGGGTTTGCAAATTTGTGTGGGCACGGCATTAACACCTTATTAAAGGTGCCTTGAAGCCATGAATATTAAAACTCACAAACATCTAAAAACCCCCAGAGCTCTCAGCAGGACAATTTTTCAGCTGCAGCCAAGAGTCAGAATACTTCCCCTAAACTGGATCTTAAATTCCCCTAAACTGGATCTTTATATTTATAGCTGCAGACATGTAAACACACACTTATTTGAGTACATACATCACTCCATCCACACTGCCTGTTTTACTCTGTTCCTCCTGTCACTTTTCACCAACACAGACACAGAAGGTATGTGGAAGAACTGCCCTCACTGACTGCACATCAAACCAAAAATTCTAAATTTACAATCTTCTATTTTTTCTGCCTCTTCTCCCCATCAGATTAAAACAACCCTCCCTCCACCCACTCTAGGTTTCCTACTGTCAGTAGTTATTTCAGGTACCCATGAAGCTTCTACACAATTTGCCATTTCCTTGGTTCTTCCAGTCTCATCTGTTTATCTGACTTCATTTTACAGCTGCCTGGTACACCAACATGGGATGTTCTCCCCACTACATTTCCATTTTACACAAGCTAATTCCCTGGATTTTTTTTCTCCTTGTCTGCCATGTATTCCAGAAGAATGCTCTGACTTCAGAAGACAATTCTCCTTGAAATTCTGCAGGCTCAGGTGCTGGAGGACAAAAAACCTCCCCAGCTGATTGTGCTCAGTAATTGTAATGGTGCAGCAATGGCCAAAAATAACACAAATCAGGAAACTGCCATTGGAACTTCAATATTACTGTGAGATACAAGGACACCTCTCATTCTCATAGAAACAACAGTTCCTGCTTCTACACCTGTCTGAAAGTGGATTTTATTTCCTGTCATCTGCTATTGTGAATGCCCAGGCTACCTCTGATCTATCCCTGGCATGGAAGATCAAACTGCAGCTGCAGTATCGAGCCCACAATTGCTGAGCAAGATGAAGCACCTTTTTAAAAGAAATTCAGTGTTCAGCTGCTGAATGACAGTATCCCCCATACCTTTCAGGAAGTTAACATGAGGAATACTTACCTTTGAAAATATATGTCCTGTTACAGGCTCTTTAGTATCAGTTTGGGGCCAGCTGATTTTAGTGACTGATAGAATTAAAGAAAATCTATCTTCTTAAGTGCTCTTAGACTACAGTCAAAATACCACAATACTCCCAGGATAAAGGAATCCTAGTTATTACACTTTAATTTTTTCCACTGCTGCCCTAAAACCAGAGTTTGTCCATATGTTATGATCTTCAGGCTCTGTTGCAGCTTTCTCCCTTCAAATCACCAGTGCTTCCTTGCCTCTTGCTGTCTCAATCCTTACTCATGCCAGCTGTGCCCATGCTGATGTGTAATTCCTTTCCAAAGCCATGTTCCTCAGCAGTGTCCCTCAGTTTAACAGCCTTACTGTAACTGATGACAAGAGCTGTGTCACAGGGGTTTGACATGCAGAGCATTCTGAGTATTAGCCCACCAATACACTGAGTTTAGTATGCTTTGACAATTTGCTGCTTCATGAGGGACAGCATTAACAGGATTAGTAAACAACTGCAGCTCTTTAGACCACAAAAGCTGCGTTTTTAAAAGACCCAGATTAGCTACTTCCATTGCTATCACAGTGAAAGACTTTGCGAGTAAATAAAATACAAAAAAAACATCCAGAGTAATTTCTAAATTAGGTATTTCCATCTCTTAAAATATAGCCCTGACTTTTATTTCTGTCAGAAGCCCCTCTGCCTAACCAACAGCCTTGGCTGGATGAGGATGGTGAAGTAAACAATCCATCTTCCATCCAAACACAACCTCTCATCTAAGTCAGGAAACTTCCTCAGCACAAGAGGAAAAACTCAAAAGTACCAAAGATTCTGGAAAAGATACTTCAAGAGAGCAAAGCCTACAATGAGTAGATATGTAAAATTAGATTGTTTTAAGTTATTTTCTCATTTCAGACCTTGCCTGAGTAAATGTTTTGGTTTTTAATACATTTTTAATTGTTACAAGTTTCAGATCCTTCTAGTAAAATGCTTATTAGCACTACAAAGAAAAATACAGGCTTATCAATACTGTGAGAACATCAAAGACTCATACAAAACTGATAAGGAGATCTGGCCTGCCTTATCTGTAACCAACATCTTCCACTGTTTATTAACCCTCTACAAGGGCAGAACAATGGAACGCTGTAATCAGGCAACATCCCTCACTGAGGTTTGAGAGCTGACACGAATATCAATCGTGCCTCACGTTCACTGTTGGAGTGGCATTTCCTGCAACTCTGTTTAGGCTGCTACAGCACTGAGGCCACCTTGTCTGGCAGAATGACAAAGATGCCAACGATGCCAACCTAAACAGATACTTAATAAGATCCTAATATTTTTAATAGGATCATTCTTTATTTTCTAATGTAGCGAAGAACTGCGTTTACAACTAATAGTGTGCAAGCAGCCTGTCCCCTTGCCATCAGCAGGATTGCTATCATTAACAAAGCAACTCAACCAGCAAAACACTTAATTTGCAGGGTTACATTTCTGCCTCTGCCAGACTTAAAATTTTCAAGTAACACTACTTACCAAAAGGATATTTTCCAAACAAAAAACCTCCATGATTGTCACAACATTTCAGCTAATGCATTAGAAATTTTAATTTCATGTTGTCATTATGGATTTCTCAGTTTCACAGTCTCAAACCGACGCAAAATTGTGAACTCTTCTGGGCCTTTTAAAGTATTATTGTGCAGCATTTTGCTACCTATTTACTGCAAACAGCTGTATGCCTATCATTTATGTATTTTTTTACATATATAGGTGTCCTTCTTTAAGCAAGAAAAAACTCCAAAACCTGACCCAAGACTTCCACAGAAAATAAATCAGCTGCCAAACAACATTTGGTTTCATGGCATCATCTGTATCCATGTCTAAAAGTGTTTTTTCTGACTCAGTCATAAGACTGATGCTATGCTTGAAGAAATTTAGTCACAAGGCATTGAGAAACTCCAATATAAACACAGGCAAAGAAAACACTGAAAATGAGTTTTATCTGGGAACAATGTTGCCGAGCTGTCAGAGGAGGAGGTTTGCCACGACAGTAAACAGACTGCAATTGCTGCAGCTCAGTCTCCTTCCAGGAGATTTTGTCCTCCACGTCCCCTCCCATCCCACCCCGCAGCAGCTGCTCATCACCAGCACCGCGGTGCAGAGAAGCCCTTAATGTGCCGCCAAGGGGCAGTTTAGCAGATGGCAGAGTGACATACAACCACAGCCATTAATTAAACTCCCCACTCGTCCCACAACGTGCTGCAAAAGAACTTCCATGGAGAAGGCACGTTTCGGATAAACAGTTGTAAACAGCTGGCTGCACAGCCTGAGCAGGGGGGCTCGGCTCAGCCCCAGGCTGTTTTAGGGTCCTGCCCTCCCTGTTCAAAGGAGCTGTACAGGAAACACAAGTCATTGTCTTTCACTACCAGCCCCATTTACACTGCGCCACTGAAGCTGTGGGTAAGTGGCTGTTAAAGGATGCAGAGCAGAAGATCTGGCTTAAACTGCTTCCCCTAAACAAGCAGGGGCTCAGGAGGCAGATGAAGGACACCTAACCATCAGGAAAACAACAAAAAACCCAAGCAGTATAAAAAAACCTCAGCTAATTACGGCAAAAGGAGGATAATTTTTTGAAAAAGGCTAATTTTTTGAAATTTTGTCATAACAAAATAAGGTATGTGTTAGGCAAGTCTATTTTTCTTTAGGAAGTATAGAGCTCTGGGCTCTTCAGGTGCATTGAAACACCTAGACTGAACATCAGAACAGATTTGCACTCTCCAGATATAACAATGCTTTCTTAACCATTTTATTCCAAGTGTAAAGACAACTAGAACCTAGATAATCTAGAACCAAAAGTAAAGGTAACAGCTGGAATCGAATGTAAAGGCAACACAATCATGTCCCTCGGGAGAAACCCATAGATTAGGAGTCCAGGGTGAGCGTTTGGTGAGCCAATTGTTCTGCCAGCCCCAGTAACAGGCACTCACCTCCAGCTTCTTCTCCTTCTCCGTGAGCACATCCTTCTGGTTCTGGGTGTACTCGATGAGCATCCGTGCCAGCTGGCGCCGGTCCTCCAGCTCGGCCGCCAGCCGCCCGTTGTACTCGGCCAGCAGCAGACACGCCTCGTCCACCGTCTTTGAGAGCCGCTCCGCAGCCTCTTTGTCTGCGTGCAAAAGCGTTGGGTGATTTAGAGGACAAAGTTTAAAACTTCCAATTGTTGACAGAAGGGCTGCAATTCATGAGCCGCAGGCACAATAACATCTTGTTCGTAAATATACTTCTGGCTTGACAGGAAAATAAGGGCTTTTATCACAGGGATATACAGGAAATAGGACATACACCCTTTGTGGGCTGCATTTTAGACACCTACTGCATTTAATTCTTGCAGAGATGTCACTGAAAGCAGAGAGGTAAATCTGTGAATAGTAAGCCTCTACAAACAGGTTAATTAAAATGTTAGAAGTACCTTCAGGTAAACAAATCAGGCCGTTTCTACATTTAAACACAGTGTGCACTTGTTAATTCCTCTTATATATGAGTAATTTCAAATGTATTGACACAAATCTAAGAATTGCACACAGTCCAGTTGGACACTAAGAATGTATTATGAATGGCAAAATAAGTGATAATTCATAATGAGTTCTAAATTAAAACTACCTCCAGGAACAAGAGTCAAATCAGTTCAACCTCTAAATGCTTCTATTAAAATTACTTTTCAAATGCAATTGCAGACGTTAATTTAAACAAAGACTGACAGATTAACGGGGGTAGCAATTTGCCTTTCCCATAGCAATCAAGGAGTATGTGTGTACTCAGCAGTCTGGTAGAACTCAAAAATATATCAATCAAGGAGTACGTGTGTACTCAGCACAGTTTGATAAAATTTCAAGATATCTTAACAGCTGAGGTGTTTAAGAGCAAATGCATCCACTTGAGAGATCTGGCCCAATTTCCTTTATATTCTTGCAAAATGCTGATGATGCTCTCAAAGCACAAAAGCCTCAGTCCAAGCCAAAGAAATGGAAGCAGCTATGTAAGTTTAATCTTCAGTGTTACTTCACAGGATTGCTATCTGTTAATTACCCCAGAACTACAAAGCAAGGACACAAAAGCAGGAATTCACTCCACCACACATTGTGATTATTAAAAACCCCACACTTTGATTTCTAAGTTATTCTTTGGACCCATGTTCATTCATCTTCCAGTCTCATACCTGTAATTTTCTCCAGTAATGAAACATCTTGAACTTCCTGAGGCAGGGAAGCAATTTTTTGCCGCACTGTTGCATCTCCTGATGCTGCATTTTCCAGGTCTTGCAGGGCTTTGATCAAATCCTCGGTCTACAAGTAACAGTAAAACCAGGTAACCTTAACCACATCCACTTCCCAAGGGATGTGGTCACTGCAGAGGAGCTCACCCACCTCTGAAAGGCACCATTTGGGGAATATTTTCTTCAATTTTTAAACCTAACACAAGGAGTATTCATTGAGTTTACACTATCCCAGTGTTCAGCTCCTCCTGTATAATTACAGCAGAGTCATCCTTTTCAAGACTCTGCAGTGGGAAACTTCTCAGTCCAATTAAGAAAAGTGATCATTTAAGACATAGCTGAGAAGGACATGACCACACCAGTCTGAGAGAACCACCAGCCCTGTGTGCTGCCTCAAGCTGGAACTGAATCTTCCACCCAAGCATCCCTGACAGTCTCTTTGCCCCCCTGGAGTGCACAGGCACCTTTTTGTTCTGTTCTAAAGCTGCATTCTGACAGAGCAAAAACACCCAACACCAAATTTCCATCAGCCCAATTAAAACTATACTAAATTTCCATCATGACAAGGTTTAGAATTCTTTAACTTGCTAATGACTATCAATTCCAATGATGATAAAAGCTCCTCCTATAAAGGAAACTTTGTAATGTCCTGATTTTGCAAAGCCCTGGCTGTCCTCACCCAGCTCCCTGCAAGCACACAGCTTTCTACAAATGAACTGGGCTCCTTGGTGTGCCCTCAGCTCATCTCTCAGCTGGCTTTTGTGCACTGAGGAAAGATGTGTCAGTTTGAATAAATTCACTCAAAATGCACCTAAACTTTGAAAGGACATGGATGAGGAGAGCTCTAGGTGGACCATTCCTGACATGCTGTATTTCCTCCTTGCTCAAAAAAACTTAAGTAAAGAAACTCCCTGAACATGGAGAACAAAGTGTTGCTTTTTTGTTTTAAAAATTCTCAAGTAGGGGAGGTTTTTGAAACAGAACACTAGTACCATAAACACATGCACTGATTTTTAAACTACAGTTCAATAGTTTGAAAGCTAATGAAAACACTAACAAATTTTAAATAAATATTTTCTTAATCTGAAAAACAAAGAGGTCCATTACTTAATATTTACTACTTCCTTGCAAACTGCAAACGATTTCCAACAGTGATAATGTTTATAATCAAGAGAAACCATAAGCTGCAAGGCATCTGGAGGTAAAAACAACAACAAAATTTTCACTTATTTCCTTGACAACTGTTATTTATTTTTATTTTTCAATGTTTACAGTTTACCAGATGGATGGTGTAATTTTTTATCCCCTTCAAATAGGCTCTGGGTTAACATATGTTCATTCTGTAGCCTCAAATGGCCACAATGATTTTCTATTTCATTCCAAATATTTCCACACCAGTAACATGGAGCCTCTAAAGTCTTCAATGGTGGTTTTCCTATCAGCTCCATACAAATATAACAATTTTTATGCTTTTAAATAACTTACAGAAAGATATGGCCTACAAAAGGAAATTGTGTATTAACTGTTTACACATTTAGATTTTAGAGGCTACACATTGATTTTAAAAATAATTTAAAATATGGCCTGTTCTCCTAGCAGTCCTCTGAGATTCTTTCCTGGCAGCACTACTCAGATCTTGGGTTAGACTACCTGGAATTGCTCAGAAGCGACACACTATTGCAGTAGGAAAAAGGAATCCGTTCCATTTCACATGGACTTCTCAACCCCAAAGTGCAGCTCGCCACTAAACCCATTTCACTTGTTGTCAGCTCCACCTTGTGGCTGTGACACAGGGGAGGTGGCCATATGGCTTCCAGAGCTCCTCCCAGGCTCAACCCACTCCACATACCAGCAGTGGCCCAGCACTGGGGTCTTGGGGTGAGTAGCTCCCAGGGTAATCATCATCTTCCTCCTCCTGTATTTGCTGGAAAGTTCGCTTTAAAGACTTCTTCTCCTCTGCAACTGAAGACATAGAAACAACTCATTTAGATGCCAGATCTGCCCACCTTAACTATCTCTACTTCAAAGAATTACACCAGATGGATGCTCTGATGATTAAGCCCTCTAGGGGATGACCACAGCTGGACTTTAATGTTGGCATCATATTCCAAACACTCAAATGCAAAACAGTAATAAAAGATTGATTTTTCCCCCATGCGTCTCTGTACATACCAGGCGGAGGATACACGAGCAGGGTGCACTTCATATGTGTTTGTGCCTCTCAGAATGAAAGTAGGAAAGACAAATGAGCTATTTGTCAATAAATGACAGACTTCAACCCTCAGATGCTCTGGCTAACACTGAGTGTACGGGTGAGGATTTCTACCATTAGAAATGAAGCAGTGATGTGAAGGTACACAAGGACAGAGGAATTTCAAGTTATCTTTTTGCATGAATTATACGCTGCCTGTGGTCCCACAATCATCACAGTAATTGCTTGTTATTCAACCTTCCACTCTTTCATCAAAATAAAGGCTTCAGGACAGTTCTGTGAAACTGCAACTCCAAGATGTGACAGCAGCAACACCAATGGACAAAGCATGATCTATCTCCAAGCACATAACTTGCAACACTTCAGAAACAGGGATGTCATAAAGCAAGACAGCTCTGGTTAAATGAACCTCAGCATGGCAAACATTAGCTTGAAAGGGAAGAGACAGTTTATTTAAATGAGTCAGAAGTATTAACGAAGCCTTTGATCCAGCCACAGAACCTTCAAAAGAAGGTAGATAATTTTTCAGACTTGCCACCAAAGATAACAAGATACGGGGTAATTTGTAAGAAATCTTTGGGCAGTCTTAAGAACATCTATTCAATAGAATCAAGTCTTGCCAAGATAATCTGTATATACTTTGATTCACAGGAAAATCCAAGATCACTCAATTTAAAACAAAACCAGACTGTCCCATTCTAATGGGGAACCAAACAAAGGTCTGTCTTTAAATGCAGAGTTTTGCCTGCCTTGTCAGGTGGGACATATGCAAAAACTTTAGAACATGGGTTGGACTCGATGATCTTAAAGGTCTCTTCCAACCTACAAAAATTCTGTGAAAAAACTTCATTCTAATGGAGACAAATCAGAGGATCTGTTATATCCTCCTCACTGGGGAAAGAGCTGAACAACCTTCCCAAAGCAGACACAAACATGTCTGTCAGAGGGAAGGCAAAGCAGCACTCAAAAGTTACCCTAAACCAAAGGAATTGTTAATGTTTGGTAAAACAAAGCTACCTAGGCTAGAAAAAGAACAGCCAGTTATTGCATGTATCCATCTGATGTATGAGTGCTTGGCAATCTGACTGACAAGCCAGTGAGGCACTAGATCAACAAGGGAAACAGCTGCTGCCCACTGATGTCTGCAAGAAACACGAGCTGGGTTGAACAGGAGATGAGCAGATGAGAGAGTGGGCAAAGAGAGCATTTAAAATTACCCAGCCCAGCACAAGAGGTCATCAGTATTTATCACTTGTATGTACTTATCATAAAATAATTAACCAACAGAGGATAAACATGAGCCAAAAACAGAAGAATGCATGACCACACAAGTGAAATTAAATTGAGAGCTGGGATTCAAATTGCTGAAGAGTTATTCCTGCTGTGCTGCCAACTGGTCTACCACAAGACACAGCATTACACTTGCTCACCACTCTGACACAGAGGATTCAGAATTCATTGAATATTCTATCTGAACAAGGCCACGTGAGTCAGACTGGAACCGCTCTGAAATCAGTGATGATGAGCACCTGCAAACCTAAGCAAGTCACTGGAGACTTCTAGAAACACTATCTCAATTTCATCAAAATAGAACAAAATCCCTACACTTATTTGCAAACCCAAGAGCATATGGAGCAAAAGGACTCCTGAAAGAGAACAGAAGCATGGCATAGATTATATAATACACCTTGCCTGGGGAACTTACAAAATCTGCCAGCCAGGAGTAATTTAACCATCTCAGTCTACACTAGCAGAAAAGCGTGTCAAATCCAGCCAGAGAAGGGGAAAACAAGCACTGAGAACATCCAGAACTGATCAGAATGTAATACATCTCCAAAACAATCAAGATATCCTTGTAGAATATGGACCGCTTCTTCCAAGAAAATCAAGAGCCCACCTCGACATGGACATAAAGAAGCCAGAGAAACCCCAATGAAGTCAGCTCTCCTGCTTTGCTGTGCTCTTCACAGAAACTGAACTACTCCCAAAAAGCCTCCAAAGGGCAAAGCACTCTCCATTTCTCCAAAGCAACAGACAACTGCTCTCCTAACACCTGTGCAGTGACACTCCAGGATGTTGTTACCTTGCTGTTGCAGAGTCCACAGACATAGGCAGAAGCATTTCTGCATCAACTTTTATGCTAAAAACCATCTCAGCTGACTTGAGGAAGGTTACAGTGTCCAAGGCCTTGCTGACAACTATGAGCTTTTCCTGTCAGCTGGACACCTGAGGGATCTTCCCAGCTCAGGTGCTCACTGTTGTTCTCAGCTCCTGATGCCTGTTCAGAGGTAAACAGGCTTCTAATGAGCCAGCACTGCCTCCAACCATTCCAAACCCTTCTCTCTTTGGGGGCAGATTACTTGTGGTTCCTGAAGCTCTCATTACAATATGTATTTGTTGGCAGCCTCTCCTAGGGTGAGCAGAACCAGAGCTGAGCTGCTCCAAAACCCTACCTAGCCCTGTGTCCAGGTGCTTTTAATTCAGCTACCCTCAGAAGCCTCCCTGCCTGCTCTCCTCTCTGTTCTTCTCCATATTTTAATACAGGTCTGACTTTCTGTGCCAGAATTTGCAACATAAACACAATGAAAGCAGTCAGGGAGCGGCTCAGTTCTGTGTTAAGAGTGACACACTCCTATATCACAGCACATTCAAGGACCTTCTTCAACTGCTTGTTACAAAGACAACAAAAAAGAAACACATCAGCTATATCGGCTGTATTGCCTGAAGGGTTTCACATCAAACCTTTAAGACCTAGTTTTTCCAGTCTTTGAGAGAAATAGGTGTTTTTTCTCTTCCCTATTGCTTGTGAAAAGAAACATTCTAATAAAAATGAGATTAATGAGAAAGCAAATGCAAGCTTAATGAATAGATTTAGAGATAAAACAATGTATCAATATTCAAAAGCTCATTTCCATGCATATGCATACTTCCTTAAGGAACCTGAAAAACTAAAATCTGGTAGTCAGCTGCACCACTGAGCAGTCAAACCAGGGAATACAATGCTTAGACAGGGCTGGTTGTCTTACCCCTCTGTCTCTCTGAAGGGAAATCAGCTCTGCTCCACAGCAGGAACTCAGCATGTGCAGACAACTGAATTGCCATGCATTACCCAAGGCCTTGCTAGTCACAAAACAAGAAACAAATTGTACCACTGAAACACTGACTGATGAGCATTAAAGACTTATTTCCTCACTGATACAGGATTCTATTGCACTTTGGCAAGTCACACAACTCTAAGTGATGCTTTCAAGACAAGCAGAGTCATCCTTCTCCAAGAGAAGCACCCACCAGGCCAGGAATTTAAGACACTGCAGTATGAAAAATAACAGAGAACTACCTGCACTGACCTGTTGCCATACCTCAGGCTAAAGCAAAGAACAGTTGTTATCACAGCACCAGGTGTTATCAACAGCACCAGATGCCCTTAAGGAGCTCCAACATTTTAACAGCACAGCTTGCACCAATCTAGAGACACTAACATTGCCTATTTCTCAGCTGTGTCTACCTTGGGAGTCCACAAACCCAGAAAATCAGAATGGCTTTGGAGGAGCACTGGACTATGGTTTTCCACATTTATGACAATTGTTCTATCTGTAAACCAGGACACCTTAATCTCCATACTGCTTACATTCACCTGTTTGAAAACGGAATACAGTAACCACGAAAAAGCCTTCTGCAACTCACCAGAAACTCAAACACCAATTTATCTCAGAAATTCATAAAGCCCCCAGGGGAAACTAGCTCTTACCATCAAGAAGCTAATTTGCACACATGCCAGTCAAAGCAAGGAAAAAATCCACAGGATAATTTTTCAAGTTTCTTTTTGACCAAGAATTGACAAGGCAGTAACATTCAGGCTCATGAAAAGGCCTGAACTTTCCTTCAAATAAAATATACTACATTAGTATCTCTAATTACCCAGGTAAAAAAATTAAGTTTTTTGCCAAGTGAAGCTGTGCACACAGCAGTTCTTGAAGGGTTTGTATTCCTCCACTCTGCTTCCCACAGACAAAGATCTGTTACTCTTAGGAAGTTTGATTGTACAAATGTTTTTAAGTGCAGAAGACAAGAGTAGCAGAAGAGGTTGATACAATCAGCCAAAGGCAAAGGACACTGAGTGACAGCTGGTTGCCAAATGAGCAGGAAATAACACATGATATCAATTATCAATGCCTTTAGATACAAAGCTAAACACTTGTGAAACACCTACCCAGGTACACTAAATGAAAGTTCCAAATCCTCAGTCAATCGGGTCAGGGTTATCAGGAGTGTAAATTCTGGCCTTTGATAACACACAGGTGTTATCACTGCATTCACTGCACCCAGATGAGAGGAACCCCAACATGAGCCAGTTCATACAGAGACTGTTCACCTTCACCCCTCAGAGCACAGAGTCCTTCTGTTTCCATAAAGATGGGATAACCCCTTTGGTCAGGGCATCCCTTTGGCTCACAACATTTGGGGAAAAAACTGCCAAAGTCGTCTTCCAAAAGGTATACCTCAGTCAGGGGCAGGTGGAAGGGCACTGGTGTGAGCTGCTGAAGCACACATTCAGCAGTTCTGCCCAAAGCACCGTGTGAAAAAGCACAAAGCTATCGCCAGAGAGGTCTTCACATACAGATCTCATATATGTTCACATCTTCATATTAAGTCTACATTAAATACTGACTCAATCAGACCTTGTTTTAACCACCTAAGAATGGCATAAGAGCATTTTACTAATGACCAGACCAACTCTCTCACACCATCAGAACTCTGTGAGCAAGAGAAAAAAATATGACCAGAGCAGCAATGTCATTCCAGCTCATTTGAAGACACTGACACTTCACAGAATCATAGAATGGCTTAACAGAAGGGACCTTAAAGGCCACCTCATTCCAACTCCCCTGCCATGGGCAGGAGCACCTGCCACAAGCTCGCTCAGGGCCCCATCCAACCTGGACTCGAACACTTCCAGGAGTGGAGCATCCACTTCCTTCAGCTGTAAGGTGGACAAATATTCCTTTAACCAGAACACTCTTGATTTTTAATGACCCTCACCTTCCATAGTTGAGGCATCCCATTGTTGCCGTCTTTCCACTGGAGCGCTACCAGTAAAACACCTCCAAGTGCTACAGAAGAGGCAAGATGTGCCAAAGCAGTAAATCAAAGCACAGTAAACACAAGCTCATGCTCAGTTTCTCACAGGTCTTGTGCAGTAATAAGGTTATACCTGTGATGTTCTAATAATACTATGCAAAGTTAGAGTTTTCTCCAAATGACATCAGCTGGTGTAAGAAAAAAAGAGACCAGACAAGCTTCTGGGGCATATACTCCAGACTTCAATTATTCAAAACTCCTTGCCACATCATAATAAAATACAGTAACTATGGAAAACAAAACAATTAATATGAGAATGAAAGCACTAACGGTATTGAATAAGACACTCTAATAACCCAGCTGAGCAGTCTCAGAGATGCAAAGTGGAACACTTAACTCGAGGTGGACACAACAGTTCCCTGCATGACTGACTTGCTTTCACCCCAAAAGGCAGCCCTGGAGCACTATATCTGCACAAGCAGCACCAGACATCACACCCAGTTAGGATCACTGCCAGCCCCAAGACAGCACACCTGCAAACCAGAACTGAGGATTTAATGAAAATCAGACTTCTCAACACAGTCCTGAGGAATCTCCACGACCAGCTCTGGCAACAACTCAACTCCGAGCTCAACACCTCACAGTAATTCCAGTGAAACATGCACCAATTTAAGAACAAAACACACATGACAAGCAATATGCATGTACCTTTTGTTTGGGGGCTGTTGGAATCTTCCATAGACAGTTTGAGCTGCTGGATGAACTCGCTGCCATACACACTCCTCTCCTGCCAGATGTTCAGCAATCGTTCCAAGGGCTTCTTGCAGCCCTCATCTGCTTCTCTGTTCAAAGATTGGGAAATCATTACAGTTCAGCTGATCCAACACTCCTTATGTTTTCAGAGAGCATCTTCCAAACTGGCAACTGCACCCACTGCAATATGTGAACATTTGGAGAGAATCTTGCCCATATTGTCTGAGACAAACTGCAAAACACACTTGTGACCAATTTCCCCCTATATTTGACCTAAAGATTGCCTGGAAGTCTTCCACTATTCCCACCTCAAAGTAAGGGCAGAAAAGTTGTGAAAGAAGAAACTTGCTATCATTCAGAATTAGCAATAAGAGTTTATAAAAAACCCAGAAGCTGACAAGTTTTGAACTCTGAGTATTAACTTTAAACAGCTGTTTCAGCCAATAACATCCCAATTAAAAGCAGGTTAATTGGATCATTAGGCACTTAAATGCACTCAGAGTGTGCTCTAACAGTCAGACAGCCCTCCAGAAAAGACAAATACCCAGAGCATTAATGTTATTTAGCTGAGGTAACAGGACTCATAATGCCATTTAGACACAACCTTAACTAAACAACAGTGCATTTTAGTGAGGTGGTGGCTGCATCACTTCTTCCCTTCTAACTATGAAATTCTTCCTTCCTCCAACAAGGATATTACTGATCGGGAAACACACAAAGAAACTGCTCATACCAGGAGGCTGGTGAGAACCCAGTGACCCAAGACATCAGCTCTTTTACAGTCTTTTGACAATGGGGCAGAGCCATTCATTATGTGGCTTTAACAAACACACCCAACTGCTCAATTCCACTGCCCACAAACAGATCTGCCAGATCTTTAGGTAACAATTGAAATAAAGTCCAAACAACACGTGAAGCTGTGAAGGACGATGTTACCCATTTACACTAAACAGTCCCCAACCACAAAGCAGTCAGGATCCAGTCTCTACCACAGACAGGGTACAAGCACCCCCTAGACTTAAAAAAACAACAAAATCCAATTGAATTAAGTTTGAATAACAAGAATGCAAATCCCTAGAGAGGAAAGCTGAAGAAATACAGCAACATACCTGGCAACATGAGAAAATGCATCCACGAGAACAGATTCAAATTCCCTGGTAAATTCAGGGCCTTTCCTCTTACTGTTCTGGATGACATCGTTTGCTAAATATAGGAAAGTAAGCTTCCTACTCGACTTTGCTGAGAAAGGAGAAAAAAGAAAATAAAAAAGGAAAAAACAAAAGGAGAGTTTGCATTTATTTCTCATTTCTGTCACCTGGAATCATTAACAGGGCTTTCAAAGTTGTTCATAGCTTTGCAGTCTAAAACCAAAGTTCCAAACATTTCCATGTTACCCAAGGAAATCAGGGGCTTTCAAATCAAGTAGTTCTCAGTGTCCTCACTTCTGCTCTTTTCTAATTAACTCATAAAAACAAACATGAGTTTAATGCTTTTTGTGCAGTGACACCTCAACTCTGAGAAACCAATACATTTTAAACACAATTTTAAAAAGCTGTTCTAACCCATCAGCAAATTAATAAACCAAATAGTTTATTTTTATCAATTAACTTCAGGAAAAATACTTGAATAAAACAGCGTAACTCAGAATGAATGAAACTGTAGGAAAAAGCTATTGTGGAGACTTAAAAATTTTCCAAACAATGCTCCTACCATCAAATTTCTTCAATATACCCTAAATTGTCCCATTTTGACACCACCTATTCTATATCAATATGGCCAGAATTAGGGAAAATTAGAATTAGGGAAATTCACTGTTCCCCCAAGCAAAAGAACCACAAACACACAGAAGGCAGAAAACAAAGGTGCTCATTTCCACAACAGAGCAAAGGCAGATCTTCCAAAAACTCATCAATAAACTTCAAATGGTAAAAACCAGCAATCACATAGAAGATACCCCAGCTGCTCCAAGGGGCGCACAGCGCCGGTGCCAGCAGGGGAATGGGGACACTGGCTGAATCTGGGGACAGGGCATCATCCACACAGAATCCCAGAATGGACTGGGTAGGAAGGGACCTTGAAGACCACGTTGTTCCTACCCCCTGCCCCGGCAGGAACACCTTCCACTAGGCACTGGCAGTCCCCTTGACCTCAGGATGAAGCCATCTGGGAAATTACCTTTTGTTAATCTGCAAGAAAAACGCGCACAAAATGTTTCTGGCTGAGAGCACCCAAGAGTTTTACAGACTTCTGCTTCTTCTTTGCTTATCTCCTCTCACTAGCTCTGTAATGGGTGAGCTGTATGAATCCAAACCCACAGTTTAAAAACGGAGCCAAACAGCCAGAGCACTTCCAAGTTTGCCTGAGCACAGTCAGGGGAACGCAATTCGTACATCCCTGGTTTTACACCCAAAGCGCCCGCCCAGAGCCGAGCATCCCCTCCCTCCCAACCCACACTTGGCTGTGCCTCCGTCCTCTGCCTTCCCAAAACCGCCGCCTGTGTCACCGGAATGCTCCGCTCACACGCGGTATCCCCCCCAAAGTTTACTAAACAACAACACAGCAGCTAAAGAGCGCCCAGGCTCCCACGAACTCCCGGGACAACAACTTCTCCCGGGCCGGCCCCGGTACCTCGGGGCAGGGGCTGCCAGAGCGGCCCCCGCCGGACAAACCCCCCGCGCACCTTTGCGGAGCTCCCGGTGCCACACGGCGACGATGGGCCCCGCGTGCTTGCGGTGGTGGATGAGCCACAGCGAGAGCGTCTGCACGCTCTGCTGGGAGTTGCTCAGCTCCGACAGCTTCTTCTCCAGCGCCGACTCCGAGAAGGAGGACATGGGGCCGGGGCTGCTCCGCCCGCGGGGGGGGCGCGGCGCGGCCTCACCGACAACAACCCGCCGGGGCCGCCGCCACAAGATGGCCGCCCGCGCCCTGACCCCGCCGCGGGGCGAGGGGCGGCATCGTACGGAGCGCCGGAGGGAGCCGGGCCGCGCGGCGGGCGGGCTCGGCGCATGCGCGACCATCCCCGGCGCCTGCGCCCTGCGAGCGCTCGCGATTTTTCTCCCAGCGCCCGCCCAGGCCCGCGGGAGCTTTGTGGCGCTGCCCGCTCCGTTCCCCCAGTGGCGCGCCGCCGACGCATGCGCGCTGCGGGCACCCGAGACTTTCCTCCCGGCGCCCGCCCCACTTCGCGGGAGCTTTGTGGCGCGGGTAGCGCGGCGTCACTTCCGGCACCCTCAGGGCTGCCCGGCCTGGCCCCGGGTGGGACCGCCCGGTCCCCCGGCATGGCCGCGTTCGGCACCCCGCAGGCGGCCTTCGGGGCGCTGCGCCCCGTCTGCGTGCAGCTGACGCGGGCGCAGACGGTGGAGAACGTGGAGCAGCTGCAGGCGCACCTGGCCGGGGTGAGCGGCGCGGCCCTGCAGGAGCTGCAGGAGTACGTGCTGTTCCCGCTGCGCTTCGCCCTGCGGGTGCCGGGGCCCAAGCAGGAGCGGCTGGTGCAGAGCCTGGTGCAGTGCATCTCCTCCGTGCTTGCGGCGACGTGCGTGAAGAAGCAGGAGCTGCTGCAGGAGCTCTTCTCTGAGCTCTGTACCTGCCTCGCTCCCCCTCCCAGCTCGGGCAAAGCCGCCCCGCTGTCCGAGGAGCTGAAGCTGGCTGTGATCCGGGCACTCCACACCCTGATGCATTCGGCTTATGGGGATGTGATCTTGTCTCTGTACCAACCTTCCACCCTTCCGCTCTTAGGATTTGCTGTGTCTTTGCTTCTGACACTTGCAGAGCAAGAAAAAGCAAAGCAAATCAAGATCTCTGCTTTGGAGTGCTTGCAGGTCCTGGTTCTGCAGTGTGACTGCCAGGAGCACCGACACCTGGATGAAGATGAGGCACAGCAATGTGGGGATTTGTTTGCTTCTTTTCTGCCCGGGATTTCTATTACACTGTCTCGAGTTATTGCTGGAGACATCAAACAAGGTCACAAAACCACCGTTTCTGCCATCAGACTCTTTTATCTGATTGTTGGCTTGGTCATGGCTGACAAACAGCTAGCCAGAATCCCAAAGAGTAAGGAAAAGCTGCCAGTGGAACGCAGCAGAATATCAGAGCTAATGATCCACAGAGGACCTGAGTGGACTAAAAGTACTGCTGAAAAACTCTCTCTTCTCTTGCATAAGGTGGTTGAATCTTCTTCAGTTCACCCCCACTGGAAGGTGAGACTGGAGCTGGTGGAGCTGGTCCACCACTTACTGAGGAACTGCAGTCAGTCACTGGTGGACTCGTTCAGTCAACTCTTAAAGGCCTTGGTTGGGCTGGTTAATGATGAAAACAGCGAAGTCCAGGGCAGGTGTAACAAAGTTCTGCAAGGGATTGCAGAGCAGAGGATTGTGGCACAGAACAGGGCTCTTGCTGATGTCCTCTCTGAGAACCTCCATTCCCTTGCCACAGCTCTTCCCCGCCTGATGAACTCTGAGGATGACATGGGCAAGGTTTCCACACTGAGCTTATTGCTTGGCTACCTGAAGCTGCTGGGCCCCAAGATTAACATTGTCCTCCACTCCGTGTCCCACCTGCAGCGCCTGTCCAAGGCACTGGTGCAGGTTCTGGAGCTGGATGTGATGGATGTGAAGATAGTGGAGGCCCGGCGCTCTGGGCCGCCGGACCCCTTGCAGCAGGGTGTGCAGAAGGGCAGGTGCCAGAAGAAATATTTCCGCTTCTTCACGGAGGAGAAGGTTTTCCAGCTCCTTCAGCAAGTGTGTCGTGTTCTTGGCTACTACGGGAACCTCTACTTGCTTGTGGATCACTTCATGGGGCTGTACAGCGAGTCCGGCCTGTACCGAAAGCAGGCAGCCATGATCCTCAACGAGCTGGTCACGGGAGCTGCCGGAGTGGGAGTGGATTTCCTGCAGGAGAGGGAAGTTTCACTGAGCTTGGATGATCTCAGAGGGTCCATAACGTCCATTCTGGATGAGTACATGGACCAGGCAAACTGGTATTTGGTCACTAGCATTGACACAGAGGAAAGCAGCCCTGAGCAGTCAGTGCAGCACCTGGGACTCGCTGTGCGTGCAGGACGGGCATCCAGCAGCGTTCTCCATGTGTCCCCGGAGCCCCCAGTCACAACCCGCACCATGAACAGCAACATCTGGCAGATCTGCATCCAGCTGGAGGGCGTTGGCTGCTTTGCCGCTGTCCTCGGGAAGGAGTTCCGGCTGCTGCTGCTGTCAGCTCTCTACCCTGTGCTGGAAAAGGCTGGTGACAGGACTCTGCTCATCAGCGAGACAGCACTGGGGACACTGGCAGACATATGTGAGGCCTGTGGTTACGACTCGGTGCGGTGTTTGATTAATGAGAACTCTGACTATCTGGTGAACGGGATTTCCCTGAATTTGCGCCAGCTGGCGTATCAGCCACGTGCATCCCAGGTCCTGGACACGATGCTGAGGCATTCAGATGCCAGCTTGCTGCCACTGGTAGAAGATGTAATCCAAGATGTCCTGTCTGTGCTAGATCAGACTTACAATAGCCAGGCTTCCACCTTCCTCAGGGTCCTCCACTCAGTCATGACTGCTCTAGGTATCAAAACAACGTTTACTTTGTGTAATTCAGCCTTGCTGTCACTGAGGGTATTTGTCTAGGACCTTTCCACTTGCCATGGGAGGTTCCAGGTAGCCAAGGTGTTGCAGTGTGATGGCCACTGTGCTTTGCTTGCTGGGGCAGTGCTCAAGCAAAGATCACCAGTAGCTTTCCCTCTCCAGTTTGCCTGGCCTGCAGCCTTTCACAGGAGCACGGCCTTTAGTGGCTGAGGAAGGATGGATTCACTGCTCCCATGAGCATTCTGTAAGAGCACATTGCACAAATTCCTTTTTAACTTGCTTGTACTATCAAGGAGGTGACTGGGATGTGACAGCAGGTGCCCGAATCGGGTGCAATCCTGTGAGGTGTGAGAGCCATCTCATCTCTCATGGAATCCATGGCATCTTGCTGA